>NC_141549.1:22755000-23355000 GCF_021556685.1 Rattus norvegicus
TATATAGCAGAGGACCCCTTGGTCAGGCTTCTGTCACAGAAGATGCCACTAATCCTCAAGAGATTGGAGGCCCCAGGAAGTTTAGACGTTTTGTGGGTGTGGATATCCCCAGTAGAATTGGCGGGGGGTTATGGGATCCAGAATTCTTGGGGAATGGGCCAGGAGGGGAATAATATCTAGAGTGTAAAATTGATTAATTTATTTACTAATTAAATATTCTTTGGATCTTTGTAGATGTAAAAATGTCAGTATAACCCTTTAAGAAATTATTCATATCTACATCAAAATGATAATTCACCATTATAAAGCTCTCATGATCCTAGAGATGCAGATAAGATCTTGTCTATCTAGAGGATTAAATATTATTTATTGCATTATTAAAGTCAGAGTCTATATGACCAACTGAGGAGAGGTAAAATGGTTTTGAAATTATTCAACGTTAGTATTGAAAGACATCCTTGAGAGAATAGGGATACCCAGTGTCCTAGTTAGGGTATTACTGCTGTGAATAGACACCATGACCAAGACAAATCTTATGAAGGACAACGTTTAATTGGGGCTGGTTTATGTGTTCAGAGGTTCACTTGATTATCATCAAGGTAGGGGTATGGTGGCATCCAGGGAGACATGGTGCAGGAGGAGCTGAGAGACTACATCTTTATGTGAAGGCTGTTAGTTTAAGACTGACTCCCATGCAGCTAGGATCAGGGTCCTAAAGCCTATACCTCAGTGACACACATTCCAACATGGTCACAACTTGGAATATTGCTATTCCCTGGGCTTCACACATATAAACCATCAGACCCAGGATACAGTTCAATATAATAAAGACAAGATAAGAATGGTACACAGCAAATATCATTCTAAAATATATATGCCCAAGCATTCACACTAAATCAGAAATCAGAAATGTGAAAAGTATATTTGATCTTCCCCTGTTCAATAAAATCATTGAAGTCTTAGCTAGAATAACAGCACAAGTGAATGAGATAGATGTACACCCTTGAAAGAATGAAGCCAATGTCACTTTATTTAGGCCTGGGTGGTTGATATACACAAAAGACTCTAAAGCCTCCACCAAAATTCCCCTGCAGCTATTCAATTGTTCAGCATTGTATTAGAGGAAAAGCAATGCATAAAACCAAGTTAGTTTCCTAAATCCAAATACCCAGCACACTCTGCAAATAAGCAAACTAACAGATTCTCACAGATATTATAGACTAAATATAACCAAGGAATTGAATGACTTGTACAGTTAAAAACTCTAAACTTAATGTAAATTAACAGAAGAAGATACAGTAACATGGAAAGGCCCCATGCTCCTAGGTCAGAAGGATTAATATGGTGGAGTTGGATGTGATGGTTTATATTTCCTTGGCTCAGGGGTGGCACTATTAGAAGCATGGTCCTGTTGTAGTAGGTGTGGCCCTGTTGGAGTAGGTGTGCGACTGTGTGTAAGGGGTTTAACACACTCATCCTAGCTGCCTAGAAGGCAGTATTCTGTAGGACCATCCAGATGAAGATCTACAGCTCTCAGATCCTCCTTCACCATGTCTGATTGGTGGCTGCAGTGATCCTGCTGTGATGATAACAGGTCTGAACCTCTGAAGTTGTAAACCAGCCCTAATGAAATGGTGTCCTTTTAAGAGTTGCCTTGGCCATGGTGTCTGTTCACACAACTAAAGTCCTAAGCTGAGGAATATTGAATGGCTGTGAAGTACCTATAGAAATGTTCAACAACCTTAGTCATCAGGGGAATGCAAATCAAAACAAAGCTGAGATTCCTCCTCACACCCCTCAGCATGGCTAAGAACAAAAACTCAGGTGATGACAGATGCTGGCAAGGATGTGGCGAAAGAGGAACACTTCTGCACTGTTACTTGGATAGCAAGCCAGTACAACTGCTCTGGAAATCAGTTGGGAGTTTCCTCAGAAAATTGAACATAGAACTACCCGAGGACCCAGGTATACTCATTCCTGGGCATAGAATCAATAGATGCTCCAACATATAACAGACAAACATGCTCCAGTAAGTCCATAGAAGCCTTATTTTTAATAGCTAGAATCTGGAAAGAACCCAGAAGTCCATCAACAAAAGAATGGATACAGAGAATGTGGTTCAATTACACAAACGCAGTACTACTCAGCTATTAAAAAGACAATGACTTCATGAAATTCATAGGCAAAAGGATGGAACTAGAAAATATCATCTTGAGTGAGGTGACCCTATCAGAAAATAACACAGATGGTGTGCACTCACTGATAAGTGAATAGTAGCCCTGAAGCTCAGATGAGCCACGGTGCAATCCACAGATCACATAAAGCTCAAGAAGAAGGACAACCAAAATGTGTATGTGTCAGTATTTCTTAGAAGGGGGAACAAAAATATTTATAGTAGGAAATATGAAGCCAAAATTTGGAGAAGGGTTTGTAGAAAAGTATAAATAAATAAATAAATTTAAAAAATCAAAATAAAAATAAAGAAAACATCCACAGTATATGGGGAATTGACAGCACTTTATCAAATTACACTGATCCATAGAGATAACTGCATGCAGAAGACAGAAACTTAGTCCATTTCTACACCAAGCACAGAAGTCAATGCCACATACATCACATACATACGGATCTGCATAATACTTCACACAACAAATGTGGCAGAGGAGAAAGTAGGAAATATGTTTGACTTTACTGTACAGAATGGTACTTCCTGAACATTAGTCCTATAGCACAGAGAATAAAAGCAACCATTCATAAATCATACCTCCTGAAATTTAAAACATGGCATAAATCAATGATCATCATCATTTGACTGAATATGATGCCTCTGCCATTCATAAAAATCTTAATAGATTCTTATAAAAATAAGTATATTTACAAAACAAACCAAGATAAACCTTATCTATTAAGCTTCACACCTACCAAGTAGCATTCATGATACGTAAAGTAGTCTGCATGATTTCAGAACAGAAATGCAAACATGGTTATCCCAAAGCTACAAATACTGCAAAGTAAACCAGTTACTGGCTCGTAAGATGTTCTGGTACAGTAGTGGAACACATATTATGGAAATAATTCTATTTCCTGATTCTATTTCAGACACACTCTATGTGATGGAAGCCAGGCCTGAAACTGCTAAAGCAGCCAAAACCCTAAGAGTAGATATGTCCTGAGCCAAGAGGAAAACTCAGTACTCTTATCCGTATCAATGAAATGACTGTCATAGCTATAGATCTGTGTTTGGAACCCTCATTAGAAAAGCATCATCTTCTTGTAGGCTATAGACACTAACACAGAGACCCCAACCTGGAAAGGGTGCAGAGAAGGTGGTAACTCCATTTTAAATGGGATGACTCCTTTACGTCTCTCCCTCAAGACTTCATTATCTCTATAGCAAATAAACGTAGAGATTCTAAGAGATTGGGGTGATAGATTACTGTAGTGAGTGACTTACAGACATAATACCAAGTCCCTAGTAAAAGAGAAGAAAAAACAACATGGAATCTGAGAAGTAATACTAAGAAGTCAATAGGATTCAAACAAGGAATTGCTGAGTGGATGAAGGTAGAGGTCAGTACTTTCCCTTTCGTGCATTCAGAGGACCTGTGGGAGCATCACCTAAGGACGGCACAATGGCACCAGCCACCCTGGGTTTCCCTTCAGTATTTAGGTATTTTAGTAATATCTGCAATTTAATGAGTATAAATATCCTCCACTTGGGAGGACAGATGTGATGTTTGGATTCCACTGAGCATGGATGTTTGTTAAAATTTATTCTCAGTCTAATAGGTCAGGTCTGCACCTGAAGGGTGCACTGTGCACTCACTGATTTTGGTGAACAGGATTTTATGTGTGAAAAGAACAAATACTTCTCACGCACTTACCAGATGACACAATCCAGGAGACTTGACCCCCGATCAAGGAGAATCCATGTCTCTGTGAGACCACATTATCCTGAAAATGACTCATTTCTTCTGCTTTTTCGTGATTAGGCAGGTAGCAGGCCAGTAACAAGAATGACTATATATATATATCCAATTGAATTAAATTTTTTCAGAGATAAGTGACATCATGAACAGCAGATGACAATTGGAGAAATGGTATTTTATGGAGTCAGGTCTTCACATGTTATAAAGTTGTAAAGGAAAGGCAGCAGAGCATTGTGAGAAAAACAGTCCAAGGAGATCAATGGACCCAGATGTGTAACCATGTAGCTATCTGCCCAGGGTTTCAACAGAGGTCAATGTGTTGCATTGTTGAGATGGCAGCTCTGTCCCCCTTTGCACAAAATCAGATACCACTTAGGCTCATGCACTGCTTCCTCAGGACTTAGCCCTTCCTTTGGGTTAGTTGTCAGTGTCCACAGCCTGCACTAAGCCAACCTTATCAATCAGGCCACTGTTCAGTATTCATTTTAATCTCTCAGAGACTCTCAGTCCACTCCTTTGTAGCTTCCCATCACACATGTGCCTTCTTGCCTTTAGCTGTTTGTATGTAGTGCTTCTAGGTTTCTGGTTTGTGCTGTCTTCACTGTAACCCTCCACCATAGAGCCTATAGTTTGACCAAACACTGACCTCTAACTCTGTCTTTCAGTTAAATCTCTTCCCGATATATACTACATGCACTTAATATGTGAAGGGAGTGTACATTGCCTGTCCCTCTGATTTGTGAGGATATATCATAAAGTTGCTAAATAGAACACCTTGGTGTCACAGACTGTATTGTTTTTCCAAGGGACTTAGCATATGTGTTTTGAATTAAACTGCTTGCCTCTTAATTGTAAGAGTTTCCCATTAAAATGTTCAAAGTGAAAGTCTTGCATTTTATAATTTTTATTGCATCAGTAGCTTTTTAGTGTATTTTCAAGGGAAAACAATCTTTAACCCTACTCTTACTTCTCATATTATCAAGTCATGTGTTATTAGTTGGCAAAGAGAAGACAGTTGAAATGTGGCTTCTCTGAATTTTCGTTCTTTCCTTTCCTTCCTCCTTTCTTTCCTTTTTTTCTTTCTTTATTTTTGTAAAACGTTTATTCTGCTCCCTCCACAAGTGGCCATTAATGGTGACTTTATGAGCCATTCCAAATACCTGAGATGATGGTGATGCTCCATTCTCGTGTAGGGCGTTTTGAGGAAATCACCCTTATTATATTCATGACTGTCATTACTTTGTCACATCCAGAAGACCTAGTTTCACAGCACGTCTCCCCACATTTTGTCCTTATATCTTTTCTGACTCCCTCTTCCACAACAGTACCTGAGCCTTGGAGGATGTTGTGCTGCTTGATTTTAATGAACTTTCCATAAATCTACATATAATCTGGGAAGACTGAATCAGAGTAGAGGTATCTTCTCCATCACATTGTCTTGAAGGAAGTCTGTGGGTCATTTTCTGTGGTTAAGGTAGAATGTCCCCTGTAATTGTAGGTGGTGATACTAGATGTTGGTACTTCTGGGTGGATGGGCCTCAGTTGTATAAGAAAACAGGTTGAGGGGCTGGGGATTTAGCTCAGTGGTAGAGCGCTTGCCTAGGAAGCGCAAGGCCCTGGGTTCGGTCCCCAGCTCCGGAAAAATAAAAAAAAAAAAGAAAACAGGTTGAGCAAATCATGTGAACAAGGCAGTAATCTCTGCCCCTCCCCTCTCTCTCTCTCTCTCTCTCTCTCTCTCTCTCTCCCTCTCTCCCTCTCTCTCTCTGAGTGTGTGTGTGTGTGTGTGTAAGTGACAAAGTCCATATGTAGAGGTGAGAGTGCAATGTCTTAGAATTGGTTTGATCCTCCTACCAAGATTGCAGGTCATCAGGCTTGAATGGAAAATGATCTTAGGTGCTGTGTCATCTCAATGGTTGCTTTCCTACAAATTTCTTCCCATTGACATTCTTTTCATTTAAAAAGCAGAAGCATTTCTAATATTTCTGTCACTTTCTAAGTACATCAAATCTTAGACAATATTAAGGAACACGTAAGGATGTGCAAGTACTTTAGAGGCAGTGCGAGTTTGCTTCACACATGGAAGGCAGCTCTCGAACTGTGAAGACAAGCACAACATTTTAAGGGAAGTAAATAATTTTTAGTACAATAAATAATTGTATAAGACACAAGGGCCTGACACTCAAGTTCCTGATTTTTTTAATTCATTTGTGTCCAGAAGAAGTCAGTGTGTTTTTCCTGCTGTTTGAAATATTTCCAGAAGTTTATGTAAAGGTATAGGCTTATAGCAATTTTTTGTCCAAAATATATAAAGATGTCTAAAATCTCAACAGTAAAAGGTCAGCATGGGCAATGGATTTCAAGACCTTTCTCCAGAGATTTCCAGCTAGATACCTAGCTAGAAGAACATACCAACCAGAAAAGCAACAACTTTTGGTCCAGCCCCTGCTCCAGTTGCTCAGGCCACACATGAATATCGAGCTGCATATCTTCTACACATGTACTGGGAGGCCTGTCTCCAACCCCTGTATGTTCTTTTGCTGGTGGTTCAGATGCTGAGAGCCCAAAGTGTCAAGTTTAGTTAACTCTGCTGGACGGCCTATGGAGTTTCATTCCCCTTGAGGGCTGCAATCCTTCTTCTGAATCTTGTATATGAGTCCTTAAGTTCTACCCAGTGTTTAGCTGTGGATGTCTGCATCTGTCTGAGTAAGCTGTTCAGTGGAGCCTCTCAGAGGACAGCCATGCTAAACACTTGTCTGTAATTGTTATAATTGTTATAAAATACTCTGTTATAGAGTATTATGAAATGTCAAGGATTGGTGCTTGCCCACGGATGGGTATCAAGTTTGGCTAGTAATTAACTGTCTATTCCCTCAGTCTCCACTCTGTCATCAATTGCTGATTTTTTCTTTCAGTTTGTTTATATGGCAGATGACTTGTTGAGTGTTTGTAACTGAACCATCCCTGCTTTCCTGGTATAAAACCTACTTTGCAAGTATTTTCTGTAGTTGTTTTGAAGAGACTTCGATAGCTCAGTTCACAGAGCACTGGAGTGTAGTTGACACATACATTTTATAAATACTCTTATAAGTTTCTCATTTATATATAACATATAGTATAATAAAATGATATATATATATATTCATATGCTGAGTGTGTAGGTCAGTGGTGGAGCACTTGTATGGCACATGTGAGACTGTAAAGGAACTGAGAAATAGCAACCTTCTATATTACTGTTGGAACTATAAATATAAAATGGTTCAGCCTCAAGCAGCTGAATGTGCACAGAACTTATAAATGACAAAAGGGAGGAACCCCAAGAAGTATAGCGTGATGAATAGGTAAACAAAGTGTGGCATATCAATACAATGGACTAGTATCTAGCAATGACAAGAGGTATTCATAATAATCCTAAAACATGAAAACACATTACAATCCGTAAACTCAGTGAAAATAGCATTTTTAATGACCAAAAAGCTTTATTTTTATATTAGATCATTAATTTCTATTAAATACTTAGAATGAACTGGTTGGTGGTGACATATGCCTTTAATCCCAGCACTCAAGAGGCTGAGACATGTAGTTCTCCATGAGTTTAAAGCCAGCCTGGTCTACAGAGTTAGGTATCGGACAGCCAGGGATGCTACACACACACACACACACACACACACACACACACACACACACACACACACGGACATACACGCACTCACACAATCAATCAATCAATCAATCAATCAATAAATCAATCAAACACCTCAAAAACAAGACAACAAAAAGAAATCAATCAATTAAACACAACAACTGCAGCAGCAGCAGCAGCAGCAACAACAGCAACAACAAACACTAACAGAATGAGAAACGTAAAGCAGAAGTTAGATTGGGTACCAGCTTGTTTCCTCATTAATCAAAGGGCCCCTCAGAAAACCATTCATATTATGGGCTATTGCAATGGCATTGGAGCTGTACACAACCTGGTTTTAAGGTTCTATATTTGAAGGTCATACTTCTATCATCAAAGAGGGATAGTTGGAACTGGTGCCTAAAAAGTTGATAGGGGGTAGGCTGTGGAGTAAAAAAGAGTAACTTGTAATGGCCCAGGGTTTCCTGTCAAAGATGAGAATGTTTTTAAAACAATAGGGTGATGGGAGCATGACTTTAATAAAATACTAAGAAACCACTACTACATTGTATGCTTGTAAGTAATGAACTTAGCACATAAGTTTACTACATACCTGTGAACCTATTATTATTGAAACATTATGCTTATTTCCTATGTGTGAATGATTTGCCTATGTGTCTGTCGGTGCACTACATGCATGTCTGGGCCTGTGAAGATATAAGAGGGGTCTAGATCACCTGGAATTAGATTTGAAGATGCTTTTGGGCTTCCATGTAGGTGTCGTTGTAGGTTGCAGGGTTTGTAGGTGACAGATATTGAGGATTACCTTTGCCCTCCAGTAGCAGACAGGGTACCTTCCAGTATTATGAACTCTGGTTAGTAGGGTGAAGAGTCTAGTTAGACCCCGGCTCAACCTCTCCCACTGTGATGACAGAAGTGTTACCATCAGAAATCAGTCCTGAACATCAGATTGTGTAGACCAACCAATAGTCTTGACACAAGCCTGTGACAGTTGAGGCTTCCTATAGGACCCTATGGTTAAGGACTCAGCAGTTTGTTACCCATTCCTGTTACTGGAGGTGAAATTGTGTGACACAAGATGTCTAGGTGGAGCCTTGTGTCCTCTGTTAGTTTTTGGCTCCGTATGTATTCCCTTGGCGCATGCATGCATATATATATAAAAATATATATGTGTATATATATGTATTTATATATGTATTTTTTTTCATTTGTTTTTTTTTAACTTGGTGACAAATATTAAACTGTTATACTTGGCACTTTTTGCTTTTGTTCGCTGAGAGAAATGTAGAATAAACCCACAGTGTTTTTGGAATAGGTGAATGATTGCCTTTTAAGGTGACTGGCATTGACAGTAGTGGAAAAATAAATAACCACAAAATAACATACATGTATTAATAAATCCTGTCAGGGAGAAAAGTACTGAGACAGAGGTCACAGAGACTTCTCGGTGATGAAAAGAGAAGTGGCCTCGATCCTGGACATGCTTGGGGCGTTTACCTCCCTGGCCGTTTTGAGACTGTCCATTCTAACCAGTGCTGGAGGACTCCTCCCCCCATCCATGTACTTCTGCTTCCTGGAGCTGTTGTGGGCATTCACCAAGATGGCGGATGTGAGACTTGCTCCGTCTGGGCTGTCCAGTGTGGGTGAACCCCACATCAGCGGACTTCCAGAACACGCCCTATCCTTAAAGGCTTTGTGGTCTCTCGGGGCTGTCTGTCAGAACCAACAACTGCAGGATGGAGCTGCGGTCATCTCCACAAGGACTTCATCTGCTCAAGAGGTAAAGGGGCAGCGCGCAAGTCTGGAGTTTAGGAAGGAAGGATTTGGCCTGTGATACACAAGGAGCAAAGGCAGCCCTCACATACATCCCCTGTTTTCCTGCCTCATTACAAACAGCTCTGTAGCATCACATAAATCAGTCAGCAACCTTTCTACAAGGGCTCACAGAAGACATCTGAAGCAGATGACACCGTCTCTGGGAAGGTAACTTACTACTTCTGAGATAGAATCTCACTTTGTGGGCAGCCTGGTCTACAGAGAAACCCTGGCTCAAAACACCAAACCAAAGTAAAACCCCCAAAACATTAACAGAGCCCAGGCAATCTCACAAGTCTCTGCAGCACCATTTGCCAAACAGCAAGTCAAGGCGTTCTGCTGCTCTCCCTAGCTGCTTGTCTTTCTTCAGGATCCCTAAGCATCCTTTTCATGATGGGTACCAGGTGACCCATGATTTGAAGACAGAGCCCAAGCCTGGGGACTCCTGAGTCTATACCTGCTGAATGCTCTTAGTCATATGGGACATCCACCCTGTGTGACAGCAGGTCCTAGGCCTTAATGAAACTACCTAATTTTATTTTTATGTATAACTTAAGTTGTGTAAACATACAAAAAGGCACACAGATACAGACACACATGCACACGGGCAAACACACACACACACACACACACACACACACACACACACACACACACACACACACAATCGTTTTACCTCTGTGTATTTTCTGTGTACCATGTGTGGTAGAACATGGTGCTGGTTCCCCTGGGGCTGCAGCCATAAACAGTTGTGAGCTGCCCTGTGTGTTCTAGCAATCAGAACTGAGTGTTATTCAAACCAAAACTAGAGCTGGTCACTGCCATGCCCCCATGTAGATTTTCTTTTTGTTTTTCCTATTTTTGTTCTTTTTGTTCTTTTTTCTTTTTTATTGGGTATTTTATGTATTTACATTTCAAATGTTATCCCCATTCCCCCTCCATAACCCCTGATTCTATGAAGACTTTATTAATATATAGAGCATTAATTATAATAGACAGCACTCGAAAATTTATCATAAGACAAATTGTCAACTTTAGGGCAATATCAATAATGAATATTAGATCAACATTACCTGTTTGCTAATGGATAAAAGACATTTTGAACAGGAACTGTGACCATGTCCCCCTCACAGAAGGTGAGTGAGGACCTTCTGTTCTGTTGATTTTGCACTGATATACATGTGAAGGTTAGAGATTGCCATTGTCTTTCTCTCACTTTCCAGTGCCCCACACATGTGGAGCTAAGTGTGTAGTGGTCAGAGGACAGAGCCAACTGATGGTTCTGTTCTGGCTTCTGAGGACTGAACTCAGGCCATCAGGCCTCCCTGTGGGTTCCACCCCTGGTCCCTCTGTTCTAGAGACAAACCTCACCCAGCCACGTCCCTCGTGTGATTGATTTACTATCTTGGAGCACATTGATATTCACACTTGCAGGCAAGTAAGCCTTGGGGCTCCCCTTATCCCCACATCTACAGTCGGGTTTTCAGGACAAATGTTTTACCAAGTGAGGTTTACCAACCGCAAAAGCGCTTCATTATTTTTCTGGGGGGGGGCGATTTTTTCCTTTTCTTTTATTTTCTCGGTCAATATTAAATGGGATGTATCTTATTTACATTTCAATTGTTATTCCCTTTCCCAGTTTCCAGGCCAACATCCCCCGAACCCGTCCTCCTCCTCTTCTATATGGGTGTTCCCCTCCCCAATCTCCGCCCATTAACTCACCCCAAGAATCCCATTATTTAAGGGTCCAGCCTTGGCAGGACCAATGGCTTCCCCTTCCACTGATGACCTTACTAGGCTATTCATTGCTGCCTATGATGTTGGAGCCCAGGGTCAGTCCATGTATAGTCTTTAGGTAGTGGCTTAGTCCCTGGAAGCTCAGGTTGCTTGGCATTGTCGTACATATGGGGTCTTGAGCCCCTTCAAGCTCTTTCAATCCTTTCTCTGATTCCTTCAACGGGTGTCCCGTTCTCAGTTCAGTGGTTCACTGCTGGCATCCACTTATGTATTTGCTGTATTCTGGCTGTGTTTCTCAGGAGAGATCTACATCTGGTTCCTGTCAGCCTGCACTTCTTTGCTTCATCCATCTTATCTAGTTTGGTGGCTGTATATGTATGGGCCACATGTGGGGCAGGCTCTGAATGGATGTTCCTTCTGCGTCTATTCTAAACTTAGCCTCCCTATTCTGGGGGTGGGGGGATTTTTATTTGATATTTTTGGTTCCCATTTCAAATGTTATCCCCTTTCCTAGTTTCCCATCCATGAACCGCCTATCACCTTGCCCCTCCCCCTCTTCTATTAGGGTGTTTTCCCACCCATCCACTCACCCCTTCCCACCTCCCTGTCTTAGCATTCCCTTACACTGGGAGGTGGAGCCTTGGCAAGACCAAGGGCTTCTCCTCTCATTGGTTCCCAAAAAGGTCATCCTCTGCTACATATGACCTGAAGACATGAGTGTGTCAATGTGTACTTTGTACATGGAGGGACATCTGGGTTCTTTCCAGTTCCAGGCAATTACAAAAAGGGTGCTATGATCATAATTTGAGCATGTGTCTTTGTTATATGTTGGAGCCCCTTTTAGATGTATGCCCAGGATGGGGTATAGCTGGGTCCTCAGGTAGTACTATGCCCAATTTTCTGAGGAACATGCTAAGTAATTTCTAGAGTTGTACCAGCTTGCTCTCCCACCTACAAGGAGGAGTGTTCCTCTTTCTCCACATCCTCACCAACATCTGTTGTCACCTGAGATTTTGTTCTTAGTCATTCTACTGGTGTGAGGTGGAATCTCTTCATTTTCTTGATTTACATTTCCCTGATGATTAAGGATATTCAATAGTTCCTTAGGAGTTTCTGGGCCATTTGATATTCCTCAGTTTAGAATTCTTTATTTAAGTTTGCATCTCCTCATTTTGTAATAGAGCTATTTGATTCTCTGGAGTCTAAACATAGATTTCTTTGTATACGTTGCATATTAGCCTTCTATCAGATGTAGGAGTTGTAAAGATCTTTTTCTAATTTGTTAGTTTCCATTTTGTCCTAATGACAGTGTCCTTTTCCTTGCATAATCTTTGCAATTTTTTGAGGTCTCATTTTTTGATACTTGAAATTGGAGCCTAAGCTATTGGTGTTCTATTCAGGAAAATTTCCCCAGTGCCCATGTGGTCCAGGCTCTTCCCCAATTTTCCTTTTATTATTTTGAGTGTATCTGCTTCTATGTGGAGATCCTCAATTCACGTGGACTTTAGCTGTGTACAGGGTGACAAGAAAAGTTTGATTTGCATTCTACATGCTGACTGCCAGTTGATTCAACAGCATTTGCTGGAAATGCTGTCTTTTTCCCACTGGATGATTTCAGTGTCTTTGTCAAACATCAAGTGACCAAAGTTGTGTGGGTTCATTTCTCTGTCTCCAATTCTACTCCCTTGATCAACCTGCCTGTCTGTGTACCAAACCATGCAGTTTTTATCACTATTGATATGTAATACAGCCTGACGCCTGGGATGGTGCGTCTCCCAGAAGTTCTTTCATTTTTGAGGACAGTTCTCACTACCCTGGATTTTTTATTATTCCAAATGAATCTGCACATTCCTCTTTCTACCTAAATGAGGAATAGAGTTGGAACTTTCATGGGAATTACATTGAATCTTAGATTGCTTTTGGTCAGATTTCCATTTTTACAATTTTAATCCTGCCAATATGTGAGCATGGGAAATCTTTCCATCTTATGAGATCTTGTTCAAGTTCTTTCTTTAGAAATTTAAAGTTCTTGTCAAAGAGATCATTCACTTGTTTGATTAGAGTCACACCGAGGTATTTTATATCATTTGTTACTGTTGTGAAGGGTGTCATTTCCCTAATTCCTTTCTGAGCCTGTTTATCCTTTGAATAGAGGAAGGCCGTGGACTTTAGTGCTAATTCTTCAAGGTTTTCTCCATTTAGTTTGATATTGGCCACTAGTTTGCTGTATATTGTTTTTACTATGTTTAGGTATGGGCCTTGAATTCCTGATCAATCCAAGAATTTTAAAATGAAGGCTAGCCCTCACTTTTTACTTTACATATATTATAGATTTTATTGGATGGAAGATTACTTAGATTTGTGTTGACTGTTGTAATTTAACAGGCTCCACAGACATTGTTGTCAATTTCGAATCATTCACTAACTGTGAGCACACAGTGGCATTACTGGACTAATTAAAGTTCTCTAAGTGCCAGGAGCCATGTGGAGCTAGACAGGTTTAGTGTGTCAAGAGGGTCAGCTAGAAGCCCTGTTGGAGGCTTCCAGCCTATCCTACAGTGCCCGTATTCAAAACAAACAAAGAAAGCAAAATCTCATAAATGAGTTAGTCAGTAAATAAATAGTGTGATACCTAGAAAAGCAACACACGGGTGTCAAGCTTCTCTTTGGTTGCTGGTTTAGTCTTTGGGAGCTCTGGAGGGTCTGAATGGTTGATGTTGTAATTAATCTTATGGGGATGAAACCCCTTCAGCTCCTCCAGTCCGTTTTCTTTTTCTTCTTCTTCTTCTTCTTCTTCTTCTTCTTCTTCTTCTTCTTCTTCTTCTTCTTCTTCTTCTTCTTCTTCTTCTTCTTCTTCTTCTTGTTCTTCTTCTTGTTCTTCTTCTTGTTCTTCTACTTGTTCTTCTTCTTGTTCTTCTTCTTGTTCTTCTTCTTCTTGTTCTTCTTCTTGTTCTTGTTCTTCTTCTTCTTCTTCTTGTTCTTCTTCTTCTTGTTCTTCTTCTTCTTGTTCTTCTTCTTCTTCTTCTTTTTCTTCTTCTTCTTGTTCTTCTTCTTCTTGTTCTTCTTCTTGTTCTTCTTCTTGTTCTTCTTCTTGTTCTTCTTCTTGTTCTTCTTCTTCTTCTTCTTCTTGTTCTTCTTGTTCTTGTTCTTCTTCTTCTTCTTCTTCTTCTTCTTCTTCTTCTTCTTCTTCTTCTTGTTCTTCTTCTTCTTCTTCTTCTCTTTTTTTTTGATGGGATATATTTCTTCATTTACATTTCAGATGTACATTCCTTTCCTATTTTCCTATCCATAAGCCTCCTATCCCCTCCTCCTTCACCATAACTGAGGCCCTCCCATTCATTCTCCCGTTCTACACCCCCAGACATTCCCCCGCTCTGGGGTCCAACCTTGGCAGGACCAAGGACTTCCCCTTCCACTGGTGCCTAAGAAATGATATTCCAACTCTGCAACATATGCATTTGGAGTCCTGGGTCAGTCCATGTATGGTCTTTGGGTAGTGGTTTAGTCCCTGGAAGCTCTGGATGGTAGGCCTTGGTATTCTTATGGGGTGGCAAGAACCTTCAGATCTTTCAATTCCTTCTGGAATTTCCCCAAGGGAGTCCCGTTCTCAGTTGAGTGGGTTGGTGCTAGTGTTTACCTATGTATTTGACATGCTCTGGTTGTGTCTGTAGTAGAGACCTATATCTGGTTCCTGTCAGCATGCTCTTCTTAGCTTCATCAATCTTATCTAGTTTTGGTGGATACACACACACACACACACACACACACACACACACTCACACACAAATTAAAAGGTGAGGAATATCGAATGGGCGAGAAGCACCTTAGGAAATGTTCAATATTCTTAGACATCAGGGAAATGCAAATCAAAAAATCCCTGAGATTCCACCTCACACCAGTCAGAAAGGCTAGGATAAAAATCTCAGGTGACAGCAGATGCTGGTGAGGATGTGGAGAAAGAGGAACACTCCTCCATTGTTGGTGGAATTGCAAACTGGTATAACCACTTTGGAAATCAGTCTGGAGGTTCCTCAGAAAATTGGACATTGCATTACCTAAGGACCCAGCTATACCTCTCCTGGGCGTAGACCCAAATGATGCTCCAACATGCAACAAGAAAACATGCTCCATTATTTTCATAGCAACCTTATTTATAATAGCCAGAAACTGGAAAGGATTCAGATGCCTTCAACAGAGAAATTGATTCAGAAAATGTGGTACATCTACACAATGGAGTACTACTCAACTATCAAAAACAATGACTTCATGAAACTCAGAGGCAAATGGAAAGAACTAGAAAATATCAACCTGAGTGAGTTAACCCATTCACAGGAAGACACACATGGTCTACACTCAGTGATAATTGTATGTTAGCCCAAAAGCTCAAATTACCCAAGATGCAATCCCCAGACCCCATGAAGCTCAAGAAGAAGGATGAGCAAAATGCAGACGCTTGCAATCCTTCTTAAAATGGGGGGAAAAAGTATTCATAGGAGGGGATATGGAGGCAGTCTTTACAACAGACACTCAAGGAATGGCCGTTCAGAGCCTGCCCCACATTTTTAAATAGTGTTATTTGGCTCTCTGGAGCCTAAGTTCTTGAGTTCATCTATTTTTGATACTAGCCTTGTATCGGATGTAGTATTGGTAAAGATTTTTTCCCAATTTATAGGTTGCTGTTTTGTCCTAATGACAGTGTACATTGCCTTACAGAAGCTTTGCAGTTTTATAAGGTCCCATGTCTTGATTCTTGATCTTAGAGCATAAGCCATTGGCATTTTTTCAGGAAATTTTTCTCAGTCCCTACATGTTTGACACAGTTCCCCACTATTTATTCTATAACTTCCAGTGTATGTGGTTTGATGTGGTGGTCCTTGATCCATGTGGACTTAAGCTTTGTACAGGGTGATAAAATGGATTGATCTGCATTCTTCTACAGGCTGACCACCAGTTGAACCAGCACCATTTGCTGAAAATGCTCTTTTTTCCATTGGATGGTTTTGGCTCCTTTGTCAAAAATCAAGTGACCATAGGTGTATGGGTTCATTTCTGCGTCTTCACTTCTATTGCACTTGTCTGTCTGTCTGTCTCTGTACCAATACCATGCAGTTTTTTTTTTTATCACTATTGCTCTGTATTACTGCTTGAGTTCAGGGATAGTGATTCCCCTGGAAGTGATTTCATTTTTAAGGATAGTTTTAGCTATCCTGGGTTTTTTGTTATTCCAGATGAATTTTCAAATTGTTCTGTCTAACTCTCTGGAGAATTGGATTGGTATTTTGATGGGGATTGCGTTGAATCTGTAGATCGCTTTTGGTAAAATGGCCATTTTTACTATATTAATCCTGCCAATCCATGAGCATGGGAGATCTTTCCATCTTCTGAGGTCTTCTTCAATTTCTTTCTTCAGAGGCTTAAAGTTATTATCATACAGATCTTTCACTTGCTTGGCTAGAGTCACACCGAGGTATTTTTTATTATTTGGGACTATTAGGAAGGGTGTCATTTCCCTATTTCTTTCTCGGTTGTTTCTCTTTTGTGTAGAGGAAGGCTACTGATTTATTTGAGTAATTTTATACCCAGCCACTTTGCATAAGGTGTTTATCAGTTTTAGTAGTTCTCTGGTGGGACTTTTGGGTTCACTTAGATATACTATCATATCATCTGCAAATAGTGATATTTTGACTTCCTCTTTTCCAATCTTTATCCCTTCGATCTCCTTTTGTTGTCTGATTGCTCTGGCCAGAACTTCAAGAACTATATTGAATAAGTAGGGAGAGAGTGGGTAACCTTGTGTAGTCCCTGGGATTTTCGTGGGATTGCTTCAAGTTACTGTCTATTTAGTTTAATGTTAGCAACTGGTTTGCTGTATATGGCTTTTACTATGTTCAGGTATGGGCCTTCAATTCCTATTCTTTCCAGAACTTTGATTATGAAGGGGTGTTGAAATTTTGTCAAATGCTTTCTCAGCATCTAATGAAATGATCATGTGGTTTTGTTCTTTCGGTTTGTTTATATAGTGGATTATGTTGATGGTTTTCTGTATATTAAACCATCCCTGCATGCCTGGGATGAAGCCTACTTGATCATGATGGATGATGGTTTTGATGTGTTCTTTGATTCTGTTTGCCATTTACAAGAATTTTATTGAGTATTTTTGTGTCAATATTCATAAAAGAAATTGGTCTGAACTTCTCTTTCTTCATGGGGTCTTTGTGTGGTTTCTGTATAAGAGTAATTGTAGCTTCATAGAAGGAATTTGGGAGTGCTCCATCTGTTTCTATTTGGGGGAATAATCGGGATAGTATTGCTGTGATATCTTCTATTCTGATAGAATTCTGCACTAAATCCATCTCGTCCTGGGCTCTTTTTGGTTAGGCGACTCTTAATCACTGCTTCTATTTCTTTAGGAGTTACAGGATTGTTTAGATGGTTTATGTGTTCCTCATTTAACATTGGTAAATGGTATTTGTCTAGAAAATTGTCCATTTCCTCCAGATTTTCCAGTTATGCTGAATATAGGCTTTTGTTGGATGATCTAATGATTTTTTTAATTTACTCAGATTTTGCTATGTCTCTCTTTTCATTTATGATTTTTTTTTGATTTGGCTACACTTCTCTGTGATCTCTGGTTAGTCTGTCTAAGTGTTTATCTATCTTGTTGATTTCTCAAAGAAACAGCTCCAGGTTTTGTTGAATCTTTATGTAATCCTTTTTTGTTTCTACTTGCTTAATTTTAGCCCGGAGTTTGATTATTTGCTGCCTTCTACAAATATACCACTTGGGTGTATCTGTTTCTTTTGTTCTAGAGCTTTTAGGTGTGCTGTCAAGTAGCTGAGTATGCTCTCTCCTGTTTCTTTTGCAGGCACTCAGAGCTATGAGTTTTACTCTTAGCACTGCTTTCATTGTGTCCCTTATATTTCGATATGTTGTATCTTCATATTCATTAAATTCTAAGAAGTCTTTATTTCTTTAATTCTTCCTTGACCAAGTTGTCATTGAGGATAGAGTTGTTCAACTTCCATGAATATGTGAACGTTCTGTCAGTTTGATATTGCCCATTGGTTTGCTGTTCCTTGCTTTTATTATGTTTGGATTTGGGCCGTGAATTCCTGATTATTCAAGACTTTTAACATTAAGGGGTGGTGTATTTTGCCCAAGGCTTTTAATGATAATGTATTTTTTAGTTTGTTTATATAGTAGATTATGTTGATTGATATTCATATATTGAACCATCCCTGCGTCTCTGGGCAGAACTCTGCTTTATCATGATGAATGGTTATTTTAAAGCGTTCTTGAAATAGGTTTGTTAGAAATTTATTGAGTATTTTTGCCTCGATATTCGTAGGAAAAATTGGTCTGAAGTTCTCTTTCTTTTTTGAGTCTTTGTGTGGTTTAGTTATCAACATAACTGTGGCTTCATGGAATTCCCAGAAGTTAAACTCCTGAGAGAAAAATAACCCTATTAAAAATGGGGTACAGAGGTAAAGAATTCTCAACTGATGAATTTCAAATGTCCAAGAAGCATCTAAAGAAGTGTTCAAAATCCTTAGTCATGAGGGAAATGAAACTCAAAATGACCATGAGATTCTACCTCATATCAGTCTGAATGGCAAAGAGTAAAAACTCATGTGACAGCATATGCTGGCCAACATGTGGAAAAAGAGGAACAGCCCTCCATTGCTGGTAGCATTGCAGGCTTGTTCAATCACTCCGGAAATCAGGCTGGAGGTTCTTCAGAAAACTGGACACCGTGCCTCAGAACCAGATATATAACCCTGGGCATATACCTACAAAGATTCCCCAACATTTAACAAGGACACATGATCCACTATGTTCCATTGCAGCCTTATTTATTTATTTATTTATTTACTTATTTTTAAATTTATTTATTTTTAATTTTTATTATATGTTTCTTTACTTACATTTCAAAGGTTATTCCCCTTCCTGGTTTCCTGTCCATAAGCCCACATTCCTTCCCCTCCTTCTCCCCTATACAGGTATTCCTCCTATACATCCCCCTCATTGCCCTCCCCCATATTCCCCTGAACTGGCGGTCCAACCGTGGCAAGACCAAGAGCTTTCCCTTCCACTGGTGCCCCAACAAGGCTATTCTCTGCTACATATGCAGCTGGAGACCTGGGTCAGTCCATGTATAGTCTTTAGGTGATGGTTTAGTCCCTGGAGGCTCTGGTTGGTTGGCATTCTTGTTTTTATGGGGTTGCAAGCTCCTTCAAATCTTTCAATACTTCCTCTAATTCTGCCCAACAGGGTCCTCTTCTCAGTTTGGTGGTTTGCTGCTAGCATTGACCTCTGTATTAGACATGCTCTGGATTGTCTCTCAGGAGAGATCTATATCCGGTCCCTTTTTAGCTTCATCAATCTTATCTAGTTTTGGTGGTTGTATATACATGGGCCATATGTGTGTCAAGCTCTGAACAGCCATTTCTTGAGTCGCTGCTCTAAACTTCGCTTCCATATCCCATCACATGAATATTTTCCCCAATTTTAAGAAAATGTAGGAGCATCTGCATTTTGGTCATCCTTCTTCTTGAGCTTCCTGTGGTCTGTAGATTGTGTCTTGGGAAATTGGGTTTTTGACTAATATCCATTTATCAATGAGTGCATAACAAGTGTGTTTTTTGTCATTGAGTAACCTCACTTAGCATGATATTTTCTAGTTCATTCCATTTGCCTATGAATTTCATGAAGTCATTGTTTTTGATAGCTGAGTAATACTTCATTGTGTAGATTTACCACATTTTTTTTGAATCCTTTCTTCTGTTGAAGGGCATCTGGGTTCTTTCCAGCTCCTGGCTATTATAAATAAGGCTGCTATGAACATAGTGGAGCATGTGTCTTTGTTGTATGTTTGAGCATCTTTTGGGTATGTGCCCAAGGGTGGTAGAGCTGGGTCCTGAGGTAGTGTAATGTCCAATTTTCTGAGGAACCTCCAGCCTGATTTCCAGAGAGGTTGTAGAAGTTTGCAATCCCACCAACAATGGAGGAGTGTTCCTCTTTCTCCACATCCTCACCAGCTTCTGCTGTCACCTGAGTTTTTTTTTTTTTTTTTATCTCAGGGCTGTTTGATTTGCATTCACGTGATGACTAAGGATGTTGAACATTTCTTTAGATGCTTTTTGGCCATTTGATAATCCTCAGCTGAGAATGTTTTCTTTAGCTCTGTACCCTATTTTTTGATAGAGTGATTTGGCTCTCTGGAGTCTACCTCCTTAGTTCTTTGTATATTTTGGATTAATAATAGCTCTCTATCAGATGTAGGATTGGTAAAGATCTTTTCCCAATCTGCTGGTTGCTGTTTTGTCCTAATGACATTGTCTTTTGCTTTACAAAAGCTTTGTAGTTTTGTGAGGTCCCATTTGTTGATTCTTGATCTTAGAGCATAAGCCATTTTTGTTTTGTTCAGGAAATTTTCCCCAGTGCCCATGTGTTTGAGACTCTTCTCCAATTTTTCTTTTATCAATTCGAGTGTATCTGGTTTGATGTGGAGGTTCTTGATCCACTTGGATTTAAGCTTTGTACAGGGTGATAAGAATGGATCCATTTCCATTCTTCTATATGCTGACCTCCAGTTGAACCAGCACCATCTGTTGAAAATGCTATCTTTCTTCCATTGGACAGTTTTAGCTCCTTTGTCAAAGATCAAGAGGCTACAGGTGTGTGGTTCATTGCTGGATCGTCAATTCTGTTGCACTGATCTACCTGCCTGTCTCTGTACCAATACCATAAAGTTTTGAAGATTATTGCTCTGTAATATTGCTTGAAGTCAGGGATGGTGATTCCCCCAGAATTTCTTTTATTGTTGAGTATAGTTTTCGCCATCCTGGGGTTTTGTTATTCCAAATGAATTTGCAAATTGCTCTCTCTATCTCTATAAAGAATTGAGTAGGAAATTTGATGGGGATTGCATTGACCTGAAGATTGATTTTGGCAAAATGGCCAACTTTAGCATATTAATCCTGCTAATCCTTGAGCATGGAAGATCTTGTCATCTTCTGAGATCTTCTTCAATTTCTTCAGAGATTTGAAATTCTTGTCATACAGATCTCTCACTTGCTTGGTTAACGTCACACCAAGGCATTTTATGTTATTTGGGACTATTGTTAAGGGAGCCATTCCCTAATTTCTCTCTCAGCCTGTTTATCCTTTGGGTAGAGTAAGGCTACTGATTTGTTTGAGTTAATTTTACACCCCGGCACTTTGCTGAAGTTGTTTATCAGGTTAAGGAGTTCTCTGGTGGATCTTTTGTGTTCGCTTAAGTACACTATCATATCATCTGCAAATAGTGATATTTTGATTTCTTCCCTTCCAATTTGTATCCCTTTGACCTGCTTTTGCTGTCTGATTGCTCTGACTAGGATTTCCGGTACTATATTGAATAAGTAGGGAGAGCGTGGGCAGCCTTGTGTAGTCCCTGATTTTAGTGTGATGGCTTCAAGTTTCTCTCCATTTAGTTTGATGTTAGCTACTGGTTTGCTGTATGTTGCTTTTACTATGTTTAGATATGGGCCTTGAATTCCTGATCTTTCCAGGAATTTTATAATGAAGGAGTGTGGAATTTTGTCAAATGCTTTCTCAGTATTTAATGAAATGACCATGTGCTTCTTATCTTTGAATTTGTTTATATAGTGGGTTACATTGATGGTTTTCCGTATATTAAACCATCCCTGCATGCCTGGGATGAAGCCTACTTGATGATGATGGATGTTTTCTTAGATTAAGTTTGCAAGAGTTTTATTGAGTTTTTGCAGTTTTATGAGGTCCCATTTATCCATTCTTGATCTTAGAGCATAAGCCATTGGTGTTTTGTTCAGGAAATCTTCTCCAGTGCCCATGTGTTCAAGATGCTTCCCCACTTTTTCTTCTATTAGTTTGAGTGTATCTGGTTTGATGTGGAGGTCCTTGATCCACTTGGACTTAAGCTTTGTACAGGGTGATAAGCATGGATTGATCTGCATTCTTCTACATGCTGACGTCCAGTTGAACCTGTACCATTAGCTGAAAAATGCTTTTTTTCATTGGATGGTTTTGGCTCCTTTGTCAAAAATCAAGTGACCATATGTGTGTGGCTTCATTTCTGGGTCTTCAATTCTATTCCTCTGGTCTATCTGTCTGTCTCTGTACCAATACCATACAGTTTTTATCATTATCACTCTGTAATACTGCTTGAGTTCACGAAAGTGATTCCCCTGGAAGTCCTTTTATTGTTGAGGATAGTTTTAGCTATCCTGGGTTTTTTGTAATTCCAGATGAATTTGCAAATTGTTCTGTCTAACTCTCTGAAGAATTGGATTGGTATTTTAATGGGGATTGCATTGAATCTGTAGATTGCTTTTGGTAAAATGGCCATTTTTACTATATTAATCCTGCCAATCCATGAGCCTGGGAGATCTTTCCATCTTCTGAGATCTTCTTCAATTCCTTTCTTCGGAGGCTAGAAGTTCTTATCATACAGGTTTTTCACTTGCTTGGTTAAAGTCACACCAAGTTATTTTATATCATTTGGGACGATTTTGAAGGGTATCTTTTCCCTAATTTCTTTCTTGGCTTGTATCTCTTTTGTGTTAGAGGAAGGCTATTGATTTATTCGAGTTAAATTTATACCCAGTCACTTTTCTGAAGGTGTTTATTAGGTTTAGTAGTTGTCTGGTGGAACTTTTGGGATCACTTAAATATACAATCTTATCGTGTGCAAATAGTGATATTTTGACTTCTTCCTTTCCAATCCGTATCCCGTTGATATTATTTTCTTGTCTGATTGCTCTGGGTAGAACTTCAAGAACTATATTGAAGAAGTAGGGAAAGAGTGGCCAGCCTTGTCTAGTCCCTGATTTTAGTGGGATTGCTTCATGTTTATTTCCGTTTAGTTTAATATTAGCTACTGGTTTGGTATATATGAATTTTACTATGTTTAGATATGGGCCTTGAATTTCTGTTCTTTCCAGGTCTCTTATCATGAAGGGGTGTTGAATTTTGTCAAATTCTTTCTCAACATCTAATGAAATGATCATGTGGTTTTTATCTTTCAATTTGTTTATATAGTGGATTACGGTGATGGTTTTTCGTATATTAAACCATCCCTGCATTTCTGTGATGAAGCTGATTTGATCATGATGGATGATTGTTTTGATGTGCTCTTGGATTTGGTTTTCAAGAATTTTATTAAGTATCTTTGCGTCGATATTCGTAAGGGAAATTGATCTAAAGTTCTCTTTCTTTGTTGGGTCTTTGTGTGGTTTAGGTATAATAGTAATTCTGTCTTCACAGAAGGAATTCGGTAGCCCTATGTCTGTTTCAAATTTCTGGAATATTTGGATAGTATTGGTATGAGGTCTTCTATGAAGGTCTGATAGAATTCTGCACTAAACCCGTCTGGACCTGGGCTCTTTTTGGTTGGGAGACTTTTAATGACTGTTTCTACTACTTTAGGAGTTATGGGGTTGTTTCAATGGTTTATTTGTTCCTGATTTAACTTTGGTAACTGGTATCTGTCTAGGAAATTGTCTATTACATGCAGATTTTCAAGTTTTGTTGAATATAGGATTTTGTAGTAAGATCTGACGATTTTTTGAATTTCCTCTGATTCTGTTGTTATGTTTCCCTTTTCATTCCTGATTTTGTTAATTTGGACACACTCTCTGTGTCCTCTTGTTAGTGTGGCTAAGGGTTTATCTATCTTGTTCATTTTCTCAAAGAACCAGCTTTTGGCTCTGTTGATTCTTTGTATAGTCCTTTTTGTTTCTACTTGGCTGATTTCAGCTCTGAGTTTCATTATTTCCTGCGTTCTACTCCTCCTGGGTGTATTTGCTCCTATTTGTTCTAGAGCTTTTAGGTGTGCTGTCAAGCTGTTGACCTATGCTCTCTCCTGTGTCTTTCTGCAGGCACTCAGAGCTATGAGTTTTCCTCTTAGCACAACTTTCGTTTTGTCCCATAAGTTTGGGTATGTTGTACCCTCATTTTCATTAAATTCTAATAAGTCTTTAATTTCTTTATTTCTTCCTTTTCTAGCATATCATTGAGTAGAGCATCGCTCATCTTTAATTTCTTTCTTCAGAAGCTTGAAGTTCTTATCATACAGATCTTTCTCTTGCTTGGTTAAAGTCACACCGAGTTATTTTATATCAATTCGGACTATTATGAAGGGTGTCATTTCCCTAATTTCTTTCTCGGCTTGTTTCTTTTTTGTATGGAGGAAGGCTACGGATTTCTTTGAGTTAATTTCATACCCAGCCACTTTGCTGGAGGTGTTTGTGTATTTTATGTATTTACATTTCAAATGTTATCCCCTTCTTTGCCTCTCCCATTCCTCTCCACAACCCCTGATTCTATGAAGACTTTCTTAATATATAGAGCATTAATGTTAATAGACAGTACTGGAAAATTAATCATAAGACAAATTGTCAACTTTGGGACAAAAATATCAATAATGAATATTAGATCAATATTACCTGTTTGCTAATGGATAAAAGACATTTTGAACAGGAACTGTGACCATGCCCCCTCACAGAAGGTGAGTGAGGACCTTCTGTACTGTTGATTTTGCACTGATATACTTGTGATGGTCAGAGATTGCCATTGACTTCCTCTCACTTTCCATACACGTGGAGCTAAGTGTGTAGTGGTCAGAGGGCAGAGCCAACTGACGGTTCTGTTCTACCACATTGTGGCTTCTGAGGACTGAACTCAGGCCATCAGGCCGCCCTGTGGGTTCCACCTCTAGTCCCTCTGTTCTGGAGACAAACTTTACTCACCCACGTTCCTGGTGTGATTGATTTACTATCTTGGAGCACATTGACACTCACACTTGCAGGCAAGTAAGCTTTGGGGCTCCCCTTTGGGGATCCACATCTACAGTCAGTTTCTCAGGGCAAATGTTTTACCAAGTGAGTTTTACCTGCCACCACAACCCTTCATTTTTTTGGGAGGGGTTTGTTTGATTTTTTTTATTTCCATTTCAAATGTTATCTCCTTTCCTGGTTTCCCATCCCTGTACAGCCTATCACATCGCCCCTTCCCAATTTCTATGTGGGTTTTCCCCCACCCATCTACTCACCTCTTCCCACCTCACTGCTTTAGCATTTTCTTACACTGGGGGATAGAGCCTTGGCAAGACCAAGGGCTTCTCCTCCAATTAGTTCCCAACAAGGCCATCCTCTGCTACATATGCACCTGAGGCATGGGTCAGCCAATATGTACTCTGTAGATGGAGGGACATCTGAATTCTTTCCAGCTCCTGGCATTTACAAATAAGGGTTCTATGAACAAAATGGAGCATGTTTCCTTGCTATATTTTGGAGCCCCTTTTGGGTATATGCCCACTAGGGGGTATAGCTGGGTCCTCAGGTAGTACTATGTCCAATTTTCTGAGGAACTTACAAACTAATTTCCAGAATTATTTTGCCAGCTTGCTCTCCCACATACAGTGGAGGAGTGTTCCTCTTTCTCCACATCCCCGTCAACATTTGTTGTCACCTTAGATTTTGTCCTTAGTCATTCTGAGTGGTGTGAGGTCAAATCTGAGCATTTTTTTGGTTTGATTTTTGCTGATGATTAAGGATGTTTAATAGTTCCTTAGGAGCTTCAGGGCCATTTGATATTCCTCAGCTTAGAATTCTTTGTTTAGCTCTGTACCTCATTTTGTAGTAGAGTTATTTGATTTTCTGCAGTCTAAACTTCTAGATTTCTTTATATATATTACATATTACCCTTCTATCAGATATAGGATTGGTAAAGATCTTTTCCCAATCTGTTGTTTTCCATTTTGTCCTAATGACAGTGTCCTTTTCCTTGCATAATCTTTGCAATTTTTTGAGGTCCCATTTGTTGAATCTTGATCTTAAAGCATAAGCTATTGGTGTTCTATTCAGGAAATTTTCCCTAGTGCCCACGTGTTCCAGGGTCTTCCCCAATTTTCCTTTCATTATTTGGAGTGTATCTTCTTCTATGTGGAGATCCTCAATTCGCTTGGATTTTAGCTGTGTACGGGGTGAGAAGAAACATTTGATTTGCATTGTCCATGCTGACTGCTGGTTGATCCAGCAACATTTGTTCAAAATGCTATATTTTTTCCAGTGGATGGTTTTAGGTCCTTTGTCAAACATCAAGGGCCCAAAGGTGTGTGGGCTCATTTCTGGGTCTCCACTTCTATTCCACTGATCTGCCTGTCTGAATCTGTACCAAACCATACAGGTTTTATCACTATTGCTATATAATACAGCTTGAGGCCTGGGATGGTGATTCTCCCAGAAATTCTTTTATAGTTGAAGATAGTTTTCACTATCCTGGATTTCTTGTCATTTCAAACGAATTTGCAAATTGCTCTTTCTACCTCTATGAAGAATAGAGTTGAAATTTTCATGGGGATTACATTGAATTTGTAAATTCCCTTTGGTCAGATGGCCATTTTACATTTTTATTCCCGTCAATCCATGAGCATGGGAGATCTTCCCATCTTATGAGATCTTTTTCAAATTCTTTCTTCAGAAACTTGAAGGTCTTGTCAAAGAGATCATTCACTTGCTTGGTTAGAGTAACACCGAGGTATTTTTTTAACATCTGTTACTATTGTGAAGTGCATTATTTCCCTAATTTCTTTTTGAGCCTGTTTATCCTTTGAATAGAGGAAGGCTACTGATTTTAGTGGTATTTCTTCAAGTTTATCTCCATTTAGTTTGATGTTGGCTACTGGTTTGCTGTATATTGTTTTTACTATGTTTAGATTTGGGACTTGAATTCCTGATCTTTCCAAGACTTTTAAAATGAAGGCTAGCCTTCATTCTTTTTTTTTTTAACTTTAAATATATTATAGCTTTTATTAGATACAAGTTTATTTAGATTTGTTTTGACTGTGGCAAACTTAACTAGCTCCAGAGATAATGTTGGCAATTTTGAATCAATCCCTTTCTGTGAGAACACAGTGGCATTACTGAGCTAATTAATGTTCTGGAGCCATCTGGAGCTAGACAGGATTAGTGTCTCAAGAGGGACAGATAAAAGCCCTTTTGGAGGCTTCTATCCTATTCTACAGTGCCCGTATCTAAAACAAACCACGAACAGCAAAATCCCATAAATCAGTTAGTCAGTAAATAGATAATGTGATACCTAGAAAAGCAATACATGAGTATCAAGCTACTCTTTGGTTGGTGTTTTAGTCTCTGGGGACTCTGCGATTCTGGTTGGTTGATAGTGTTGTTCTTCCTGTGGTGTTGAAACCCCTTCAGCTCCTCCAGTCTGTTTCCTCCTCCTCCTCCTCCTCCTCCTCCTCCTCCTCCTCCTCCTCCTCCTCCTCCTCCTCCTCCTCCTCAGGCTGCTGCTGCTGCTGCTTTATTCCCTTTCCTAGTTTCCTCTCCATATGCCCCCGTCCCCTCCCCCTTCCCTATAAGGGTATTCTCCCCCCAAACCCACACCCTTTACAACCTACCCCTATATTCCCCTGCACTGTGGGTCCACCCAGGGTAGGACCAAGGGTTTCCCCTTCCACTAGTGTTCAACAAGTCTATTCTCTGATACATAAGCAGTTGGAGCCCTGGGTCCATGTATACTCTTTGGGTAGTGGTTTAGTCCCTGGGCATCTCTGACATTGTTGTTCTTATCGGGTTGCAAGCACCTTCAGCTCTTTCAATCCTTTCTCTAATTCCCCAAAAGGGAGTCCTGTTCTAAGTTCAGTAGTTTGCTGTTAGTGTTCACCTCTGCATTTGACATGCTCTGTGTGTCTCTCAGGAGACATCTATATCCGGTCCGTGTCATCACACATTTCTTAGCTTCATCAGTCAAATGTAGTTTTGGTGGCTGTATATGTATGGGCCACATGTGGGGCAGGCTCTGAATGGCTGTTCCTTCAGGCTCTGCTCTAAACTTTGCCTCTATTTCCCTCCTATGGATATTTTTGTTATCCCATTTCAGAAGGAGTGGAAGCATCTGTATTTTATTCATCCTTTGTCATGAGCTTCATGTGGTCTGTGGATTGCATCTAGAGTAATTTGAGGTTTTCGGCTAATATCCACTTATGAATGAGTGCATACCATGTGTGTTTTTCTGTGATTGGGTTACTTCACTCAGGATGATATTTTCTAGTTCATTCCATTTGCCTATGAATTTCATGAAGTCATTGTTTTTGATTGCTGAGTAGTACTCCATTGTGTAGATGTACCTTATTTTCTGAATCCACTCCCCTGTTGAAGGGCATCTGGGTTCTTTCCAGCTTCTGGCTATTATAAATAAGGCTGCTATGAACATAGTGGAGCGTGTTTCCTGGTTGTTTGTTGGGGCATCTATTGGGTATATGCCCAGGAGAGGCGTGGCTGGGTCCTCAGGTAGTGGAATTTTCTCAGGAACCTCCTGGCTGATTTCCAGAGTGGTTGTACCAGTCTGCAATCCTACCAACAATGGAAGAGTTTTCCTCTTTAACCACATCCTGGCCAGCATCTGCTGTCACCTGAGTTTTTTTATCGTAGCCATTCTTACTGGTGTGAGTGGAATCTCAGGGTTTTTTGATTTGTACACCCCTGATGACTAAGTATGCTAAACATTTCTATAGGTGCTTCTCAGCCATTTGATATTCCTCAGCTGAGAATTCTTTGTTTAGCTCTGAACCCAAATTTTAGTAGGGTTATTTGGCTCTCTGGACTCTAAGTTCTTGTTTTTGTTTTTTGTTTTTTGTTTTTTTGTATATTTTCGATATTAGCCCTGCATCAGATGTAATATTGGTAAAGATCTTTTCCAAATCTGTTGGTTGCTGTTCTGTTCTATTGAAAAGTATCCATTGCATTACAGAAGCTTTGCAGTTTTATGAGGTTCCATTTGTCAATTTTTGACCTTAGCACATAAGCCATTGTTGTTTTGTTTAGGAAAATTTCCCCAGTGCCCATTTGTGTGAGTCTATTCTCCAGTTTTTCTTCTATTAGTTCCAGTGTATATGTTTTAATGTTGATGTTCTTGATCCACTTGGACTTAAGCTTTGTACAGGGAGATAAGAATTGTTTGATTTGTATCTTTTACATGCTAACCTATTGAATGAGCACCATTTATTGAAAATGCTATCTTTTTACAAATGGATGGTTTTTGCTCTTTGTCAAAGATCAATTGACCAAAGGTGGGTGGGTTCAGGTCTGGGTCTTCAATTATATTTCACTGATCTGTCTAGCTGTCTATGTTACTAAACCATACAGCTTTTTTTCCACTATTGCTCTGTAATACTGCTTGAGGTCAGGAATGATGATTTCCCCAGAAGTTCTTTTATCATTGAGTATAGGTTTTGCTATCCTGGTTTTTTTTTATTCCAAATGAATTAGTAAATTGCTCTTTCTATGTCTGAAGAATTGAGTTGGATTTTTGATGGGGATTGCAGTGAATCTGTAGATTGCTTTTGGCAAAATGGCCACTTTTACTATATTAATCCTGCTAATCCATGAGAATGTGAGGCCGTTCCATCTTCTGATATCTTCTTCAATGTCTTTTCAGAGACTTGAAGTTCTTGTTATACAGATCTTTCACTTATTTCGTTAAAGTCACACTGAGGTATTTTATATTATTGCGACTATTGTGAAGGGTGTCATTTCCCTAATTTTACTCAGCCTGTTTTTCCTTTGAGTGGAGGAAGGCTACTAATTTTTTTTGAGTCATTTTGTACCCAAAAATTTGCTGAAGTTAATATCAGGTTTTGTAATTCTCTGGTGGACCTTTTGGCGTCACTTAAATATACTTAATATATCCTATCTACACTTAAATATATCCTATCGTTGGCAAATAGCCATATTGTGACATCTTCCCTCCCACTTTGTATCCCTTGACCTCCTTTTGTTGTCTGACTGCTCTGGTTCGGAATTCCAGGGCTGTATTGAATAAGTAGTTACAGTGCAGGCAGCCTTATCTAGTCCCTGATTTTAGTGGGATTTCATCAAGTTCCTCTCCATTTAGTTTGATGTTAGTTACTGGTTCACTGTATATTGTTTTTACTATGTTTAGTTATGGGTTTTGATTTCCTGATCTTTCCAGGACTTTTTTGTTGTTGTTTTCTCTTTATTACAAAATATAACATTTATGCAATGAAATATTGTACCTGAGCAATACCTTTTACATAATAAAGTATAAAATGTATGTGCTACTGAAAAAGATGAGTTCATTATCATATAATGGATAGAAGTTATATAATAATTATAAGATAAAACCATTAAATACACATATACTTTATAGTAGAGAAAACAATCTTTGAATTTTAGAAATGGTCCTGGGGTTAGATACTTGTTGAAGTCAAATTTTTTTTATTAATTTGAGTATTTCTTATTTACATTTCGAGTGTTATTTCCTTCCCCGGTTTCCGGGCAAACATCCCCCTAATCCCTCCCCCTCCCCTTCGCTATGGGTGTTCCCCCTCCCCATCCTTCCCCCATTGCTGCCCTCCTCCCAACAATCACCTTCACTGGGGGTTCAGTCTTAGCAGGACCCAGGGCTTCCCCTTACACTGGTGCTCTTACTAGGATATTCATTGCTTCCTATGAGGTCAGAGTCCAGGGTCAGTCCATGTATAGTCTTTAGGTAGTAGCTTAGACCCTGGAAGCTCTGGTTGCTTGGCAGTGTTGTTCATAAGGGGTCTTGAGCCCCTTCGAGCTCTTCCAGTTCTTTCTCTGATTCCTTCAATGGGGTCCTATTCTCAGTTCAGTGGTTTGCTGCTGGCATTCGCCTATGTATTTGCTGTACTCTGGCTGTGTCTCTCAGGAGAGATCTACATCCCGCACCTGTCAGCCTGCCCTTCATTGCTTCATCCATCTTGTCTAATTGGGTGGCTGTATATGTATGGGCCACATGTGGGGCAGGCTCTGAATGGGTGTTCCTTCTGTCTCTGTTTTAATCTTTGCCTCTCTATTCCCTGCCAAGGGTATTCTCGTTCCACATTTAAAGAAGGAGTGAAGCATTCACGTTTTGATCATCCGTCTTGAGTTTCATGTGTTCTAGGCATCTAGGGTAATTCAAGCATTTGGGCTAATAGCCACTTGTCAATGAGTGCATACCATGTGTGTTTTTCTGTGATTGGGTTACCTCACTCAGGATGATATTTTCCAGTTCCAACCATTTGCCTACGAATTTCATAAAGTCATTGTTTTTGATAGCTGAGTAATAATATTCCATTGTGTAGATGTACCACATTTTCTGTATCCATTCCTCTGTTGAAGGGCATCTGGGTTCTTTCCAGCTTCTGGCTGTTATAAATAAGGCTGCTATGAACATAGTGGAGCACGTGTCTTTTTTATATGTTGGGGCATCTTATGGGTATATGCCCAAGAGAGGTATGGCTGGATCCTCAGGCAGTTCAATGTCCAATTTTCTGAGTAACCTCCAGACTGATATCCAGAATGGTTGTACCAGTCTGCAACCCCACCAACAATGGAGGAGTGTTCCTCTTTCTCCACATCCTCTCCAGCATCTGCTGTAACCTGAGTTTTTGATCTTTGATCTTAGCCATTCTCACTGGTGTGAGGTGAAATCTCAGGGTTGTTTTGATTTGCATTTCCCTTATGACTAAAGATGTTGAACATTTCTTTAGGTGTTTCTCAGCTATTCGGCATTCCTCAGCTGTGAATTCTTTGTTTAGCACTGAACCCCATTGTTTAATAGGGTTATTTGTCTTCCTGTGGTCTAACTTCTTGAGTTCTGTGTATATTTTGGATATAAGGCCTCTATCTGTTGTAGGATTGGTAAAGATCTTTTCCCAATCTGTTGGTTGCCGTTTTATCCTAACCACAGTGTCCTTTGCCTTACAGAAGCTTTGCAGTTTTATGAGATCCCATTTGTCGATTCTTGATCTTAGAGCATAAGCCATTGGTGTTTTGTTCTGGAAATTTTTTCCAGTGCCCATGTGTCCCAGATGCTCCCCTAGTTTTTTTTCTATTAGTTTGAGTGTATCTGGTTTGATGTGGAGGTCCTTGATCCACTTGGACTTAAGCTTTGTACAGGGTGATAAGCATGGATCGATCTGCATTCTTCTACATGTTTACCTCCAGTTGAACCAGCACCATTTGCTGAAAATGCTATCTTTTTTCCATTGGATGGTTTTGGCTCCTTTGTCAAAAATCAAGTGCCCATAGGTGTGTGGGTTCATTTCTGGGTCTTCAACTCTATTCCTTTGGTCTATCTGTCTGTCTGTGTACCAATACCATGCAGTTTTTATCAGTATTGCTCTGTAATACTGCTTGAGTTCAGGGATAGTGATTCCCCCTGAAGTCCTTTTATTGTTGAGGATAGCTTTAGCTATCCTGGGTTTTTTGTTATTCCAGATGAATTTGCAAATTGTTCTGTCTAACTCTTTGAAGAATTGGATTGGTATTTTGAGGGGATTGCACTGAATCTGTGGATCGCTTTTGGTAAAATGGCCATTTTTGCTATGTTAATCCTGCCAATCCATGAGCATGGGAGATCTTTCCATCTTCTGAGGTCTTCTTCAATTACTTTCTTCAGTGTCTTGAAGTTCTTATTGTACAAATCTTTTACTTGCTTGGTTAAAGTCACGCCGAGGTACTTTATATCATTTGGGTCTATTATGAAGGGTGTCGTTTCCCTAATTTCTTTCTTGGTTGTTTCTCTTTTGTGTAGAGGAAGGCTACTGATTTATTTGAGTTAATTTTATATCCAGCCACTTTACTGAAGTTGTTTATTAGCTTTAGTAGTTCTCTGGTGGAACTTTTGGGATCACTTAAATGTACTATCATATCATCTGCAAATAGTGATATTTTGACTTCTTCTATTCCAATCTGTATCCCCTTGACCTCCTTTTGTTGTCTGATTGCTCTGGCTAGAACTTCAAGAACTGTGTTGAATAAGTAGGGAGAGAGTGGGCAGCCTTGTCTAGTCCCTGATTTTAGTGGGATTGCTTCAAGTTTCTCTCCATTTAATTTAATGTTAGCAACTGGTTTGCTGTATATGGCTTTTACTATGTTTAGGTATGGGCCTTGAATTCCTATTCTTTCCCAGACTTTTATCATGAAGGGGTGTTGAATTTTGTCAAATGCTTTCTCAGCGTCTAATGAAATGATCATGTAGTTTTGTTCTTTCAGTTTGTTTATATAATGGATCACGTTGATGGTTTTCCGTATATTAAACCATCCCTGCATGCCTGGGATGAAGCCTACCTATCATGGTGGATGATTGTTTTGATGTGCTCTTGGATTCGGTTTGCCAGAATTTTATTGAGTATTTTTGCGTCTATATTAATAAGGGAAATTGATCTGAAGTTCTCTTTCTTTGTTGGGTCTTTGTGTGGTTTAGGAATAAGAGTAATTGTGGCTTCATAGAAGGAATTTGGTAGTCCTCCATCTGTTTCAATTTTGTGGAATAGTTTGGATAGTATTGGTATGAGGTCTTCTATGAAGGTCTGATAGAATTCTGCACTAAACCCGTCTGGACCTGGGCCCTTTTTGGTTGGGAGACCTTTTTTTTTTTTTTTTTTTTTGATTTTTTTTTTTATTAACTTGAGTATTTCTTATATACATTTCGAGTGTTATTCCCTTTCCCAGTTTCCGGGCAAACATCCCCCTCCCCCCTCCCCTTCCTTATGGGTGTTCCCCTCCCAACCCTCCCCCCATTGCCGCCTTCCCCCCATAGACTAGTTCACTGGGGGTTCAGTCTTAGCAGGACCCAGGGCTTCCCCTTCCACTGGTGCTCTTACTAGGATATTCATTGCTACCTATGGGGTCAGAGTCCAGGGTCAGTCCATGTATAGTCTTTAGGTAGTGGCTTAGTCCCTGGAAGCGCTGGTTGCTTGGCATTGTTGTACTTTTGGGGTCTTGAGCCCCTTCAAGCTCTTCCAGTTCTTTCTCTGATTCCTTCAATAGGGGACCTATTCTCAGTTCAGTGGTTTGCTGCTGGCATTCGCCTCTATATTTGCTGTATTCTGGCTGTGTCTCTCAGGAGCGATCTACATCCGGCTCCTGTCGGTCTGCACTTCTTTGCTTCATCCGTCTTGTCTAATTGGGTGGCTGTATATGTATGGGCCACATGTGGGGCAGGCTCTGAATAGGTGTTCCTTCAGTCTCTGTTTTAATCTTTGCCTCTCCCTTCCCTGCCAAGGGTATTCTTTTTCCTCATTTAAAGAAGGAGTGAAGCATTCACATTTTGATCATCCGTCTTGAGTTTCGTTTGTTCTAGGGATCTAGGGTAATTCAAGCATTTGGGCTAATAGCCACTTATCAATGAGTGCATACCATGTATGTCTTTCTGTGATTGGGTTAGCTCACTCAGGATGATATTTTCCAGTTCCAACCATTTGCCTACGAATTTCATAAACTCGTTGTTTTTGATAGCTGAGTAATATTCCATTGTGTAGATGTACCACATTTTCTGTATCCATTCCTCTGTTGAAGGGCATCTGGGTTCTTTCCATTTTCTGGCTATTATAAATAAGGCTGCGATGAACATAGTGGAGCATGTGTCTCTTTTATATGTTGAGGCATCTTTTGGGTATATGCCCAAGAGAGGTATAGCTGGATCCTCAGGCAGTTCAATGTCCAATTTTCTGAGGAACCTCCACACTGATTTCCAGAATGGTTGCACCAGTCTGCAATCCCACCAACAATGGAGGAGTGTTCCTCTTTCTCCACATCCTCGCCAGCATCTGCTGTCACCTGAGTTTTTGATCTTAGCCAATCGCACTGGTGTGAGGTGAATTCTCAGGGTTGTTTTGATTTGCATTTCCCTTATGACTAAAGATGTTGAACATTTCTTTAGGTGTTTCTCAGCCATTCGGCATTCCTCAGCTGTGAATTCTTTGTTTAGCTCTGAACCCCATTTTTTAATAGGGTTATTTGTTTCCCTGCGGTCAAACTTCTTGGGTTCTTTGTATATTTTGGATATAAGGCCTCTATCTGTTGTAGGATTGGTAAAGATCTTTTCCCAATCTGTTGGTTGCCGTTTTGTCCTAACCACAGTGTCCTTTGCCTTACAGAAGCTTTGCAGTTTTATGAGATCCCATTTGTCGATTCTTGATCTTAGAGCATAAGCCATTGGTGTTTTGTTCAGGAAATTTTTTCCAGTGCCCATGTGTTCCAGATGCTTCCCTAGTTTTTCTTCTATTAGTTTGAGTGTGTCTGGTTTGATGTGGAGGTCCTTGATCCACTTGGACTTAAGCTTTGTACAGGGTGATAAGCATGGATCGATCTGCATTCTTCTACATGTTGCCCTCCAGTTGAACCAGCACCATTTGCTGAAAATGCTATATTTTTTCCATTTGATGGTTTTGGCTCCTTTGTCAAAAATCAAGTGACCATAGGTGTGTGGGTTCATTTCTGGGTCTTCAATTCTATTCCATTGGTCTGTCTGTCTGTCTCTGTACCAATACCATGCAGTTTTTATCACTATTGCTCTGTAATACTGCTTGAGTTCAGGGATAGTGATTCCCCCTGAAGTCCTCTTATTGTTGAGGATAGCTTTAGCTATCCTGGGTTTTTTGTTATTCCAGATGAATTTGCAAATTGTTCTGTCTAACTCTTTGAAGAATTGGATTGGTATTTTGATGGGGATTGCATTGAATCTGTAGATTGCTTTTGGTAAAATGGCCATTTTTACCATATTAATCCTGCCAATCCATGAGCATGGGAGATCTTTCCATCTTCTGAGGTCTTCTTCAATTTCTTTCCTCAGTGTCTTGAAGTTCTTATTGTACAGATCTTTTACTTGCTTGGTTAAAGTTACACCGAGGTACTTTATATTATTTGGGTCTATTATGAAGGGTGTCGTTTCCCTAATTTCTTTCTCGGCTTGTTTCTCTTTTGTATAGAGGAAGGCAACTGATTTATTTGAGTTAATTTTATACCCAGCCACTTTGCTGAAGTTGTTTATCAGCTTTAGTAGTTCTCTGGTGGAACTTTTGGGATCACTTAAATATACTATCATGTCATCTGCAAATAGTGATATTTTGACCTCTTCTTTTCCGATCTGTATCCCTTTGATCTCCTTTTGTTGTCTGATTGCTCTGGCTAGAACTTCAAGAACTATATTGAATAAGTAGGGAGAGAGTGGGCAGCCTTGTCTAGTCCCTGATTGTAGTGGGATTGCTTCAAGTTTCTCTCCATTTAGTTTAATGTTAGCAACTGGTTTGCTGTATATGGCTTTTACTATGTTTAGGTATGGGCCTTGAATTCCTATTCTTTCCAGGACTTTTATCATGAAGGGGTGTTGAATTTTGTCAAATGCTTTCTCAGCATCTAATGAAATGATCATGTGGTTCTGTTCTTTCAGTTTGTTTATATAATGGATCACGTTGATGGTTTTCCGTATATTAAACCATCCCTGCATGCCTGGGATGAAGCCTACTTGATCATGGTGGATGATTGTTTTGATGTGCTCTTGGATTCGGTTTGCCAGAATTTTATTGAGTATTTTTGCGTCGATATTCATAAGGGAAATTGGTCTGAAGTTCTCTTTCTTTGTTGTGTCTTTGTGTGGTTTAGGTATAAGAGTAATTGTGGCTTCGTAGAAGGAATTCGGTAGGGCTCCATCTGTTTCAATTTTGTGGAATAGTTTGGATAATATTGGTATGAGGTCTTCTATGAAGGTTTGATAGAATTCTGCACTAAACCCGTCTGGACCTGGGCTCTTTTTGGTTGGGAGACCTTTAATGACTGCTTCTATTTCCTTAGGAGTTATGGGGTTGTTTAACTGGTTTATCTGTTCCTTATTTAACTTCGATACCTGGTATCTGTCTAGGAAATTGTCCATTTCCTGAAGATTTTCAAATTTTGTTGAATATAGGTTTTTATAGTAAGATCTGATGATTTTTTGAATTTCCTCTGAATCTGTAGTTATGTCTCCCTTTTCATTTCTGATTTTGTTAATTTGGACACACTCTCTGTGTCCTCTCGTTAGTCTGGCTAAGGTTTTATCTATCTTGTTGATTTTCTCAAAGAACCAACTTTTGGTTCTGTTGATTCTTTCTATGGTCCTTTTTGTTTCTACTTGGTTGATTTCAGCTCTGAGTTTGATTATTTCCTGCCTTCTACTCCTCCTGGGTGTATTTGCTTCTTTTTGTTCTAGAGCTTTTAGGTGTGCTGTCAAGCTGCTGACATATGCTCTTTCCTGTTTCTTTCTGCAGGCACTCAGCGCTATGAGTTTTCCTCTTAGCACAGCTTTCATTGTGTCCCATAAGTTTGGGTATGTTGTATCTTCATTTTCATTAAATTCTAAAAAGTTTTTAATTTCTTTATTTCTTCCTTGACCAGGTTATCATTGAGTAGAGCATTGTTCAATTTCCACGTATATGTGGGCATTCTTCCCTTATTGTTATTGAAGACCAGTTTTAGGCCGTGGTGGTCTGATAGCACGCATGGGATTATTTCTATCTTTCTGTATCTGTTGAGGCCCGTTTTTTGACCAATTACATGGTCAATTTTGGAGAAAGTACCATGAGGAGCTGAGAAGAAGGTATATCCTTTTGCTTTAGGATAGAATGTTCTATAAATATCCGTTAAGTCCATTTGGCTCATGACTTCTCTTAGTCTGTCTACATCACTGTTTAATTTCTGTTTCCATGATCTGTCCATTGATGAGAGTGGGGTGTTGAAATCTCCCACTATTATTGTGTGAGGTGCAATGTGTGTTTTGAGCTTTAGTAAGGTTTCTTTTACATATGTAGGTACCCTTGTATTTGGGGCATAGATATTTAGGATTGAGAGTTCATCTTGGTTGATTTTTCCTTTGATGAATATGAAGTGTCCTTCCTTATCTTTTTTGATGACTTTTAGTTGGAAATTGATTTTATTTGATATTAGAATGGCTACTCCAGCTTGCTTCTTCTGACCATTTGCTTGGAAAGTTGTTTTCCAGCCTTTCACTCTGAGGTAGTGTCTGTCTTTGTCTCTGAGGTGTGTTTCCTGTAGGCAGCAGAATGCAGGGTCCTCGTTGCGTATCCAGTTTGTTAATCTATGTCTTTTTATTGGGGAGTTGAGGCCATTGATATTGAGAGATATTAAGGAATAGTGATTATTGCTTCCCGTTATATTCATATTTGGATGTGAGGTTATGTTTGTGTGCTTTCATTCTCTTTGTTTTGTTGCCAAGACGATTAGTTTCTTGCTTCTTCTAGGGTATAGCTTGCCTCCTTATGTTGGGCTTTCCCATTTATTATCCTTTGTAGTGCTGGATTTGTAGAAAGATATTGTGTAAATTTGGTTTTGTCATGGAATATCATGTTTTCTCCATCAATGTTAATTGAGAGTTTTGCTGGATACAGTAATCTGGGCTGGCATTTGTGTTCTCTTAGGGTCTGTATAACATCAGTCCAGGATCTTCTGGCCTTCATAGTTTCTGGCGAGAAGTCTGGTGTGATTCTGATAGGTCTCCCTTTATATGTTACTTGACCTTTTTCCCTTACTGCTTTTAATATTCTTTCTTTATTTTGTGCGTTTGGTGTTTTGACAATTATGTGACGGGAGGTGTTTCTTTTCTGGTCCAATCTATTTGGAGTTCTGTAGGCTTCTTGTATGTCTATGGGTATCTCTTTTTTTAGGTTAGGGAAGTTTTCTTCTATGATTTTGTTGAAGATATTTACTGGTCCTTTGAGCTGGGAGTGTTCACTGTCTTCTATACCTATTATCCTTAGGTTTGATCTTCTCATTGAGTCCTGGATTTCCTGTATGTTTTGGACCAGTAGCTTTTTCCGCTTTACATTATCTTTGACAGTTGAGTCAATGATTTCTATGGAATCTTCTGCTCCTGAGATTCTCTCTTCCATCTCTTGTATTCTGTTGGTGAAGCTTGTATCTACAGCTCCTTGTCTCTTCTTTTGGTTTTCTATATCCAGGGTTGTTTCCATGTGTTCTTTCTTGATTGCTTCTATTTCCATTTTTAATTCCTTCAACTGTTTGATTGTGTTTTCCTGGAATTCTTTCAGGGATTTTTGCGATTCCTCTCTGTAGGCTTTTACTTGTTTATTAATGTTTTCCTGTGCTTCCCTAAGTGTGTTCAGGTCTTTCTTGAAGTCCTCCAGCATCATGATCAAATATGATTTTGAAATTAGATCTTGCTTTTCTGGTGTGTTTGGATATTCCATGTTTGTTTTGGTGGGAGAATTGGGCTCCGATGATGGCATGTAGTCTTGGTTTCTGTTGCTTGGGTTCCTGCGCTTGCCTCTCGCCATCAGATTATCTCTAGTGTTACTTTGTTCTGCTATTTCTGACAGTGCCTAGACTGTCCTATAAGCCTGTTTGTCAGGAGTGCTGTAGACCTGTTTTCCTCTCTTTCAGTCAGTTATGGGGACAGAGTGTTCTGCTTTCGGGCGTGTAGTTTTTCCTCTCTACAGGTCTTCAGCTGTTCCTGTGGGCCTGTGTCTTGAGTTCACCAGGCAGCTTTCTTGCAGCAGAAAATTTGGTCTTACCTGTGGTCCCGAGGCTCAGGTTTGCTCGTGGGGTGCTGTCCAGGGGCTCTCTGCAGCGGCAGCAACCAGGAAGACCTGTGCAGCCCCTTCCGGGAGCTTCAGTGCACCAGGGTTACAGATGGTCTTTGGCTTTTTCCTCTGGCGTCCGAGATGTGTGTGCAGGGAGCAGTCTCTTCTGGTTTCCCAGGCTTGTCTGCCTCTCTGAAGGTTTAGTTCTCCCTCCCACGGGATTTGGGTGCAGAGAACTGTTTATCCGGTCTGTTTCCTTCAGGGTCCGGCGGTGTCTCTGGCAGGGGTCCTGCCACTCCTGGGCCCTCCCCCACGGGAGCCCAGAGGCCTTATACAGTTTCCTCTTGGGCCAGGGATGTGGGGAGGGGTGAGCAGTGTTGGTGGTCTCTTCCGCTCTGCAGCCTCAGGAGTGCCCACCTGACCAGGCGGTTGGGTCTCTCTCTCACCGGGTCTGGGAGCAGAGAGCTGCTGCGGGCCGGGATCCGCGGGTGTGGGACTTCCAGTAAACACAGAACGTGCCCGGTTCTAGAGAAATTCTGCTTCCGTGTGTCCCAAGCTCACCAGGCAGCTTTCTTGCAGCAGAAAATTTGGTCTTACCTGTGGTCCCGAAGCTCAAGTTCGCTCGTGGGGTGCTGCCCAGGGGCTCTCTGCAGCGGCAGCAACCAGGAAGACCTGTGCCGCCCCTTCCGGGAGCTTCAGTGCACCAGGGTTCCAGATGGTCTTTGGCTTTTTCCTCTGGCGTCCGAGATGTGTGTGCAGGGAGCAGTCTCTTCTGGTTTCCCAGGCCTGTCTGCCTCTCTGAAGGTTTAGCTCTCCCTCCCACGGGATTTGGGTGCAGAGAACTGTTTATCCGGTCTGTTTCCTTCAGGGTCCGGCGGTGTCTCTGGCAGGGGTCCTGCCGCTCCTGGGCCCTCCCCCACGGGAGCCCAGAGGCCTTATACAGTTTCCTCTTGGGCCAGGGATGTGGGCAGGGGTGAGCAGTGTTGGTGGTCTCTTCCGCTCTGCAGCCTCAGGAGTGGGTTGGGAGACCTTTAATGACTGCTTCTATTTCCTTAGGTGTTGTGGGGTTGTTTAACTGGTTTATCTGTTCCTGATTTAACTTCGGTACCTGGTATCTGTCTAGGAAATTGTCCATTTCCTGCCGATTTTCAAGTTTTGTTGAATATAGGCTTTTATAATAAGATCTGATGATTTTTTTTAATTTCCTCTGAATCTGTAGTTGTGTCTCCCTTTTCATTTCTGATTTTGTTAATTTGGACACACTCTCTGTGTCCTCTCGTTAGTCTGGCTAAGGGTTTATCTGTCCCGTTGATTTTCTCAAAGAACCAACTTTTGGTTCTGTTGTTTCTTTCTATGGTCCTCTTTTCTTCTACTTGGTTGATTTCAGCTCTGAGTTTGATTATTTCCTGCCTTCTACTCCTCCTGGGTGTATTTGCTTCTTTTTGTTCTAGAGCTTTTAGGTGTGCTGTCAAGCTGCTGATATAGGCTCTCTCCTGTTTCTTTCTGCAGGCACTAAGAACTATGAGTTTTCCTCTTAGCACAGCTTTAATTGTGTCCCATACGTGTGGGTATGTCGTACCTTCATTTTCATTAAATTCTAAGAAGTCTTTAATTTCTTTCTTTATTTCTTCCTTGCCCAGGTTATCGTTTAGTATATTGGACCATCCTTTCATCCTTGGGCTGAAGCCTAACTGATCATGATGGGTGATTATTTTGATGTGTTCTTGCATTCACTTTGCAAGATTTTTATTGAGTATTTTTACATCAATAATCATAAGGGTAAATGGTCTCAAGTTCTCTTTCTTTGTTGGATTTTTGTGTGGTTTAGTTATAAGAGTAACTGTCGTTTCAAAGAAGGAATTTGGTAGTGCTCTGCCTATTTCTGTTTTGGGAACTAATCTGGACAGTATTGATATGAGGTCTTCTATGAAGGCCTGATAGAATTCTGCAGTAAATTCATGGAGTCCTGGGTTCTCTTTGATTGGGAGACTCTTAATAACTGCTTCTACTTCTTTAGGAATTATGGTGTTGTTTAGATGTTTATCTGTTTCTGATTTAACTTTAGTACCTTGTATTTGTCTAGAAAATTGTCTATTTCCTCCAGATTTTCCAGTTTTGTTGAATATATGCTTTTGTAGTAGGATTTGTTGATATTTTTAATTTCCTCAGATTTTTTTTGTTATGTCTCCCTTTTCCCTTCTGGTTTTTTAATTTGGATACACTCTGGGTATTCTTGCTAAGGGTTTTTCTATCTTGTTGATTTTGTCGAAGAACCAGCTCCTGCTTTTGTTGATTCTTTGTGTACTCTTTTTTTTTTAAACTTGGATGATTTTAGCTCTTAGTTTTATTATTTCTTCCCTTCTATTCCTCTTGTGTGTATTTACTTCTTTTGGCTCTAGACTTTTTAGATGTGCTGTCAAGCTGCTGAGTATGCTCTCTCCTGTTTCTTTTGGCGGCACTCAGAGCTATGAGTTTTCCTTTTAGTACTGCTCTCACTGTGTCCTAAATATTTGGGTGTGTTGTATCTTCATTTTCATTAAATTCTAAGAAATCTTTTTTTTTAAACTGGCATTATTTATTTATTTTTTGGCTTGTGAAACTTCCTTAATTTGTTGATGTAGCAAACAAATTTCAACTCTGCTATGCAAATGACAGAAGAAATCTGCTCAGCAATTAACTTTAGCGTTCAATTTCATAAAGGCAACATGCTATATGTGAAAAAATTACTAACTGAACTACAGGTATTAAATACTGAAAAAAATTAACAGTTTATTATAATTTATCTTATTTAACAATCTAAGAAGTTCACGGCCATCAGCAGTTCCAGTGCAATTTCAGGTGCAGTTGGGAATTCAGGAATTTCAGTGGAGCTGTTAGTATAGTGGACCTTGTAGGTAAAATACATGCACACTTTCGATAGCACATGTGAAGGGATCTCTCTAAAGTTGACCTCATTGGTTTCATTCTCCGCAAACTGACCTGGACCACTCAACATGGCCTTTATTGTTCCTGATGTTAATGCATGTTCTCTTTTTACAATAAATTCATGACCATCAGAAGATATTAATTTCACATACATGGCATCAGGGCCTTCACAGCCACCATAGGTTTTCTCCTCTCCATCCATTATGTTCTTATAAAATTCTATTTGATCCCAGAGGAAATAAATAGTTTCCTGGCGAGGCCGAGAAGCAGTCATCTAGTAACTTGCATCCGAAGGAAGTGCTAAGAAATCTTTAATTTCTATCATTAATTCTTCCTTGACCAAGTTTTCATTGAGTAGTGTGTTGTTAAACTTCAATGTATCTGAGGGCATTCTGCCATTATTGTTTTTATTGAAGACCAGCCTTTGTCCACGGTGATCTGATAGGACAAATAGAATTATTTCTATCTTCCTGTATCTATTGATGCCTATTTTTTTGACAAATTATATGGTCAATTTTCGAGGAGGTACTATGAGGTACTGAGAAGAATGTAAATCCTTTTGTTTTATTATTTAATGTTCTATAAATATTTGTTAAATCCATTTAGTATATAACTTCTGTTAGTTTCTCTATGTCGCTGTTTAATTTCTGTTTCTCTTATCTGTCCATTGATGAGAATGTGGTATTGAAAGTGGACAGATGTGTCTGTCTGTCCTGTGGTCTCAGGATGTTCCATACTTCTTGGTGTTTAGATCTCTTTTCCATGGGATTTGAGATCAGGGAGCAGTGTGATGGGCTAGGCCCTCATTCGTATTTCATATTTTTTTGCTTGAAGGGGAATTGATGGCACACCAGCATATTTTCCGAAGTCCACATGCTTCTTAATCATTTTGTTATTTTAAGGTGTTTATTAGTTGTTAAGGTATAGCTTCATATAAATAATCCAAGAATGAATTATAGTTTGAAAATATTCTTATGCTTATCGAATATTTTCTTCAAACTCTGATTTGTCCAAATATAGTTTTTCATTCTGTCAGTCCATTTATTCCTCACATGTAATTAAATGTCTATTGTGTATAATACACATTTTAATATATCTCAAGGTCAGGTTGGGGATTTGGCTCAGTGGTAGAGCCCTTGCCTAGCAAGCACAAGGTCCTGGGTTCGGTCCCCAGCTCCGAAAAAAAAATATAACTCAAGGTCTTCCCATTCTTAAACCTTTATGTTTCTTTGCTCAGTCAAGCTTCCTTATATCATATAAATGTAAATATAGCATGAAATGACCCTTGCTTTTTGGAACTCTCATTTCATTTTGCTGAAACCTTTTTGAATCTCATATATAGGAGATTGGATGCCATAGTTTATCTCCTTCTACTTATATTTACCAAATTTAGTGTAAGTCCAGGGATACATTGACCATTTTAAAACAAAATGCAAGGTCCTGCTTTGCTACATTTTTGCTCCCGGGTTAACATGGATACTTTATTTATTACCTAAGCAATATGTTGTGATCCTAATGGTAGCAAATATAGAAAGCTTAATCATGGGCATAAAAAATGAAATTTGGATTGAAAAAGTCAAAGTATTGGTGACTGGGGATTTCAATTTTCATTTGTTTATAAAATTTACAGTGAAACAATTGGTCTGCAGATCTGCATCTGTAGGTCATGCCTATGATGTATCAATCATCTAGCTTAAGAAGCACAACATGTCAGTCACCCACAAGTCATACAGCTTATCAAAAATCTGTCCCCAACACCTACATCATCCAAAGTAAAAGCCCACAGCCTGGCTACCATCCATAAGAATTGCCCATGTCCTGTCAGTCATTCACTGGAAATCCCCTCACCCTGTCAATCACCTACCAGCAACTCACAAAACCTGTCAGTCATCCAGAAGAAATTATCACAGTCTGTCAATCAGACATAACAAATGGCCATAGTCTGTTAATCACCCACAGGACATGGCGACTAACTTATATACAAACCTCTCAGAGCCGGTCAGTCATACATTAGAAACTCCCATAGCCAGTCATTCAATGGAGAGACCCACAGCCTGTCAGTCTTTCACAACATATCTCAAAGCCTGTGGATTATTCATAGGTAGTGTCAACAGCCTATCACTCAGCCCCAGGAAACATATACCAACTTTGTCACTTGTCCAAAGGACAAGCCCACACTCTATCTGTCATTCATAGGAAATACCTACACCCTGTCCATCATTGATAAGAAATAGCCAAAGCCTGTCAACCATACATAGTATGTATCTACCATTGTTCAGTATGCATAACAAATATGCACAGACTTTCAGTCAGTCCTCCATGGTAAATGACTGCTACATGAAATCATCCATAGAAAGTACCCACAACCTGTAAGGCATTCATAGGAAAAACCAACAACCTGTCAATCATGTGTAGGAAAGAGTTGCCTGTTTGTCAGCTACATGGCACACCCCCAACTTGGTAGTCATCTGGGGGAAAAATCTACATCCTATCAATAACCCATAGGAATTGCCCATAGCCTTAGAACCATTTATAAGAAATTTCAATATCCTTTCAAACAGCCACAGTAAAGTCAACAGCCTCTCAGTCATCTATTAGAAACACGCACAGTCTGTCAGTCATCCACAGATCACATACATTGCGTGAGAGTCATCCATAGGAAAAGCTAAGTGCCTGTCATGCATACAAAGGAAATGAACACAACCAGTAAATCATGCATAGGAATCTTCAACAGTGTGTCAGTTATCAAGAGAAAATTCACACAGTCTTTCAATTATCCAACAGTATTCAATTAAGATTAAACAGAAAAATTTCCAAAATCCACAACCCTCACACACTGATATCATAAATAGGGACATGATAAACCTGGAGACAGCACACAATAAATCATGCCGAGAGCAAAGATCCATCTCTGCCTCAGGCTCCTCCTCCTACATCATTCAGACCTCAGGTTTGCCATGCAGAGCCGATCCTGTTACCATGCCTGCTTGAAATCAAATGGGGAGATGTTTGTGATGAGGAACTTCATCAATTTATTCTAATAGCTTTATAAAAATCATGTAGTGAAGGAAGCGCAGGATTTTGTTTCTGTTGACAGCACATTTTCAGAAGGGTTTAGTCCACGGTTTTTCTGCATACGGTAGCTAATTCTTCAGAGCTCCTGATAAAGCAGAAGAGTGTGTAATGTGAAAACAAGGCCCTGCCTTGTGTGTCCATTCAAGAGTCCAACCTCACCTTATTTAAATTATATTGACAATAGCAACAAGAAACGTCAGTAAAATGAAAGGAAATGCCTCATTGTGAATATGATCACATTTTACCATTGAAAGAAACACAGGAAACCCCGTGGGAGAGAGACCTCACCGCCTGATCAGGTGGGCACTCCTGAGGCTGCAGAGCGGAGGAGACCACCAACACTGCCCACCCCTGCCCACATCCCTGGCCCAAGAGGCAACTGTATAAGGCCTCTGGGTTCCCGTAGGGGAGGGCACGGGAGCGGCAGGACCCCTGCGCCTGAGACACTGCCGGAACCTGAAGGAAACAGAAGGGATAAACAGTTCTCTGCACCCAAATCCCGTGGGAGGGAGAGCTGAACCTTCAGAGAGGCAGACACGCCTGGTAAACCAGAAGAGACTGCACTCTGTGCACATCCAGGCGCCAGAGGAAAACACCAAACGTCATCTGAAACCCTGGTGCACGGAGGCTCCCGGAAGGAGCGGCACAGATTTTCCCGGTTGCTGCCACAGCGGAGAGGACTTAGGCAGTACCCCACGAGCAAACTTGAGCCTTGGAACCACAGGTAGGACCAATTTTTCCCCTGCAAGAAACCTGCCTGGTGAACTCAAGACACAGGCCCACAGGAACAGCTGAAGACCTGTAGAGAGGAAAAACGCCCGAAAACAGAACACTCTGTCCCCATAACTGGCTGAAAGAAAACAGGAAAACAGGTCTACAGCACTCCTGACACACAGGTTATAGGACAGTCTAGCCACTGTCAGAAATAGCAGAACACAGTAACACTAGAGATAATCTGATGGCGAGAGGCAAGCACAGGAACCCAAGCGACAGAAACCAAGACTACATGGCATCATCGGAGCCCAATTCTCCCACCAAAGCAAACACGGAATATCCAAACACACCAGAAAAGCAAGACCTAGTTTCAAAATCATATTTGATCATGATGCTGGAGGACTTCAAGAAAGACATAAAGAACTCCCTTAGAGAACAAGTAGAAGCCCACAGAGAGGAATCGCAAAAATCCCTGAAAGAATTCCAGGAAAACACAATCAAACAGTTGAAGGAATTAAAAATGGAAATAGAAGCAATCAAGAAAGAACACATGGAAACAACCCTGGACATAGAAAATCAAAAGAAAAGACAAGGAGCTGTAGATACAAGCTTCACCAACAGAATTCAAGAGATGGAAGAGAGAATCTCGGGAGCAGAAGATTCCATAGAAATCATTGACTCAACTGTCAAAGATAATGTAAAGCGGAAAAAGCTACTGGTCCAAAACATACAGGAAATCCAGGACTCAATGAGAAGATCAAACCTAAGGATAATAGGTATAGAAGAGAGTGAAGACTCCCAGCTCAAAGGACCAGTAAATATCTTCAACAAAATCATAGAAGAAAACTTCCCTAACCTAAAAAAAGAGATACCCATAGGCATACAAGAAGCCTACAGAACTCCAAATAGATTGGACCAGAAAAGAAACACCTCCCGTCACATAATTGTCAAAACACCAAACGCACAAAATAAAGAAAGAATATTAAAAGCAGTAAGGGAAAAAGGTCAAGTAACATATAAAGGCAGACCTATCAGAATCACACCAGACTTTTCGCCAGAAACTATGAAGGCCAGAAGATCCTGGACAGATGTCATACAGACCCTAAGAGAACACAAATGCCAGCCCAGGTTACTGTATCCTGCAAAACTCTCAATTAACATAGATAGAGAAACCAAGATATTCCATGACAAAACCAAATTTACACAATATCTTTCTACAAGTCCAGCACTACAAAGGATAATAAAGGGTAAAGCCCAACATAAGGAGGCAAGCTATACCCTAGAAGCAAGAAACTAATCATCTTGGCAACAAAACAAAGAGAATGAAAGCACACAAACATAACCTCACTTCCAAATATGAATATAACGGGAAGCAATAATCACTATTCCTTAATATCTCTCAATATCAATGGCCTCAACTCCCCAATAAAAAGACATAGATTAACAAACTGGATACGCAACGAGGACCCTGCATTCTGCTGCCTACAGGAAACACACCTCAGAGACAAAGACAGACATTACCTCAGAGTGAAAGGCTGGAAAACAATTTTCCAAGCAAATGGTCAGAAGAAGCAAGCTGGAGTAGCCATTCTAATATCAAATAAAATCAATTTTCAACTAAAAGTCATCAAAAAAGATAAGGAAGGACACTTCATATTCATCAAAGGAAAAATCCACCAAGATGAACTCTCAATCCTAAATATTTATGCCCCAAATACAAGGGCACCTACATATGTAAAAGAAACCTTACTAAAGCTCAAAACACACATTGCACCTCACACAATAATAGTGGGAGATTTCAACACCCCACTCTCATCAATGGACAGATCATGGAAACAGAAATTAAACAGAGATGTAGACAGACTAAGAGAAGTCATGAGCCAAATGGACTTAACGGATATTTATAGAACATTCTATCCTAAAGCAAAAGGATATACCTTCTTCTCAGCTCCTCATGGTACTTTCTCCAAAATTGACCATATAATTGGTCAAAAAACGGGCCTCAACAGGTACAGAAAGATAGAAATAATCCCATGCGTGCTATCGGACCACCACGGCCTAAAACTGGTCTTCAATAACAATAAGGGAAGAATGCCCACATATACGTGGAAATTGAACAATGCTCTACTCAATGATAACCTGGTCAAGGAAGAAATAAAGAAAGAAATTAAAAACTTTTTAGAATTTAATGAAAATGAAGGTACAACATACCCAAACTTATGGGACACAATGAAAGCTGTGCTAAGAGGAAAACTCATAGCGCTGAGTGCCTGCAGAAAGAAACAGGAAAGAGCATATGTCAGCAGCTTGACAGCACACCTAAAAGCTCTAGAACAAAAAGAAGCAAATACACCCAGGAGGAGTAGAAGGCAGGAAATAATCAAACTCAGAGCTGAAATCAACCAAGTAGAAACAAAAAGGACCATAGAAAGAATCAACAGAACCAAAAGTTGGTTCTTTGAGAAAATCAACAAGATAGATAAACCCTTAGCCAGACTAACGAGAGGACACAGAGAGTGCGTCCAAATTAACAAAATCAGAAATGAAAAGGGAGACATAACTACAGATTCAGAGGAAATTCAAAAAATCATCAGATCTTACTATAAAAACCAATATTCAACAAAACTTGAAAATCTTCAGGAAATGGACAATTTCCTAGACAGATACCAGGTATCGAAGTTAAATCAGGAACAGATAAACCAGTTAAACAACCCCATAACTCCTAAGGAAATAGAAGCAGTCATTAAAGGTCTCCCAACCAAAAAGAGCCCAGGTCCAGGCGGGTTTAGTGCAGAATTCTATCAAACCTTCATAGAAGACCTTATACCAATATTATCCAAATTTTTCCACAAAATTGAAACAGATGGAGCCCTACCGAATTCCTTCTATGAAGCCACAATTACTCTTATACCTAAACCACACAAAGACCCAACAAAGAAAGAGAACTTCAGACCAATTTCCCTTATGAATATCGACGCAAAAATACTCAATAAAATTCTGGCAAACCGAATTCAAGAGCACATCAAAACAATCATCCACCATGATCAAGTAGGCTTCATCCCAGGCATGCAGGGATGGTTTAATATACGGAAAACCATCAACGTGATCCATCATATAAACAAACTGAAAGAACAGAACCACATGATCATTTCATTAGATGCTGAGAAAGCATTTGACAAAATTCAACACCCCTTCATGATAAAAGTCCTGGAAAGAATAGGTATTCAAGGCCCATACCTAAACATAGTAAAAGCCATATACAGCAAACCAGTTGCTAACATTAAACTAAATGGAGAGAAACTTGAAGCAATCCCACTAAAATCAGGGACTAGACAAGGCTGCCGACTCTCTCCCTACTTATTCAATATAGTTCTTGAAGTTCTAGCCAGAGCAATCAGACAACAAAAGGAGATCAAGGGGATACAGATTGGAAAAGAAGAGGTCAAAATATCACTATTTGCAGACGACATGATAGTATATTTAAGTGATCCCAAAAGTTCCACCAGAGAACTACTAAAGCAGATAAACAACTTCAGCAAAGTGGCTGGGTATAAAATTAACTCAAATAAATCAGTTGCCTTCCTCTATACAAAAGAGAAACAAGCCGAGAAAGAAATTAGGGAAACGACACCCTTCATAATAGACCCAAATAATATAAAGTACCTCGGTGTGACTTTAACCAAGCAAGTAAAAGATCTGTAGAATAAGAACTTCAAGACACTGAGGAAAGAAATTGAAGAAGACCTCAGAAGATGGAAAGATCTCCCATGCTCATGGATTGGCAGGATTAATATAGTAAAAATGGCCATTTTACCAAAAGCAATCTACAGATTCAATGCAATCCCCATCAAAATACCAATCCAATTCTTCAAAGAGTTAGACAGAACAATTTGCAAATTCATCTGGAATAACAAAAAACCCAGGATAGCTAAAGCTATCCTCAACAATAAGAGGACTTCAGGGGGAATCACTATCCCTGAACTCAAGCAGTATTACAGAGCAATAGTGATAAAAACTGCATGGTATTGGTACAGAGACAGACAGATAGACCAATGGAATAGAATTGAAGACCCAGAAATGAACCCACACACCTATGGTCACTTGATTTTTGACACAGGAGCCAAAACCATCCAATGGAAAAAAGATAGCATTTTCAGCAAATGGTGCTGGTTCAACTGGAGGGCAACATGTAGAAGAATGCAGATCGATCCATGCTTATCACCCTGTACAAAGCTTAAGTCCAAGTGGATCAAGGACCTCCACATCAAACCAGACACACTCAAACTAATAGAAGAAAAACTAGGGAAGCATCTGGAACACATGGGCACTGGAAAAAATTTCCTGAACAAAACACCAATGGCTTATGCTCTAAGATCAAGAATCGACAAATGGGATCTCATAAAACTGCAAAGCTTCTGTAAGGCAAAGGACACTGTGGTTAGGACAAAACGGCAACCAACAGATTGGGAAAAGATCTTTACCAATCCTATAACAGATAGAGGCTTTATATCCAAAATATACAAAGAACTCAAGAAGTTAGACCGCAGGGAAACAAATAACCCTATTAAAAAATGGGGTTCAGAGCTAAACAAAGAATTCACAGCTGAGGAATGCCGAATGGCTGAGAAACACCTAAAGAAATGTTCAACATCTTTAGTCATAAGGGAAATGCAAATCAAAACAACCCTGAGATTTCACCTCACACCAGTGAGAATGGCTAAGATCAAAAACTCAGGTGACAGCAGATGCTGGCGAGGATGTGGAGAAAGAGGAACACTCCTCCATTGTTGGTGGGATTGCAGACTGGTAAAACCATTCTGGAAATCAGTCTGGAGGTTCCTCAGAAAATTGGACATTGAACTGCCTGAGGATCCAGCCATACCTCTCTTGGGCATATACCCAAAAGATGCCTCAACATATAAAAGAGACACGTGCTCCACTATGTTCATCGCAGCCTTATTTATAATAGCCAGAAACTGGAAAGAACCCAGATGCCCTTCAACAGAGGAATGGATACAGAAAATGTGGTACATCTACACAATGGAATATTACTCAGCTATCAAAAACAACGAGTTTATGAAATTCGTAGGCAAATGGAAACTGGAAAATATCATCCTGAGTGAGCTAACCCACTCACAGAAAGACATACATGGTATGCACTCATTGATAAGTGGCTATTAGCCCAAATGCTTGAATTACCCTAGATGCCTAGAACAAAGGAAACTCAAGACGGATGATCAAAATGTGAATGCTTCACTCCTTCTTTAAATGAGGAAAAAGAATACCCTTGGCAGGGAAGGGAGAGGCAAAGATTAAAACAGAGACTGAAGGAACACCCATTCAGAGCCTGCCCCACAGGTGGCCCATACATATACAGCCACCCAATTAGACAAGATGGATGAAGCAAAGAAGTGCAGACCGACAGGAGCCGGATGTAGATCGCTCCTGAGAGACACAGCCAGAATACAGCAAATACAGAGGCGAATGCCAGCAGCAAACCACTGAACTGAGAATAGGTCCCCCGTTGAAGGAATCAGAGAAAGAACTGGAAGAGCTTGAAGGTGCTCGAGACCCCAAAAGTACAACAATGTCAAGCAACCAGAGCTTCCAGGGACTAAGCCACTACCTAAAGACTATACATGGACTGACCCTGGACTCTGTCCCCATAGGTAGCAATGAATATCCTAGTAAGAGCACCAGTGGAAGGGGAAGCCCTGGGTCCTGCTAAGACTGAACCCCCAGTGAACTAGACTATGCGGGGAGGGTGGCAATGGGGGGAGGTTTGGGAGGGGAACACCCATAAGGAAGGGGAGGGGGGAGGGTGATGTTTGTCCGGAAACCGGGAAAGGGAATAACACTTGAAATGTATATAAGAAATACTCAAGTTAATAAAAAAAAAAAAAGAAAAATTAAAGAAAAAAATAAAAAAGAAAGAAAAAAACATTCAATATCCTTAGCATCAAGGAAATGCAAATAAAAACTACTTTGAAATTTCAAAAAAAAAAAGAAAGAAACACAGATGTTTAAACAATATGCACATAGAATTAATATTTAATTAATGAATTCTAGTGACATATTTACAACGTGCCTCAATGGTTTACATTCCTTTCTTTTATTCAGTATTTTTTCCTCCATCTTTATTAACTTGGGTATTTCTTATTTAAATTTCAACTGTTATTCCCTTTGCTGGTTTCTGGGCCAAATCCCCCAACCACTCCCCTTCCCCTACTATATGGGTGTTACCCTCCCCATCTTCCCCTGTTACTGCCCTCCCCCCAATAATCACGTTCACTGGGGGTTCAGTCATGGCAGGACCAAGGGCTTCCCCTTCCACTGGTGCTCTTACTAGGCTATTCATTGCTACCTATGCAGTTGGAGCCGAGAATCAGTCCATGTATAGTCTTTGGGTAGTGGCTTAGTCCCTGGAAGCTCTGGTTGGTTGGCATTGTTGTTCATATGGCGTCTCATTCCCTTCAATCTCTTTCAGTCCTTTCTCTGATTCCTTCAACGGGGGTCCTGTTCTCAGTTCAGTGGTTTGCTGTTCGCGTTCGCCAATGTATTTGCCTTATTCTGGCTGTGTCTCTCAGGAAAGATCTATATCTGGTTCCTGTCAGCCTGCACTTCTTTGCTTCATCCATCTTATCTAGTTTGGTGGCTGTATATTTATGGGCCACATGTGGGGCAGGCTCTGAATGGGTGTTCCTTCAGCCTCTGTTCTAAACTTTGCATCCCTATTCCCTCCCAAGGGTATTCTTGTTCCCCTTTTAAAGAAGGAGTGAAGCATTCACATTTTGGTCATCCCTCTTGAATTTCATGTGTTCTATGCATCTAGGGTAATTCGAGCATTTGGGCTAATATCTACTTATCCATGAGTGCATACATACCATGTGTGTTTTTCTGTGATTGGGTTACCTCACTCAGGATATTTTCCAGTTCCATCCACTTGCCTTTGAATTTCATAAAGTCATTGTGTTTTGATAGCTGAGTAGTCTACATGTTTACGTGAAGGCTGTTAGTTTAAGACTGACAGCCATGCAGCTAAGATCAGGGTCTTAAAGCCCACACCCACAGTGACATGCCTATTCCAACAGGGTCACAACTTCTAATACTGCTACTTCCTCGGCTTCACACATACAAACCATCAGACCCAGGATACAGTTCAATATAATAAAGACAAGATAAGAATGGTACACAGCAAATATCATTCTAAAATATTTATGCCAAGCATTCACACTAAATCAGAAATCAGAAATGTGAAAAATATATTTGATCTTCCCCTGTTCAATAAAATCATTGAAGTCTTAGCTAGAATAACAGCACAAGTGAATGAGATAGATGTACACCCTTGAAAGAATGAAGCCAATGTCACTTTATTTAGGCCTGGGTGGTTGATATACACAAAAGACTCTAAAGCCTCCACCAAAATTCCCCTGCAGCTATTCAATTATTCAGCATTGTATTAGAGGAAAAGCAATGCATAAAACCAAGTTAGTTTCCTAAATCCAAATACCCAGCACACTCTGCAAATAAGCAAACTAACAGATTCTCACAGACATTATAGATTAAATATAACCAAGGAATTGAATGACTTGTACAGTAAAAACTCTAAACTTAATGTAAATTAACAGAAGAAGATACAGTAATATGGAAAAGCCCCATGCTCCTAGGTCAGAAGGATTAATATGGTGGAGTTGGATGTGATGGTTTATATTTCCTTGGCTCAGGGGTGGCACTATTAGAAGCGTGGTCCTGTTGGAGTAGGAGTGGCCCTGTTGGAGTAGGTGTGCGACTGTGTGTAAGGGGTTTAACACACTCATCCTAGCTGCCTAGAAGGCCGTATTCTGCAGGACCATCCAGATGAAGATCTACAGCTCTCAGATCCTCCTTCACCATGTCTGATTGGTGGCTGCAGTGATCCTGCTGTGATGATAACAGGTCTGAACCTCTGAGGCTGTAAACCAGCCCTAATGAAATGGTTTCCTTTTAAGAGTTGCATTGGCCATGGTGTCTGTTCACACAACTAAAGTCCTACGTAAGACAGTGGCCATAACACAAAAATTCATCTAGATAGTCTGTGCAATCCCCTAAGAATACCAACACGATTCTTTAATGACATTTAGAAATCCATCATTAATTTAATAGGTCAATATAAAGGAGCCATGTAGGTCAGCACAGTCATCAACATTAGCGCAGCTTGAGCCCTCACCGACACAGATTTGGAGTTAATACACCATAGAGGTAAAGCAATAATGAAATCTGCAACAGTATTCAAAGGCTCATAGGTTGGGAAACGTAATTAAGCATCTGTCCATAATTTTGTACACAGACAGCCATGAGTCATTGAACACCCCTGTCTGGGTTCAGGTAAAGCAGATGTCTACCCTTCAAGAGACTAGAGGCTCCAGGAAGCTTATACATATGGTGGAGTTGCTGGGCTGGGGATATCCTTGTGGAGGAGACAAGGGGTAGGGGGAGGAGGTATGCAATATTTAGATGTGGAACTGTCAGGGGGTGGATTGGGAGGGGAATGAAATCTGAAGTGTAAAAGTAAATAAATAAAAAATGGCTATCTTGCTGATAGCAATCTACTGATTCAATACAATCTATCAAAATTCCAATTCAATCCTTCATAGAGTCAGAAAGATGAATTTGGAAATTCACTTGGAATAACAACAAAAAAAAACAAGGATAGAGAAAACTATCCTCAACATAAAGAAATAATAACAATAAAAGATAGAATCACCGTCCTTGACCTCAAGCTGTATTACAGAGCAATAGTTTTAAAAACTGTATGGTATTAAAAACAGAGACAAGCAGGTAGATCAATGTAATAGAATTGAAGACACCGAAATGAACAAATACTCCTATGGTCCCTTGATGTTTGACAAAGGAAATATAACCATACAGTAGAAAAAAGATAGCTTTTTCAATAATTGTTGCTGGATCAACTGGAAGTTCGCACCCAGAAGAATGCATATTGATCTTCTTCCCTAGTGCAAAGCTCAAGGGCAAGTGGATCAAGGACATCCACATAAAAAGAAAACACTCAAAGCCAGAGGGGAAACTGTGGAGAAAAGCCTCGAACGTAGGGACTCTGCGGAAATTTTCCTGAAAAGAAACACCAATGGCTTCTGCTCAAGGACTTTCAAATGGGACCTCATAATATTGCAAAGCTTCTCTAAGGCAAAGGATACTGTCTTTAGGACAACACGGCAACCAAGAGATTGGGAAAAGGTCTTTACCAATCCTACATTCAATAGAGGTCTAATATCCAATATGTACTAAGAACTCAAGAACTTAGACTCCAGAGAGCCAAATAATCCTATTAGAGAAATGGATATAGAACTAAACAGAGAAATCTCAGCTGAGGAATATCGAACAACTGAAAAGTACCTGTAGAAATGTTCTTCAACAATCTTAGTCATTAGGGGAATGCAAATCAAAACAATGCTGAGATTCTACTTCACACCCCTCAGAGTGGCTAGGAACAAACCTCAGGTGACCACAGATTCTGACAAGAATGTGGAGAAAGCAGAACACTCCTCCACTGTTACTTGGATAGCGAGCTGGTACAACTGCTCTGGTAATCAGCTGGGGGTTTCCTCAGAAAATTGGACATAGTACTACCTGAGGACCCAGGTATACCCATTTCTGGGCATAGAGCCAATAGATGCTCCAACATATAACAGACAAACATGCTCCAGTAAGTCCATGGCAGCCTTATTTTTAATAGCTAGAAGCTGGAAAGAACCCAGAAGTCCATCAACAAAAGAATGGATACAGAGAATGTGGTACAATTACACAAACGCAGTACTACTCAGCTATTAAAAAGCAATGACTTCATGAAATTCATAGGCAAAAGGATGGAACTAGAAAATATCATCTTGAGTGAGGTGACCCCAGAAAATAACACAGATGGTGTGCACTCACTGATAAGTGAATAGTAGCCCTGAAGCTCAGATGAGCCAAGGTGCAATCCACAGACCACATAAAGCTCAAGAAGAAGGACAACCAAAATGTGTTTGTGTCAGTATTTCTTAGAAGGGGGAACAAAAATATTTATAGCAGGAAATATGAAGCCAAAATTTGGAGAAGAGATTGAAGGAAAGTATATATTAATTAACTAATTAATTAAAAAATAAAAATTAAAAATAAATCCATGGTATATGGGGAATTGACAGCACGTTAACAAATTATACTGATGAATAGAGACAGCTTCATGGAGAAGACAGAAACTTGGTCCATTACACAGAACAAGCACAAAAGTCAATGCCACATGCATCATGGAACAAAACATAAGACTTCATACCACAGATGTGGCAGATGAGAAAATAGGAAATATGTTTGACTTCGTTGTGCAGAATGGTAGTTCCTGAACATTACTCCTATAGCATAGAGAATAAAAACATCCATTCATAAATCATACCTCCTGAAATTTAAAACATGGCATAAATCAATGATCATCATCATTTAGCTGAAAATGATGCCTCTACCATTCGTAAAAATCTTAATAGATTCCTATAAAAAATAAGTATATTTACTCTATAAACACAAGAAAAACCTTATCTATTAAGCTTCACACCTACCAAGTAGCATTCATGATACGTAAAGTAGTCTGCATGATTTCAGAACAGAAATGCAAGCGTGGTTATTCCAAAGCTACAAATACTGCAAAGTAAACCAGTTACTGGCTCGTAAGATGTTCTGGTACAGTAGTGGAACACATATTATGGAAATAATTCTATTTCCTGATTCTATTTCAGACACACTCTATGTGATGGAAGCCAGGCCTGAAACTGCTAAAGCAGCCAAAACCCTAAGAGTAGATATGTCCTGAGCCAAGAGGAAAACTCAGTACTCTTATCCGTATCAATGAAATGACTGTCATAGCTATAGATCTGTGTTTGGAACCCTCATTAGAAAAGCATCATCTTCTTGTAGGCTATAGACACTAACACAGAGACCCCAACCTGGAAAGTGTACAGAGAAGGTGGTAACTCCATTTTAAATGGTATGACTCCTTTACGTCTCTCCCTCAAGACTTCATTATCTCTATAGCAAATAAACGTAGAGATTCTAAGAGATTGGGGTGATAGATTACTGTAGTGAGTGACTTACCGACATAATACCAAGTCCCTAGTAAAAGAGAAGAAAAAACAACATGGAATCTGAGAAGTAATACTAAGAAGTCAATAGGATTCAAACAAGGAATTGCTGAGTGGATGAAGGTAGAGGTCAGTACTTTCCCTTTCGTGCATTCAGAGGACCTGTGGGAGCATCACCTAAGGACAGCACAATGGCACCAGCCACCCTGTGTTTCCCTTCAGTATTTAGGTATTTTAGTAATTTCTGCAATTTAATGAGTATAAATATCCTCCACTTGGGAAGACAGATGTGATGTTTGGATTCCACTGAGCATGGATGTTTGTTAAAATTTATTCTCAGTCTAATAGGTCAGGTCTGCACCTGAAGGGTGCACTGTGCACTCACTGATTTTGGTGAACAGGATTTTATGTGTGAAAAGAACAAATACTTCTCACGCATTTACCAGATGATGCAATCCAGGAGATTGGAACCTTGATCAAGGAGAATCCATGTCTCTGTGACTGCAGTGTCCTGGAGGTGACTCATTTGTCCTTCTTTGCCATCGGGCAGGCAGCAGGCCAATACCATGACAGTAGATGTATCCATGTCCAAGGTGATCCTTAGTGAAGCTCAGTTTTTTTCAGAGATAAAGTGACGTCACGAACAGCAGATGACGTTTGCAGACATGACAATTTATGGAGTCTGGTCTGCGTACGCTGTAAAGTTGTAAAAGAAAGCCAGCACAGCACTGTTAGTAAAACAGTCCAAGGAGAGCAGTGGGCCTCTGATTTGTGAGGGTTTATCATGAGATTGCTAAGTAGGACTCCCTCTTGTCAAGGACTCTGCTGCTAGTCCTAGTGACTCATCCTATGAGTGTTGACCTAAACTGTTTGCCTTTTAATTAAGAGTTTCCCATTAAGAATATCCTTGTAAGAGCACCAGTGGAAGGGGAAGCCCTGGATCCTGCTAAGACTGAACCCCCAGTGAACTAGATTGTTGGGGGGAGGGCGGCAATGGGGGGAGGATGGGGAGGGGAACACCCATAAAGAAGGGGAGGGGCAGGGATTAGGGGGATGTTTTCCTGGAAACCAGGAAAGGGAATAACATTCGAAATGTATATAAGAAATACTCAAGTTAATTAAAAAAAAGTTTCCCATTAAAATGTTCTAAGTGAAAGCCACAAGTTTCTATACTCTTTATTACATCAGTAGCTTTTTAGTGTATTTTTCAAGTGAAAACCAGTCTTCAACTGGTACCCTTTAAAACTTCAGGAGCTCCTTCCAGTACCTGATGGAATTAGGATGCCCCATTCTGTGTGGGGTGTTTTCAGCAAAGGCCCCTGTATTGGACTCATGACTGCTAGCATTTGTTCCATCCGGAAGACCTAGTTTTACAGGAATGCCCCCAAAATTCACTCTTCCATCCTCTCTGACTCTGCTCAACAGCAGCACTGGAGCCTTGGAGGCTAGGATGCTGGTTGATTTTAAGCAACTCTACAAAATGTGGATATAATCTGGGAAAAGTGAATCACAGTAGAGGTATCTTCTCCATCACATTGTCCTGAGGGCAAGTCTGAAGCTCATTTTTTTGTGATTGATGTATAATTGCCCTGCTAAGTGTAAAAGACAAAAGAGAGAACCCCAAATGGTCCAGCATGATGAATGGGTAAACAGAGTTTATCATATTGATACAATGGACTAGTCTCTAGAGATGGACAGAGGCATTGACAGTATCTTATGATAAAAGAAGCTATTATTTAATGACCAAGAAAGGGGATATTTCTATATTAGATGACTTCATTTTTGTTAAATACGCAAAATGACCTGGTTCGTGGGGGCATAGAAATTTATCCCAGCACTCAGGAAGCAGAGGCATGTAGATTTTCACGAGTTTGGGGCCAGCCTAGTCTACAGAGGTAGATTCAGGAGAGCCAGAGCTACACACACTCAAACACACACACACACACACACACACACACACACAGACAGAGAGAGAGAGAGAGAGAGGGAGAGAGAGAGGGAGAGAGAGAGAGAGAGAGAAAGGGGGTGGGCAGAGACAAACTTTCTTGAAAATCAACCAATCACTCACACAAGGAATCACTTAAACAAACAAAAACCTCAAAAAACCAGACACCAAAAAACCAATCAATCTATCAAACAATGTCAGAAGCAACAGCAGCAGCAGCAGCAGCAGCAACAACAACAACGACAACAACAACGACGACAACATCTACACCAAAAACCAACCGAATGAGACCAAATGTTAGATTGGATTGCAGCCAGTTTACTCCTTAACTCAAAGCATCCATGAAACCCAGGCACATCATGGGCTATGGTGTGCTCTACACATCCTGATCTTAAGTTCCTATACTTAAAGTAACACTTCTGTCATTAAAGAGGGATAGGCTGAGCTGGTGCCTAACAAGTTGATAGGGGGTAGGATCTGGAGGAATAAAGAGTACCTTCTAATGGCCACAGAGTTTTCTCAAACTTAAAATATTTTTAAAACCAATAGTATAAGGGATGCATAATTTAATGACATAGTAAGAATGCACTCCTAGATTATATACTTGAAAAAGATGAATTTGCTGCATAAGTGTATTACATACCTGTAAACATGTTATTATTGAAAGATAATGCTTCTTTCACATGTATGAATGTTTTGCCTACGTGTCTGTGTGTGCACTATATGTATGTCTGGGCCTGTGAAGATATGAGAGTTCTAGATCGCCTATAATTAGATTTGAAGATGCCTTTGAGCTTCTTTGTAGGTGTTACTGTAGGTTTCAGGGTTTGAAGCTGACTGATGTTGAGGATTACCTTTGCCCTCCAGTAGCAGACAGGTTACCTTCCAGTATTATGAACTCTGGTTAGTAGTGTGAAGAGTCTAGTTAGACCCCGGCTCAACCTATCCCTCCCCCCCCTGTGATGACAGAAATGTTATCTTCAGAAGTCAGTCCTGAACATCAGATTGTGTAGAGCAACCAATAGTCTTGGCACTGGCTTGTGATGGTCAAGGTTTTCTATAGGACCCTTTGGGTAATGACTCAACAGGTTGTCACCCATTCCTGTTGCTGGATTTGTAACTTGGTGGCACAAGATGTCTAGGTGGAGCCTCGTGTCATGTTAGTTTTTGGCTCCATATGTATTCCATACATATAGGAAGCTAATAGAGTAGCAGATTTCCATTTAATTTTTTCAAAGGGACTTTAGTGTTTGTTGTCCCTCCCCTTATTTCCTACTTTACCTAGGCTTGCATACCAGGGCTGTGGGTGCCTGGTTAAGAAAAAGAAACTGACCCTCTTCCTTATCAAGTATGAATCTGTATGCCCATTCCAACATGCAGCCAGCAGGTGACCAGGATACACTGGAGAGAGTGATCAACTCCAGTCAACATCATGTTGATGAATATGAAAGGAGGGTAATGGGGCTTGAAAAATGCGAGGGAGGTAGAAGTGTGTACCCTTTGCCTCTACCCATTTCTCCCGGTTCCCTCTCATTAACCCCTCCTATTCTAGCTTTTATCTCTTCCCAACACTATACACTCCTTCCTCTTCCTGGGGCGATATTCTTCTGCTCCCTAGTTCCCTAGTAGATAGTCAGGAATCCTGTGTGGTTATCCAGATTGTAGTTCTCATATCAGATACTTAAAACCTAACATCCTTAACAGCAGACACATGAAATGTTTGTTGTTTTGGGTCTGGGTTTGCCAAATCAGGATGATTTTTTTAGGTCCATCAGGCCAGTCTTAGGGTTACAGATTGCAATGGCTGCCCTAACTGCCCTCAGTACTCCCTTTGAAGGCCATGCAAATAGATCTACTTCAGCGTCAACATTGACAGAGCTTTGAACAAGCACTGAGGGGGCTGGGCTCCTAACAGTGGAGTCTGAGGGGGGCACACATGGAGCATAAGCATAGGGTACAGTCCGTAAGCCAGCTCCATTGTGAGCTCAGAGCATGTCACTATGGTGGTGCCAGTGCAGCTGTGTTACTAGGTGATGAAGTATAGTTCAGTTAACCCTGAACGAGCAGGTCTTGCCTACACTTCTTTGGCAAGAATTGGTGATTTTAGCAAACTCTTATCGTATAATTTGGGAGATGGAGATTAGCTAAATGGGAGGGAAGAGAGAGTAAGAAGGTCCTGGGCGGCCCTAGCGCTCCATAATGGAGGAAGATTTTGAATATGATGCTCTGGCATTGAAGTTCCCCAGAAGGGGACGCTGGTACACCCGTCTGTGGCGCTCCTGTCCTGGTTTTGGATGCCTGCGTCAAAAGAAAACGACGAAATTTCCCCTCTATCTGATCGGGTATGATCCCGTGGGTCGATTACAAACAGCGGCCTGTGTTGGGGACGTGGAGAAAATTGAAAGTATGATCCATGAGTGTCATCATCATGTGGATGAATCTGATTGGAGGGGCAGGTAATGGGGCTTCAAATTGATGAGGGGAGTGAAAGGAGGAGGGTGGGAACTGTTAGGGACACTCAGGGCTAAGGAGGAAGACAAATCAACTTCCAGGGCTACAATCTGAGGGTAGAGAGTGGTCATACATAGGCTCATTTTCACTGGGGACCCCTGGGTTTTATACCTGCTAAATGCTCTTAGTCGTATGAGACCTCCACACTGTGGAACAGCAGCTCCTAGGCCTTAATGAAACTACATAATTTTATTCTTATGTTAACCCTTACATTTTGTAAACATACAAAAAGATACACACACTCACACACATAAATACCGTTGATTTGCCTCTGTGTATTTTCTGTGTACCATTGTGATAGAACCTGGTGCAGGATCCCCTGGAACTGCAGCTATAGACAGTTGTGAGCTGCCCTGTGTGTCTTAGCAATCAAACTGAGTTCTCTACTAAACAAAACTAGAGCTGTTATTGCCAAGACCCCTATCTAGATTTTCTTTCTTCTTTGTTGTTGTTGTTGTTTTCTGTTTTTTCATTTTTATTAGATAGTTCATACATTTACATTTCAATGTTATATCCTGTCCTGCCTCTTCCATCCCACTTCCCACTCCCCCTGATTCTATGACGACTTTCTTAATACATAATATGATGCAATATAATAATGCATAATATAATATAATGTATATGATACAATATAATAATATAGTATAAAATAATAATGGATCAAAGACATTTAGAACTGGAACTGTGACCATGCTCCCATGTAATCACCTTCTGTACTGTTGTTTTTACATCGATACACATGTGAAGGACAGAGATTGTCCTCATCTCACTTCCTGTGCCCCACACGTGTGGAGCTTAGGGTGTGGTGGTCAGAGACAATGTCGACTGCTAGTTATGTTGTACCACCATGGGGTTCTAAGGCCTGAGCTCAGGCAAGCAGGCCTCCCTGTGGGTTCCAGCCCATCGTCCCTCTGTTCTGGAGACTCCACTCAAGCAAGTCCATGGTGTGCTTTATTTACTGTCTTGGAGCACACTGATCCTCACACTTGTAGGCAAGTGAGCTTTGCGGATCCCCTTATCCCAAGATCAGCAGTCAGGTTTTCAGGACAAATGCTTTACCAGTTGAGTTTTAACAACTACCCCAGCCCCTCATTCCTTTTTCTCTGTGTGTGTGTGGGTTCTTACCATGAACCCCCTTGCTCATCGTCCCTCCTCCTCTTATATGAGGGTTCACCCCCACCCGTTTGCCCACTCCTTCCGGATTCCCTGCCTTAGCATTCCGTTCCACTGGGGCTAGAGCCTTGGCAGGACCACGAGCTTCTCCTCTTATTGGTGCCCAACAAGGCCATCCTCTGCTACATATGCAGTTGAAGCCAGGGGTCTTTCCATGTGAACTCTTTAGATGAACGGATATCTGGGTTCTCTCCAGCTCCTGGCTATTGTAAATAAGGCTGTTGTGAATGTAATGGAATATGTTTCTTTGTTTTATGTTGGAGCCCTTTTTGTGTATATGCACAGGAGTGTGTAAAGCTGGGTCCTCCAAACAGATTTCCAGAGTTGTCCCAGCTTGCTCTCCCACCTACAAAGGAGGAGTGTTCCTCCTTCTCCAAATCCTCGCCTACCTCTGTTGCCTGAGTTTTGATCTTAGCCATTCTGACTGGTGTGGCGTTGAATCACAGGGTGGTACTGATTTGCATTTTCTCTGATGACTAAAGATGTTGACCAGTCCTTTAGGTTCTTTTTGGCCATTTGATATTCCTCAATTGAGAATTCTTTGTTTAGCTCTGCTCCCCATTTTGTAATAGAGTAATTTGATTCTCTGGAGTCCAACTATTTGAATTCTATGTGTATATTGGTTGTAAGCCTTCTATCAGATGTAGGATTCATAAAAATCTTTTCCAATCTGTTAGTAGCCATTTTTTTCTAATGACAGTACTCTTTGCCTTACAGAAGCTTTGCAATTTGATGAGGTCCCATTTGTTGATTCTTGATCTTGGAGAATAAACTATTGCTGTTCTGTTCAGGAAATTTTCCCAAGTATTCCAGGCTCATGTATTCTAGGCTCTTCCCCATGTTTTCTTCTTTTAAGTTGAGTATATCTGGTTTTATGTGGAGATCCTTGATTTGCTTGGATTTTAACTGTGTACAGGGTGATAAGAAAGGTTTGATTTGCAGTCTACATGCTGAGTGCCAGTTGATTCAGCACCAGTTGTTGAAAAAGCTATCTTTTTCCCACTAGATGGTTTTAGTTCTTTTGTTAAAAATCAAGTGACCATAGGTAGGTGTATGGGTTCATTTCTGGGTCTCCTATTCTATTCCATTGATCTACTTGCCTATCGCTGTACCAGTATCATAACATTTTTATCACTATTGCTCTGTAATACAGCTTAAGGTTAGGGAGGGTGATTCCCCCAGAATTTTTTTTTCTTGTTGAGTATAGTTCTCAGGATCCTGTTTTTTTGTTAATGCAAGTGAATTTCCAAATCGCTCTTTCTACCTCCATGGGGAATGGAGTTAGAATTTTGATGGAGATTGCGTCGAATCAGTAGATTGCTTTTGGACAGATGGCCAATTTTATAATGTTAATCCTGCCAATCTGTGAGAATGGGAGATCTTTCCATCTTATGAGATCTTCTATTCTTTCTTCAGAGACTTGAAGTTCTTACCGAACAGGATTTTCACTTGCTTGGTTAGAGTCACACTGGGTTATTTTATTTTATTTGTGATTATTCTGAAGGTGTTGTTTCCCTAATTCCTTTCTTAGCCTATTCATCCTTTGAATAGAGAAAGGCTACTGATTTGTTTGAGTTAATTTTGTATCCAGCCACTTTGCTGAATTTGTTTAAGGGGGCATCCTTGACTACTCCCTGATTTTAGTGGTATTCCTTCAACTTTCTCTCAATTTAGTTTGATGTAGGCTATTGGTTTGCTGTATATTGCTTTTCCTATGTTTATAGTAAGCTTTGAATTCCTGATTTTTCCAAGACTTTTAAAGGTTAGCACCTCATTCTTATATCCTGTCTTTATGGTTGAAGGGGAATCGATGACACACCAGCATATTTTCCCTAGTTCACATGCTTCTTGATCATTTTGTTATTCTAAGATGTTAATTAGTCTTTAAGGTGGAGCTTCATATAAAGAATACAAGAATGAAGTTTAGTTTTAAAATATTCTTCTGTTCATTGAATATTTTCTTTAAAAACACTGAATTGTCCAATGGTAATTTTTCATTCTGTCAGTCCATTTATTCCCCACATGTAACTTAGATATCCCCTGTGTAGAATACACGTTCTAATATCTCTCAAGATCTTCCCATTTGTAAAACTTCATTTCTCTGCCCAGTCAAGCTTCCTTACATTCTATAAATTTAAATATAACATGAAATGAACATTACTCTTTGGAACCCTTCTTTCATTTTACTGAACCTCTATGAATCTCAAGCAAGGCAGCTATGCCACCATAGGTTATTACCTTGTAGCAATATTTACCTGATTTTGGTGTGAGTCCATGGGCACATTGATCAATATACGGCAAAGCATGAGGTCCTGGTTTCTATACCGAGTATAGAAGTGTTACATATGGGCATAAAAAATGAAATGTGAAAATAAAAATAAAAGAAAGTATTGAGGACTGAGGGCTTATATTTTGTTCACTGTTAAAAATGTACATAGATGCAAGTGACCGGTAAAATTGCCACTTACCTGTTGATTGTGACATATTTTGTTTAATGTAGGCCACAATGGGTTGCATGATAATTACCTTTAATTTTGTAAAGTGCTAAAAGTATTGCTAATTATAGTTGTAAAATAATAAAAAGGATAAATGACCTTCCATTCTTAGAGAGGGTAAAATGTGAATGAAAATGAAGGTAACCACAATAGATAAGATAGGAGGATTAAGAAATGTAAACTTCTTTTATATGAATTTTTTTATGTGTACTGCTGATAAAATCCTGTTTTTCTCTCACAGAATAGTTCTGTTTGTTATCACTAGGAAGAGAAATCATTACCATGATCAGGAAATGCTGAGCTCTCAGGAGCTGGAAATGCTTGTAGTGTTGTAGCAGATTTCTTCCCCATTCGAACTGAAACATCAGAGTAGCCCCTATTAAGATATGTTTAATGTTCATCCCTTGGATGGGGACATGGAGTCATGGAGCTCCTGAAAATACCGAGGAGTAACTAGTAAGTTCCAGATATTAGAGTATGATTTAAATTCAAGCTGAGATCAATTTGGGAACTTTTCTAGGATTCAGACAGGCTGCTTTGAGCAGCGAAGAAGGTCAGGATAGAACACCTGCCTTAAATAGGAAGAGTCATGTACCATATCCCTAGCACAGTAAATGAACATTCGAGTAGACCTCAATAAATAAGAACATTGTAGTTACTTTCTTCCATCAGATAGAAATCACCTTCATATTATGTAGTACTTACAGGTGATGATAGTCTTACTGGGAATTCAGAGATGTTGCTAAATGTGTTTTCAATTTGCAGGACATCGCTGCATTATGCGAGTGCCCACAACCATCCAGATGTAGTGACACTGTTATTAGAAAATAAGTCCAACATTAACATCCAGGATGATGAAGGCTGCACACCGTTGATTAAGGTAGCTATTGGCCATCTGTTTTGGTATGAAATGGATTAGAGGTGTCCTTGTTTGGTTTCTGTTGTTGTGAGAAAACACAGACCAAAACTTACTCAGGAGAGGAAAAAGTTATTTAGCTTACATTTATTCATCCCAGTTGATCCTCATGGGAAACCTGGTCAGGAACTCAAATAAGGAACTGGGGGGAAGAACTAAACTAGAGATCAGGGGAGAATGCAGCTTTCCATGGCTTTTACACAGGTTTGGTCAGCTTTTTTTTATACAACTTTGAACTCAGGCATGCCCCTACCACAAGACCTTGGGCTTTCCTACTTCTGTCTAAATAAAAAAAAATAGTTCCACACAGTGCCCCAGAGGCCAGTCCAATTCCTCAAGTGAGGATCTTTCCAGGTGTATTAAGCATGTATCACATTGGCAAAAAGAACAAAATCTAAGCAAACAAGCAATCTCTGCATTGTGACAGCCAACCAGCACAGACCTGAGTGCTTAGGACATCTAGGTGGGTTGGTAGAACCCCTTAATTCTACCACTTGGAAAAAGATGTGGTGGGGAGATCATTAAATGAGTCAAGCCTGGAGTATTTAAGAAGACCTTGTGTCAAAATGGAGGGAAAATATGAATAACTAAAACTCTGTCTGATTTCAGAGAAACTATTCAGTGCCATTGTAGAAATGTCTCCCTTGGCTTCCTTGAAGTGAAGATGTATTTCTTTGTACAATTTCCACAGGCTGCGCAGCGGGACAACACACATTGTGTTTGTGTATTGCTCAGGCACAATGCTAATCCAAATTTGATGGATTACAGTGGGAATACAGCCTTTCACCATGCCATTTCCAGGGGCAGCATAGCAATTGTAAAGATGCTCCTGGAGTACAACGTAGATATTGAAGCCAAAACAGAGGTAAAGGTCATTCAACTTCATTCCCAATGCACTTCTAGCTACTTCTAGCTGGGACACTCAGACCTATTTTCTACATGCAGAACCTCAAGCATTCTCACTGAATGTGTTCAGAGGAACGCTTTTTCTCTTTAAATATGTGTGTGTGTGTGTGTGTGTGTGTGTGTGTGTATTTATAATTAGTGCCAAAAAATCCACAGAATAGCATATTTTGTCTCAGCGTTGACTTTAAGTTTGAAATTCAAGATTATAGGCTTTAGGATTACACACAGACACACACAGACACACACAGACACACACAGACACACACACACATACACACACACATCACATCACATCTACACCAACAAGAAAAAGAAATACATTTCAAGTTTAATGATTATAGAATATATAGAACTGGGTTGCTGCTAAGAAGGTATTGATGTGTGTTTGGCTCAGGGATGAGGGCAGACTGGGAAAGGAGAGAGGTGTCAGGCAAATTAGAAAATCTGATCATTGAGAAAATATACAAAACATTTTTATGATTTTCAAAAGTTTTGGTATTCATAGAAGATGCTATTGCCCTTGGGAGATAATTTTTAGTTTAGAAAAGAAATATATTTGGAGTGCAGATTGAGAAACTCTGCTCCAGATACCTCTTGAGCACACTCCTTCAACAGGGGCATACCAAACTTTATATTTTGGGGTTGTGTCCATGGAGGTCCTAGTCTTTGGAGCTAAGAAGATTGGAACCATTGAGTGTTTGGGGAAAATTCTGGAAGGGATTGGTGTTCATATGCAGTGTTGTGTAGACAAAAGATGTGTCAAAGGGAAGAAGAGAGCTGTGTGTGGAAAGCACAGCAGGTGTTGTAGGAAAAATGATGCCTTGTGACTCAGTACAGTGTGTGTTTATGTTCACAAAATCTGTGATGAACTTTCAGTTGAGAAACAAGTTGTTTTATAAAATGTAATATTGTTTTCTTTACAGTATGGCTTGACACCACTGCAACTTGCAACATATGAAAATCAGACTGAAATGATAAACTTCTTAGAATCAATGAGTGCAGATGCACAGGCCGTGCAAGTGTCAAACAGGTACAGTTTCTTCTCTTCTACAATCTTAGTGCTGTTCTTGATGGTGAGAATTGCTTAAGTCAGGAATATTAATATGATATTAAATGATTTGAAAAACTCAGAGAAATATTTAGAAAGCTTATTACACACGAAATATGAGCTAGAAAAGAGACTGTTCCAACACAACAAAAGAACAGCAGTACCAGGAGTGCTACATAGCTCAGTAGTTCAGTTCGTGAGTCATGAACCAAGACAAAGAATAAGCTAGATCAGCTGTTGGTCTACTTCAGTATTTTTTATTTTGACACAGTTTTTATAATTTCTGACCTTAAAAATGACAGTATAAGCCATATCTTTAGAATTATATGTTACATAATCACAGGTAATAGATAATGTTTCCTAATGATCTGTTTGAAATGTCCAATGCAGTAGAAAACTACCTTTTGCTAGGAGGTGTTCGGTAAACTTTCATCCCGTAATTAACTAGCAATGTTGGTGATATTGCAGTCCAAGACATTTTTGTGTCACATTTCAGATGGAGCTTTTAATGTGGATATATAAATAGTTCATTTCCTTCCACATATTCTGGTATTTTAGAATTATAAATCTTCTCCTAGATTTTGTGAATGTTTAGCTCTAAAAAAATTGATCTTACAAAGCTATATTCCCTTCCATATGAAATAAAATTATTATGCTGAAATTCCCTGTTTAGTACACATGTTTACCTAATGTTTATGTTGAGCCATTATTTCCAGACAACAGATCTGTGCTTTAAGGTGAGCCTTTCTAGAGAGAGCTCACTCTCCTTTCAAAACTTAATGCTCTTTGAAATATTTAATTTTATTTTTTCTTATTCATTTTACATCAAACTCACTGACCCTGTCTCAGTCTCCCTATTCCACAGTCCTTTCTGGTTCCCCTTCCCCTTCACCTCCGAGCAGTCATGGATCCCCTATGTATCCCCACACCCTGGCACTTCAAGTCTCTGCAAGGGTAGACACTTCCTCTCTCTCCAAGGTCAGACAAGGCAACTCAGCTAGAAGGAGGTATCCCATGTATAAGCAACAGCTTTTTGATAGGCCCCATCCCAGTTGACTGGGACCCATATGAAAACCTAGCTGCTCTTCTGCTACATATGAGTGGGAAGGTGTGAGTCCAGCCCGTGTATGTTCTGTGGTTGGTGGTTCAGTCTCTGAGAGCCCCAGGCGTCCAGGTTATTTCACTTTGTTGTTTGTCCTCTGGAGTTCTTATCTCCTTGCAGACCTGGAATCTTTCCTCCTAGTGTTCCCTAAGAGTCTACTGCCATACATCCCTGAGCAAGGCAAATATTCTCTTTAGAGTTTTTAAGAGGGAGGGAGGGAGAGAGAGAGAGAGAGAGAGAGAGAGAGAGAGAGAGAGAGAGAGAGAGAGAGAGAGAGACAGAGAGAGACAGAGAGAGACAGAGAGAGACAGAGAGAGACAGAGAGAGACAGAGAGAGACAGAGAGAGAGACAGAGAGAGACAGAGAGTCAGAGAGAGAGAGACAGAGAGAGAGAGAGAGAGAGAGAGAGAGATTGATTGACTGATTGTGTGTATGCATGCTTGAGCCTTTTAGTTTGTGTTCTATTTAAAAGCTAACCATGCCTCATGTTTTCTCTTGAGAAAGTCACAAGGATACCAGTCAACAGTCATAGTGAATTGCTGAAAAATAAATTCAAAATTGTTTGACTAGACCTGTAGTTCCATGAATTACATCCCAGACTGTGGGAGGTAGGAGACACACAGACCTTTGTGAGTTAAGTCCAACATGGTCTATGGGGTGGGTTTCAGACCAGCATGGCTACATAGTGAGATCCGGTTTCAAAAAACATTGTTTGTGAACATCTAAACTAAGATACAGGGGACTGAAATATAAAGGGCTTCAAATGCTCGCTAAATGTTTTTCTTATGAATAGTGCAATAACCATAACTTATAAATCTATGCCACAGTGCAAGAACACCAGCACATAAAAAAGAAGTGAAGCATGTAAGATTTTTGGAAGGTAAGATTTTTATATCATATATAAATTTACTATATTGTAGCTGGTCTTATTCACCCTAGATAAAATAGTGCGGACATTTTAGCTCCTCTCCTACTGTGACCACACAAGGCAGCCCAGCTAGCAGAAAGGAATCCAAATGCAGGCAACAGAATGAGAACCTGCCCTCACTTCAGTAAACCAGGAGTCCACATGAAGAGCACGTGAAGCTGCACGTCTGCTACCTCTGAATATGGGGTCTATGTGCAGCCCTGACGTGCTCTTTGATAGGTGGTTCAGTCCCTGTGAGCCCTCATGGGCCCCTGTTGGTTAATCTGTAGGTTTTCTTGTTGTGTTTCTGAACCTTCAATGGCACTGTCCTCCTTTGAATTCAATATCCTTCCCCCAATTCTTTCACAAGACGCCCCAACCTCCACCTGATATTTATTTGGCTGTGGGTGTGTACATCTGTTTCTATCCAGGGCTTGATGAAGACTCTCAGAAGAATTATCCAAGGCTTCTGTCTGCAAGCATAGCAAAATATCATTAATGGAGTCAAAGACTGGCTCTCTCCCACAGGGTGGGTCTCAAGTTGGTCCAGTTATTGGTTTGGTATCTCCTTAATGTCCGTTCCATTTTAACCTGCATATCTTGGTGGTAGGATAAATTTTGGGTTGATGTTTTTCTGAGTGCTTTGGTGTTCTCCTCCTTCTCCTGGAAGTCTCCCCTGGTACAGAAGATGACCACTGAAAACTGCATATCACCTGCTGCTAGTAGGCTCTGCAAGTCTCAGCTCCATAGATAGACTGCTAAGAGCCCCCATGGTTCCTGGTCTTTGTTTCACCACAGAGATGCCTCTCCACTGGTATCTTCTGTCCTAGCTCCCACACCACACCTGCTCTGCACCTTAGTTCCCCTCCCCATCCTACAAATTTCCCTCCCTCAATCGAATCCTGATATCTATTTCATTTTCCCTCCTGAGTGAGATTCACGCATCTTCCCTTGGGCCCTCATTACTTAGCTTCTTTAGGTCTGTGCACTGTGGCCTGGTTATTCTGTAATTTATGGCTGCTAAGGTCCTCACCTTTAAGTGAGTACATTCCATGCCTGTCCTTCTCGGTTTCAGTTACCTCATCCAGTATGATGTTTGCCAATCCCATCCATTTGCCTGCAGTTTTCTCAAATTCCATGTTTTTCATAGCCGAGTATTATTTCATTGTGCAAATATACCACATTTCCTTAATCAGTTTTTCAGTTGTCTCCTGTCCATGGTTATTACAAGGAGAGGTTTTATGAACATAGTTAAGCAAGTGTGCTTGGGTGGTATGGTGGAGCAAGTTTGGGGTATATGCCCATGATTGACATAGTTGTGTCTTAAGGTAAAAACTATTTCAAATTTTTTGGAAAAAAAACCCGCCAAATTGCTTTTCAAAAGGGATTTTAGGGGTTGGGAATTTAGCTCAGTGGTAGAGCATTTGCCTAGCAAGCGCAAGGCCCTGGGTTCGGTCCCCAGCTCTGAAAAAAAGAAAAAAAAAAAGAAAAGGGATTTTAATGTCTCTCCCACCAACAATGGAGGAATATTCCCTTTGCTCAATATCCTTGTCAGCATGGCTGTCCCTTGAGGTTTTGATTCTGGCTGCTCTGACTGGTGTAGGATGGACTCAGGGTCCTTCTGATCTGCATTCAGTGATGACTGTAGATGAGCATTTGATGTCTCTCGGCCTCCTGAGCATCCTCGGCTGGGAATGCTTCGTTTACCACTGTACACCATATTCAGATTGGTTTATTGCTGTCTAACTTTTTGGGCTTTTTATATATTTTAACCATTATTTCTCTGTGAAGTGTAAGACTGATGACGATCTTTTCCCAAAATGTAGGCTTCTCTTTTGTCCTTTTGATGGTGTCCTTTGCTTTACAGAGGTTTTTAAGTTTTGTGAGTCCCCATTTATCAATCATTGATCTCAGAGGCTGGGACAGTGGTGTGCTGTTCAGGAAATTGTCTACTGTACCGATGTCCTCAGTATATTGAAGTTTCTGCTTCAATGTCAAGGTCTTTCATCCACATGAACTTGAGTTTTGTGCAGGTTGAGAAATACAGATCTATTTGCATTCTTCTTCATGCAGACATACAGTTACACCTGCACCATTTGTTGAAGAAACTTTCCTATTTTCCCCATTGTGTGGTTTTGCCTTTGTCAAAATCATGTGTTGGTAGGTATGTGTGTTTTTTCTTTGATTTGATTCCATCGGTCAACTTTTTGTTTCTATACTAATTCTATACAGCTTTTGTTATGATTGCTCTGTGATATGTCTTGATATCAGGGATGATGATACCTCCAAAAATTATTTAATTATTCAAGATATCTATCTATCTATCTATCTATCTATCTATCTATCTATCTATCTATCTATCTATCTATGTATCTATCATCTATGTATCTATCATCTATCTATCTATCATCTATGTATCTATCAGCTATCATGGGTTTTTTGTTTTTTAAAAAATTGCTCTTTCAAGGTCTGTAAATAATGGTCTTGCAATTTTGAAGAGAAATGCATTGACTGTGAAGATGCTTTTTGTAAGATGGCCATTTTCACCTTGTTAATCCTATCCATCTGTAGTATAGGAGACCTTTCCATCTTCAGATGTCCTGTTAATTCCTTTTTCAGAGACATAAAGTTTTTGACAGGCAGGTCTTTAAGTAGCTTGATTAGAGTTGTACTGGGCTATTTAATGTTATCTGTGGTTACTGTAAAGGGTTTTGCTTGACTAAATTTTTCTTATCCATTTTAACTGTTGCATGAGGAAGGGCTGCTGGTTATTTGAGTTAATCTTGCATTCAGACACTTTTCTGTAAGGGTTTATCACCTTTGGTGTAGGAGTTCTTTGGTAGATTTTGTGAGGTCTCTTTTGTATGTGGGCAGCTTTGCTTACTCTCTGGTTTTAAGTTTCTCTGCATATAAGTTGTTAGTGTTTATTGGCTGGTTCAGGTATGCAAATTTGATCACTGAGGTCTCTAAGACTTTTAACATGAAGGGGTGCTTGATTTTATCAACGGCTTTATCAGCATCTAATGTGATGACCAAGTGAATTTTTTTGACATCTCCACCCTTGCCAGCTGCAGCTATCCATTCATTTTCATGGCTGTCAAGCCATCTCCCCTGTATCTCCCCAGACCCGATCCTGAAACACTCAGTTGTCTCAAATTTACCCACTCCCACCTAGTTCCTTCCTTCCTCTGCCTCCTCTGAGTATTTTCCGGTATGTTCTAAGTTAGATTCAAAATCCTCTCTTGGTCCTTTCTTCTTCATCTTCTTTTGGTCCTCAGTATAGTATTGATATCCTGTACTTTATTGCTAATATCCACTTAGAAGTGAGTATACGCCATCCATGTCTTTTGGGTCTGGGTTATGTCACTCAGGAAGATATTCTCAAGTTCTATTCATTCACCTGCAAAGGTCATTATGTCTTTGTCTTTAGTAGGTGAATAGTATCCCACATTGTCTTTTTTCATTAAAAAAAAAAAACTTCACCCTTGTCAGTTGCAGATTTCCATTCACTTTCAGGACCATCCATCCATCTCTCCTCTTCCTTACCCACACCTGATTCCAAACCCATCCCATAGCCCTCCGTATCTCTTCTCTATTCAGTTCACTCCCTCCGTCTTCCTCTTAGGACTGCTTTATGCACTCCTTTAAGTGAGATACAGGCATCCTCACTTGTGCATTCCTTCTTGTGTAGCTTTTCTGAGTCTGTGGATAATAGCATGGTGTCTGTATTTTTGGCCAATAACCATCTATAAGTGAGTACATAACACACATGTCCTGTTTGAACTCCGGAGGATATTCTCAAGTTCCATTGATTTACCTGCAAAATTCATTCTGCCTTTGTTTGTAATAGTGGGATAATATGCCATTTTGAAAGTATACATCACTTTCTTTTTTTTATTAACTTATGTATTTCTTATTTACATTTCAAGTGTTATTCCTTTCCCAGTTTCCAGGCCAAAATCTCCGTAGCCCCTCCCACTCCCCTTCTTTATGGGTGTTCCACTCCCATTCCTCCCCTATTGCCGCCCTCCCCCCAACAATCACGTTCACTGGGGGTTCAGTCTTCGCAGGACCCAGGGCTTCCCCTTCCACTGGTGCTCTTACTAGGGCATTCATTGCTACCTATGAGGTCGGAGTCCAGGGTCAGTCCATGTATAGTCTTTAGGTAGTGGCTTAGTCCCTGGAAGCTCTGGTTGCTTGGCATTGTTGTTCATATGGCATCTCATCCCCTTCAATCTCTTTCAGTCCTTTCTCTGATTCCTTCAACGGGGGTCCTGTTCTCAGTTCAGTGGTTTGCTGCTGGCATTCACCTCTGTATTTGTTGTATTCTGGCTGTGTCTCTCAGGAGAGATCTACATCCGGCTCCAGTCTGCCTACACTTCTTTGCTTCATCCATATTGTCTAATTGGGTGGCTGTATATGTATGGGCCACATGTGGGGCAGGCTCTGAATGGGTGTTACTTCAGTCTCTGTTTTAATCTTTGCCTCTCTATTCCCTGCCATGGGCATTCTTGTTCCCCTTTCAAAGAAGGAGTGAAGTATTCACATTTTGATCATCCATCTTGAGTTTCATGTGTTCTATGCATCTAGGGTAATTCAAGCATTTGGGCTAATATCCACTTATCAATGAGTGGATACCATATGTGTTTTTCTGTGATGGGTTAGCTCACTCAGGATGATATTTTCCAGTTCCAACCATTTCCCTATGAATTTCACAAAGGCATTGTTTTTGATAGCTGAGTAATATTCCATTGTGTAGATGTACCACATTTTCTGTATCCATTCCTCTGTTGAAGGGCATCTGGGTTCTTTCCAGCTTCTGGCTATTATAAATAAGGCTGCTATGAACGTAGTGGAGCACGTGTCTTTTTTATATGTTGGGGCATCTTTTGGGTATATGCCCAAGAGAGGTATAGCTGGATCCTCAGGCAGTTCAATGTCCAATTTTCTGAGGATCCTCCAGACTGATTTCCAGATTGGTTGTACCAGTCGGCAATCCCACCAACAATGGAGGAGTGTTCCTCTTTCTCTGCATCCTTGCCAGCATCTGCTGTCACCTGACTTTTTGATCTTAGCCATTCTCACTGGTGTGAGGTGAAATCTCAGGGTTGTTTTGATTTGCATTTCCATTATGACTAAAGATGTTGAGCATTTCTTTAGGTGTTTCTCAGCCATTCGGCATTCCTCAGCTGTGAATTCTTTGTTTAGCTCTGAACCCCATTTTTTAATAGGGTTATTTGTCTCCCTTCGGTCTAACTTCTTGAGTTCTTTGTTTATTTTGGATATAAGGCCTCTATCTGTTGTAGGATTGGTAAAGATCTTTTCCCAATCTGTTGGTTGCCGATTTGTCGAACCACAGTGTCCTTTGCCTTACAGAAGCTTTGCAGTTTTATGAGATCCCATTTGTCGATTCTTGATCTTAGAGCATAAGCCATTGGTGTTTTGTTCAGGAAATTTTTTCCAGTGCCCATGTGTTCCAGATGCTTCCCTAGTTTTTCTTCTATTAGTTTGAGTGTGTCTGGTTTGATGTGGAGGTCCTTGATCCACTTGGACTTAAACTTTGTACAGGGTGATAAGCATGGATCAATCTGCATTCTTCTACATGTTGACCTCCAGTTCAACCAGCACCATTTGCTGAAAATGCTATCTTTTTTCCATTGGATGGTTTTGGCTCCTTTGTCAAAAATCAAGTGACCATAGGTGTGTGGGTTCATTTCTGGGTCTTCAATTCTATTCCTTTGGTCTATCTGTCTGTCTGTGTACCAATACCATGCAGTTTTTATCAGTATTGCTCTGTAATACTGCTTGAGTTCAGGGATAGTGATTCCCCCTGAAGTCCTTTTATTGTTGAGGATAGCTTTAGCTATCCTGGGTTTTTGGTTATTCCAGATGAATTTGCAAATTGTTCTGTCTAACTCTTTGAAGAATTGGATTGTTATTTTGATGGGGATTGCATTGAATCTGTAGATCGCTTTTGGTAAGATGACCATTTTTACTATATTAATCCTGCCAATCCATGAGCATGGGAGATCTTTCCATCTTCTGAGGTCTTCTTCAATTTCTTTCTTCAGAGTCTTGAAGTTCTTATTGTACAGATCTTTTACTTGCTTGGTTAAAGTCACGCCGAGGTACTTTATATTATTTGGGTCTATTATGAAGGGTGTTGTTTCCCTAATTTCTTTCTCAGTTGTTTCTCTTTTGTGTAGAGGAAGGCTACTGATTTATTTGAGTTAATTTTATGTCCAGCCACTTTACTGAAGTTGTTTATTAGCTTTAGTAGTTCTCTGGTGGAACTTTTGGGATCACTTAAATGTACTATCATATCATCTGCAAATAGTGATATTTTGACTTCTTCTATTCCAATCTGTATCCCCTTGACCTCCTTTTGTTGTCTGATTGCTCTGGCTAGAACTTCAAGAACTGTATTGAATAAGTAGGGAGAGAGTGGGCAGCCTTGTCTAGTCCCTGATTTTAGTGGGATTGCTTCAAGTTTCTCTCCACTTATTTTAATGTTAGCAACTGGTTTGCTGTATATGGCTTTTACTATGTTTAGGTATGGGCCTTGAATACCTTTCTTTCCAGGACTTTTATCATGAAGGGGTGTTGAATTTTGTCAAATGCTTTCTCAGCATCTAATGAAATGATCATGTGGTTCTGTTCTTTCAGTTTGTTTATATGATGGATCACGTTGATGGTTTTCCGTATATTAAACCATCCCTGCATGCCTGGGATGAAGCCTACTTGATCATGGTGGATGATTGTTTTGATGTGCTCTTGGATTTGGTTTGCCAGAATTTTATTGAGTATTTTTGCGTCTATATTCATAAGGGAAATTGGTCTAAGTTCTCTTTCTGTGTTGGGTCTGTGTGTGGTTTGGGTATAAGAGTAATTGTGGCTTCATAGAAGGAATTTGGTAGTGCTCCATCTGTTTTAATTTTGTGGAATAGTTTGGATAGTATTGGTATGAGGCCTTCTATGAAGGTCTGATAGAATTCTGCACTGAACCCGTCTGGACCTGGGCTCTTTTTTGTTGGGAGACCTTTAATGACTGCTACTATTTCCTTAGGAGTTATGGGGTTGTTTAACTGGTTTATCTGTTCCTGATTTAACTTCGGTACCTGGTATCTGTCTAGCAAATTGTCCATTTCCTGCAGATTTTCAAGTTTTGTTGAACGTAGGCTTTTATAGTAAGATCTGATGATTTTTTGAATTTCCTCTGAATCTGTAGTTATGTCTCCCTTTTCATTTCTGATTTTGTTAATTTGGAAACACTCTCTGTGTCCTCTAGTTGGTCTGGCTAAGGGTTTATCTATCTTAATGATTGTCTCAAAGAACCATCTTTTGGTTCTGTTGATTCTTTCTATGGTCCATTTGTTTCTACTTGGCTGATTTCAGCTCTGAGTTTGATTATTTCCTGCCTTCTACTCCTCCTGGGTGTATTTGCTTCTTTTTGTTCTAGAGCTTTTAGGTGTGCTGTCAAGCTGGTGACATATGCTGTTTCCTGTTTCTTTCTGCAGGCACTCAGAGCTATGGGTTTTCCTCTTAGCACAGCTTTCATTGTGTCCCATAAGTTTGGGTATGTTGTACCTTCGATTTCATTAAATCTAAGAAGTCTCTATTTTCTTTCTTTATTTCTTCCTTAACTAGGTTATCATTGAGTAGAGCATTGTTCAACTTCCACGTATATGTGGGCATTCTTCCATTATTGTTATTGAAGACCAGATTTAGGCCGTGGTCGTCTGATAGCACCCATGGGATTATTTCTATCTTTCTGTACCTGTTGAGGCCTGTTTTTTGACCAAATATATGGTCAATTTTGGAGAAAGTACCATGAGGACCTGAGAAGAATGTATATCCTTTTGCTTTAGGATAGAATGTTCTATAAATATCTGTTAAGTCTATTTGGTTCATGATTTCTCGTAGTCTGTCTACGTCTCTGTTTAATTAGTGTTTCCATGATCTGTCCATTGATGAGAGTGGGGTGTGGAAATCTCCTACTATTATTGTGTGAGGTGCAATGTGTGTTTTGAGCTTTAGTAAGGTTTCCTTTACGTATGTAGGTGCCCTTGTATTTGGGGCATAGATATTTAGGATTGAGAGTTCATCTTGGTGGATTTTTCCTTTGATGAATATGAAGTGTCCTTCCTTATCTTTTTTGATGACGTTTAGTTGGAAATTGATTTTATTTGATATTAGAATGGCTACTCCAGCTTGCTTCTTCAGACCATTTGCTTGGAAAGTTGATTTCCAGCCTTTCACTCTGAGGTAGAGTCTGTCTTTGTCTCTGAGGTGTGTTTCCTGTAGGGAATGCAGGGTCCTCATTGCATATCCATTGTGTTAATCTGTGTATTTTTATTGGGGAGTTGAGGCCATTGATGTTGAGAGATATTCAGGAATAGTGATTATTGCTTCCTGTTATGTTCATATTTGGATGTGAGGTTATGTTTGTGTGCTTTTCTTCTTTTTGTTTTGTTTCCAAGACGATTTGTTTCTTGCTTTTTCTAGGGTGTAGCTTGCCTTCTTATGTTGGCCTTTACCATTTATTATCCTTTGTAGTGCTGGATTTGTAGAAAGATATTGTGTAAATTTGGTTTTGTCCTGGAATATCTTGGTTTCTCCATCTATGTTAATTGAGAGTTTTGCAGGATAAAGTAACCTGGGCTGGCATTTGTGTTCTCTTAAGGTCTGTAGGCCATCTGTCCAGGACCTTTTGGCTTTCACAGTTTCTGGTGTGATTCTGATAGGTCTGCCTTTATGTTACTTGACCTTTTTCCCTTACTGCTTTTAATATTCTTTATTTTGTGTGTTTGGTCTTTTGACTATTATGTGACGGGAGCTGTTTCTTTTCTGGTCCAATCTATTTGGAGTTCTCTAGGCTTCGTGTATGCTTATGGGTATCTCTTCCTTTAGGTTAGGGAAGTTTTCTTCTATGATTTTGTTGAAGATATTTACTGGTCCTTTGAGCTGGGAGTCTTCACTCTCTTCTATACCTATATCCTTAGGTTTGATCTTCTCATTGAGTCCTGGATTTCCTGTATGTTTTGGACCAGTAGCTTTTTCTGCTTTACATTATCTTTCACAGTTGAGTCGATAGTTTTCTATAGAATCTTCTGCTCCTGAGATTCTCTCTTCTATCTCTTGTATTCTGTTGGTGAAGCTCGTATCTACAGCTCCTTGTCTCTTCTTTTGGTTTTCTATATTCAGGGTTGTTTCCATGTGTTCTTTCTTGATTGATTCTATTTCCATTTTTAATTCCTTCAAGTGTTTGTGTTTTCCTGGAATCCTTTCAGGGATTTTTGTGATTCCTCTCTGTAGGCTTCTACTTGTTTATGTTTTCCTGCGTTTCTCTAAGGGAGTTCTTCATGTCTTTCTTGAAGTCCTCCAGCATCGATCAAATATGATTTTGAAACTAGATCTTGCTTTTCTGGTGTGTTTGGATATTCCGTGTTTGCTTTGGTTGGAGAATTGGGATCCGATGATGTCATGTAGTCTTGGTTTCTGTTGCTAGGGTTCCTGTGCTTGCCTCTCGCCATCAGATTATCTCTAGTGTTTCTTTGTTCTGCTATTTCTGACAGTGGCTAGACTGTCCTATAAGCCTGTGTGTCAGGAGTGCTGTAGACCTGTTTTCCTGTTTTCTTTCAGCCAGTTATGGGAACAGAGTGTTCTGCTTTGGGGCGTGTAGTTTTTCCTATCTACAGGTCTTCAGCTGTTCCTGTGGGCCTGTGCCCTGAATTCACCAGGCAGGTCACTTGGAGCAGAAAAGTTGGTCTTACCTGTGGTCCCAAGGCTCAAGATTGCTCGTGGGGTGTTGCTAATGATCTCTCCTCAGGGGCAGCAACCAGGCGGACCTGCGCTGCCCTTTCCGGGAGCCCTCCGTGCACCAGAGTCCCAGATGGCGTTTGGTGTTTTCCTCTGGAGTCAGAGATGTGGGCAGAGTGCAGTCTCTTCTGGTTTACCAGTCGTGTCTGCCTCTCTGACGGTTTAGCTCTCCCTCTCCCAGGATTTGGGTGCAGAGAACCGTTTATCTGGCTGGTCCCTTCAGGTTCCTGCGGTGTCTCAGACGCAGTGGACCTGCTGCTCCTGTGCCCTTATCTACGGGAACCCAGAGACCGTTTCCTCTTGGGCCAGGGATATGGGCAGGGGTGGGCAGTGTTGGTGGTCTCTTCTGCTCTGCAGTCTCAGGAGTGCCCACCTGTCCGGGCGGTGAGCTCTGTCTCCCACGGGGTTTGGGAGCAGTGAGCTGGAGGCAGGGAGCACGAGATTCGGACTCCCGCTAAAAACTGGAAGTGTCCGGTCCTCCCACGGGGTTTGGGAGCCATACATCACTTTCTTTATTCATTGTTCAGTAGAGGCACATCCAGGTTGTTTCCAGATTCTGGTTAGTATGAACAAAGCTACTATGAACATAGTTTGACAAGTGGTTCTTTGGTACAGTGTGACATCTTTATGACTACACACCCAGGAGCGTTATAGCTGGCCCTTGAGGTAGAACAGTTTTTTTCTCTCAGTTTTGTGAGAAACCACCCAATTGATTTCCAAAGTTGTTGTTCAAAGTTTCACGTCCATCAGTGATGGATTAGTGTTCCCTTTGCTCCACAACCTGCCAGCATTCACTCTCACTTGAGTTTTTCATCTTTGCTTTTGTGATGGGTGTCAAATGACATGTCAGAGTGGTTTTGAGTAAGCAGCTCTTGGTTTTGTTCATTCTTTGTATTGTTTCCCATGTTTCTATGTTTAATTTTCATACCATCTTCTCTTGAGCGTGTATGCTTCTGTTTTTATTTTTAATATTGCATATGTGCTGATTAGCTGCTATTATGAAATCTCTCCATTTCTTTTGAAGGGACATAGTGTTATGAACTTTCCTTTTGCACTGCTTTTATTGTGTTCCCTAAGTTTGTATGATTTGTGCCTTCACTTTCATTGAATTCTAGAAAGACTTTTCTTCTTTCAACAGTGGTCACTTAGCATAGAGTTGTTCAGTTTCCATGAGATTGTAGGCTTTCCATTGTTTTTGTTGTTGACATAGTCCAACTTTAGTCCATGGTGACCTTATCAGACACAAAAGCATTTTGGTGTTCTTTTGTTGTTGTTGTTTTTGTATTTTCTTGTATCTGTTGTAGATCTGTATCTGTACATGTTCAATTTTGGAGAAGGTTCCATGAGGTGCTGAGAAGATACATATTTTTTTATTTGAGTGACAGCTTCTATAGATATATGTTGTTGTAAAAATATTAAAATAAAAAAGTAAAAGTTGTCTTTTACCCCGCTAGGTCCGCACCTCGGTGCCCCAAGATATCTGCTAGATATCTTGGCGGAAACACAGCCCAGCCGCACATTTTCCTACACTCAAACCCTCACATAAAAGAACACACAACACAATAATCTTTGATCCAATTGGTAAGGTATAGTTGCCACTTAAACATACAAGGCCTGGTACCATCCATCCCTTAGGAAGATTGATAACAACCTGTAAATACACAGAGCAGAATCTTAACATCACCTGCCATGGCTCCTCCCCCCTCTCTCTCCTCTTCTCTGTGTTAATCCCCTTCTCTTCCTTCAAGCTTCTCTCCTGCCCATCCTTGCTTCTCCTCCAGTGTCAGGTCTCCTACTATCCTGTACCTGCCCCTCACCTGTATTTTACAAATTCAATGGGGAGGTGGTTCTGGTGAAGTCATCTGAGTTCTGAGTATGTGACTAGGCAGCTGTCCTTGGGGCAGTGGAATTAGCATCAAAATACAGAAACTTCAGGGCAAACCACCACAGATATCTGTTAGGTCCATTTGATTCATGTCATCTACTAGTTGCATTACATTTCAGTTTAGTTTCTCTTTTGGTGACATGCCTGTTGGTCATTAACGTGATAATATGTAGGTGATGTCCCCTACTATTAATGTGTGGAATTGGAGGTGTGGTTTAAGCTTTAACAAAATTAGTAAATGTTTCTTTTGTAAAGGAGGATGCACTTGTATCGCAAGCATTGATGTTTAGAATTGAAGCACCATCTTGTTGGATTTTCCTTTGATTTATATGCAGTGTCCTTTCCCATCTCTTTTAATTATTTCTCATTGAAAGTCTATTTTACCAGATATTAGATTGGCTGCTGCAGCTTGACTCTTGGGTCCATTTGCTTTACAGACCTTTTGTCCAGTCCTTTATTCTGTGGCAGTGATTATCTTTGTGGCTGAGTTGCATTTCTATATGCAACAGAAGCATAGATTCTGTTTATGCATCTACTCTCTTAGACTATGTCTTTTTATTTGGTAAGTGAATCTGTTCCTGTTCAGAGATATTAATAATTAATGATTGCTTTTACTTGGTATTTTGATTTTGGTTTGCATGTGTTTCTCTTGGTTGGTTTTACTATGCGATTATTAGTTTCTCGTGTTTCATTGAGTTCAGTTACTCTCCTTGTCTTGGAGTTTTGCTTGTAGCATCCTGATTAGTGATGGGTTAGTAGAAAGATATAGTTTGCGTTTGGTTTTGTCACAGAATAGCTTTTTACTCCATCTTGAGTAAAATTGATTGAAAATTTTGCTAAGTATTGTAGTCTGGGCTGACAGCTATAGTCTCTTAGGGTCTGTAAGACATCTCTCTGGCTCTTCTGGCTTTTAATTCTCTGTTGAGAAGTTTGGTATAATTCTGATTGTTCTGTCTTTATATGTAATATGTTACTTGCCTCTTTCTCCTTGTGGCTTTTTAATTTTCTCTCTTTGTTTTGGGGATTTAATGTTTTGGTTATTATGTAGCTGGAGGATTTATTTTCTGACACAGTAAACTCTTATTTGTACTGTAAGCTTCTTGCGTGTATGTAGGCATCTTTTTCTTGAGGTTTGGGATGTTTTCTTCTATGATGTTGTTGAAGATATTTTCTGGGCCTTTCATCTGGGAATCTTCTTCTCCTGTTCCTATTTTTCTTAAGTTTGGCCCTGATTCCACATCCAGCCTATCAGGCTGTGCCTTTTTAATGGGGAAGATGAGTTCACTGATATTGAGAGATATTAACAACAAATGAGTGTTAATTCCTGCCATTCTCATTTTGTGAATGAGTGATTATTATTTATTTTTGTTAACACCAATCAATTTGGTGTTCTGTAAGGTTCCTCTAAGTTTATAGGCATTCTTCCTTTATGTTGTATAAATTTCCTTCTATGATTTTGTTGAACATGTGTTCTCATCTTTGGAGCTGGTACTCTCTTCACTTTTGAACAATTCCTATTATCCTTAGTACAAAATTTCACAGTGTCTCAGACTACCTGAATATTTTGAGTCAGTAACTTTTTAGGTGATATTTTCTTTGGTTGATGTATTAATTTCTTTGAGTATATCATGTATGCCTGAGATCATCTCTTCCAATTCTTTTATTGTGTTGGCTGTGCTTCTGTTCTTGTTCTCTTTTGGAGTATTTCTGTCTCCAAGGTTCCATCATTTTGGGTTGCCTTTATTGCTTCTTTAATCATTTGCAGGTGTTGACATATTTTATTCATTTTGCTCACCTGTTTGATTGTATTTTCCTGTATATTTTAAGGGATTTGATAATTTCTCCTTTAAATTCCTCTATCATATTCATAAGATTGGATTCAATGTCATTTTATTGTGTTTTGATTTTATTCGCATATCCAGGTCTTGATGTAGTAGGATAGCTGGGCTCCAGGTGTGTTATATTGTTTTGTTCTTGTTGAGTGTATTCTCATGCTGGCCTTTAGCCAACTCTTTATCCATGGGTGTTTACTGGTGCAAGAGTCATGAAGTGGGCTCTGGGTTTTTCTCTTTTTAGGGGTTAGGTTAAGATATGGTCTCACTAAATTGTAGCTTTCTTTGTCTAAGGAATCACAGTGATCCATATGCTTTTGCTTCCTCAGTGTTGGGATTCATGTTGTGCGCCACCAGACCCAATCTGTTATTCTTTCAAGAATCATTAGCCCAGAGTAAAAGGAATCACAGTTGATTGTTTTTATACTGGTAAGGATTGGGTTTTCTGTCATTCTGAGAGAGTTCAGTTAGGATCATCACAATTGTTCACGGGTATTTATTTCTAGACATTGATGTTTGATAAATTACTGCCATCTTTGATTTGAAATATACAGGGAATGGATTGGTTCTAAGTGACGTAATTGGCTACAAATGAATATTTACTCTAGAGTACTCAATAGATTGTTCTCATAGACATTGATACTAAAAATGAGTTTCATAATTTTATTTGTAATATTCTTCTATACTTGTAATAATACACATTTTGTTTTTATTTTCAGAAGTCTTGTTTTTTAAAGATGAAAGGCCTTTGTCCTGGTAAGGCTTAACAGTACATTAGTACTAGAGGAGTGCAAAGATAAAAAGCAAATTCTTTTTGGGTATACTTTGAGACTTGTGTCTTACAGGTCCCACAGTATTCTGAATATAATTTTAGCCTAAAATTTGTTCAGTGTACTTTATATGAATGTGAAAAGTATGCTCACAAGTATGCCATTTCCAAGAAAAAACTATGCAGTTTTTAAAAAGAGCCTGCTAGGATTAACTCTGCAAGTTAATGTCCACTTAAGATTCTTCAGCTTTTCAAAGCCTTACTAAATTGTATTTGTGGACTAAGACCCACACTCATAGTTATCATTTCAGGCATTCATCTCTCTGACACGGTACATAATGTGGGATGATTCTCAGTTGTCAGTCATTACTACAAGATGGCAACCATTTCTTTCCTCCTTTGACACCAGCTATGAAGGCAAAGGAACTTTTTGTCAGGTGTAGCATACATCATATATCTTAGAAGAAACCCATGAGTTGCAGTCCATCCAATGAAAGGCTGAGATTCCATGAAGGTGGATATTAACATTTCTCACTTTACATTTATAGGTTGTTATGGCTATTCTTAAGGGATGGATATATACTGGTTTGTGTGTGTCTAGATGAACTAACTATATCTTACCTAAGTGGGTGGTTTATGTCCTTATCAATTGGTTGTAAGTTGATTGTGCAAATGTATTGTTCATTAAGTAATTAACATATGACTCTGGGTTACAGTTGCTGGGTTACAGTTTGTTGAGTCATGACTTCACTGGATTGTTGGGAGTGTGAGAAGAGTCTGTGACAGGAAGCGGTGCTAGGCTATGGAATGCTTGGGGCTAGCTTGGCATGTGGCCACACTAGCATGGCCCACAGAACAACCCGCTATGGAGACAGTGTGTGAAAATGGATGACAGAGAAACATCTAGAGCATGTGATTGCACCTGGCATGGGAACTCATGGGAACCAGTCATTCACCTTTTAATTATTCCACAAGACCCATGTCTTCCTGAAAGCTCCACCCATCAAATATCCATTCATATGATCAGTTTTCCACAGGAATGGATCCTTTGAATCTCAATAGATTAGCTGAATGTATAGAACTAAGTGACCATGTGACTATTATTTATCTCTCTATAAAGGAGGTTTTTGCCTTCCATATCAGTTGGACATGAACATACAGGTGAAGGCCCATCCATTCCTGTCCAGGATGCTAGGTTAGACACTGGTTTGGTAGAAAATTAAAAGGTGTATTTCAAGCTCATTCTGTGCTCATTAGGATTACTTACCTCCACAAGAGAGGACAATTATGTTGTTCTCTTTATTTGGGCTCTGCATCAGGAAATCATTTTATAAATACTATCACATGACTTATTCCCTCCATGTTTAAGATTCCCTAAATCATACAAGCTAATGTCAAAATCAAGATTCAAACTTTTCCATACTAAAACTGTTCAAAGACTCCTTGCAAAATACGCATGTTAACTTATACTTGGAAGTGCAAACAGTTTCACAGTCTCAATGCAATTAGTCTTATTGTTCTTTGTTTCTGTTATTACCTTATTATGTTCATAAAAATGGATAAATGGCACAGAAACAGGCAGATTGTGACTTCGGGATTCATTCATGCGTGTGTTAAGAAGGAGCAGCTTGAACATTACAAATGCAGTGGTGGGTTTTGAAGAGCTCTAGCAGCAACAGAAATCTATTTGATGTTCGACAAGCAAACCACTTGGGTGGTACCATCATAGATAGTGAAATATTCACAAAGTATCATGGGAATAGGTGCCTTACTGCATCAGGGGCAAAGACTGTTATGATTAATGTAGTCAGGGGACTAATTCCATTGCATCTATAGATTAAAAATATCACTCGGTATAGCTATGAGAGCAAAAGCTAGAGAGGTGGTTGTGTGTATATATGTATCTGTATAATGGTTTCATTGGGCTAATTTTTGGGCCTAATTTCCTTCCCTTTCTTCTACATGGGGAAAAGTTGGAAGTAAAGTATTCCCAGACATACTCAACTGGTTAAAGAACAAATGAATAGCTTTTTAAAACAATTTATAATGTAATATAAGTTAGAAAATCAAGCAAGAAGTAATCCAATGCATTGGATTAATGTTTAGTATGAATATTAACATAACATTCTTAAAATACACCACAGTGGAGTAAGACCACCAGGACAGCTAAAATCCATTTTGAAAAACTCTAACCGGCATAATTCAGGTAAGATTAAGTGTAAGTCCTCTACTGATTCTACCCTAACTATAGAAAGAACTTTGTTTGTGCTAGGAAAGTAAGGAAATCAAATATGAATATATTTATATCCATTCTTCACTTCCTGGCAACCATTTTTAGAATTCAGATTTACTTAAGATATTGTTTCTAAGAAATTTCTTTTTTTCTTTTAAAGTTGTTTTATGTATTTGCATTCTTTTTATTGAATTACATTTTATTTCTTTACACAACTTTTCCATAGGCATTCTAGACATCAATCCAGTGGTTGGCTGTCTCTGCGTCTGTCTTAGTCAGCTTCTGGTAGAGCCTCTTAGCGGACAGCCATGCTAGGCTCCTGTTTGCCAGCACAACATGGCATCAGTAATAGTATCAGGGTTTGGTGCCTATGCATGGGATAGATCCCAAGTTGGGCCGGTCACTGGACAGCCTTTCCTTTCCTCTCTGCTCCATTTTTTACCCTGTATTTCTTTTTTTTTCTTTTTTTTCCTTTTTTCTTTTATGGGATTTTTAAAAATTTATACAACCACCAAACTAGATAAGATGGATGAAGCAAAGAAGTGCAGGCCGACAGGAACCGGATGTAGATCTCTCCTGAGAGGCAAAGCCAGACTACAGCAAATACATAGGCAAATGCCATCATTAAACCACTGAACTGAGGACGGGACCCCCGTTGAAGGAATCAGAGAAAGGACTGAAGGAGCTTGAAGGGGCTTGAGACCCCATATGAACAACAATGCCAACCAACCAGAGCTTCTAAGAAATTTCAAATTCAAATTATATCATCTGCAATGCTACTATATTCAAATCGAACTACTGATGCATGTAGTGACCTTTGATAAAAAAAAAAAACTATTCCATGATTTGTGTCCTCTCTAGACACATAGCAGCAAGTTGACTTTGATATAAAATACATTTTTATTTCAGGTTTTAGCATATATACTATATATATGATTATTGCTACATGTCATAGGTGTCAGTGTGTGAAAATATGATCATATTAAAAAGCAAACCAAAAACAGTATTCAATTAATTTCATTATGTTTTGGAGACTAAATATCATTAGCATAATCTGGAATTTTTCCCTCCATAATATTTCAATCATACTTATTTTATAATTCACAGATTATCTTATAGTTATTTTTAGTTGTCTTCCATTTAATGTGAATATCTTGATATTATAAATATCTGGCTCACTCAGGAACCTTTGGAGAAGTGAATGGTGTGTGAGATTTGTAGGTAGTGCTGGGGAATGAAAACTGATATTCTTAGCATTCAATGAAAGCAGCCTCCATATGGGCTACTCTGACAGCACCTTTTCCCTGTAGTCCTATTAATTAGCAAAAGATATAGTGATACTTGATTTATATGCTGCAAGACATAATTTCCAGTAAAAACAACATTGACACAGTAGATGGAAGGTTGAAAAACCACATCATTCTCCAGTACACAGCACTGAATGATCCCTTGATTGAGTCTGAATAAGATTAGATTCCAACAGGGGGAGAAGCACCACAGAATTTATCCTTTCAGCAACCTACACCACAGCATCTCTCATACCTACTGTGCCTTTGGAGAGAGCCAGCCAGAGAATAGTGTAGAGGAACCTAAATGACCCTCTTCACATAACCCTGAGAGAAACAGAATTATCATAATGTGGGTGTCTTTTTTTAAAATGTATTTCAGCACTGGAGTTTTGTTTCTGTTGTCGAGGACTGAAAGAGGCCCCACACATGCTGAGCATACGGTCCACCATAGAGACATTTTCTCAGCCCATTTGTTGATAGGACAAAAACTTGCTCTGGTCATGGGCAATGCCAAGGGGTGTGCAGTGGAGTTTTACATACTGTAAAGGAAATGAACTAGGGTTGTTCATTCTCTGAAGCATGTTTCGAGGGCAGGCTTTATCCAGAGAGTGAAACATGAGACACACTATGGTTTATATGTGGAAATATATTTTTAAAATGTTTTATGTAAGATTGCTGCTCTATCTGCAAGTTTCTTTCATGCTTCTCTCTGGAGTAATAATTCATGTTGCATAACTACTAAGGAAGTCTTTCCAGTTGCTCTTGCCATGGCCAGCAATGGAAGTTGATGTTGAACTTCTTTTTGCTGGAAATGAGCTAGGGGTCAATGCTAGATCTGAGGGCCCTTAACATCTTCTTCAGAAGATCTCGACTACAGTAACACACTGATCTCTCAAGAGCTTTGTCACACTTGCAGCTGGAAATAGTTTGTAAAGGTCTTTGGGTCTCCTATATTTGACTATGCTGCAACGACAGTCACCAGAGACTGTGCTTCCCGGTGGTAGCAATGAATGTTCCCCTACAGTGAAGGAAGTTCAAGTCGACCTTTGTAGCAGCCCCTTTCACTACTGTACGAGATGAGCATGCTCACCTAGAGCGCTGCAAACATCCCTAGTCCAGAGGCAGAAAGCAGCAGTGGCAACATGACGCTGTCCTTTTAACCCTTCACTATGGGACAACAGTTCAGGCTAAGATGATAATTTCTGTGTCTGATAGTGATCAGGATCATAGGTAATTTGCACAACAATTTTTATAAGTAGTAACTTTTGATGAAATTTTCTCTTTGTCTTTAAAATATACTAGGAAATGGGAAGAAAGGTTTTTGCATATATTTATTATTTACCAATAATTATTCACTTTAAAGGCTTTTCATAAATGGTGCCAAAGGATATAGGGTCACAAATATTAGCCTTTGTACTTATTGTCATGTTTCCTATAGTTGTTTTGTGACAAATTTTGCTTCCCTCTTTAGAAGCTGGTAAGAGACTTACAGGAACATCACCATGGTAAGAATGTGTGCATTTTACAATTAATCTGTAAAAAGTATAATGTTCAGAACCTGACATTCTCTTTGCCTCTGTGTACTCCGATTTCAGCTTCTTTATTTCTTCTATAATCACAAGCTGAACAATTATCTCCCACACAGCATGAGTTATGGACAAACATCCTTAGGAAGGGAGATGATTCAGTGGATAAAGTCTCTTGCCATGAGTCTGTGAGAATGGAAGTTTGGATTCTCAGAATCCACATGAGGTCTTGAGGATCTCATGTGCATCTGAATCCTGGGGCACTTATGGTGAGGCAGGAGGTGGTGAGAGAGAATCCCCTGAAGTTTACTGGCTAGTTTGCCTGGGTTTCTTATTCATGAAGAAGGGATTGAGCCACAAAACCAAGGTTGGAAGAATGTTGCATGCTGTTATTCTAAAGGCTCCCTGACAAGCCCTCCTTTCTTGTTCCTAGGTGTGTGAATGTGGATAATGTCAGCTCTACCTCCTCTGTGAAGGTAAAATTCTTCTTTGTGAATTTAATTTTCTTATGAATTTTGTTACAATTCAGCAATAGTGTAACTATCCCAGTTTTATATGGAAAGATTGCTCAAGGGAGTCCACATTGTAGATGTGGAGATTTCTACAAACTGCAAGTGAGCAGTAAGTCCTTGTGGGTAGTGGTGGCCAATAAGAGAATGGACTCAAAAGACATAGTGAGTGGAAGACTGAGCGCAGTCCTCATACAATAGAAGATGTCTGATGTTTGACAAGTATTGTTTGCAGAAATGAGTACATGTTCGACTGATTTTAAAATGTGACTGTTACTAGACCATAATATTTCTTTTTTAAAAAATTTTTATTAGATATATTTCTTTACTTACTTTTCCAATGTTTTTCCCCTTCCTGGTTTCCGGTCCATGAGCCCCCATCCCTTCCCCCTCACCCTCTCCCATATCGGTTTTCCTGGGCTGGAGAGATGGCTCAGTGGTTAAGAGCACTGACTGAAAGAACCAAAAAAAAAAAGAAAAAACCAAAAAAAAAGGAGCACTGATTGCTCTTCCAGAGGTCTTGATGAATCCAATTCACAGCAACCACATGTTGACTGACGACCATCTATAATGAGATATGATGATCTCTCCTGGTGTGTCTGATGATAGCTACTGTATACTTATATATAATAAGTACTTCTTAGTAAGTCCAGACATTTCTATAATCCATGAATCTCCTAAGTGACTTTACCCTCAGGAAAATGCATGCAATTTTTATCTACCTTTGGACACTGCTATTTTAGGATCCTGTATGAGAGCATCTCCTTGGTTTCTCTATTTCATGTGTATTTACACTAAGGAGAAATTGTGGCTATGTAGCAGTTTGTAATATGTTCATCAAGTTTGTCTTATGAGAATAGAGCATTTTCTATTTGATTCTATGAGGGTATGTTGAAAGCTCTTCATCTAGAAAAACAACAAGTGTTTTTCCCAATTATCCAGCATTTTTAGATGCAGGGAGTCAATTACTGTATATTTCCATTTAAGTTCTTCTTTATGGATTTTAAAATAATATAAACTTATATTCTTTGTGCCACATTCAAACAGTTAAAATATTGTAGTGCTTTACTTAGATATTTCGATATCCAGTCTGAGGCTGCTTTATCACTGTGAGCTGCTCCAGGTTAAGAAACCTGTTTCTATATAACCTATAGCCCTATAGTGAGGGGCTGTGTGAATGAAGAGTGGCAATTTAATGATTTTTGAATGTGACTCAGTGGACAATTGTGTTTCTATAAAGCAGTTTCACCGGTTCTATGGTATGGACAGTGCTAGCAATTAAATTGCCATTTATTTGTAAATGAAAACTGTGCATTTTGGGATTCCCCACAATGGAAGAGGAAGACTGTTAGAAGGGGCCTCATTAATATTAATAATCATCTTAAACTAGAAGCAGAATAATTGACTGATAATGAATTAAGCTTAGTCTCAACAAGAACAAGGTCAAGTTTGTCAGTTAATGATTTTCTCTTAATCTAGGCTAGCATAAATATTTTAACTTCTTGATGGTATCCTATTAAGTTGTAAATAGGCATATAAGAAGATATTTTATATTTAATAATTTTGATTTTCATGTGTCAATATCCTGTAATTCCTAAAGAACATTGTTGATGTGAAAGCATGCATCCTAAAAGAATAGAGTTAATTTCAAGACCAAATAAAAAGTAAACTCTCTTCTCTGCATTGCAGGGAGAATCGGGAAGAAAATTCCATATAATACCTAAGAAGATCCAAAATATTTTTAGAAAATCTGGAGTTTATGTGTCTACTCGGGTAGACCCAATTCTTGAAGTATGGGAAGAAAATACATCTGCAACAGTAATCCCCACTGATGTGAGAAGTAACCTATTTCCTTTTGTGAAGGGGAGTGATGGGTGTTTGTGCCTATGCCTTCCTAGTGCAAGTAGTGAACGAGTAGAGAAAGATCAGCCTTGAGCATTCCCTTCACACTCTCCATATCCTCACTCCTTGCCAGTCACTGCATTAGGCATTGCTTCTCAACCTTCCTAACGCTGTGACCTTTAATACAGTTCCTCATGCTGTGGTGATTCCCAACCATACAACTGTTATGTTGCTACTGCATCAGTGTCAGATTGATAATATCATCAACTGTAATGTCGATTTGGTATTTTCAGAAGGTCTTTGCCAACCTGTGTGAGACTGTTCTATGCCCTCCTCCAATAGGGTATGACAGACAGGTTGAGAATCACTGTCATAAAATGTAATAATAGTAAATTAGACTATGGAAACAGAAGAAAAAACAGAAAATGAGCATGTTTTTAACTCACTGAGGAGAACTCATAAAAATACAGAAACCAAATAGTACATGCTCCTGGAAATAGGTACAGTCAACATGAAAGCGACCACCATAGTTGTGCTTCATTTACTTTGGATTGACTGACTTTATGTGTGTGAATGTTTTGCGTGTATTCTGTCTGTATACCATGTGCGTGTGCTTCCCACAAAAATCAGAAGAGGTCATTTCATCCTTTGTTCTTGTTGTTCCAGAATTTTGTCAACCAATATTATGTGTTTTACAAAGCAAAGCCAGGTGTCCTGGAGGAGCAATGAATGTTTTAAACTCCTCAGCCCCTTTTCCAGCACACAGATTTAATATGTTTGATAGGCAAAAAGATTAAAATTATCATCAGGGGAAATAAGAAGTCAGTCTTCTGATATTTCTTAACTTCCTGGACAGGACCTCAGCATTCTGGTTTTACCCATTGAAGTCCAAAGTACTTATAGGCGGGGTGCCCACAACAGGAGGCTGGGTATTTTGGTGTACACAGTTAATTCATGAACTCATAAATCAGGCAGGATGGTCTCTGTCAGTTCAAGGACATTCTGTACTTAATTTATTTGGGGAGTAGGAGAATGTAAGTTGAATTGTAGGTATCAAAAGATAACTTGTAGGAATCAATCTTTCCCTTCCTCTGTTTCCAGTCTCAGGTATCAAATTCAAGTTATCAGTCAGGCTGCCAAGTAGGTTTATCACATTGGTAGTATGATTTACACTTTGGTTAGCATTAACAGACAAACAGTAGATAAACTCTGCATGTGTGTGTGGGGGGGTTATTTAACATTAACACAAATGCTAAGCAGTGCATGGGAGGATCAGACAAAGAGATGGGAGTTCATGTGATTGAACACTTGGCCACTGATGGGAGATTGTTTAACTTTCGGGGTCTGGCCTTGCTAGCAGAAGGTTTTCAGTGGTAGATTTTAATGGCTATGACTACTTGTGGTACCAGTACTGTGTTATCTGCTTCCCGGTCTACCAGCATGTGAGAACCAACAATGTACTGCCAAAAGTCAGGCCTCCCTGTTCCTTCCTTGAAATAAGTGACTGGTTTTCCCCATCAGATATTTTGTCACAGAAAGTACAGAAACAAATTCAAAAGTAACAGCCATCTTTCCTGTTTAAATCCCCTTTCAGAAGTTACAAAGCAAGCAGAAGGGTGTGTCTGTTGATCTTACACACACTACTTACTCCTTACTCCACTGCATACTGTCAACACGTAGCTAACTACCTTCCTCTAGACCTCTAATTTCATCATTAGGAAAGAGGAAGTTCAGATATAATTATTACACATAATGGAATCATTAGAAACTGTAATTTACAGAAACCAAACTCAAATGCTCTTCGTTTATGCCTAGATAAATTTGGTTTCCAATTAACTACTACAGGTGATGAACCTGAGTAATTTTTATTCTAGGAAGAACTTAGCAAAGACATAGAACTCAGGTACTTTAATAAACAGAAATTCATTCGGCAATCACCTTCTATTGCAGTGAAAAGTCATTAGAATTTTCTAAACTAAAATTTCTAATGCAAACACATTTTATCCTAACTAGAATTTTATGATGCTATGGAATGTACAAATAATGGTGATGAATATAGTAACTAAATTTTATATGCCCATGATTAGAATACAATCCACAATATCATTACAGCAGTGGGATCTTACAGAGACAACTAAGACAAAGGTAGTTTCCATTCTTCCAAGGAATAAATGTCACTGAAGTAAAACTAAACATCATTTCTGATGTTAAATTTGAATAAAACCAAACGAACACAAGACTTCCCACAAGACTACATGGGAAATGCAGTGTAATGAGTATAAAATAAAAAAATGAAAGACCTTAGCTAGTTAATACCAGTTCTCTACCCCATGCTAGCGGAATACCAGGTATAAGTCATTATAAACAAGTACAGCCAGCAGGATTTACAATGACACAGGCACATTTCAAAGGTGATGCCTAGTTTGGCTGAAAGAAAAAGATCACATGAATGAGAAATTCACACTTACTACATTTCATTTTTATTCTAAACGGCTATACACCAATCTTTCTCCTTTTATTTTAAAAGCAGTAAATATATATACATATATACATATATACATATACTTGCATATATATGCATGTATACACATCTTCTCACGTACACATATGTAGTTACAAATACATACATGCGTATAAGTGCACACACATGTGTATATGCATATTTGCCAGCCAGATGGTTCAATGGGGTAGTGATAAGTAGTCTGGTAACACATTGCATATGAAAACATGACTATGTGTGTAACATACCCCATGGTTTGCTATATTCAAGTCTGTCTTTCTCAGGAAATCCAAGGAACTTAAATTCTCTCATGATCCATTTTAATAGTGTGAACACTAAGAGGAAATGCATGCTTCTTCAACATTATTCTTTGATCAACAGTCCTCCTTCACCTGTTCTGTTGAAACTTCTCTGTGATATATTGCTTGTTGATGCAGAGAATGTTTGACGTGTCAGTTTTGCAAGTAAGAAACGTAAATCATCCTCAAACCTGGCACTGAAAGTCAAAAGTAGACTGCCATGTTATGGGTTTCCCTGAGGTGTAAGGAAGAACAAACATGTGAAGATCTTATTTCTTATGCAGTATGAGTCAATGAGGCTTCCCATTTACAATGCAGCATCAAACCCATTCACAAGCCCAACTTCCTGAATTTATCTATTTAAATCAACGAGTGTTCCGGGCATCCTATCTAAGCTAGCTTTATGGAATTTGATAACACATTTTGTGACCAAATCCCCTGGGTAACACCACTTCACAGCTTTGAATGAATCCTTCAGACTCTGTTAAATACACTCTTATTGTAACTACCTGATGCTTATGTTAGTCACTTTCTATAGTTGTAAAAAATATCATGGGAAAGAAAATGTTTAGAAGAAAGAGATGGTGTGAAGTGGGTCTCTTGGTTAAATTGGATACAGAAATCACCATCATGATTCAGGCAGACAAGCATGACGATGAAGCAGCAGCTGAGAGATCACATCTTGACCTACACAGGAAAGAGAGAACTTAGTGGAAATGACACCAGTCTATTGAAATCTTATTTTTTATTAACTTGAGTATTTCTTATTTACATTTCGAATGTTATTCCCTTTCCTGGTTTCTAGGCCAACATCCCCCTAATCCCTCCCCCTCCCCTTCTTTATGGGTGTTCCCCTCCCCATCCTCCCCCCATTGCTGCCCTCCCCCCAACAATCACGTTCACTGGGGGTTCAGTCTTAGCAGGACCAAGGGCTTCCCCTTCCACTGGTGATCTTACTAGAATATTTATTGCTACCTATGAGGTCAGAGTCCAGGGTCAGTCCATGTATAGTCTTTAGGTAGTGGCTTAGTCCCTGGAAGCTCTGGTTGCTTGGCATTGTTGTTCATAAGGGGTCTCGAGCTCCTTCGAGCTCTTCGAGTTCTTTTTCTGATTCCTTCAACGGGGGTCCCGTTCTCAGTTCAGTGGTTTGCTGCTGGCATTCGGCTATGTATTTGCTGTATTCTGGCTGTGTCTCTCAGGAGAGATCTACATCCGTATCCTGACGGCATGCACTTCATCGCTTTATCCATATTGTCTAATTGGGTGGCTGTATATGATTGGGCCACATGTGGGGCAGGCTCTGAATGGGTGTTCCTTCTGTGTCTGTTTTAATCTTTGCCTCTCTATTCCCTGCCAAGGGTATTCTTGTTCCCCTTTTAAAGAAGGAGTGAAGCATTCACATTTTGATCATCCGTCTTGAGTTTCATTTGTTCTGTGCATCTAGGGTAATTCAAGCATTTGGGCTACTAGCCACTTATCAATGAGTGCATACCATGTGTGTTTTTCTGTGATTGGGTTGCCTCACTCAGGATGATATTTTCCAGTTGCAGCCATTTGCCTACGAATTTCATAAAGTTATTGTTTTTGATAGCTGAGTAATATTCCATTGTGTAGATGTACCATATTTTCTGTATCCATTCCTCTGTTGAAGGGCATCTGGGTTCTTTCCAGCTTCTGGCTATTATAAATAAGGCTGCTATGAACATAGTGGAGCACGTGTCTTTTTTATATGTCGGGGCAACTTTTGGGTATGTGCCCAAGAGAGGTATAGCTGGATCCTCAGGCAGTTCAATGTCCAATTTTCTGAGGAACCTCCAGACTGATTTCCAGAATGGTTGCACCAGTCTGCTTTCCCACCAACAATGGAGGAGTGTTCCCCTTTCTCCACATCCTCGCCAGCATTTGCTGTCACCTGAGTTTTTGATCTTACCCATTCTCACTGGTGTGAGGTGAAATCTCAGGGTTGTTTTGATTTGCATTTCCATTATGACTAAAGATGTTGAACATTACTTTAGATGTTTCTCAGCCATTTCGCCTTCCTCAGCTGTGAATTCTTTGTTTAGCTCTGAACCCCATTTTTTAATAGGGTTATTTGTCTCGCTGCGGGCTAACTTCTTGAGTTCTTTGTATATTTTGGATATAAGGCCTCTATCTGTTGTAGGATTGGTAAAGATCTTTTCCCAATCTGTTGGTGGCCGTTTTGTCCTACCCACAGTGTCCTTTGCCTTACAGAAGCTTTGCAGTTTTATGAGATCCCATTTGTCGATTCTTGATCTTAGAGCATAAGCCATTGGTGTTTTGTTCAGGAAATTTTTTCCAGTGCCCATGTGTTCCAGATGCTTCCCTAGTTTTTCTTCTATTAGTTTGAGTGTATCTGGTTTGATGTGGAGGTCCTTGATCCACTTGGACTTAAGCTTTGTACAGGGTGATAAGCATGGATCGATCTGCATTCTTCTACATGTTGACCTCCAGTTGAACCAGCACCATTTGCTGAAAATGCTATCTTTTTTCCATTGGATGGTTTTGGCTCCTTTGTCAAAAATCAAGTGCCCATAGGTGTGTGGGTTCATTTCTGGGTCTTCAATTCTGTTTCATTGGTCTATCTGTCTGTCTCTGTTCCAATACCATGCAGTTTTTATCATTATTGCTCTGTAATAGTGCTTGAGTTCAGGGATAGTGATTCCTCCTGAAGTCCTTTTATTGTTGAGGATAGTTTTAGCTATCTTGGGCTTTTTGTTGATGAATTTGCAAATTGTTCTTTCTAACTGTTTGAAGAACTGGATTGGTATTTTGATGGGGATTGCATTGAATCTGTAGATTGCTTTCGGTAAGATGGCCATTTTTACTATATTAATCCTGCCAATCCATGAGCATGGAAGATCTTTCCATCTTCTGAGGTCTTCTTCAATTTCTTTCTTCAGAGTCTTGAAGTTCTTATTGTACAGATCTTTTACTTGCTTGGATAAAGTCACACCGAGGTACTTTATATTATTTGGATCTATTATGAAGGGTGTTATTTCCCTAATTTCTTTCTCAGCTTTTTCTCTTTTGTGTAGAGGAAGGCTACTGATTTATTTGAGTTAATTTTATACCCAACCACTTTGCTGAAGTTGTTTATCAGCTTTTGTAGTTCTCTGGTGGAACTTTTGGGATCACTTAAATGTACTATCATATCATCTGCAAATAGTGATATTTTGACTTCTTCTTTTCCCATCTGTATCCCCTTGACCTCCATTTGTTGTCTGATTGCTCTGGCTAGAACTTCAAGAACTGTATTGAATAAGTAGGGAGAGAGTGGGCAGCCTTGTCTAGTCCCTGATTTTAGTGGGATTGCTTCAAGTTTCTCTCCATATTGTTTAATGTTAGCAACTGGTTTGCTCTATATGGCTTTTACTATGTTTAGGTATGGGCCTTGAATTCCTATTCTTTCCAGGACTTTTATCATGAAGTGGTGTTGAATTTTGTCAAATGCTTTCTCAGCATCTAATGAAATGATCATGTGGTTCTGTTCTTTCAGTTTGTTTATATAATGGATCACGTTGATGGTTTTCCGTATATTAAACTATCCCTGCATGCCTGGGATGAAGCCTACTTGATCATGGTGGATGATTGTTTTGATGTGTTCTTGGATTTGGTTTGCCAGATATTTATTGAGTATTCTTGTGTCGATATTCATAAGGGAAATTGTTCTGAGGTTCTCTTACTTTGTTGGGTCTTTGTGTGGTTTAGGTATAAGAGTAATTGTGGCTTCATAGAAGGAATTCGGTAGTGCTCCGTTTGTTTCATTTTTGTGGAATAGTTTGGAGAATATTGGTATGAGGTCTTCTATGAAGGTCTGATAGAATTCTGCACTGAATCCGTCTGGACCTGGGCCCTTTTTGGTTGGGAGACCTTTAATGACTGCTTCCATTTCCTTAGGAGTTATGGGGTTGTTTATCTGGTTTATATGTTCCTGATTTAACTTTGGTACCTGGTATCTGTCTAGGAAATTGTCCATTTCCTGCAGATTTTCAAGTTTTGTTGAATACAGGCTTTTATACTAAGATCTGATGATTTTTTGAATTTCGTCTGAATCTGTAGTTATGTCTCCCTTTTCATTTCTGATTTTGTTAATTTGGACACACTCTCTGTGTCCTCTAGTTAGTCTGGCTAAGGGTTTATCTATCTTAATGATTGTCTCAAAGAACCATCTCTTGGTTCTGTTGATTCTTTCTATGGTCCATTTGTTTCTACTTGGCTGATTTCAGCTCTGAGTTTGATTATTTCCTGCATTCTACTCCTCCTGGGTGTGTTTGCTTCTTTTTGTTCTAGAGCGTTTAGGGGTGTTGTCAAGCTGCTGACATATGCTCTTTCCTCTTTCTTTCTGCAGGCACTCAGCGTTATGAGTTTCCTCATAGCACAGCTTTCATTGTGTCCCATAAGTTTGGGTATGTTGTACCTTCGTTTTCATTAAATTCTAAGCAATCTTTAATTTCTTTCTTTATTTCTTCCTTGACCTGGTTATCATTGAATAGAGCATTGTTTTATTTCCACGTATATGTGGACATTCTTCCATTATTGTTATTGAAGACCAACTTTAGGCCATGGTGGTCTGATAAGATGCATGGGATTATTTCTATCTTTCTGTACCTGTTGAGGCCCGTTTTTTGACCAATTATATGGTCAATTTTGGAGAAAGTACCATGAGGAGCTGAGAAGAAGGTATATCCTTTTGCTTTAGGATAGAATGTTCTATAAATATCCGTTAAGTCCATTTGGCTCATGAATTCTCTTAATCTGTCTAGGTCTCTGTTTAATTTCTATTTCCATGATCTGTCCATTGATGAGAGTGGGGTGTTGAAATCTCCTACCATCATTGTGTGAGGTGCAATGTGTGTTTTGAGCTTTAGTAAGGTTTCTTTTATGTATGTAGGTGCCCTTGTATTTGGGGCATAGATATTTAGGATTGAGAGTTCATCTTGGTGGATTTTTCCTTTGATGAATATAAAGTGTCCTTCCTTATCTTTTTTGATGACTTTTGGTTGAAAATTGATTTTATTTGACATTAGAATGGCTACTCCAGCTTGCTTCTTCTGACCATTTGCTTGGAAAGTTGTTTTCCAGCATTTCACTCTGAGGTAGTGTCTGTCTTTGTCTCTGAGGTGTGTTTCCTGTAGGCAGCAGAATGCAGGGTCCTCGTTGCGTATCCAGTTTGTTAATCTATGTCTTTTCATTGGGGAGTTGAGGCCATTGATGTTGAGAGATATTAAGGAATAGTGATTATTGCTTCCTGTTATATTCATATTTGGATATGAGGTTATGTTTGTGCGCTTTTCTTCTCTTTGTTTTGTTGCCAAGACGATTAGTTTCTTGCTTCGTCTAGGGTATCTCTTGCCTCCTTATGTTGGGCTTTACCATTTATTATCCTTTGTAGTGCTGGATTTGTAGAAAGATATTGTGTAAATTTGGTTTTGTCCTGGAATATCTTGGTTTCTTCATCTATGTTAATTGAGAGTTTTGCAGGATGCAGTAACCTGGGCTGGCATTTGTGTTCTCTTAGGTTCTGTATGACATCTGTCCAGGATCTTCTGGATTTTATAGTTTCTGGCGAAAAGTCTGTATGATTCTGATAGGTCTGCCTTTATGTTACTTGATCTTTTTCCCTTACTGCTTTTAATATTCTTTCTTTATTTTGTGCGTTTGGTGTTTTGACTATTATGTGACGGGAGCTGTTTCTTTTCTGGTTCAATCTATTTGGAGTTCTGTAGGCTTCTTGTATGCTTATGGGTATCTCTTTCTTTAGGTTAGGGAAGATTTCTTCTATGATTTTGTTGAAGATATTTACTGGTCCTTTGAGCTGGGAGTCTTCACTCTCTTCTATACCTATTATCCTTAGGTTTGATCTTCTCATTGAGTCCTGGATTTCCTGTATGTTTTGGACCAGTAGCTTTTTCCGCTTTACATTATCTTTGACTGTTGAGTTGATGATTTCTATGGAATCTTCTGCTCCTGAGATTCTCTCTTCCATATCTTGTATTCTGTTGGTGAAGCTCGTATCTACAGCTCCTTGTCTCTTCTTTAGGTTTTGTATTTCCAGGGTTGTTTCCATGTGTTCTTTCTTGATTGCTTCTATTTCCATTTTCAATTCCTTCAACTGTTTGATTGTGTTTTCCTGGAATTCTTTCAGGGATTTTTGTGACTCCTCTCTATGGGCTTCTACTTGTTTATTTATGTTTTCCTGGAATTCTTTCAGGGATTTTTGCGATTCCTCTCTGTCGGCTTCTACTTGTTCTCTAAGGGAGTTATTCACGTCTTTCTGGAAGTTCTCCAGCATCATGATCAAATATGATTTTGAAACTAGATCTTGCTTTTCTTGTGTGTTTGGATATTTTGTGTTTGCTTTGGTGGGAGAATTGGGCTCCGATGATGCCATGTAGTCTTGGTTTCTGTTGCTTGGGTTCCTGTGCTTGCCTCTCGCCATCAGATTATCTCTAGTGTTACTTTGTTCTGCTATTTCTGACAGTGGCTAGACTGTCCTATATGCCTGTTTTTCAGGAGTGCTGTAGACCTGTTTTCCTGTTTTCTTTCAGCCAGTTATGGGAACAGAGTGTTCTGCTTTGGGGCGTGTAGTTTTTCCTATCTACAGGTCTTCAGCTGTTCCTGTGGGCCTGTGCCCTGAATTCACCAGGCAGGTCACTTGGAGCAGAAAAGTTGGTCTTACCTGTGATCCGGAGGCTCAAGGTTGCTCATGGGGTGTTGCTTATGAGCTCTCCGCGGCGGCAGCCACCAGGAAGTTCTGACCGCCCTTTCCGGGAGCTTCTGTGCACCAGGGTTCCAGATGGCGTTTGGTGTTTTCCTCTGGAGTCAGTAATGTGTGCAGAGTGCAGTCTCTTCTGGTTTCCCAGGCATGTCTGCCTCTCTGAAGGTTTAGCTCTCCCTCCCACAGGATTTGGGTGTAGAGAACTGTTTATATGGTCAGTCCCTTCAGGTTCTGGCGGTGTCTCAGATGCCAAAAGAAAGCACTGTTGTTCTACTCTGTTTCCAGCTCTGTCTCTCTATTGAAATCTTAAACCTCATCCTGGCAACAGTTTTACTACAAAACAGCCCCACCACCTACTCCTTTTGAAAATAATTCAGCGCTCTGCACAGCAAGCATAATGTGAGCCTATGGGGCTGTTGACATTCAAGCCACCACAGAGGTGCTGGATGAGGTCTTAATATACATCCTGTAAGTGTAGCAATAGTCATGATGTTACAGAATAGTTGACGATACTGTGCCCTCCTCCCAGATTGCGTTGTTTACTTATAAACAAATTTCTACTAATTGCTGTGGTTCAGCCTTTGCACAGACCTTTAATCTCTCAAACTGGAATGTAGACATTTCCTTAGTACCCACCCTTAATGCTAAGTAATCAATGTAACCTTAGTTTATAGAATGAAGCACCTCGTTTAAAAGTGATGCTTAATTGCATGAAAGAGAAGGTGATTATCCAGAGAAAGATTTGGTATAAAGAATATTCCCATCTCTCTCACGAAGGAATAAGAAAAGTGGCTACTTGAGGGGTAGTGCAGCAGAAAGTACAAAAAGATGGGGGGAGAGAGAGAGAGAGAGAGAGAGAGAGGGAGGAGGGAGGGAGGGGCGGAGGGAGGGAGGTGGCCTTTTTACTTGGAGAGTTTTAGAGAGAAACAGTGCAGAATGAACCATAGAATATGAAGGAAAGAGAATATTACAAAATCACTATTTAGAGGAAGAGTAGAGCAAAACATCAGAGGCCAAGAGTCACATTTTGTCCTTTCTATTTATATATTTCCATCTTACAAGGAAAAATGACTTCAGGTAGCAAAGAGCAGAAGAAATCTAAGTATAAACCTAAAGAGATCCACAGTAAAGACTTTGAAAAACTCTGGGCCAATTACTCAAGCAGACAGGAAGCAGACTTCACTGAATGTCACTGAATGTCGTGCTAACTTTCGACAGAATACACAAATAGTTTGGGGACTATGAATCCAGGTTCTGACATTATCAGAAGGGTGATAGAATGAATAAAATCAGTAAATTTTCAATCAAAAGTATCACTGCTAATTTTCGTTTTAGGATGAAAAATATAAAACAGATAATTTCTATGCGGTGTCTTCTGAGCATAGAAATTCTATTCCTAAGGCTACTGCTGATCGTGAAGCTTCCACCTCTACTGCTGACAGCCTGGATGCTGCCGAGCCTGACCCAACAAATTCTACAAATGCTACTGACTGTCTGGCTGCTCTTGAGCGTGAGCTGACTAATTCCAACAACACTGCTGACTGTCTGGCTGACCTTGAGCCTGATCCGACGATTTCTACCAATGCCGCTGACTTTCAGGCTGCTGTTGCACCAGAGCCAACTATGTCCACCCACCCTGCTGACTGTCTGCCTGATGTGGAACCAGAGCCAACTATGTCCACCCACCCTGCTGACACTCTGGCTGCTCTTGAGCCTGAGCTGACTACTTTCAACAACACTGCTGACTGTCTGGCTGACCTTGAGCCTGAGCCAAACATGTCCACCCACCCTGCTGACAGTCTGCCTGATGTGGAACCAGAGCCAACTATGTCCAATCACCCTGCAGACACTCTGGCTGCTCTTGAGCCTGAACTGACTAATTCCAACAACACTGCTGACTGTCTGGCTGACCTTGAGCCTGATCCGACGATTTCTACCAATGCCGCTGACTTTCAGGCTGCTGTTGCACCAGAGCCAACTATGTCCACCCACCCTGCTGACTGTCTGCCTGATGTGGAACCAGAGCCAACTATGTCCACCCACCCTGCTGACACTCTGGCTGCTCTTGAGCCTGAGCTGACCAATTTCAACAACACTGCTGACTGTCTGGCTGACCTTGAGCCTGATCCGACTATTTCTACCAATGCCGCTGACTTTCAGGCTGCTGTTGCACCAGAGCCAACTATGTTCACCTACCCTGCTGACTGTCTGCCAGATGTGGAACCAGAGCCAACTATGTCCACCCACCCTGCTGACACTCTGGCTGATCTTGAGCCTGAGCTGACTAATTCCAACAACACTGCTGACTGTCTGGCTGACCTTGAGCCTGATCCGACGATTTCTACCAATGCCGCTGACTTTCAGGCTGCTGTTGCACCAGAGCCTGCTATGTCCACCTACCCTGCTGACTGTCTGCCAGATGTGGAACCAGAGCCAACTATGTCCACCCACCCTGCTGACACTCTGGCTGCTCTTGAGCCTGAGCTGACTAATTCCAACAACACTGCTGACTGTCTGGCTGACCTTGAGCCTGATCCGACGATTTCTACCAATGCCGCTGACTTTCAGGCTGCTGTTGCACCAGAGCCTGCTATGTCCACCAACCCTGCTGACAGTATGGCAGCTGTTGAGCCTGAGCCGACTATGTCCACCCACCCTGCTGACATTCTGACTGCTGATGAGCCTGAACATAATAATTCTACCAAAGCTGCTGACTGTCTGGCTGACCTTGAGCCTGAGCCAAACATGTCCACCCACCCTGCTGACAGTCTGCCTGATGTGGAACCAGAGCCAACTATGTCCACCCACCCTGCTGACACTCTGGCTGCTCTTGAGCCTGAGCTGACCAATTTCAACAACACTGCTGACTCTCTGGCTGACCTTGAGCCTGATCCGACGATTTCTACCAATGCCGCTGACTTTCAGGCTGCTGTTGCACCAGAGCCTGCTATGTCCACCTACCCTGCTGACTGTCTGCCAGATGTGGAACCAGAGCCAACTATGTCCACCCACCCTGCTGACACTCTGGCTGCTCTTGAGCCTGAGCTGACTAATTCCAACAACACTGCTGACTGTCTGGCTGACCTTGAGCCTGATCCGACGATTTCTACCAATGCCGCTGACTTTCAGGCTGCTGTTGCACCAGAGCCTGCTATGTCCACCAACCCTGCTGACAGTATGGCAGCTGTTGAGCCTGAGCCGACTATGTCCACCCACCCTGCTGACATTCTGACTGCTGATGAGCCTGAACATAATAATTCTACCAAAGCTGCTGACTGTCTGGCTGACCTTGAGCCTGAGCCAAACATGTCCACCCACCCTGCTGACAGTCTGCCTGATGTGGAACCAGAGCCAACTATGTCCACCCACCCTGCTGACACTCTGGCTGCTCATGAGCCTGAGCTGACTAATTTCAACTACACTGCTGACTGTCTGGCTGACCTTGAGCCTGATCCGACTATTTCTACCAATGCCGCTGACTTTCAGACTGCTGTTGCACCAGAGCCAACTATGTCCACCCACCCTGCTGACTGTCTGCCTGATGTGGAACCAGAGCCAACTATGTCCACCCACCCTGCTGACACTCTGGCTGCTCTTGAGCCTGAGCTGACTAATTCCAACAACACTGCTGACTGTCTGGCTGACCTTGAGCCTGATCCGACTATTTCTACCAATGCCGCTGACTGTCGGGCTGCTGTTGCACCAGAGCCCGCTATGTCCACCAACCCTGCTGACAGTATGGCAGCTTTTGAGCCTGAGCCGACTATGTCCACCCACCCTGCTGACATTCTGACTGCTGACGAGCCTGAACATAATACTTCTACCAAAGCTGCTGACTGTCGGGCTGACCTTGAGCCTGAGCCAAACATGTCCACCCACCCTGCTGACAGTCTTTCTGATGTGGAACCAGAGCCAACTATGTCCACCCACCCTGCTGACACTCTGGCTGCTCTTGAGCCTGAGCTGACCAATTTCAACAACACTGCTGACTGTCTGGCTGACCTTGAGCCTGATCCGACGATTTCTACCAATGCCGCTGACTTTCAGGCTGCTGTTGCACCAGAGCCTGCTATGTCCACCTACCCTGCTGACTGTCTGCCAGATGTGGAACCAGAGCCAACTATGTCCACCCACCCTGCTGACACTCTGGCTGCTCTTGAGCCTGAGCTGACTAATTCCAACAACACTGCTGACTGTCTGGCTGACCTTGAGCCTGATCCGACGATTTCTACCAATGCCGCTGACTTTCAGGCTGCTGTTGCACCAGAGCCTGCTATGTCCACCAACCCTGCTGACAGTATGGCAGCTGTTGAGCCTGAGCCGACTATGTCCACCCACCCTGCTGACATTCTGACTGCTGATGAGCCTGAACATAATAATTCTACCAAAGCTGCTGACTGTCTGGCTGACCTTGAGCCTGAGCCAAACATGTCCACCCACCCTGCTGACAGTCTGCCTGATGTGGAACCAGAGCCAACTATGTCCACCCACCCTGCTGACACTCTGGCTGCTCTTGAGCCTGAGCTGACCAATTTCAACAACACTGCTGACTCTCTGGCTGACCTTGAGCCTGATCCGACGATTTCTACCAATGCCGCTGACTTTCAGGCTGCTGTTGCACCAGAGCCTGCTATGTCCACCTACCCTGCTGACTGTCTGCCAGATGTGGAACCAGAGCCAACTATGTCCACCCACCCTGCTGACACTCTGGCTGCTCTTGAGCCTGAGCTGACTAATTCCAACAACACTGCTGACTGTCTGGCTGACCTTGAGCCTGATCCGACGATTTCTACCAATGCCGCTGACTTTCAGGCTGCTGTTGCACCAGAGCCTGCTATGTCCACCAACCCTGCTGACAGTATGGCAGCTGTTGAGCCTGAGCCGACTATGTCCACCCACCCTGCTGACATTCTGACTGCTGATGAGCCTGAACATAATAATTCTACCAAAGCTGCTGACTGTCTGGCTGACCTTGAGCCTGAGCCAAACATGTCCACCCACCCTGCTGACAGTCTGCCTGATGTGGAACCAGAGCCAACTATGTCCACCCACCCTGCTGACACTCTGGCTGCTCATGAGCCTGAGCTGACTAATTTCAACTACACTGCTGACTGTCTGGCTGACCTTGAGCCTGATCCGACTATTTCTACCAATGCCGCTGACTGTCGGGCTGCTGTTGCACCAGAGCCCGCTATGTCCACCAACCCTGCTGACAGTATGGCAGCTGTTGAGCCTGAGCCGACTATGTCCACCCACCCTGCTGACATTCTGACTGCTGACGAGCCTGAACATAATACTTCTACCAAAGCTGCTGACTGTCGGGCTGACCTTGAGCCTGAGCCAAACATGTCCACCCACCCTGCTGACAGTCTTTCTGATGTGGAACCAGAGCCAACTATGTCCACCCACCCTGCTGACACTCTGGCTGCTCTTGAGCCTGAGCTGACCAATTTCAACAACACTGCTGACTGTCTGGCTGACCTTGAGCCTGATCCGACGATTTCTACCAATGCCGCTGACTTTCAGGCTGCTGTTGCACCAGAGCCTGCTATGTCCACCTACCCTGCTGACTGTCTGCCAGATGTGGAACCAGAGCCAACTATGTCCACCCACCCTGCTGACACTCTGGCTGCTCTTGAGCCTGAGCTGACTAATTCCAACAACACTGCTGACTGTCTGGCTGACCTTGAGCCTGATCCGACGATTTCTACCAATGCCGCTGACTTTCAGGCTGCTGTTGCACCAGAGCCTGCTATGTCCACCAACCCTGCTGACAGTATGGCAGCTGTTGAGCCTGAGCCGACTATGTCCACCCACCCTGCTGACATTCTGACTGCTGATGAGCCTGAACATAATAATTCTACCAAAGCTGCTGACTGTCTGGCTGACCTTGAGCCTGAGCCAAACATGTCCACCCACCCTGCTGACAGTCTGCCTGATGTGGAACCAGAGCCAACTATGTCCACCCACCCTGCTGACACTCTGGCTGCTCTTGAGCCTGAGCTGACTAATTTCAACAACACTGCTGACTGTCTGGCTGACCTTGAGCCTGATCCGACTATTTCTACCAATGCCGCTGACTTTCAGACTGCTGTTGCACCAGAGCCAACTATGTCCACCCACCCTGCTGACTGTCTGCCTGATGTGGAACCAGAGCCAACTATGTCCACCCACCCTGCTGACACTCTGGCTGCTCTTGAGCCTGAGCTGACTAATTCCAACAACACTGCTGACTGTCTGGCTGACCTTGAGCCTGATCCGACTATTTCTACCAATGCCGCTGACTGTCGGGCTGCTGTTGCACCAGAGCCCGCTATGTCCACCAACCCTGCTGACAGTATGGCAGCTGTTGAGCCTGAGCCGACTATGTCCACCCACCCTGCTGACATTCTGACTGCTGACGAGCCTGAACATAATACTTCTACCAAAGCTGCTGACTGTCGGGCTGACCTTGAGCCTGAGCCAAACATGTCCACCCACCCTGCTGACAGTCTGCCTGATGTGGAACCAGAGCCAACTATGTCCACCCACCCTGCTGACACTCTGGCTGCTCTTGAGCCTGAGCTGACCAATTTCAACAACACTGCTGACTGTCTGGCTGACCTTGAGCCTGATCCGACTATTTCTACCAATGCCGCTGACTTTCAGGCTGCTGTTGCACCAGAGCCAACTATGTCCACCTACCCTGCTGACTGTCTGCCAGATGTGGAACCAGAGCCAACTATGTCCACCCACCCTGCTGACACTCTGGCTGCTCTTGAGCCTGAGCTGACTAATTTCAACAACACTGCTGACTGTCTGGCTGACCTTGAGCCTGATCCGACTATTTCTACCAATGCCGCTGACTGTCGGGCTGCTGTTGCACAAGAGCCCGCTATGTCCACCAACCCTGCTGACAGTATGGCAGCTGTTGAGCCTGAGCCGACTATGTCCACCCACCCTGCTGACATTCTGACTGCTGACGAGCCTGCACATAATACTTCTATCAAAGGTGCTGACTGTCTGGCTGACCTTGAGCCTGAGCCAAACATGTCCACCCACCCTGCTGACAGTCTGCCTGATGTGGAACCAGAGCCAACTATGTCCAATCACCCTGCTGACACACTGGCTGCTCTTGAGCCTGAGTCGACTAAATCCTCCAATGCTGCTGACTGTCTGGCCTATGTTGAGCCAGAGCCAGCTATGTCCACCCACCATGCCGACAGTCTGGCTGCTCTTGAGCATGAGCTGTCTCATGCCAACAAAGATGCTGACTGTCTGGCTTCTCTCAAGGCTGAGCTGATTAATTCCACCAATGCTACTGATTGTCTGGCTTCTGTTGGGACTGAGACAACCATGTCCACCCAGCCTACTGACAATTTGGCAGCTGTTGAGCCTGAACATAATTCCACCAATACTGCTGACGGTAAGGACTCTGTTGAACAAGAGCCATCTAAGCCCACCAACCGTGCCGACAGCCTGGCTGCTCTTGAGCATGAGCTGACTAATTCCAACAACACTGCTGACTGTCTGGCTTCTCAGAAGGCTGAGTCAATTGATTCTACCAATGCTACTGATTGTTTGGCTTCTGTTGGGACTGAGACAACTATGTCCACCCACCCGGCTGACAATATGGCTACTGATGAGCTTGAGGCTACACATTCCACCAATGCTGCTTACTTTCTGGCGGCTCTTGAGCCCCAGTCGACTAATTCCTCCAATGCTGCTGATATTCTGGCTTCTGTTGGGTCTGAGACAACCATGTCTACCCACCTTGCTGATATTCCTATTGCTCATGAGCCTGACTATAATGATTCTACCAATGCTGCTGACAGTCTGGACTCCGTTGAGCCAGAGCCAGCTATGTCCACCCACCGTGCCGACAGTCTGGCTGCTCTTGAGCATGAGCTGTCTCATGCCAACAAAGCTGCTGACTGTCTGGCTTCTCTCAAGGCTGAGCCAACCATGTCCACCCAGCCTGCTGACAGTTCGGCAGCTGTTGAGCCTGAGCCTACAATTTCCACCAGAGCTGCTGATTTTCTGGCTACTGTTCTGCCAGAGCTAACTAGGTCAAACCACCCTGCTGACTGTCTGGACTCTGTTCAGCCTGAGTCATCTATGTCCACACACCCTGCTGATAATATGGCTACTGATGAGCTTGAGCCTACAAATTCGACCAACGCTGCTTACTGTCTGGCTGCTCTTGAGCCTGAGTCGACTAAATCCTCCAATGCTGCTGACTGTCTGGCCTATGTTGAGCCAGAGCCAGGTATGTCCACCCACCGTGCCGACAGTCTGGCTGCTCTTGAGCATGAGCTGTCTCATGCCAACAAAGATGCTGACTGCCTGCCTTCTCTCAAGACTGAGCTGATTAATTCCATCAATGCTACTGATTGTCTGGCTTCTTTTCGGACTGAGACAACCATGTCCACCCAGCCTACTGACAGTGTGGCAGCTGTTGAGCCTGAACATAATAGTTCCACCAATGCTGCTGATGGTCTGGGCTCTGTTGAACAAGAGCCAGCTAATCCCACCCACCGTTCCAACAGTCTGGCTGCTCTTGAGCATGAGCTGACTAATTCCAACAACACTGCTGACTGTCTGGCTTCTCAGAAGGCTGAGTCAATTGATTCTACCAATGCTACTGATTGTTTGGCTTCTGTTGGGACTGAGACAACTATGTCCACCCACCCTGCTGACAATATGGCTATGGATGAGCTTGAGCCTACACATTCCACCAATGCTGCTTACTTTCTGGCCGCTCTTGAGCCCCAGTCGACTAATTCCTCCAATACTGCTGATATTCTGGCTTCTGTTGGGTCTGAGACAACCATGTCTACCCACCTTGCTGATATTCCTATTGCTCATGAGCCTGACTATAATGATTCTACCAATGCTGCTGACAGTCTGGACTCCGTTGAGCCAGAGCCAGCTATGTCCACCCACCATGCCGACAGTCTGGCTGCTCTTGAGCATGAGCTGTCTCATGCCAACAAAGCTGCTGACTGTCTGGCTTCTCTCAAGGCTGAGCCAACCATGTCCACCCAGCCTGCTGACAGTTCGGCAGCTGTTGAGCCTGAGCCTACAATTTCCACCAGAGCTGCTGATTTTCTGGCTACTGTTCTGCCAGAGCTAACTAGGTCAAACCACCCTGCTGACTGTCTGGACTCTGTTCAGCCTGAGTCATCTATGTCCACACACCCTGCTGATAATATGGCTACTGATGAGCTTGAGCCTACAAATTCGACCAACGCTGCTTACTGTCTGGCTGCTCTTGAGCCTAAGTCGACTAAATCCTCCAATTCTGCTGACTGTCTGGCCTATGTTGAGCCAGAGCCAGGTATGTCCACCCACCGTGCCGACAGTCTGGCTGCTCTTGAGCATGAGCTGTCTCATGCCAACAAAGATGCTGGCTGTCTGGCTTCTCTCAAGGCTGAGCTGATTAATTCCACCAATGCTACTGATTGTCTGGCTTCTGTTGGGACTGAGACAACCATGTCCACCCAGCCTGCTGACAGTTTGGCAGCTGTTGAGCCTGAACATAATAATTCTACCAATGCTGCTGACGGTCTGGACTCTATTGAACAAGAGCCAGCTATGCCCACCCCCCGTTCCGACAGTCTGGCTGCTCTTGAGCATGAGCTGTCTCATGCCAATAAAGCTGCTGACTGTCTGGCTTCTCTCAAGGCTGAGCCAACCATGTCCACCCAGCCTGCTGACACTTTGGCATCTGTTGAGCCTGAGCCTACTTTTTCCACCAAAGCTGCTGATTGTCTGGCTACTGTTCAGCCTGAGCTAACTAGGTCAAACCACCCTGCTGACTGTCTGGATTCTGTTCAGCCTGAGTCATCTATGTCCCCACACCCTGCTGACAGTTTGGTAGCTATTGAGCCTGAACTGACTAATTCCACCAAAGCTGCTGACTGTCTGGACTCTGCTGAGCCAGAGCCAACTATGGCCACCCACCATGCTGACATTCTGACTGCTGTTGAGCCTGAACATACTAATTGCTCCAGTACTGCTGACTGTCTGCCTGCTGTTCAGCCTGAGTCCAGTATGTCCACCCACCCTGCTGACAGTATGGCTGCTATTGATGCTGAGCCTACAGATCCTGCCATTGTTGCTGACTGTCTGGCTGCTCTTGAACCTCGGCTGTCTGTTACATGTGCTGCTGACAGTAGTGTGTTAGTTGAGAGTCATGACTCAGGACCAGCTAGTCACATTGGATTGGATTATGTAGTTGATTTACCTCTTTACAAGGAGAGTACAAGGTACAAACCCCATGCTGACCCAGAGCCCACTCCTGGTTCCTGCACTTGTTATTCCCTTGACTCCATTCAAATGACTAACCTGACTCTTTTGATATCCCTTAGTGAAGAAGAAATATTTGATTCTGCTACTTCAGATGAGGAATCTTCTTTTACTCCTGACGTAGAAGAAGGTCTGCCTGCTACTCAGGGTGCTGAGGATATTTTTCATGCTTCCGCACGAGCTGAACCAATAAACCACAGCTTGATCCTTCTCAGGGAGAGTGGATATCTTCGGGCAACAGAGATACCACGCATACCTTTTTTGCTCTTCATATGGCTTATATCCTCACTCTTATCCATCATAACATGGATGAAAATCCAAATTCAACAAGCATGGCATGAAGAAAATGGCCAAGGAGCTCCCACTAAGAAGAGAGTCGGACCAGGTAAGTTAAACTAAAATAGTAGCTTAAAATAGATTAAGATTGTTTTACTAGAAACCTAGGTCTCTTTTGTTAATAAATTTCATACTTCTATAGGGCTATTTACGCATAACCTAGAACCTGAAAAATTTATTTTTTCTCAATTTATAGAAAATAATTTTCATAATGTAACAAATCCAGTTTAGAGAAATACAACTGACCAGGTAATATTTTTTCCTACTTGGATGTTTCCTATTCTAGAATGAGGAGATTATTGTCACTTCCAGTGAAAACATGTGTTTCCTGAATGACTAAGCCGGGAAAACTTCCTGTTAAATGTTATTGTCTATTTATCGCTGTCATTCTGAACTCTGACTTCTGAAGTTAGCATAGCCTTTGACCGCAACATTCCAGAAGAAGCAACTTCTGAGATTAAAAATAACAAGAGAAGCATCCACCTTCTCACTGTTTCTCTCTACATTGATATGTCTACATTGATATCTACATGAATATGACACTGATGTTGTTGATGCTGGGCATGACAATATCACCAGAGATGTGCCTGATGATACTGTTAATAATTCTTCTTTTTCTTCTAGTGGCTGCGGCTCCTGATCCCTAGACCCTTGATGCTCCTCCAGGATCGATTGGAATATCAAAACACAGTCTGTGTGGGAGAATTGATCATATATATAAATTTTAAAATAAAATGTTCAGTCTGATTGTAGACTGAAGTAAAAATTGATTGTTTCATTGGAGTCTCAGTTGTGCCATGTGATGCTTCCTGGAAACTTTTTTCAATTATTTTCAATTTTAATATTTTCAATTTTAATATTTACTTATTTACTTTACATCCTGCTCACTGCCCCCTCCCTGTCAGCCTCTCCCATAATTGTTCCCTTGTGCCCCACTCTCCTTCTCCTCTCAGTGGGTAGGGGCCATTTGGTTATCTTCCCACCCTGGAACATGAAGTCTCTGTGAGACTAATCTAGGACACAATCTAGCTAGAAGAACCTATTCTGCATACAGGCAACATCCTTTAGGATAACCCATGCTGTAATTGTTTGGGACTCACACAAAGATCAAGCTGCACATCTCCTACCTATGTGTGTGGAGGCTTAGGACCAGCCTCTGTATGTTCTTTGGTTGGTGGTTCAGTCTCTAAGAGCCCTAAGAGTCCAGGTCAGGTGATTTGGTTAGTCTTCCTGTGGCGTTCTTATCGTCTGAGGGACTGCAATCCTTCCACTTATTTTTCCATGACAGTCTTCAAGATCCATCCAATTTTAGCTGGGAGTGTTCATCTAAGTCAGCTTCTGGGTGAACCCTCTCATGGGACAGCCTATGCTAGACTCTGTCTGCAAGCATAACAGGATATCATTAATAGTGTCAGGGACTGTTGCTTGACAATGCGATGGGTTTCAAGTTGGGTAGGCTGGTGGTTGGCTTTTCCCTCAGTCTCTCCTCCAGCCCTGTTCCTTCATTGACTGTAGACAGGAAAAAAATTGGATTTAAAGTTTTGTGGTTGGGTTGATGTTCGAATTGCTCCAGTGGGCTTGCTGCGTAGCTAGAAGAGCCAGTCACCCCAGGCTCTGTATCCCCAAGGCTATGATTCACAACCTCCACTGATTCTTGTGTGCCTCCCCTATCCCATTCTCTGTCTCTCTCTCTGAGGTTGTACCCTCACTCAACACCCTTACAAGTTACAGATCTCCATTCATTATCATGGTTCCCTCCTCCTTCCCACACTGAACCCTGCCTGACCCTATCCCTTTCTATCTCCTTTCTTAATCAGCTCCTTTCATCCATCCATATGCCTTCCATGACCATTCTATATTCTCAAATATCCTTTCTTGTGCCCTTCTTTTTCTACCTTCTTGGGTCTGTAGAGTCTATCATGGGCATCCTGTATTTTATGGGCTGCCTCCTGAGAGGGAGGGGTCATGCTTACCTTCCTTTTCACTGAGCCCCACTGGATTGCATTCCTATTTAGGGCTCCTAGGCATAAGAGGCCTGTATAACTAAAGAGAGCCAATCCTAGGCCTTCTATAAGAAAACATAATCATTGAATTAAGTCATAAATACTTTTCCAATGTTTCTTTTAGAGCCCATCTATTCAGCACTTTAACATGTTTAAGTTAAAGAAATTACATTTTTTTATATCATTAAATTGATTAGATTTATATGTAGAAGATTTTGCTGCTGTGCATTTTCTATGCAGTATGTGTGATAGAATTCAGTACTGGTTCCCCTGGAATTGGAGTTACAGATAGTTGTGAGTGACCAGCAATGTGCTAGCAATTAAAACTGAGAGCTCTACAGTCAAAACTAGAACTCTTAACAGCCCATCCATCTCTAAAGGTATATATATATATATATATATATATATATATATATATATATATATATCTCAACATGGTAAATTTTATCATAAAATCTTATGAAATTTCAATACATTGTCTAGTTTATGTAAAAAAAAATTCACTAAGAACATTTTACTCTAATATGACCTGTGTTTGCAGATGGGTCAAAGACATTTTGAATTGGATCTATGACCCTGAACCCCAGTACTCACATTGTGTACATGTGTACATCTTGTTTGTGCATTGATCCACATATGAAAGATAGAGACTGATATTGTCTTTCTCTCACTTTACCCCCCACACGTGGATTACTGTGTTTGGGCCAAAGGACAATGCCACTTGACAGTTCTGTTCTGCTATACTGTGGGTTCTAGGGACTGAATACAGACCATCAACCCTCATTTTCGTTCCACCCCTGGTCCCTCCATTTTGGAGACTGTTCACTCACTCAAATCCCTAGTGTGTTTGATTTTCTGTCTTGGAGCAAAATTATCTTCATACTTGCAGGAAAGTAAGCTTTGGGGATCCCATTATACCCACATCTGCAATGAGGTTTTCAGGACAAGTGTTTTGCCAATTGAGTTTTACCAAGCACCCCAGTCTCTATCCCTTATTTCCTATTTTTAGGCTGTACTAGCTTAGGAAGGAGAACCAGTAGCACAGTAGTAGACATTCCATTGTCCACATGCTTCTTGATCATCTTGTAGTTCTAAAGGCTTAATTAATTAGTCTTTAAGCTGCAGTTTCATATAAATAATAAATTATGCATTCTAATTCCAAAATATTCCTCTGTTTATTGAACATATTCTTTAAATACTCCGACTTGATGAACTGGAATTTTTCATTCTGTCAGTCCATTTACTCCCCACATGTAACTTCCCACATGTACTGTGTAGAATCCCCATTCTACTATTTCTCAAGATTGTCCCATTCTTACACCTTTTTGTTTCTTTAGCCAGTCAAGATCCTTACACTTCATAAATTTAAATATTATGAAATGAACCCTGGTCTTTGGGACCCTCATTTCATTTTGCTTAAACCATTTTGAATCTAAAATCCAGGAGCTGGGGTGCCATTGTTTCTCACCTCATAGTGATATTTACCAATTTTGGTGTAAGTCCAGGCACACACTGACCATTTTACCATAAAGCGTGAAGTCCTGCTTTGCTACCTTTTAGTCCCTGTGTTACCATTGATACTGTATCTATTACCTAAGAAGCATGTTGTGATCCTGATGGAAGCAAATACAGAAACATTACTCCTGGGCATAAAAAATGAAATTTGGAAATGAAAAAAAAATCAAAGTACTAGTGACTGGGGGTTTCCTTGTTCATTTGTTGGTAAGAATTTACATAGATACACGTGGTCTGAAAACTGCATCAGTGGGTCATGTCTACATTGTGTCAATCATCCAGCCTAAGACCCACAGCCTGTCACTCATCCACAAGACACACAGCTTATCAAAAAATCTGTCCGCAAACCCTCCATAGTCTGTCAATTATCCATAGGGAAATCCCACAGCCTGGCAATCATCAATAAGAATTGCCTAAGTCCTGTCAATCATCCACTGGAAACCTCCTTGTCCTGTCAGTCATCTACAAGCAACTCTCAACTCTCTGTCATCCAGAAGAAATTTTCACAGCCTGTCAATCACGCATAAAAAATAGCCATAGTCTGTTAATCATCCACAGGTCATGTCCACAAGCTTACATACAAACCTTACATGGAGATCTGTAACTTGTAAGAGTGTTGAGTGAGGGTACAACCTCAGAGAGAGAGACAGAGAATGGGATAGGGGAGGCACACAAGAATCAGTGGAGGTTATGAATCATAGCCTTGGGGATACAGAACCTGGGGTGACTGGCTCTTCTAGCTACACAGCAAGCCCACTGGAGCAATTCGAACATCGACCCAACCACAAAACTTTACATCCAATTTTTTTCCTGTCTACAGTCAATGAAGGAACAGGGCTGGAGTGTAGAGGGCCGCAATAACATTCGCCACCACAAGATGGCGCGGGCCTCCGCCGCGCCAGCCGACTTCCTTTCAGGAAGTTAACTGTGTGTGCATGTGCAAGAGTGCCTTCGTGCCAGGTCTTTGCCCACTCCGGGGTGTGCCTAATGAGATCTTGGGTAAGCGACCAATCAGGTGTGGATGTGCCGCGCTAGGGTGTATATAAGCCGCGCCCTGCCGGCGTCCCGGGCCTCTCCTTAAGATTCAAAAAATGTTTAGCTGCAGTAAGAATTCGTGTGTTCCCATGTATTCTTGCTGGCGAGCTCGCGCGGGACACTGGAGGAGAGACTGAGGGAAAAGCCAACCACTAGCCTACCCAACTTGAAACCCATCGCATTGTCAAGCAACAGTCCCTGACACTATTAATGATATCCTGTTATGCTTGCAGACAGAGTCTAGCATAGGCTGTCCCATGAGAGGGTTCACCCAGAAGCTGACTTAGATGAACACTCCCAGCTAAAATTGGATGGATCTTGAAGACTGTCATGGAAAAATAAGTGGAAGGATTGCAGTCCCTCAGACGATAAGAACGCCACAGGAAGACTAACGAAATCAACTGACCTGGACTCTTAGGGCTCTTAGAGACTGAACCACCAACCAAAGAACATACAGAGGCTGGTCCTAAGCCTCAACACACATAGGTAGGAGATGTGCAGCTTGATCTTTGTGTGAGTCCCAAACAATTACAGCATGGGTTATCCTAAAGGATGTTGCCTGTATGCAGAATAGGTTCTTTTTTTTTTTTTTTTTTTTTTATTAACTTGAGTATTTCTTATATACATTTCGAGTGTTATTCCCTTTCCTGGTATCCGGGCAAGCATCCCCCTCCCCATTCCCCTTCCTTATGGGTGTTCCCCTCCCAACCTTCCCCCCATTGCCGCCCTCCCCCCACCAGTCTAGTTCACTGGGGGTTCAGTCTTAGCAGGACCCAGGGCTTCCCCTTCCACTGGTGCTCTTACTAGGATATTCATTGCTACCTCTCCCTTCCCTACAATCTTAGTGTTGTTCTTGATGGTGACAATTACTTAAGTATGAATATTAAAATGATATTAAATGATTTGAAAAACTCAGAGACAAATATTTAGAAAGCTTATGACACAGGAAATACGGAGACTGTTCCAACACAACAAAAGAACAGCAGTACCAGGATTACTACATAGTTCAGTAGTTCAGTTCGTGAGTCATGAACCAAGACAAAGAATAAGCTAGATCAGCTGTTGGTCCACTTCAGTATTTTTTATTTTGACACAGTTTGCCACTGAATTAAAGGTCATGTGTGTCATTGGCAAATGTTCTACCATGAATAAACACCCCCAGTCCCTGAGTCTGAAATTTTATAATTTCTGACTCTAAAAATGACAGCATAAGCCACATGTTTAGAATTATACATACATAATCACAGGTAATAAATAGTGTTTCCTAATGATCTGTTTGAGTTTTGAAATGTCCAATGCAGCAGAAAACTACCTTTTGCTAGGAGGTTTTCTGTAAACTTTCATCCTGTAATGAACCAGCAATGTTCTTGATACTGCAGTCCAAGACATTTTTTTGTCATATTTCAGATGGAGCTTTCAATGTGGATATATAAATAGTTCATTTCCTTCCACATATTCTGGTATTGTAGAATTATAAATCTTGTCCTAGACTTTGTTAATGTTTAGCTCTACAAAATGATCTTACAAAGCTATATTCCTTTCCATATGAAATAAAATTGTTTATGCTGAAGTTCCCTGTTTAGTACACATGTTTACCTATTGTTTATGTTGAGCCATTATTTCCAGACAACAGATCTGTGCTTTAAGGTGAGCCTTTCTAGAGAGAGCTCACTCTCATTTCAAAACTTTAATGCTCTTTGAAATATTTAATTTTATTTTTTCTTATTCACTTTACATCAAACTCACTGACCCTGTCTCAGTCTCCCTATTCTACAGTCCTTTCCGGTTCCCCTTCCCCTTCACCTCTGAGCAGTCATGGATCCCCTATATATCCCCACACCCAGGCACTTCAAGTCTCTGCAAGGGTAGACACTTCCTCTCTCTCCAAGGTCAGACAAGGCAGCTCAGCTAGAAGGAGGTATCCCATGTATAAGGAACAGTTTTTGATAGGCCCCATCCCAGTTGACTGGGACCTATAAGAAAATCCAGCTACTCTTCTGCTACATATGAGTGGGAAGGTGTGAGTCCAGCCCGTGTATTTTCTGTGGTTGGTGGTTCAGTCTCTGAGAGCCCCAGGTGTCCAGGTTATTTCACTCTGTTGTTTGTCCTCTGGAGTTCTTATCTCCTTGCAGACCTGGAATCTTTCCTCCTAGTGTTCCCTAAGAGTCTAATGCCATACATCCCTGAGCAAGGCAAATCTTGTCATTAGAGTTTTTAAGTGGGAGGAAGGGAGGGAGGGAGGGAGGGAGAGAGGGAGGGAGGAAGGGAGGGAAAGAGGGAAAGATTGTGTGTATGCTTTCTCGAGCCTTTTAGTTTGTGCTCTATTTAAAACTTAACCATGCCTCATGTTTTCTCTTGTGAAATTCGGGAGGATACCAGTCAATAATCATAATCATTTGCTGAAAAATGAATTAAAGATTATTTGCCTAGACCTGTAGTTCCATGAATTACATCCCAGACTGTGGGAGGTAGGAGACACACAGACCTTTGTGAGTTAAGTCCAACATGGTCTATGGGGTGGGTTTCAGACCAGCATGGCTACATAGTGAGATCCGGTTTCAAAAAAGAATGTTTGTAAACATCTAAACTAAGACACAGGGGACTCAAATATAAAGGGCTTCAAATGCTCGCTAAATGTTTTTCTTATGAATAGTACGATAACCATAACTTTAAAATCTATGCCACAGTGCAAGAAGACCAGCACATAAAAAAAAAAGTGAAGCATGTCAGATTTAACAAAGGTAAGATTTTTATATCATATATAAATTTACTATATTGTAGCTGGTCTTATTCACCCTAGATAAAATAGTGCAGACATTTTAGCTCCTCTCCTACTGTGACCACACAAGGCAGCCCAGCTAGCAGAAAGGAATCCAAATGTGAACAGAATGTGAACCTGCCCTCAGTTCAGTAAACCAGGAGTCCACATGAAGAGCACATGAAGCTGCACATCTGCTACCTGTGAATATGGGGTCTATGTGCATCCTTGCGTGCTCTTTGATTGGTGGTTCAGTCCCTGTGAGCCCTCATGGTCCCCTGTTGGTTAATCTGTAGGTTTTCTTGTTGTGTTTCTGAACCTTCAATGGCACTGTCCTCCTTTGAATTCAATATCCTTCACCCAACTCTTTCACAAGACGCCCCAACCTCCACCTGATATTTATTTGGCTGTGGGTGTGCACATCTGTTTCTATCCAGGGCTTGATGAAGACTCTCAGAACAATTAGCCAAGGTTTCTGTCTGCAAGCATAGCAAAATATCATTAATGGAGTCAAAGATTGGCTCTCTTCCACAGGGTGGGTCTCAAGTTGGTCCAGTTATTGGTTTGGTATCTCCTTAATGTCCGTTCCATTTTAACCTGCCTATCTTGCTGGTAGGATAAATTTTGGGTTGATGTTTTTCTAAGTGCTTTGGTGTTCTCCTCCTTCTCCTGGAAGTCTCCCCTGTGTACAGAAGATGACCACTGAAAGCTGCATATCACCTGCTGCTAGTAGGCTCCGCGAGTCTCAGCTCCATAGATAGACTGCTAAGAGCCCCCATGGTTCCTGGTCTTTGTTTCACGATAGAGATGCCTCTCCACTGGTATCTTCTGTCCCAGCTCCCACACCACACCTGCTCTGCACCTTAGTTCCCCTCCCCATCTCCCACAAATTTCCCTCCCTCAATTGAATCCTGATATCTATTTCATTTTCTCTCCTGAGTGAGATTCACGCATCTTCCCTTGGGCCCTCATTACTTAGCTTCTTTAGGTCTGTGCACTGTGGCCTGGTTATTCTGTAATTTATGGCTGCTAAGGTCCTCACCTTTAAGTGAGTACATACCATGCCTGTCCTTCTCGGTTTCAGTTACCTCATCCATTATGATGTTTGCCAATCCCATCCATTCTTAATTTTTAGAAAAAAAAAAACTGTCAAGTTCCTTTTCAAAGGGGGTTGTAAATGTGTCCTCCCACCAACAATGGAGGAGTGTTTCCTTTGCTCAATATCCTTGCCAGCATGTGCTGTCACTTGTGTTTTCTATTTTAGCCATTCTGACTGGGGTAGGATGGAATCTAAGAGTTCTTTTTATTTGCATTCAGTGATGACTGAAGACTGAACATTTACTATTTCTCTGCCTCCTGAGATTCCTCTGTTGAGAATTCTCCATCTACCACTTTACCTCACTTTCCAATTGGTTTATTGGTGTCTAACTCCTTGGGTTTTTATATATAATTTGACCATTATTTCTCTTTCAAGTGCAGGACTGGTGAAGATCTTTTCCCAATGCGTAGGCTTCTGTTTTGTCCTTTAATGGTTTCCTTTGCTTTACAGAAGGTTTTCAGTTTCATGAGTCCCCATTTATCAGTTGTTGGTCTTAGAGGCTGGGACATTGGTGTTCTGTTTAGGAAATTGTCTACTGTACTAATGTTCCAAGGATATTAATGTTTCTGCTTCAATGCTGAGGTCTTTCATCCATGTGAACTTGAGTTTTGTGCAGGGTGATAAATACTCATCTATTTGCATTCTTCTTCATGCAGACATCCAGTTACACCTGCATCATTTGTTGAAGATACTTTCATTTTTCCCCCATTGTATGGTTTTGCCTTCTTTGTCATAATCATGTGTTGGTAGATATGTGTGTCTTTTCTTTGATTTGATTCCACCTATCAACTTTTTGTTTCTGTACTAATTCTATACAACTTTTGTTATGATTGCTTTGTGATATGTCTTGAGATCAGGGATGGTGATACCTCCAAGAATTATTTTATTATTCAAGATCTATATCTATATCGATATCTAACTCTATCTATCTATCTATCTATCTATCTATCTATCTATCTATCTATCTATGTCTTAGCGATCTTGGGTTTTTTTTTTTTTTTGAAAGAATTGCTCTTTCAAGGTCTGTAAATAACTGTCTTGCAATTTTGATGGGAAGTGCAGTGAATGTGATGATGCTTTTTATAAGATGGCCATTTTCACCTTGTTAATCCTATCCATCTGTAGCATAGGAGACCTTTCCATCTTCAGATGTCCTGTTAATTCCTTTTTCAGAGACATAATGTTTTTGACAGACAGGACTTTAAGTAGCTTGATTAGAGTTGTACTGGGCTATTTAATGTTCCCTGTGGTTACTGTGAAGGGTTTTGCTTGGCTAAATTTTTTCTTATCTCTTTTAACTATTGTATGAGGGAGGGCTGCTGGTTTTCAGAGTTAATCTTGTATCCAGACACTTTTCTGTAAGGGTTTATCACCTTTGGTGTAGGTGTACTTTGGTAGATTTTGCGAGGTCTCCTTTGTATGTGGGCAGCTTTGCTTACTCTCTGGTTTTAAGTTTCTCTGCATTTAAGTTGTTATTGTCTATTGGCTGGTTTAGGTATGCAAATTTGATCACTGAGGTCTCTAAGACTTTTAACATGAAGGGGTGTTTGTTTTTATATGGCTTTATCAGCATCTAATGTGATGATCAAGTAAAATTTTTCCATAACCCCACCCCTACCAGCTGCAGCTATCCATTCATTTTCATGGCTGTCAAGCCATCTCCTCTGTATCTCCCCAGACCCGATCCTGAAACACTCAATTGTCCCAAATTTACCCACTCCCACCTAGTTCCTTCCTTCCTCTGCCTCCTCTGACTATTTTACAGTATGTTCTAAGTTAGATTCAAAATCCTCTCTTGGTTCTTTCTTGCTCATCTTCTTTCGGTCCTGAGTATAGTAGTGATATCCTGTACTTTATTGCTAATATCCACTTAGAAGTGAGTATACACCATCCATGTCTTTTGGGTCTGGGTTATGTCACTCAGGAAGATACTCTCAAGTTCTATTCATTCACCAGCAAAATTCATTATCTTTGTCCTTAGTAGGTGAATGGTATCCCACATTGTCTTTTTTCATTTTAAAAATTTATTTTTTTAAGATTTATTTTATTTATATGAGTACACTGTAGCTGTCTTCAGACACACAGAAGAGGGCATCGGATCCCATTTCAGATGGTTATGAGCCACAATGTGGTTGCTGGGAATCAAACTCAGGACCTCTGGAAGAGCAGACAGTGCTCTTAACTGCTGAGCCAACTCTCCAGCCCATAGCAGCCTTATTTATAATAGCCAGAAGCTGGAAAGAACCCAGATGCCCTTCAACAGAGGAATGGATACAGAAAATGTGGTACATCTACACAATGGAATATTACTTACCTATCAAAAACAATGCCTTTATGAAATTCATAGCAAAGCTACTAGAACATAGTTTAAGATGTGGTTCTTTGGTATCGTGTGACATCTTTCTGACTACACCCAGGAGAGTTATAGCTGGCCCTGGAGGTAGAACTATTCTCAGTTTTCTGAGAAACCACCCAATTGATATCCAGTTATTGTTGACACCCACCAGTGATGGAGTAGACTTCCCTTTGCTCCACATCCTGCCAGCATTTACTCTCACTTGAGTTTGTCACCTTGTTTTGTGATGGGTGTCAAATCACATGTCAGTGGGTTTGAGTAAGCAGCCCTTGGTTTTGTTCTCTGTATTGTTTGCCATGTTTCTATGTTTAATTTTCATACCATCTTCTCTTGAGCCTGTTTGCTTCTTTTTTTCAATATTTCAGATTTGATGTTTAGCTGCTTTTATGAAATTGCTCCATTTTATGAAGGGACATAGTGCTATGAACTTTCCTTTTGCACTGCTTTTATTGTGTTCCCTAAGTTGGGATGTTTTGTGCCTTCATTTTCATTGAATTCTAGAAAGTCTTCGATTTCTTCTTGCACCAGTGGTCACTGAGCATAGCATTGTTCAGTTTCTATCAGATTGTATGCTTTCTGTTGTTTTCTTGTTGATGTAGTCCAGCTTTAGTCCATGGTGACCTTATTAGATGCAAGAGTTTTTTGGGGGGATTGTTGTTGGTTCTTTTTTTCCCTTTTCTTTTATCTGTTGATGTAGATCTGTATCTATATATGTTCAATTTTGGAGAACATTCCATGAGATGCTGAGACGGTACATATTTTTTATTTGTGTGAAAGGTTCTGTAGATATCTGTTAGGTCCATTTGGTACATGCCATCTATGAGTTGCATAATTTTTCAGTTTAGTTTCTCTTTTGGTGACATGTCCTTTGGTCATAATAGTGATAATATGTAGTTGATGCCCCCTACTCTTAATTTGTGAGGTTTGAGGTGTGGTTTAAGCTTTAGCCAAATTAGTAAATGTTTCTTTTATGAAGCAGGATGCCCTTGCATCTCAGGCATTGTTCAGAATTGAGACATCATGTTGGTGTATTTTCCTTTGATTTGTATGCAGTGTCCTTTCCCATCTCTTTTGATTATTTCTGATCGAAGGTCTATTTTACCAGTTATTAGATTGACTGCTTCAGCTTGTGTCTTGGGTCCATTTGCTTTTCAGTCCTTTGGTTCAGCCCTTTATTTTGTGGTAGTTTTTATCTTTGTGGCTGAGTTCCGTTTCGATATGCAACAGAACGATAGATTCTGTTTATACATCTGCTCTCTTAGACCCTGTCTTTTTGTTTGGCAAGTGAATCTGTTCCTGTTCAGAGGTATTAATGACTAACGATTGCTTTTACTTATTATTTTGATGTTGGTTTGCATGTCTTTCTCTTCTATTGGTTTTGCTGTGTGATTATTAATTTCTTCTGTTTTGTTGAGTTCAGTTACTCTACTTGTCTTGGAGTTTTGCTTGTAGCATCCCTGGTAGGTATGGATTAGTAGAAAGATATAGTTTGTATTTGGTTTTGTCACAAAATATCTTTTTACTCCATGTATGTTGTTTGAAAATTTTGTTAAGTGTTGTAGTCTGGGCTGACAGTTGTAGTCTCTTAGGGTCTAGAAGACATCTCATTGGCACTTCTGGCTTTTAATTCTCTGTTGAGAAGTTCGGTATATTTCTGATTGGTTTGCCTTTATATGTAATATGTTACTTGCCTCTTTCTCCTTGCCGCTTTTTAATTTTCTCTCTTTTTTGGTGGATTTACTGTTTTGGTTATTATGTAGCTGGAGGATTTTCTTTTCTGGCACAATAAAGTACTATTTGTACTTTAAGCTTCTTGTGTGTAGATAGGCATCTTTTTCTTGAAGTTTGGGATGTTTTCTTCTATGATGTTGTTGAGGATATTTTCTGTGCCTTTAATCTGGGAAACTTCTTCCATTCCTATTTTTCATAGATTTGGTCCTAATTTCACATCCTGCTTGTCAGGCTGTGTCTTTTTAGTGGGGAAGATGAGTTCACTTATATTGAGAGATATTAATAGCCAATGAGTGTTAATTCCTACCATTCTCGTTTTGTGAAGAGATTATTATGTGTTGGGAACACTAATCAATTTGGTGTTCTGTGAGGTTCTTTTATGTTCATAAGCATTCTTTCTTTACGTTGTATAAATTATCTTCTATGATTTTGCTGAACATATGTTCTCATCCTTGGAGCTCGTACTCTCCACTTTTGCTCATGGCTATTATTCTTAGTAGGAAATTTCACAGTGTCTCAGACTACCTGAACATTTTGGGTCAGTCATTTTTTTAGGTAACCTTTTCTTTGGATGATGTATTAATTTCTTAAAGTATATATTCTATGCCTGAGATCATCTCTTCCAATTCTTTTATTGTGTTGGCTGTGCTTCTGTTCTTGTTCTCTTTTGTAGATTTTCCATCTCCAAGGTTCCATCAGTTTGTTTCCTTTATTTCTTTTTTTATCATTTGCAGGTATTGACATGTTTTATTCATTTTTCACCTGTTTGATTATATTTTCCTGTACATTTTAAGGGATTTATTAATTTCTCCTTTAAATTCCTCTATCATATCAATAAGATTGGTTTCAAAGTAATTTCATTGTGCTTTGATTGTGTTAGGATATCCAGGTCTTGCTGTAGTAGGATATCTGGGCTCAGGATGTGTCATGTTGATTTGGCTCTTGTTGAATGTATTCTCATGCTGGCCCTCAGCCAACTGTTTATCCCTGGGTGTTTTTCAGGTGCAGTGTCCTGAGGTGGGCTCTGGGTTTTTCTCTTTTTACGGGTGAAGTTGAGACATTGTCTCACTAAATTGTAGTTCTGTTTGTCTAAGGAATCACAGTGATCAATGTGTTTTTGCTTCCTCAGTGTTGGTATTCATGTTATGCACCACCAGACCCAATCTGTTATTCTTTCCAGAATCATTAGCCCAGAGTAAAAAGAATCACAGTTGATTATATTCATACTGGTAAGGATTGGGCTTCCTGTCATTCTGAGAGAGTTCAGTTAGGATCATCGCAATTGTTTACGGCTATTTATTTCTAGACATTAATGTTTGATAAATTGCTGTCATCCTTGATTTGAAATATATAGGGAATGGATTGGTTCTAAGTGAAGTAATTGGCTACAAATGAATATTTACTCTAGAATACTCTCTAGATTGCTCTTATAGACATTGATACTAATAATGAGTCTGATTATTCGTAATATTCTTCTATACTTGTAATAATACATTCTTTGTTTTTATTTTCAGAAGTATTTGTTTTTAACAATGAAAGGCCTTTGTCCCGGTAAGGTTTAACAATACATTAATACTAGAGAAATGCAAAGATAATAAGTAAATTATTTTGGGTATACTTTGAGACTTGTGTCTTACAGGTCCCACAATATTCTGAATATAATTTTAGGTTGAAAACTTGTTCGGTGTATTTCATAAGAAAATGAAAATTATACTCACCCACCATTTCCAAGAACAAACTATACAGTTTTTAAAAAGAGCCTGCTAGGATTAACTGTGCAAGTTAGTGTCTACTTAAGATTCTTTGGCTTTTCAAAGCCTTACTAAATACTTGTACACTAAGACCCACACTCATAGTTATCATTTCAGTCATTCATCTTGTCTGACATGTTACATAATTTGGAATGATTCTCAGTCAGTCATTACTAGAGGATGGCAACAATTTCTTTCCTCCTTTGGCACCAGCTATGAATGCAAAGGTGTAGCATATATCATAGATGTTGGAAGACACCCATGAGTTGCAGTCCATCCAATGACAGGCTGAGAGAATTTGAAGGTGGATGTTAAGAATTCTCTCTGTACATTTATTGGGTGTTATGGTTATTCTGAAGGGATGGATATGTACAGGATTTTGGGTGTCTAGATGAACAAACTATATCTTATCTTGGTGGGCGGTTTATGTCCTTATAAGTTAGTTATAAGTTAATTGTGCGAATGTATTGTTCATTAAGTAATTAACATATGACTCTGGTTGCTGGGCTACAGTTTGTTGAGTCATGACTTCACTGGGTTGTTGGGAGTGTGAGAAGAGTCTGTGACAGGAAGCCGTGCTAGGCTATAGAATGCTTGGGGCTAGCTTGACATTTGGCCACACTAGCATGGCCCACGGAACGTGATGTGGGTTTCAGGTTGGGAACAACCCTTTATGGAGACAGTGTGTGAAAATGGAGGACAGAGAAACATCTAGAGCATGTGATTCCACCTGGCATTGGAACTCGAGGGAATCATTCACCTTTTAATTATTCCACAAGTCCAATGTCTTCCTGAAAGTTCCACCCGTCAATTATCCATTCATATGATCTGCTTTCCACAGTAACAGATCCTTTGAATCTCAATAGGTTAGCTGAATGTATAGAACTAAATGACCATGTGACAATTATTTATCTCTGTATAAAAGGGGTTTTTGCCTTCCACATCAGTTGGACATGAACATACAGGTGAAGGCCCATCCATTCCTGTCCAGGATGCTAGGTTAGACACTGGTTTGGTAGAAAATTAAAAGGTGTATTTCAAGCTAATTCTGTGCTCATTAAGAGTAATTACCTCCACAAGAGAAGACAATTATGTTGTTCTCTTTATTTGGGCTCTACATCAGGAAAACATTTTATAAATACTATCAAATGACTTATTTCCTCCATGTTTAAAATTTCCTAAATCATACAAGCTAATGTCAAAAATCAAGATTCAAACTTTTCCATACTAAAACTGTTCAAAGACTCCTTGCAAAATATGCATTTTAACTTATACTTGGAAGTGCAAACAGTTTCACAGTCTCAATGCGCTTAGTCTTATTGTTCTTTTTTTCTGTTATTACCTTCTTATGTTCATAAAAACGCATAAATGGCACAGAAACAGGCATATTGTGACTTCAGGATTCATTCATGCATGAGTTAAGAAGGAGCAGCTTGAACATTACAAAAGCAGTGGTGGGTTTTGAAGAGTTCTAGCAGCAACAGAAATCTATTTGATGTTCGACAAGCAAACCACTTGGGTGATACCATCATAGATAGTGAAATATTCACAAAGTATCATGGGAAAAGGTGCTTTGTTGCATCAGGGGCAGAGACTGTTATGATTAATGTAGTCAGGGGACTAATTCCATTGCATCTACAGATTAAAAATATCACTTGGTATAGCTATGAGAGCAAAAGCTGGAAAGGTGTGTGTGTGTGTGTGTGTGTGTGTGTGTGTGTGTGTGTGTGTGTGTGTGTGTAACTGTGTAATGGTTTCATTTGTGTTGCTAAATTCCTTCCCTTTTTTCCACATGGGGAAAAGTTGAAAGGAAAGTATTCCCAGACTTGTAATGTAATATAAGTTAGGAAATCAAACAAGAAGTAATTCAATGCATTGGATTAATGTTTAATATGAATATTAACATAACATTCTTAAAATACCCCGCAGTCGAGTAAGATCACCAAGACAGCTAAAATCCATTCTGAAAACATCTATCCAGCATAATTCAGGTAAGATTAAGTGTAAGTCCTCTACTGATTCTACCCTTACTATAAAAAGAATAAGGAAATCAAATACGAATATATTTATATTCTTTGTTCACTTGCTGGCAACCATTTTTAGACTATAGATTTATTAAGGTATTGTTTCTAAGCAATGTCAAATTCAAATTATACCGTCTGACGTGTTAGCTTCTTCAAATTGAACTACTCATGCGTGTAGTGTCTTATGATACAAAAAATACACTATTCCATGATTTGTGTCTTCTCTAGACACATAGCAGTAAGTTGACTTTGTAATAAAATACATTTTTATTTCAGTTTTTATATATAATATATATATGATTAATGCTACGTATTATAGGTGTTAGTGTCTGTAAAATATGATAAGGTTAAAAAACAAACCAAAACAATATTCAATTACTTTCATTATGTTTTGGAGACTAAATGTTTTTAGCATAATCTGGAATTTTTCCCTTCATAATATTTCAATCATACTTATTTGATAATTCATAGATTATCTTATAGTTATTTTTAGATGTCTTCCATTTAATGTAAATATCTTGATATTATAAATATCTGGCTCACTCAGGAACCCTTGGAGAAGTGAATAGTGTGTGAGATTTGTAGGTAGTGCTGGGGAATAAAAACTGATATTCTTAGCATTCAATGAAAGCGGCTTCCATATGGGCTACTCTGACAGCACCTTTTCCCTGTAGTCCTATTAATTAGCAAAAGATATAGTGCTACTTGATTTATATGCTGCAAGACAAAATTTCCAGTAAAAACAACATTGACACAGTAGATGGAAGGTTGAAAAACCACATCATTCTCCAGTACACAGCACTGAATGATCCCTTGATTGAGTCTGAATAAGATTAGATTCCAACAGTGGGAGAAGCACCACAGAATTTATCCTTTCAGCAACCTACACCACAGCATCTCTCATACCTACTGTGCCTTTGGAGAGAGCCAGCCAGAGAATAGTGTAGAGGAACCTAAATGACCCTCTTCACATAACCCTGAGGGAAACAGAATTATCATAATGTGGGTGTCTTTTTTAAAAATGTATTTCAGCACTGGAGTTTTGTTTGTGTTGTCGAGGACTGAAAGAGGCCCCACACATGCTGAGCATACGGTCCACCATAGAGACATTTTCTCAGCCCATTTGTTGATAGGACAAAAAACTTGCTCTGGTCATGGGCAATGCCAAGGGGTGTGCAGTGGAGTTTTACATACTGTAAAGGAAATGAACTAGGGTTGTTCATTCTCTGAAGCATGTTTCGAGGGCAGGCTTTATCCAGAGAGTGAAACTTGAGACACACTATGGTTTATATGTGGAAATATATTTTAAAAATGTTTTATGTGAGATTGCTGCTCTATCTGCAAGTTTCTTTCATGCTTCTCTCTCTGGAGTAATAATTCATGTTGCATAACTACTAAGGAAGTCTTTCCAGTTGCTCTTGCCATGGCCGGCAATGGAAGTTGATGTTGAACTTCTTTTTGATGGAAATGAGCTAGGGGTCAATGCTAGATCTGAGGGCCCTTAACATCTTCTTCAGAAGATCTCGACTACAGTAACACACTGATCTCTCAAGAGCTTTGTCACACTTGCAGCTGGAAATGTTTTGTAAAGTTCTTTGGGTCTCCTATACTTGACTGTCCTGCAATGACAGTCACCAGAGACTGTGCTTCCCGGTGGTAGCAATGAATGTTCCTCCACAGTGAAGGAAGTTCAAGTCGACCTTTGTAGCAGCCCCTTTCACTACTGTATGAGATGAGCATGCTCACTTAGAGCGCTGCAAACAACCCCAGTCCAGAGGCAAAAAGCAGCAGTGGCAACATGACGCTGTCCTTTTAACCCTTCACTATGGGACAACAATTCAGGCTAAGATGGTAATTTCTGTGTCTGATAGTGATCAGGATCATAGGTAATTTGCACAACAATTTTTATAAGTAGTAACTTTTGATGAAATTTTCTCTTTGTCTTTAAAATATACTAGGAAATGGGAAGGAAGGTTTTTGCATATATTTATTATTTACAAATAATTATTCACTTTAAAGGCTTTTCATAAATGGTGCCAAAAGATATAGGGTCACAAATATTAGCCTTTGCACTTATTGTCATGTTTCCTATAGTTGTTTAGTGACAAATTTTGCTTCCCTATTTAGAAGCTGGTATGCAACTTACAGGAAGATCACCGTGGTAAGAATGTGTGCATTGTACAATACATTAATCTGTAAAAAGTATAATGTTCAGAACATGACACTGTCTTTGCCTTTGTGTACAACGATTTCAGCTTCTTTATTTCTTCTATAATCACAAGCTAAACAATTATTTGTAGAGCAAACCATGTTCAAACTACTAGACCTATCTCCCACACAGCATGAGATATGGACAAACATCCTTAGGAAGGGAGATGATTCAGTGGATAAAGTGCTTGCCATGAGTCTGTGAGAATGGAAGTTTGGATTCTCAGAATCCACATGAAGTCTGATGATCTCACCTGCATCTGAATCCTGGGGCACGTACGATGAGGCAGGAGGTGGTGACAGAGAATCCCCTGAAGTTTACTGGCTAGTTTGCCTGGGTTTCTTATTCAAGAAGAAGGGATTGAGCCACCTAACTGAGGTTGGAAGAATGTTGCATGCTGTTATTCTAAAGGCTCCCTGACAAGCCCTCCTTTGTTGTTCCTAGGTGTGTGAATGTGGATAATGTCAGCTCTACCTCCTCTGTGAAGGTAAAATGCTTCTTTGTGAAATTAATTTTCTTATGAATTTTGTTATAATTCAGCAATAGTGTAACTGGGATCAGTTTTATATGGAAAGATTGCTCAAGGGAGTCTACATTGTAGATGTGGAGATTTCTACAAACTGCAAGTGAGCAGTAAGTCCTTGTGGGTAGTGGTGGCCAATAAGAGAATGGACTCAAAATACATAGTGAGTGGAAGATTGAGCACAGTCCTTGTACAATAGAAGATGTCTGATGTTTGACAAGTATTGTTTGCAGAGATGAGTACACATTTGACTGATTTTAAAATGTGACTCTTACTAGACCATAATATTTCTTTTTTAAAAATTCTTTATTAGATATATTTCTTTACTTTTCCAATGTTTTTCCCCTTCCCGGTTTCCTGTCCATGAGCCCCCATCCCTTCCCCCTCACCCTCTCCCATACGGGTTTTCCTGGAGTGGAGAGATGGCTCAGTGGTTAAGAGCACTGACTGCTCTTCCAGAGGTCTTGATGAATCCAATTCCCAGCAACCACATGGTGGCTCACAACCATCTATAATGAGATCTGATGATCTCTCCTGGTGTGTCTGAAGACAGCTACAGTGTACTTATATATAATAAGTACTTCTTAGTAAGTCCAGACATTTCTATAATCCAGGAATCTCCTAAGTGACTTGACCCTCAGGAAAATGCATGCAATTTTTTTCATCTTTATTAACTTGGGTATTTCTTATTTAGATTTCGATTCTTATTCTGTTTTCGGGTTTCTGGCCAACATCTCCCTAAACCCTCCCCATCCCCCTAGCCCCTCCCTGTCGCCTTCTCTATGTGTGTTCCCCTCCCCATCCTCCCCCCATTACCGTCCTCCTCTGCTAAGTTGTAAGTAGGCATATTAGAAGATATTTTATATTTAATAATGAATTTTAATTTTCATGTGTCAATATCCTGTAATTCCTAAGTAATAAAGTTGATTTAAAAGCATGCATCCTAAAAGAAAAGAGTTAATTTCGGGACCAAATAAAAAGTTAACTGTCCCCTCTGCATTGCAGGGAGAATCAGGGAGAAAGATCCACATAAAACCTAAGAAGAGCCAGAACAGTTTTAGAAAATCTGGAGTTTATGTGTCTTCTCGGGTAGACCCAATTCTTGAAGTATGGGAAGAAAATACATCTGCAACGGTAATCCCCACTGATGTGAGAAGTAACCTATTTCCTTTTGTGAAGGGGAGTGATGGGTGTTTGTGCCTATGCCTTCCTAGTGCAAGTAGTGAACGAGTAGAGAAAGATCAGCCTTGAGCATTCCCTTCACACTCTCCATATCCTCACTCCTTGCCAGTCACTGCATTAGGCAGTGCTTCTCAACCTTCCTAATGCTGTGACCTTTAATACAGTTCCTCATGCTGTGGTGATTCCCAACCATACAACTGTTTTGTTGCTACTGCATCAGTGTCAGATTGATAATATCATCAACTGTAATGTCGTATTGGTATTTTCAGAAGGTCTTTGCCAACCTGTGTGAGACTGTTCTATGCCCTCCTCCAATAGGGTATGACAGACAGGTTGAGAATCACTGTCATAAAATGTAATAATAGTAAATTAGACTATGGAAACAGAAGAAAAAACAGAAAATGAGCATGTTTTTAACTCACTGAGGAGAACTCATAAAAATACAGAAACCAAATAGTACATGCTCCTGGAAATAGGTACAGTCAACATGAAAGCGACCACCATAGTTGTGTTTCATTTACTTTGGATTGACTGACTTTATGTGTGTGAATGTTTTGCGTGTATTCTGTCTGTATACCATGTGCGTGTGCTTCCCACAAAAATCAGAAGAGGTCATTTCATCCTTTGTTCTTGTTGTTCCAGAACTTTGTCAGCCAATATTATGTGTTTTACAAAGCAAAGCCAGGTGTCCTGGAGGAGCAATGAATGTTTTAAACTCCTCAGCCCCTTTTCCAGCACACAGATTTAATATGTTTGATAGGCAAAAAGATTAAAATTATCATCAGGGGAAATAAGAAGTCAGTCTTCTGATATTTCTTAACTTCCTGGACAGGACCTCAGCATTCTGGTTTTACCCATTGAAGTCCAAAGTACTTATAGGCAGGGTGCCCACAACATGTGGCTGGGTATGTTGGAGTACACAGTTAATTCACGAACTCATAAAGCAGGCAGGGTGGTCTCTGTCAGTTCAAGGACGTCCTGTTCTTAATTTATTTGGGGAGTAGGAGAATGTAAGTTGAATTGTGGGTATCAAAAGATAACTTGTATGAATGAATCTTTCCCTTCCTCTGTTTCCAGTCTCAGGTATCAAATTCAAGTTATCAGTCAGGCTTCCAAGTAGGTTTATCACATTTGTAGCATGATTTACACTTTGGTTAGCATTAACAGACAAACAGTAGATAAACTCTGCATGTGTGTGTGTGGGGCGGGGTTATTTAACATTAACACAAATGCTAAGCAGTGCATGGGAGGATCAGACAAAGAGATGTGAGTTCATGTGTTTGAACACTTGGCCACTGTTTGGGAGATTGTTTAACTTTTGGGGTCTGGCCTCGCTAGCAGAAGGTTTTCAGTGGTAGATTTTAATGGCTGTGACTACTTGTGGTACCAGTACTGTGTTATCTGCTTCCCGGTCTACCAGCCTGTGAGAACCAATAATGTACTGCCAAAAGTCAGGCCTCCCTGTTCCTTCCTTGAAATAAGTGACTGGTTTTCCCCATCAGATATTTTGTCACAGAAAGTACAGAAACAAATTCAAAAGTAACAGCCATCTTTCCTGTTTAAATCCCCTTTCAGAAGTTACAAAGCAAGCAGAAGGGTGTGTCTGCTGATCTTACACACACTACTTACTCCTTACTCCACTGCATACTGTCAACACGTAGCTAACTACCTTCCTCTAGACCTCTAATTTCATCATTAGGAAAGAGGAAGTTCAGATATAATTATTACACATAATGGAATCATTAGAAACTGTAAATTTATAGAAACCAAACTCAAATGCTCTTCGTTTATGCCTAGATCAATTTGGTTTCCAATTAACTACTACAGGTGATGAACCTGAGTAATTTTTATTCTAGGAAGAACTTAGCAAAGACATGGAACTCAGGTACTTTTTATTTTTATTTTTATTTTTTTTCTTTATTTACTTGAGTATTTCTTATTTACATTTCGATTGTATTTCCCTTTCCCGATTTCCAGGCCAACGTCCCCCTAGCCCCTCCCCCCTGTTCCCCTCCCCATCCTCCTCCCATTACCTCCCTCCCCCTAACAATCTTGTTCACTGGGAGTTCAGTCTTAGTAGGACTAAGGGCTTCCCCTTCCACTGGTGCTCTTACTAGGATATTCATTGCTACCTATGAGGTCGGAGCCCAGGGTCAGTCCATGTATAGTCTTTGGGTAGTGGCTTAGTCCCTGGAAGCTCTGGTTGCTTGGCCTTGTTGTTCATATGGGGTCTCAAGCCCCTTCATGCTCTTCCAGTCCATTCTCTGATTCCTTCAACGGGGGTCCCGTTCTCAGTTCAGTGGTTTCATGCGGGCATTCGCCTATGTATTTGCTGTATTCTGGCTGTGTCTCTCAGGAGAGATCTACATTCGGCCCCTGTCGGCCTGTACTTCTTTACTTCATCCATCTTGTCTAACTGGACTGCTGTATATGTGTGGGCCACTTGTGGGGCAGGCTCTGAATGGGTGTTCCTTCTGCATCTGTTTTAAACTTTGCCTCTCTATTCCCTGCCAAGGATATTCTTGTTCCCCTTTTAAAGAAGGAGTGAAGCATTCACATTTTGATCATCCATCTTGAGTTTCATTTGTTCTAGGCATCTAGGGTAATTCAAGCATTTGGGCTAATAGCCACTTATCAATGAGTGCATGCCATGTGTGTTTTTCTGTGATTGGGTTACCTCACTCAGGATGATATTTTCCAGTTCCAACCATTTGCCTATGAATTTCATAAAGTCATTGTTTTTGATAGCTGAGTAATATTCCATTGTGTAGATGTACCACATTTTCTGTATCCATTCCTCTGTTGAAGGGCATCTGGGTTCTTTCCAGCTTCTGGCTATTATAAATAAGGCTGCTATGAACATAGTGGAGCACGTGTCTTTTTTATAAGTTGGGGCATCTTTTGGGTATATGCCCAAGAGAGGTATAGCTGGGTCCTCGGGTAGTTCAATGTCCAATTTTCTGAGGAGACTCCAGACTGATTTCCAGAATGGTTGTACCAGTCTGCAATCTCACCACATCCTCGCCAGCATTTGCTGTCACCTGAGTTTCTGATCTTAGCCATTCTCACCGGTGTGAGATGAAATCACAGGTTTGTTTTGATTTGCATTTCCCTTATGACTAAAAATGTTGAACATTTCTTTAGGTTTTTTCCCAGCCATTCAGCATTCCCCAGCTGTGAATTCTTTGTTTCGCTCTGAACCCCATTTTTTAGTAGGGTTATTTGTCTCCCTGCGGTCTAAATTCTTGAGTTCTTTGTCTATTTTGGATATAAGCCCTCTATCTGTTGTAGGATTGGTAAAGATCTTTTCCCAATCTGTTGGTTGCCGTTTTGTCCTAACAACAGTGTCCTTTGCCTTACAGAAGCTTTCCAGTTTTATGAGATCCTGTTTGTCCATTCTTGATCTTAGAGCATAAGCCATTGGTGTTTTGTTCAGGAAATTTTCTCCAGTGCCCATGTGTTCCAGATGCTTCCCCACTTTTTCTTCTATTGTTTGAGTGTATCTGGTTTGATGTGGAGGTCCTTGATCCACTTGGACTTAAGCTTTGTACAAGGTGATAAGCATGGATCGATCTGCATTCTTCTACATGTTGACCTTCTGTTGAACTGCACCATTTGCTGAAAATGCTATGTTTTTTTCTATTGGATGGTTTTGGCTCCTTTGTCAAAAATCAAGTGCCCATAGGTGTGTGGGTTCATTTCTGGGTCTTCAATTCTAGTCCGTTGGTCTATCTGTCTGTCTCTGTACCAATACCATGCAGTTTTTATCACTATTACTCTGCAATACTGCTTGAGTTCAGAGATAGTGATTCCCCCTGAAGTCCTTTTATTGTTGAGGATAGTTTTAGCTATCCTGGGTTTTTTGTTATTCCAGAGGAATTTGCAAATTGTTCTAACTCTGTGAAGAATTGGATTGATATTTTGATGGGGATTGCGTTGAATCTGTAGATCACTTTTGGTAAAATGGCCATTTTTACTATATTAATCCTGCCAATCCATGAGCATGGGAGATCTTTCCATCTTCTGAGGTCTTCTTCAATTTCTTTCTTCAGAGACTTGAAGTTCTTATTGTACAGATCTTTTACTTGCTTGGTTAAAGTCACACTGAGGTACTTTATATTCTTTGCGACTATTATGAAGGGTGTCGTTTCCCTAATTTCTTTCTCGGCTTGTTTCTCTTTTGTGTAGAGGAAGGCTACTGATTTATTTGAGTTAATTTTATACCCAGCCACTTTGCTGAAGTTTTTTATCAGGTGTAGTAGTTCTCTGGTGGAACTTTTGGGATGAACCATAGAATGTGAAGGAGAGAGAATATTACAAAATCGTTATTTCGAGGAGAAGCAGAGCAAAACATCAGAGGCCAAGAAACACATTTTGTCACTTCTTTTTATATATTTCCATCTTAAAAGGTACCATGAGTTTAGATCCCAAAGAGCAGAATAGTGGTAAGTTTAAACCTAAGCATGTCCACATTAAAGATTTTTAAAGACTCTGGGCCGTTTACTCATCCTGAAAGGAAGCAGACGTTACTGAATATCATTGAATGTAGTGCTAAATATCGACGGAATACAGAAATAGTTTGGGGACTATAAATCAAGGTCCTGACTTTATCAGAAGGGTGATGAAATGAATAAAATCAGTGAATTTTAAATCAAAAATAACAATGATAATTTTCCTTATAGGATGAAAAAACTAAAATGGAAAATTTCCATTCCGTGCCTTCTGAGGCTGCTGCTGATGTTGGACCTTCCACTTCTACTGCTGACAGCCTGGATGCTGCTGAGCCTGCGCAGAATAAGTCCACCAAGGAGGCTGCCAGTCTGACTGCAGTTGAGCCTGAGCCAACTAAGTCCACCATTGCCGCTGACAGTCTGACTGCAGTTGAGCCTGCGCCAACTAAGTCCACCATTGCCACTGACAGTCTGACTGCAGTTGAGCCTGCGCAGACTAAGTCCCCCAAGGAGGCTGCCAGTCTGACTGCAGCTGAGCCTGCACTGACTAAGTCCACCAAGGATGCTGCCAGTCTGACTGCAGCTGAGCCTGCGCCGACTAAGTCCACCACTGCCGCTGACAGTCTGACTGCAGTTGAGCCTGTGCCGACTAAGTCCACCAATGCCGCTGACAGTCTGACTGCAGTTGAGCCTGTGCCGACTAAGTCCACCACTGCCGCTGCCAGTCTGACTGCAGCTGAGCTTGCGCTGACTAAGTCCACCAATTCCGCTGACGGTCTGACTGCAGATGAGCCCGAGCTGTCCCATACAAATGCTGATGACAGTACTGTGTCAGGTGACTCAGGACCAGCTAGTCACATTGGATTGGATTATGTAGTTGATTTACCTCTTTACAAGGAGAGTACAAGGTACAAACCCCATGCTGACCCAGAGCCCACTCCTGGTTCCTGCACTTGTGATTCCCTTGACTCCATTCAAATGACTAACCTGACTCTTTTGATATCCCTTAGTGAAGAAGAAATATTTTATACTGCTTCTTCAGATGAGGAATCTTCTTTTATTCCTGACATAGAAGAAGGTCTGCCTGCTACTCAGGCACCTGTTGATAATTTTGATGCTTCTGCGTCAGCTGAACCAATAAACCACAGCATGAACCCTCTCAGGGTGGGTGGATATCTTCCGGCACCAGCGATAGCACACATCCCCTTTTTGCCTTTTTTATGGCTTGTATCCTCACTTTTCTCTGTCATAACATGGATGAAAATCCAAATTCAACATGCATGGCATGAAGAAAATGGCCAAGGAGCTCCCACTGACAAAAAAGTTGGATCAGATTAGTTAGACAAAAATAGTAGCTTAAAATAGATGAATTTTTTTCCCTTGAAACCTAGGTCTGTTTTGTTAATAAATTTCATGCTTCTATAGGGCTATTCATGAATAACCTAGAACCTGAAACTTTTTTTCAATTTATATATTTTTAGTAACATGATAAATCCAGTTTGGACAAATACAAGTGACATGTAAAACTGTTTTCTGATTGGTTGTTTTCTAGTCTAGAATGAGGAGATTATGGTCACTCCCAGTGAAGACCTTGTGTTTCCTGAATGACTAAGCAGGGGTAACTTCCTGTTAAATGTTATTGTCTATTTAATGCTGTCATTCTGAACTCTGACTTCTGAGGTTAGCATAGCCTTTGACCGCAACATTCCAAAAGAAGCAACTTCTGAGATTAAAAATAACAAGAGAAGCATCCACCTTCTCACTGTTTCTCACTACATTGATCCCGATGATAATGATACTGATGTTGTTGATGCTGGGCATGACAATATCACCAGTGATGTGCCTGATGATGCTGTTGATAATTCTTGTTTTTCTTCTAGTGGCTGCGGCTCCTGATCCCTAGACCCTTGATATTCCTCCAGGATCGATTGGAATGCCACAGCAGTCTGTGTGGGAGAATTGATCATATATATAAATTGTAGAGTTAAAGGTATAATGTGATAGTAGACTGAAGTAAAAATTTATTGTTTCACTGGAGACTCAGTTGTGCCATGTGATGCTTCCTAGAAAAAATGTTCAATTATTTTCAATTTTATTTTTTACTTGTTTACTTTACATCCTGCTCACTGCCCCCTCCCTGTCAGCCTCTCCCACAATCCTTCCCTTGCGCCCCACCTCCTTCTCCTCTGAGAGGGTAGGGGCCACTTGGTTATCTTCCCACCCTGGAACATGAAGTCTCTGTGAGACTATGCCCTTCCTCTCCCACTGAGTCCAGACAAGGCCGTCTAGATAGAAGGACATATCCCGCATAGGGGCAACAGCTTTAAGGATAGTCCCTGCTGCAGTTTTTTTTGGGACTCACACGAAGATCGAGCTCCATATGTGCTACCTATGTGTGTGGAGGCTTAGGACCAGCCTCTGTATATTCTTTGGTTGGTGGATCAGTCTCTAAGAGCCCTAAGAGTCCAGGTCAATCGATTTTGTTAGTCTTCCTGTTGCGTTCTTATCCTCTGAGGGACTGCAATCCTTCTACTTTTTCTTCCATAAGAGTCTTCAAGATCCATCCAATTTTAGCTGTGGGTGTGTACATCTAAGTCAGCTGCTGGGTGCAACCTCTCCAGACAGCCTGTGCTAGACTCTGTCTGCTAGCATAACAGGGTATCATTCAGAGTCAGGGACTGTCGCTTGTTCAAGGGATCAGTTTCAAGTTGGGTGGGTTATTGGTTGGCTGTTCCCTCAGTCTCCCCTCCAGCCCTATTCCTTCATTTCCTGTAGACAGGAAAAAATTTGGATTTAAAGTTTTGTGGTTGGGTCGATGTTCCAGTTGCTCCACTGGGCTTCCTGCATAGCGAGAAGAGCCAGGATCCCCATGCTCTGTATCCCCAGTGCAGTGAGTCACAAGCTCCAGTGATTCTTGTTGCCTCCCCTACCTCAGTCTCTGTCTCTCTCTGAGGTCGCCTCCTCACTCACCACCCCTATCTGTTGCAGATTTCCATTCATTATCATAGTTCCCTCCCCCTCCCCACACTGGACCCTCAGTGACCCTATTCCTTCCTTTCTCCTTTCCCAACTGCTTCCCTTCATCCATATGCCTTCCATGACCCTTCCATATTCTCAATTATCCTTTCTTGTGCCCTTCTTTTGTTCAGTCTTCTTGGCTCTGTGGAGTGTAGCACTGGGCATCCTTTATTTTATAGGCTCCTTACTGAGAGGGGAGAGGTCATGCTTAGCTTCCTTTTCACTGAGCCCCACTGGATTGCATACCTACTTTAGGCTCCTAGGCATATGAGAGCTGCGTACCTGAAGACAGCAGCTCATAGGCCTTCTGTACAGAAAACAGAAACATTGAGTTAGTTTATCAATTCTTTTCCATGGTCTCCTTTAGAGCCCGTTATTGGGCACATGTTTTAGGTCAAGAAGTTAATACATTTTATTTTCTTTGTCTATCATTAAATTGATTAGATTTATATGTAGGAGTTTTTACTGCTGTGCGTTTTCTATGCAGTATGTGTGATAGAACCCAGTGCTGGTTCCCCTGGAACTGGATTTACAGATGGTTGGTTTTGAGTGGCCAGCGATGTGCTAGCAATTAAAACTGAGTGCTCTACAAACAAAACTAGAACTCTTAACTGCGTCTCCATCTCTCTAGGCCATATGTGTGTATGTATGTGTGTGTGTGTGTGTATGTATATGTATATGTATGTTAATATTATACAACATGGTAAATTTCACCATAAGATAAATTTTTATCATGAAACTTCAATAAATTTTCTAGTATAGTGCAAAAATTTTCACCAAGAGATATTTACACCAATATGACTTGTGCTTGCAGATGGGTCAAACAAAGACATTTTGAATTGGATCTATAACCCTGAACCCCAGTATAAACCTTGTGTACATCTTGTGTGTGCATTGATCCACATGTGAAGGATAGAGACTGATATTGTCTTCCTCTCTATTTCCTGTACCCCACTCACATGTGTAATTGTGTGGGTCAAAGGACAATGCCACTCTACAGTTCTGTTCCGCCACATTGTGGGTTCTAGGGACTGAACTCAGGCCATCATCCCTCTGTATGGGTTCCACCCCTGGTCCCTCAGTTCTGGGGACATGTTCATTCACTCAAATCCTAGTGTCTTGGAGCACACTGATCTTCATCCTTGCATGAAAGCAAGTTTTGGGGATCCCCTTATTTCCACATCTGCAGTGAGGTTTTCAGGAAACGTGTTTTACCAAACACCTCAGGCTCTAATCCTTATTTCCTATTGTTAGGCTGTACTAGGTTATGAAGGAGAACCATAGCACAGTAGTAGATATTCCATAATCCACATGCTTCTTGATAATTTTGTAGATCTAAAGGCCTTTAGTCTTTAAGTTACAGTTTCATATAAATAATAAATTCTGAATTAGAATTCCAAGATCTTCCTCTTTATTGAATATTTTCTTTAAATACACTGACTTGTCCTACTGTAGTTTTTCATTCTGTCAGTCCATTTACTCCCCACATGTAACTTAGATGTGTACTGAGTACAATACACATTCTACTATCTCTCAAAATCGTCCCATTCTTAACCTTTTGTTTCTGTGCCCAGTCTCAGAGCCTGTAAATCATTCATAGGTAATGTCAACAGCCTGTGAATCAACCCCAAGAAACACATACCAACTCTGTCACTTCTCTAAAGGACAAGCCTACAGTCTGTCAGTCATTCATAAGAAATGACTACACCCTGACCATCATTCATAAGAAACACCCAACGCGAATCACTATCCCTGAACTCAAGCAGTATATCCTCCATTGTTGGTGGGATTGCAGACTGGTACAACCATTCTGGAAATCAGTCTGGAGGTTCCTCAGAAAATTGGACATTGAACTGCCTGAGGACCCAGCTATACCTCTCTTGGGCATATACGCAAAAGATGCCCCAACTTATAAAAAAGACACGTGCTCCACTATGTTCATCACAGCCTTATTTATAATAGCCAGAAACTGGAAAGAACCCAGATGCCCTTAAACAGAGGAATGGATACAGAAAATGTGGTACATCTACACAATGGAATATTACTCAGCTATCAAAAACAATGAGTTTATGAAATTCGTAGGCAAATGGTTGGAACTGGAAAATATCATCCTGAGTGAGGTAACCCAATCACAGAAAAACACACATGGTATGCACTCATTGGTAAGTGGCTATTAGCCCAAATGCTTGAATTACCCTAGATGCCTAGAACAAATGAAACTCAAGACGGATGATCAAAATGTGAATGCTTCACTCCTTCTTTAAAAGGGGAACAAGAATATCCTTGGCAGGGAATAGAGAGGCAAAGATTAAAACAGAGACTGAAGTAACACCCATTCAGAGCCTGCCCCACATGTGGCCCATACATATACAGCCACCCAATTAGACAAGATGGATGAAGCAAAGAAGTGCAGGCTGACAGGAACCAGATGTAGATCTCTCCTGAGAGACACAGCCAGAATACAGCAAATACATAGGCGAATGCCAGCAGCAAAGCACTGAACTGAGAATAGGACTCCCATTGAAGGAATCAGAGAAAGAACTGGAAGAGCTTGAAGGGGCTCGAGACCCCTTATGAACAACAAGGCCAAGCAACCAGAGCTTCCAGGGACTAAGCCACTACCTAAAGACTATACATGGACTGACCCTGGACTCTGACCTCATAGGTAGCAATGAATATCCTAGTAAGAGCACCAGTGGAAGGGGAAGCCCTGGGTCCTGCTAAGACTGAACCCCCAGTGAACTAGATTGTTGGGGGAGGGCGGCAATGGGGGGAGGATGGGGAGGGGAACACCGATAAGAAAGGGGAGGGGGAGAGGGGAGGGGGATGTTTGCCTGGAAACCGGGAAAGGGAATAACACTCGAAACGTATATAAGAAATACTCAAGTTAATTAAAAAAAAAAAAACAAAAAAAAACCACCCAATGCCTGTCAACCATACATAGTACATATCTACAATAGTTCAATATGCACAGTAAACATGTACAGCCTTCTAGTCAGTCATCCATATTAACTGAGTGCTACCTGCAAATCATCCATAGGAAGTACCCACATCCTGTCAGGCATTCATAGGGAATGCCCACAGCCTGTCAATCATTTATAGGAAATAGCTACAGCTTGTTAGTCATCAATACACATGGCACACCCCCAAGCTGGCAATCATCTGGAGGAAGAACCTACGTCCTATCAATCATCCATAAGAATTCCCTACAGCCTTAGAATCATTTATAAGAAATGACCATATCCTGTCATCTATTAGAAACACACACAGTCTGTCAGTCATCCACACATCACATACATTGCGTGAGAGTCATCCATAGGAAAAGCTAAGTGCCTGTCATGCATACAAAGGAAATGAACACAACCAGTAAATCATGCATAGGAATCTCCAACAGTCTGTCAGTTATCAAGAGAAAATTCACACAGTCTTTCAATTATCCAAAGTAAACAGCAACAGTATTCAATTAAGATTAAACAGAAAAATTTCAAAAACCCACAACCCTCACACACTGATATCATAAATAGGGACGTGATAAACCTGGGAGACAGCACACAATAAATCATGCCGAGAGCAAAGATTCATCTCTGCCTCAGGCTCCTCCTCCTACATCATTCAGGCCTCAGGTTTGCCATGCAGAGCCGATCCTGTTACCATGCCTGCTTGAAATAAAATGGGGAGATGTTTGTGATGATGAACTTCATGTATTTATTCTTTATGAAAAATAATGTAGTGAAGGAAGCGCAGGATTTTGTTTCTGTTGACAGCACATTTTCAGAAGGATTTAGAACACTTTTTCTGCATACAGGTAGCTAATTCTTCAGAGCTCCTGATAAAGCAGAAGATTGTATAATAGGAAAACAAGGCAGCAAGTTTGTGTCCATTCAAGAGTCCATCCTCATATTATTTTGATTATATTGACAATAGCGAAAAGTTCAGAAAAAATAAAGGAAACTCCTCATTCTGAATGATCACAGGTTACCATGGACACACAAACACCAATGTTTTTAACAATGTGAGCGTAGAATTAATATTTTATGAGTAAATCACATTGACAGGTTTGTAACCTGCTTTAATGGTTTACGTTCCTGTATGAAAGGCACACACACACACCGACACACAGACACACACACAGACATGCACACACACACACCGACACACAGACACACACACCGACACACAGACACACACACAGACACACACACACACAAAGGTTTTATGTTTTGATATATCTTGATCAGTACCGTAGATAGGCCATTGCTTAATCTCCACATGGTTAATTCACCTTCTGCCAATAATTCTGAGTTTTTACTTACTAAATGCTGAAACAAGATGCCATTTAAGACAGTCAGAGAGTGAAACATTCAAGGTTTTGTGTGTAGATATTTCAGAGAGAATCACAGAGACTAGGTGCAAAATAATTCTTTATAACAATGGATGTAAGTTGAATGTGCTTCCTGAAGTATTTTCAGGGGGAAAATCGGGATCACATTAGGAGACAGTGTTCTTTCTGCAGTTTTTCCCTGGCTCTTTGCCAGGCACACCTTTCTTATTGCAGTTCGTTTGAACGGGCAGCACTCATTTTCCTACCCTAGGTTTTGATGTTCGTGGGCTGGATCCTGCTACTCTGTCTCTATTTCCTCATTCACACAATTTGCTTTAAGTTCTTCTTAGAAATGTTACTTCTTCAAATATTAATTTGTGGATCTACACTATTCCTCTCATATGAAAGCCACGGACTTCAGGCTGTCTGGTAAGCTTTTCTTTATAAAACTTTCTGGGATATTTATCATGGCTGTAATTATAATAGATTTTTTAACTTGATTCTTCATAATCTTAATGTTTTTATTCCTTGATAATACTCACTAAATCTTTAGTTAATAGCTAAGGAAACCTGAGTTTTCTGGTGGATAACGGAGCAGTCCCACTGATGTCCACATCCTAAAATTCCCTAATTTGCCTAAACCGCAGCATGCTTGGTGAATCTAAACATACAGTGGAGTGGTGGATATTATCCCAAAATTTCAGAATACTGACCATATAATTTAGAGACTATTTGTAGCTCAAGAAGACGAACGACAAAAATCTGATGCTTCAGTACTTCTTAGAAGGGGGTACAAAATAGTCCAGGAGGAAATATGAAGACAAAGTATGGAGCAGAGACTGAAGGAAAGGCCATCCAGAGAGTAACACATATGTGGATCCATCCCACATGAGGTCACCAAACCCATTCACTATTGGGGTGACAAGAGGTACATGCTGACAGGAGCCTGATACAGCTGCCTCCTGAGAGAATATGCCAGAGCCTGACAAATCAGAGGCAGATGCTCTCAGCAAGCCATTGGATTGAGAACTGGGACCTCAATGGGGGAGTTAGTGAAAGGACTGAGGTAATTGAGGGGATGTGCAACCCCATAGGAAGAACTACAGTATCAACCAACCAGATACTGCAGAGCTACCAGGGACTAAAGCACCAAGTAAAGAGTACACATGGAACGAACCCTGGCTCCAGCAGCATGTGTAGCAGAAGATGGGCCTTGTTGGGCATCAATGGGAGGAGAGACCCGTGGTCCTGTGAAGGCTCAATGACAAGTATAGGGGAATGCCAGGGCAGGGAGGCAGGAGGGAGTGTGTGGGTGTGTGGGAGTTCACCCTCATGGAGGCAGGGGTTGAGGAGATGGGATGGAGTAGCGGTTTTCTGGACTGGAAGCAGAGAAGCAGGATAACATTTGAAATGTAAATAAAGCAATTATCTAATAAAAGCAATAAAAAACAGTGGAGGGCTATTCCTATAAAAACTTAAATTCAAGGGAGCTAAATCATTCGCTAAGAGTAGTTTAAAGAAGTACATGGCTGTGGCAATTTTAGACGATGTCAAGAGACTTCAAAACATTTCATTTTGTATGTTGAACACAAATTTGTCTTCTGCATTCTTAAGGTTAATCTCTTTCCCTGACTGTCACCTTTCTCAATCCTGTAGGAGAGTGAGGTCCACTTGATTCCTACACTTCCATGCTTAGTGATCAAGAAAGTGGTTCTCTCATTAAATTCCCTGTTTATGAGTCTACAACTAGTTTGTTGTTTCTTTGGTTGCAATAATCGCAACCCCCTACACTCTTATGCAACTCTGAGATTTTCTGAGCACTTTTAAAATTGATTCTATAGTATTTTATCATTTAGAATATTTTTAGGAGATGTGGCCCAGTGGTTAAACGCACTGGCTAACTGCTCTTCTAGGAGACATGAGCCTAATATCTAGCTGTACATGGTGGCCATCAGCTGTCTGTAACTACAGTTTGAAGGAGATCTGGCAGTGGTACCCACTTCTGAATGCTTCAGGCACTACATTCATTCGGTGCACAGAAATACATGCAGACAAAATATCTATACAGGTCAAACATCAAAATAATAAACGCTTGTCATGTGCGTCTGTGTTTGCCACCTATGTCATATCTAGAGCATCCAGAAGATAAGGTCAGGTACTCTTGAGCCACTGGATAAGTTCTGAGAATAGAACATAGATTTTTGGCAAATGCACCAGGCCCTTATCAATACTGAGCCATCCCTGCAACCCCCATATAGGTTCTTCCTATGTCACAGTGCAATCATCTTTGGCTTTCATTTTGGCAATTGGAGCTCATTACGCTAGAACTACTTCTTAAGCCCTGCCAGGTCAGGATTTCTGGTCCCTGGGTTTATCAATTTAAAATGGCATACAAAGATAAGCAGGGAATCCTCAACAAAGGAACCTCAAATGGCCAAGAAATCTTCAAAGTACTTAGCCATCTTGGAAATGAGTATCAAAATGACCCTGAGATTCCATATCCACTGTTAGAATGGCTAAGTCCAAAAATTCAAGTGATAGCACATGCTGGTAAGGATGTAGAGCACAGGAAAGAGTTTCTCAGTGTTGCTGGAGTGGAAACTTGTACAATGAATTTGGAAAATTAATTTGGAGGTTTCTCAGAAAACTAAAAATTGTTTTACCTCAAGACCCAGGTATACCACTCCTAGGCATATACCAAAAAGATAACCAACCATACGACAGGGACACCTGCTCAACTCTCACTTTCCAGTGCCCCACACATGTGGAGCTAAGTGTGTAGTGGCCAGAAGGCAGGGTCAACTACCGTTCTGTTCTGCCACATTGTGGCTTCTGAGGACTGAACTCAGGCCATCAGGCCGCCCTGTGGATTCCACCCCTGGTCCCTCTGTTCTGGAGACAAACCTCACTCACCCACGTCCCTGGTGTGGTTGATTTACTATCTTGGAGCGCACTGATATTCACACTTGCAGGCAAGTAGCTTTGGGGATCCCCTTGTCCCCACATCTGCAGTTGGGTTTTCAAGGCAAGAGTTTTACCAAGTGAGGTTTACCAACCACCCCTTCCCCTCATCCTTTTTTGGGGAGGAGTATTTGATTTTTTTTATTTCCATTTCAAATGTTATCCCCTTTCCTGGTTTCCCACCCATGAACGCCCATCTCATCTTCCCTTCCCCTCTTCTATGAGGCTGTTCCCCCACCTATCCACTCACCCCTTCCCACCTCCCTCCCTGTCTCAGCATTCCTTTACACTGTGGAGGTAGAGCCTTGGCAAGACCAAGGGCTTCTCCTCCCATTGGTTCCCCACAAGGCCATCCTCTGCTACATGTGCACCTAAGACATGGGTCTGTCAGTGTACTCTGTAGATGGAGGGACATCTGGGTTCTTTCCAGCTCCTGGCAATTACAAATAAGGGTTCTATGAACATAATGGAGCATGTTTCCTTGCCACATGTTGGCACCCCTTTTGGGTATATGCCCAGGAGGGTGTATAGCTAGGTCCTCAGGTAGTACTATGTCCGAATTCTGAGGAACTTACAAACTAATTTCCAGAGTTAGTATAAGAGCTTGCAATCCCACCTACAGTGGAGGAATGTTTCTCTTTCTCCTCATCCTCGTCAACATTTGTTGTCACTTTAGACTTTTTTCTTAGTCATTCTGAGTGGTGTGAGGTCAAATCTCAACATTTTCTTGGTTTGATTTTTGCTGATGATTAAGGATGTTTAATAGTTCCTTAGGAGCTTCAGGGCCATTTGATATTCCTCAGCTTAGAATTCTTTGTTTAGCTCTGCACCTCATTTTGTGCTAGAGTTATTTAATTCTCTGCAGTCTAAACTTATGAATTTCTTTGTATGCATATTAGCCCTCTATCAGATATAGATATAGATACAGATTCTCTGGCTTCTCCTTCTATTCCTGCTTCTCCTTCTACTCCGGCTTCTCCTCCTCCTTCTTCTTCTCCTTCTCCTTCTCCTTCTTCTCCTTCTCCTTCTTCTCCTTCTCCTTCTTCTTCTCCTTCACCTTCTTCTCCTTCATCTTCTTCCTTTTCTTCGGCTTCTTCTTCTTCTTGTCCTAGTCATCTTTGTGGTTGTCATCATCTCCTCCTTCCCCGCCTTCTCCCCTTTGTTTCCCCTCCCCCTCCCCCTCCTCCTCTGTCTTCTTCCTTGTCCTCATTGGCTTCTAGGCTTTGTTGACTTCTTATGCTTCGCCAGCTTCTTCTGCTTCGGCTTCGCCTTCTGCTTCTTCTTTGGCTTCTGCTTAGGCTTCGGCTTGTCGGTTTTGGCATCGGCTTTAGCTGCTTCGGCGGCTTCTGTGGCTATGGAGGCTTTGGCGGCTTTGGCGGCTTCGGTGACTTCCGGGGTTTCGGCGGATTAGGTGGCTTAGGCTTCCGCTGTTTTGGCTTCAGCTGCTTTGGCTTTGGCTGCTTCTGTTGGAGCTTGGGCTGCGGCTTCGGGTGCTGCTTCTGTTGCTGCTGCTGCTGTTGCTGCTGCTGCTGCTGCTGCTGCTGCTGCTGATGCTGCTGCTGCTGATGCTTCTGTTGCTGCTGCTGCTCCTTGTCCTCGTCCTCGTCCTCCTCCACCCCTCCTCCTCCTCCTCGTCCTCCTCCTCGCCCTCCTCCTCCTCGTCCTCGTCCTCCTCGTCCTCGTCCTCGTCGTCCTCGTCCTCCTCGTCCTCGTCCTCCTCGTCCTCGTCCTCCTCCTCATCCTCCTTCTCCTCCCCCTCCTCCTCCTCCTCGTCCTCCTCGTCCTCCTCCTCCCCCTCCTCGTCCTTCTCTTCCTCCACCTTGTCGTCTTCTTGGTCCTCCTCCTCCTCCTCGTCGTCTTCCTCCTCCTCTACTTATTTTTCTTCTTTTTTTAATTGGATATGTTTCTTTATTTACATTTCAAATGTTATTGCCTTTCCCAGTTTCCTGTCCTTAAACCCCTATGCCCTCCCCCTTCCCTGTAAGGGTGTCCCTCTCCGAATCCAACCCCCTTACAATCCACCCCTACATTCCCCTGCACTGGGGGTCCAACCAGGGTAGGATCAAGGGCTTCCCCTTCCACTGGTGACCAACAAGTGTATTCTCTGCTACATATACAGCTGGAGCCCTGGGTCCATATATAGTCTTTGGGTAGTGGTTTAGTCCCTGGAATCTTTGGCATTGTTATTCTTATGGGGTTGCAAGCCCCTTCAGCTCTTTCAATCCTTTCTCTAATCCCTGAAAGGGCGTCCTGTTCTCAGTTCAGTAGTTTGCTGCTAGTGTTAACCTCTGTATTTGACATGCTCTGGTTGTGTCTCTCAGGAGATATCTATATCCAGTTCCGGACATGACGCACTTCTTAGCTTCATCAGTCTAATCTAGTTTTGGTGGCTGTATATGTATGGGCCACATGTGGGCCAGGCTCTGAATGGCTGTTCCTTCAGTCTCTGCTCTAAACTTTGCCTCTATATCCCTTCCTATGGATATTTCTGTTATCCCATTATAATAAGTAGTGGAAGCATCTGTATTTTATTCAATCTTTTTCTTGAGCTTCAAGTGGTCTGTGGATTGCATCTTGGGTAATTCGAGGTTTTGGGCTAATATCCACTTATCGATGAGTGCGTGCCATGTGTGTTTTCTGTGGTGGGTTACCTCCCTCAGGATGATATTTTCTAGTTCATTCCATTTGCCTATGAATCTCATGAAGTCATTGTTTTTGATACCTGAGTAGTACTCCATTGTGTAAATGTACCACATTTTCTGTATCCATTCCTCTGTTGAAGGGCACCTGGGTTTTTTCCAGCTTCTGGCTATTATAAATAAGGCTGCTATGAACATAGTGGAGCATGTGTCTTTATTGTATGTTGGAGCATCTTTGGGTGTATGCCCAAGGGTTGTAGAGCTGGGTTCTGAGGTAGTGTAATGCCCAATTTTCTGAAGAACCTCCAGACTGATTTCCAGAGAGGTTGTAGAAGTTTGCAATCCCACCAACAATGGAGGAGTGTTCCTCTTTCTCCACATCCTCACCAGCGTCTGCTGTCATCTGAGCTTTTTTTATCTCAGGGCTGCTTTGATTTGCATTTACCTGATGACTAAGGATGTTGAACATTTCTTTAGATGCTTTTTGGCCATTTGATAATCCTCAGCTGAGAATGTTTTCTTTAGCTCTGTACCCTATTTTTTGATAGGGTGATTTGGCTCTCTGGAGTCCATCTCCTTGAGTTCTTTGTATATTTTGGATTAATATTAGCTCTCTGTCAGATGTAGGATTGGTAAAGATCTTTTCCCAGTCTGTTGGTTGCCATTTTGTCCTAATGACATTGTCTTTTGCTTTACAAAAGCTTTGCAGTCTTATGAGGTCCCATTTGTTGATTCTTGATCTTAGAGCGTAAGACATTGTTTTGTTCAGGAAATTTTCTCCAGTGCCCATGTGTTTGAGATGCTTCCCCACTTTTTCTTCTATTAATTTGAGTGTATCTGGTTTGATGTGGAGGTCCTTGATCCACTTCTTTGTACAGGGTGATAAGCATGGATCGATTTGCCTTTTTCTATATGCTGACCTCCAGTTGAACCAGCACCATTTGTTGAAAATGTTATCTTTTTTCCATTGGAAGGTTTTAGCTCCTTAGTCAAAGATCAAGAGGCTATAGGTGTGTGTTTCATTGCTGGGTCTTCAATTCTGTTGCACTGATCTACCTGCCTGTCTCTGTAGCAATACCATACAGTTTTGAAGACTATTGCTCTGTAATACTGCTGGAAGTCAGGGATGGTGATTCCCCCAGAATTTCTTTTACTGTTGAGTATAGTTTTCGCTATTCTGGGTTTTTTGTTATTCCAAATGAATTTGCAAATTGCTCTTTCTATCTCTATAAAGAATTGAGTAGGAAATTTGATGGGAATTGCATTGACCTATAGATTGATTTTGGCAAAATGGCCATCTTTACTATATTAATCCTGCCAATCCATGACCATGGAAGATCTTGTCATCTTCTGAGATCTTCTTCAATTTCTTCAGAGATTTGAAGTTCTTGTCATACAGATCTCTCACTTGCTTGGTTAAAGTCACATCAAGATATTTTCTGTTATTTGGGACTATTTTTAAGGGTGTCATTCCCTAATTTCTCTCTCAGCCGGTTTATCCTTTGGGTAGAGTAAGGCTACTGATTTGTTTGAGTTAATTTTATGCCCCGGCACTTTGCTGAAGTTGTTTATCAGGTTAAGTAGTTCTCTGGTGGATCGTTTGTGTTCGCTTAAGTACACTATCATATCATCTGCAAATAGTGATATTTTGATTTCTTCCCTTCCAATTTGTATCCCTTTGACCTCCTTTCGCTGTCTGATTGCTCTGGCTAGAACTTCAAGAACTATATTGAATAAGTAGGGAGAGCGTGGGCAGCCTTGTCTAGTCCCTGATTTTAGTGGGATTGCTTCAAGTTTCTCTCCATTTAGTTTGATGTCAGCTACTGGTTTGCTGTATATTGCTTTTAGAATGTTTAGATATAGGCCTTGAATTCCTGATCTTTTCAGGACTTTTATCATGAAGGGGTGTGGAATTTTGTCAAATGCTTTCTCAGCATCTAATGAAATGACCATGTGCTTCTTATCTTTGAGTTGTTTACGTAGTGGATTACATTGATGGATTTTCATACATTAAACCATCCCTGCATCCCTGGGATGAAGCCTACTTGATCATGATGGATGATCGTTTTGATGTGTTCTTAGATTCAGTTTGCAAGAATTTTATTGAGTATTTTTGCATTGATATTCTTAAGGGAAATTGTTCTAAAGTTCTCTTTCTTTGTTGGGTCTTTGTGTGGTTTAGGTATAAGAGTAATTGTGGCTTCATAGAAGGAATTTGGTAGTGCTCCGTCTGTTTTAATTTTGTGGAATAGTTTGGACAGTATTGATTTGAGATCTTCTATGAAGGTATGATAGAATTCTGCACTGAACCCATCTGGACCTGGGCTCTGTTTGGTTGGGAGACTTCTAATAACTGCTTTTATTTCTATAGAGTTACGGGGTTGTTTAGATGATTTATTTGTTCTTGATTTAACTTTGGTACCTGGTATATGCCTAGAAAATTGTCCATTTCCTCCAGATTTTCCAGTTTTATTTAATACAGGCTTTTGTAGTAGGATATGATGATTTTTTAAAATTTACTCAGATTTTGTTATGTCTCCCTTTTCATTTCTGATTTTGTTAATTTGGATACACTTTCTGTGACTACTGGTTAGTCTGGCTAAGGGTTTATCTATCTTGTTGATTTTCTCAAAGAACCAGCTCCTGATTTTGTTGATTCTTTGTATAGTCCATTCCATTTCTACTTGGTTGATTTCAGCTCTGAGTTTGATTTTTTTCCTGCCTTCTACTCCTCTTGGGTTTATTTATTTCCTTTTGTTCTAGAGCTTTAAGATGTGATGTCAAGCTGCTGACATATGCTCTCTCCTGTTTCTATTTGTAGGCACTCAGAGCTATGAGTTTTCCTCTTAGTACCGCTTTCATTGTGTCCCATAAGCTAGGGAATGTTTCATCTTCATTTTCATTAAATTCTAAGAAGTCTTAATTTCTTTCTTTATTTCTTCCTTGACCACATTGTCCTTGAGTAGAGCATTGATCAACTTCCATGTATATGTGGGCTTTCTGTCATTATTGTTGTTACTGAAGACCAGTCTTAGCTCATGGTGATCTGATAGGACGCATGGGATCATTTCTATCTTCCTGTATCTGTTGAGGCCTGTTTTGTGACTGATTATATGGTCAGTTTTAGAGAAGGGTCCATGAGGTGCTGAAAAGAAAGTATATCGTTTTGTTTTAGGATGGAATGTTCTGTAAATATCTGTTAAATCAAATTGGTTCATAACTTCTGTTAGTTTTTGTATGTCTCTGTTTAATTTCTGTTTCCATGATCTGTCCAGTGATGAGAGTGAGGGGTTGAAGTCTCCTGGTATTATTGTGTAAGTTACAATGTGTGCTTTGAGCTTTAGTAAGGTTTCTTTTATGAATGTAGTTGACCTTGCATTAGGAGCATAGATATTTAGGATTGAGAGTTCATCTTGGTGGATTTTTCCTTTGATGAATATAAAGTGTCCTTCCTTATCTTTTTTAATGACTCTTGGTTGAAATTCAATTTTATTTGGTATTAGAATGGCAACTCCAGCTTGTTTTTTTGGCCATTTGCTTGGAAAATTTTTTCCAGCCATTTACTCTGAGGTAGTGTCTGTCTTTGTCTCTGACGTGTGTTTCCTGCATGTTGCAAAATGCTGGGTCCTCTTTATGTATTCAGTCTGTTAGCCTATGTCTTTTTATTGGGGAATCAAGTCTGTTGATGGTGAGAGGTGTTAAGGGATAGTGATTGTAGCTTCCTGTTATTTTCATTGTTAGAGGTGAAATTATGTTTGTTTGTCTCTCTTTTGGTTTCAATGCAAGGAAATTATATTCTTGCTTTCTGTATGGTGTAGTTCCTCTCCCTGTCTTGGAGTTTTCTATCTCTTATCCTTTGTAGGCCTGAATTTGTAAAAAGATATTGTGTAAATTTGGTTTAGTCATGGAATAGCTTGGTTTCTCCATCTATGTTAATTGAAAGTTTTACTGGATACAGTAACTAGGGCTGGCAGTTGTGTTCTCTTAGGGTCTGTATGACATCTGTCCTGGATCTTATATCTTTCCTAGTCTCTGGTGAGAAGTCTGGTGTAATTCTTATAGGTCTGCCTTTGTATGTCACTTGACCTTTTTCCCTTACCGCTTTTAATATTCTCTCTTTGTTTTGTGCATTTGCTGTTTTAACTATTATGTGACGGGAGGAATTTCTCTTCTAGTCCAATCTATTTGGAGGTCTGTAGGCTTCTTGTATGTTTATGGGCATCTCTTTCTTTAGGTTAGGGAAGTTTTCTTCTATAAGTTTGTTGAATAATTTACTGGCCCTTTAAGTTGTGAGTCTTCACTTTCTTCTATACCTATTATCCTTAGGTTTGATCTTCTCATTGTGTCCTGGATTTCCTGTATGTTTTGGGCTAGGAGATTTTTGCGTTTTACATTATCTTTGACAGTTGTGTCGATGTTTTCTACAGTATCTTCTGCCCCTGAGATTCTCTCATCTATCTCTTGCATTCTATTGGTGATGCTTGTGTCTACGACTCCTTGTCTCTTCCTTTGGTTTTCTTTATCCAGAGTTGTCTCCCTTTGTGCTTTCTTTATTGTCTCTATTTTCATTTTCAACTCTTTCACCTGTTTTGTTTCATTGTGTTTTCCTGTAATTCTTTCAGTGATTTTTGTGTTTCCTCTCTAAGGGCTTCTACTTGTTTACTTGTGCATTCCTGCATTTCTCTAAGGGAGTTCTTTATGTCTTTCTTAAAATCCTCCATCATTATCAAAAAATGTAATTTCAAATCCAAATCTTGCTTTTCTGGTGTGTTTGGATATCCAATATTTTCTTTGGTTGGAGAACTGGGCTCTGTTGATTCAAAGTAGTCTTGGTTACTGTTTATTATGTTCCTGCGTTTGCCTCTAGCCATTGTGTTGTCTCTGGTGTTTGCTTGTCTTGCCATATCTGGGAGTGTCTTGTCCCTGTGAGAGGCCTGTGTGGCCCCACTCCTGTAGAACTGTTTTCCTGTTTTCTTTCAGCCTTTCCTGAGAACAGGTGCTTGCTCTCAGCTGTGGCAGCACTCCTGGAGACTGTATTCCAGCTCTAGGCATGGGCAGGTATCAAAGGGTCCTGCCCCTGATTGCTCATGTAGGTCCTTGCACCCAGCGGGCACACTTGGCACTATTCAATTCCCTCTTGGGTCTGGACTGTGGGCAGAGGGTATTCTCCACTGACTTCTCAGGAGTATCCACACTTCTGAGATTCCAGCTCTCTCCCCCATGGGATTTGGCTTCAGGAAGCTGTTTGGGGGATCAGTTCCGTCCTGGGCGCAGACCAGAACTGCAGGTACTGGCAGTTGTCTGTTCTTATATCCCTCTGTCCAGAGGCATTGTGCAGTTTCCCCTTGGACCAGGAATGTGGGCCGAGGTGTTCAGAGGTGGCAGTCTGTCCTGGGGCCTTGGGATGTCTGCGCGCCTGGGTGGTCTGCTCTCTTTCCCAAGGGATTTGGGTGCAGGGAACTGTGGGATGGTATTAGTTCACCAGCAGCCTTATTTGTAGTAGCCAGAAGCTGCAGACAAACCAGATCTCCCTCAATAGAGGGATGGACACAGAAAATGTGGTATATTTGCATAATAAAGTAATTTTCAGCTGTAAAAAAATGTCTATGTGAAATTTGCAGACAAATGGATGGAACTAGAAAAGATCTTCCTGTGTAAGGTAACCCAGACACAAAAAGGTCACATAGGGTCACTGATCATATGGTCACATATCACTTATCTCACTGATAAGTGGATATTAGCCCAAATTTCACAATACTCACAATATAATTCACAGATCATATGAAGCCCAAGAATGAAGAGCAAAATGTAGATGTTTCATTCCTACTTGGAGGGGGGAACAAAATAATTATGGGAGGTAGAAGAGGGAGGAACCTGGGAGGGAGATAGCAGGCACAGGGAAAAATGGTGGCAGGAAGAGGTCTGGGAGGAGAAGGGGAGATGTACTAAGGGTCAGGAAAATGAACAGAGGTGTGCAGTAGTGGGGTATGGGTACTGGTGACAACTACTAGATAGTCCCAGATGCCAGGGAAGCAAGAGTTTCCTAGGACCCAATCGGAATGACATTAGGCAAAATACTCAACAAAGAGGAGAGAGAACCAGTAGAGACTATATCCTGTTGATAGCATGGCCCCAGCTGAGGGATGTGGCCACCCACCATTTCAAAATATTAACCCAGAATTGTTCATGTCTAAAGGAAATATAGACAAAGAGTGGAACAAAGACTGAAACACCATCCAGGGACCACTCCACCTGGGGATCCATGCCATCTGCAGACACCAAACACAGACACTATTGCTGATGCCAAGAAACACTTGCTGATAGGAGCCTGGCATAACTCTCCCCTGACAGGCTGTGCCAGAACCTGACCAATTCAAATTCAGGTGCCCAAAGCCAACCATCAGACTGGACATGGGGGCCCCATGGAAGAATTAGGGGAAGGACTGAAGGAGCTGAAGGGAACTGCAACACCACAGGAAGAAAGATACCAAGTAATTACACACCAGGAGATTCCAAGGACTAGACCACCAACCAAAGAGTATACATGAAGGGAATCCATGGCTCCACATACATAGATATCAGAGGATGGCCTTACCTGGCCTCATTTGAAGGGGAGGCCCTTGGTTCTCTGGAGGCTTGATGCCCCAAAATAGGGAGATGCTAGAGTAGGGAAGTGAAGAGTGAGTGGTTGAGTGTGTGGAGGAGCCCCCTCATAGAGGTAAATAGGAGGGGGGAGAAGGGGATGGGATGGGGGGTTTGTGTGGGGTTATCCGGAAGGGAGATATCATTTGGAATGCAAGTGAATAAAATGATTAATAAAAAAGGAAACTGGTTAGCTGTAGCATGTATTGTCCAGGGTTTGTGTGCTGAGAAAGTGCAGGTATAAATGAAGCTTTGATTTGAACAAATGATTTGAACAGTCTGAAATGGTGGACCAAGTGACCAACTGCTCTGAAAATGTCTGAGACGCAAGTCTTTAGAGGAAAAACTTCAATGCAGTTGAGGTAGTATGAAGCAGAGAGCTGGAAAAGACCCTCTGAAGTGCCAGGGCAGCAGGGGCAACGGAGGTGCCTCACTTCCGTGGCTGCCCAACACCAGCTGCTGTGAGGCCCTGTGCAGCCCTTTTGCCTCTCTACCTGGCACCAGCCTCTCCAGCCACAGAGTGTGCCAGGATTGAGGCAATTGTGGGGGAGGGGCTGAGGGGGCATGCAGTCAGAGCCAGGTGCACCTGCCCTCATCTGCCCAGGAGCAGCCTTAAAGTAGCCAAACTTACTCTCAGGAGCCCATCCCTAAAAACTCCTGTTTCTGTCACAGAGAGCCTCCCCCAAATCCCAGCTATCACCCAACTGCCACAGTCCATAAGATAGTTTTGAATTTGTCCCTGAATAATGTTACCTTTCTGCATCATTGGTTTGCAAGTCCTGGGCTGACTTGTTTAGATTTCCAGGTTTGGAAGCTGCTGGATCTTACTAGTCATCAGCAGATTACTGATGATTATTGGAAAAAATTGCTTCCAGAATTCAGAATATATTTGAGATCAGCATTTCTGGTTGTCTCAGTATGTCTGATGTGTGTTCTAGCATTTAAGTGTCCTGGACTTCTTAGGTATACAACATATAGGTGTAAGCAGCTTCCTGACACCTCTCTCATAGTGGTCACGCCTCACTGCTCTTTACTGCAGAAAGTCCAAGTAGGCAACCAGGACAAACTCACTGATGAAAGACTCAAGCAGGTAAATCCACAGGATTTACTGAGAGCTCTCACACACCGACTGAACACCTGTCCCAGCAACATTTTGAAAGGTAGTTGCATTAAAAGGAATTACTAGACACTAAAGTGGGTTGTTTTCTATGTAAAAATGAATATTTGATTAGGCTAGTGAAACTACAGTGCTGTGGTGATGAGCAGAAAATATCAATTCTGCTGTGTTTTACAGTGAGTGCCTAATCAGTGTGGCCAGCCATTTTATTAGCTCCTGATTTTGTTAGCTCCTATTTAAAATTAAATTTTTCTTTTCATTTATTCATTTTTTAAGTTGGTCAATACCATACTGGGCCTTAAGTTACAGTACTCAGTTTAGGTCAGAATAAGTTGTTCAAAGGTTTTTCAAAAGCTTAATTTACCTTTCATGCTATCAGATGGCATATTTTAAACATGGTTTAAAATACCAGTGTTTTTTTTTTAATGAGCTCCAATCTTTATTGCATAAAGAAAGGAAAAGGTTCAACCCTTTTAATGCTAAATGAATTAAACCCAGATGTAAGAAGAAAGCTTTCTTCTCTTTAATAAGGATAAGCTGCCTTGCCTTATTTATAATAGCCAGAAGCTGGAAAGAACCTAGATGCCCTTCAACAGAGGAATGGATACAGAAAATGTGGTAAATCTACACAATGGAATACTACTCAGCTACGAAAACAATGACTTCATGAAATTCATAGGTAACTGGATGAAAATATCCTGAGTGAGGTAACCCAATCACAGAAAAACACACATGGTATGCACTCATTGATAAGTGACTATTAGCCCAAATGCTCGAATTATTCCAGATACACAGTACACATGAAACTCAAGAAGGATGAAGAAAATGCGAATGCTTCACTCCTTCTTTAAAAGGGGAATAAGAATACCCTTGGCAGGGAATAGGGAGGCTAAGTTTAGAACAGAGGCTGAAGGAACGCCCATTCAGAGCCTGCCCCACATGTGGCCCATACATATACAGCCACCAAACTAGATAAGATGGATGAAGCAAAGAGGTGCAGGCTGACAGGAACCAGATGTAGATGTCTGCTGAGAGACACAGCCAGAATACAGCAAATACATAGGCGAATGTCAGCAGCAAACCACTGAACTGAGAACGGGACCCCCGTTAAAGGAATCAGAGAAAGGACTGAAAGAGCTGAAGGGGCTCGAGACCCCATATGAACAACAATGCCAAGCAACCAGAGCTTCCAGGGACTAAGCCACTACCTAAAGACTATACATGGACTGACCCTGGACTCTGACCTCATAGATAGCAATGAATAGCCTAGGAAGGGCACCAGTGGAAGGGGAAGCCCTTGGTCCTGCCAAGACTGAACCCCCAGTGAATGGATTGTTGCAGGGGAGGGCAGTAATGGGGGGAGGATGGGGAGGGGAACACCCACATAGAAGGGGAGGGTTTAGGGGGATGTTGGCCTGGAAACCGGAAAGGGGAATAACAATTGAAATGTAAATAAAGAATACCCAAGTTAATGAAGATGGGAAAAAACCTGTCCCATGGCCCTGAGAAGCCTGCCCATTCCTCCCGCTCTCTGCAGCCTCCTTCTTATTTCCTCTTTTCCTCCGCTATGCACTTTGCTCTCTTAAAAATACCAGTGTTTTAAGATATAAATGGAGCTTCAAGTTGAAGAGCATAAAATGAGAAAGAAAAAGCAGTAATTACCTACATTTGGCTTAATAATTGGAATTACATCAGTTCTATAATACCCTCCCTGTTGACACTCTTCCTTCGGAATAGCATTTAACATCTCCTGACAGACTGGCTTACTCGTTTGTGAAGGGAGGCTCCTTCAGTTTAATGATTATATACGGATTCATTGAAAGTTAAGTGTGAGGAGAACTTTGAGGAGACTGCCTTGAGTAGAGTCTACTGAGTGTGGCCATTCACTGTGTTTGTCAAGGATGCAACCCACTAAGAATTGAGCCCATGCCAGGCATGCTGTGAAGTGACACTTTTCTTTATTTTAACATTTCCTGAATAGTTTCCTCTGTTACAGATAAAACATTTTTAACATTCTTAAGATAATTCATTTACTCTTTTCCAGAAAAATATTCATATTAATGGATATGCTGAGATTTCATTTATTGTGATGATTTTCTTTTGGCATTTCAAAGCAAAATATTTTTTAATTCAATGTATTAACAGTTGGATTATCTTTTCATAATTAGGTGTCATGTTAAAACAACAGGCATCATATTAGCAGACTACTAGGGGTGTTCAGAGTAATACTTGGAAGAAATAAAATCATAGTTGTAGTTAAAGTAGAGGGAAAGTAGTAAGTTTTTAAAGGACTGAATATGTTATCACAATCAAATATTATAAACTTTACAACCTTGAAACTGATAATGTAAATAATCTCTATTAGGTCAGTTGTTATATGAGTCAGTTAGCATTTCACTGTCTGTTTTAGCTATTTATGGTTTTTGAATCATCAAGTGGGTATACAGAATGCAGTATCCTAATAGAAATAGGAAAGCCGTATGAATATTTCCTCTGTAGTAACTTTGTTCTTCACTGATCAGACTGTCCTTGTACTGTAGGGTACACTTTTCCTGTTCTTAACTGTTCTGTAGCGAGGTGTGGGAAAATTGGGCCTTTATGTTAGATTGCTCTGACTGACAGAGTGGTGTTTTGGGTATTGTACAAAGAGAATGGTTTTCATATCGATATAAAACGACGTTTGTGTGGGTTATTTATTCATGTTTCCTCATTTTTTCCATATTATGGTGCTAAATAATAGTTTAATTTGGATACTGTATCCATAATTTTTAGTTAGATTGGTTAACAGTTTATCTGCTTTGTTAATTTTCTTTAAGAATCAGCTGTTGGTTTTTTTGATTCTTTGTATTGTTCTCTTTGTAAATGGTTGATTTTAGTCATGTGCTTGACAATTTCTGGCTGTCTATTCCTCTTAGGGATGTTTGCTCCTTTTGCTTCTATAGCTTTCAGGTTTTCTGTTAAGTTTTCAGTATAAGATCTCTCCAATTTCTTTGTAAAGTCGTTTAGTGGTATGAACTTTCCTCTTAACATTACTTTCATTGTGTCCTCTGATTTTGAATATGCTGTGCTTTTATTTTCATTGAATTCTGGGAATTTTTTATTTTTTTCTTTATTTCCTCCCTGATCAAGTTGTCATTGATTAGACATTTCTTTGGTTTTCAAGTATCTGTGTGCTTTCTGTTGCTTGCTTTCTTTCTCTCTTTCTCTCTCTCTTTCTCTCTTTCTTTCTTTCTTTCCTTCCTTCTTTCTTCCTTCCTTCCTTTCTTTCTTTCTTTCTTTCTTTTTCTTTTTCGGTATGGATGTTCATTATTAGACCCTGGTGATCCAATAGAATGTATGAGATTATTTCAATCTTCTTGTATCTGTTGATGCTTGTTTTGTGTCCAATTAACTGGTCAATTTTGGAGAAGATTTCATGAGATCCTGAGAAATTTTGTTCTTTTGTATTATGGTGACATGTTTTGTGGATATCTGTTAAATCCTTTTAGTTCATAACTTCTGCTAGCTTTTCTGTGTGTCTGTTTAGTTTCTGTTTCAATAACTTGTTCATGGGTGAGAGTGGGCCATTGAAGTCTCCCACTATTACTGTGTAAGTTTCAATATGTTTTTTGAGCTTTAATAATGTTTTTGCTTTTTTTTTTAAGAATGCTGGTGTCCTTTCATTGGGACTTAGATATTCAGAATTGAGAGTTCATATTGGTGGAGTTTTCCTTTGATGAATATGAAGTGTCCTTCCCCATCTCCGTTGGTTATTTTTGGTTGAAAGTCTATTTTATTGGGTATTAGAATGGCTACTACAGCTTGTTTCTTGGGACCATTTGCTTGGAAAACTTTTTTTCTAGACCTTTACTCAGAATTCTTTCTGTATTTGTCAGTGAGGTATTATTCTTGTATGCAGACAAAAGCTGAATCCTGTTTGCAAATCCAGTCTGTTAGCTTGTGTCTTTATTTTGAATTTGAGTCCACTGATTTTTATAAATATTAAAGATCAAAGATTGTTATTGTTTTTTGGTTGGACATGGTAGTGTGTGTGTGTGTGTGTGTTTGTGTGTGTGTGTGTGTGTGTGTGTGTCTTATGTTAGGTTTATTGTGAGTTGATTAATTTCTTGTTTTCTTGGGTGTAGTTACATACCTTGTGTAGGAGTATTGGGTCTAGTGTCCTTTGTAGTGCTTTATATTAGAAAAATACTGTTTAAATTTGGTTTGATCATGAAATATCTTTGTTTCTACATCTATGATGATTGAGATTTGTGCTGGGTATTGGAGCCTGGGCTGGCACTTCTGGTCTCCTATGGACTGCATGACATGTGTCCTGGATTTTCACGGTTTAGTGTCTCTTTTGAGGAGTGTGGTGTAATTCTCACAGTTCTACTTTCATATGTTACTTGACCTTTTCTCCTTACACCTTCTAATATTCTTTCTTAGTTCTGTGCATTTTGTGTTCTGATTTTTGTGTGACAAGAGGATTTTATTTCCTAGTCCAAAGTTTTTGGTGTTCTGTAGGCTTCTTGTATGTTTTTGGCCATCTCCTCCTTCGGATTAGGAAAGTTTCTTCTTAAATGTTGTTGAAGACATTCTCTGGCTCTCTGACCTGGGACTCTTTGCCCTCTTCTATTCCTATTATTCTTAGGTTTGTTCTTCTCATTGTATCCCACATTTTCTGGATGTTTTGGATGAGGACGTTTTGTATATTGTATTTTCTGACCAATGTGGTAATATCTTCATATATTATACTTGTGATTCTCTCTTCCCTCCCTTGTCTTCTGCTGGTGATGTAGTTCCTGAACTGTTTCCTAGGGTTGCCATCTTCAAGGTTGTTGCCTCCATTTGTGATTTCCTTTTTCTGTTTCAATTTTTTGTGTCTTGAACATTTTTGTTCAATTCCTTTACCTGCTTGGTCATGTTTTCCTGTATATCTTTAAGGAATTGACTTGTTTTCTCTCTAATGGATTCTACATGTTTGCCTGTGTTTTCCTGTATTTCTTTAAGGGAATTATTTATATCCTTTTTAAAGGCTTCTTTCATCTTTATGAGTTGGAATGTCAGGTCAGAATCTAGTTTCCAGGTGTGTTAGGGTATCCAGGGCCTGCTGTTTTAGCAGAACTGTTTTCTCATGGTGCCATATTACCTTGGCTTCTCTTGCTTATATTCTTGTGCTTTTCTCTTATTATCTCATTAACTGTAATGTTAACTGGATTGTTTGTCTCTCATTGGAGCCATTCACCTGTGTCCCTGGTTAAGGGAGACCTCCTGAAAAGCTTGTGGCAGATCTCCTGGGAGGTGCTCAGGATGTAGGGTGTGGTAGCAGGTCAGGCAGTCTAATCTGCTCTGGTTGGAAGTGTAGATCAGAAAGAAGACGGGACTTGATCAGAGAGGTGAGTAGTCTCCTGTGCTGGGCTCTGTGGTGATCCCAGCTGGCATGTGTACTGGGATAGGGATCATCCCTGTGTCCCTGGTGATGGCAGATATTCAGGGAAACATGTAGGCTCTACAGTTTGGAAAGGGGCAGACACATCTATCTGTCCTGGGCTTCTGTAGTATTTTCACTCAATTCATGTGTGCTAAATCTGTTGGTGCTGTGGAGGAAGTATGAAAGAGAGCAGCACTACAGATTTGTCTTGAGGTCTGGGGTCCTCCCAGGCTTTTCCCTGAGGCTACAATGTATGGAGAAGAAAAGTTGTTTCATCAACATACATGTTAGTTCCATTAACATTTGTGTGTGCATGTCTTTGCATCCCTTTTCTGAGGCTCTTATGTATATTATATGCGAAATACTAAGTTCCTTCTCTATAACAAGGAGCATGCTTGGCAGTGCCTGTAGAACAAGGCCAACAATTTTGTGGATCATTGGCTTAGGATCAGAAGAACCTATTGTTTCTTCTCATACTAGGTTATAGTCACCAGCCCCAAGGCTGCTGGGTACTCTGTCTATAATGATCCAGAAGTATCCTTTGTTGCTTTGTGCAATCTTGCTTTATTAGCTTCCTGGTGTCTGCATCGCATTGTATGGTAATTTCTGCTTACCTCATCCCATTCCTTTATTAAAAATAAATATTCTACTTATGAGTCATCACTCTTGGCATAAGACATAGCTTGTATAAGACATTGTAATACCAAACAACACTATCTGCCTGATCTTTTGGTCTCTTGGTCTTCTATCACAGGACAGTGTCACTGAAAAATGACTTGGTGTATCAGTCCACAATTGACATCTTCTGTTTTACCTCAAAAGCTCATGCAACTGTGTGATCTAAAGAAACGAGGCCATTTCATGAGTTAAGTAAGGAAGAGTAATTATCATCTGTGTGGTACTAATATTTGAGAATATGAAAAAGAGCCAATGTCCTTCAGGCATATGTGAAGTCTCATTAGAGAGCCCTGGAGAGGACACTATTTGCAGTGGACACCTGAAGATATGATATACTCTAGAACATAGGAGAAGAGCAGGTATGGAATGGATTTGGCATGTGAGGGAGGCTGTGAGTATTACAGGCCAAGCTTGAAACACGGAGTTTCCCACGTCTTTTTGAGTCCAGAGTATCATTATGTGTCATCGAATTTGCACATTGTGGTAACAGAAGCTATTCGGTTTTGCTCTCTTTAAGTAGGATTGATTACACTACTCTCTTTTTTCCACTTTGAAATATTGGGATACTAATCATTTGTTGTTGTTAATTTCAAGGAATCTACACAGGGAACTTAGGGTTTCAGTTTTTTTTTAAATGTTGGTATTTTTAAAGACTATGGGTATCATGGCTATTCCAGGTTGTCAACTTGAATATATCTTGAGTAAATTACAATACAGCATTGGAGGGTTCACCTCTGATCCTGATCTTGAAGATGGGAGATACAAGTTTTCTGACATGGATCTTGGGATATGAGATCTTGAGGCACAGTGGCTATGAATCCCAGGAGACCAAGGCAAGGAGATCTCTGAGTTCAAGGTCACCTGGAGCAAAGCAAGTCCCAGATCTAGGCATGGTGGTACACACCTTTAATCTGGGACACACCTTCTGCTGGAGACCTACATAAGGACAATGGAAGAAGGAAGAATCTCTCTTTTTCTCTCTACTGCCTTGTGGGACTGAGCCAAAGCTAGATCTTTGGACTTTTATTCACAGCTGCTTCTGACCATTGTTGGGACTTGGAGTACAGACTATAAGTCATCAACAAAGTCTCTTACTATATAGAGATTACTCATAAGTTCTGGGACTCTAGAACCCTATTTAATCCATGGGATTTAAGAATTTAGAAGTGTTTTTTGTTAGGAAAAACAGGACTCCTTGGTTAATAGGGATGGACAGGCAAGCTTGTGAAGGGTGTTATTCAAGTTAAAAGTTGTGGAATTTCAACTGTCAACTTGACACAAGCAAATATACTTGGAAAATGTCTGACAGTTGACCAGGTTGTCCTGTTTGCATATGGGTGTTAAACTGTGTGACAGTTCATTGATATGAAATACCAAGCCCACTCTGGATATGTCTGGACAATAGGCTGAGCCATGACTTGTCAATGAGTGAAGAAAGCAGGAAAGAGGAAAGCAAGTATGTGTTTAATATTTTTTGGATTTGACTATGAATGAGATGTGATTAGACTCTATTTTTCAGCATTTGTAGCCTTGTATATGATGAGCTGTCATTTAGAACTTTGATACAAATGACTGTTTTCCCATGTATTTCACGTTGGGTCAGGTTACTTAATCAGCTCAATGGGAATGAGGATGAAACTCTTTTCTGTGTTTGGTTTACAGAGTAAAGATAACCAGGACATTAATTCATGGGACATCTCCAACATCCCCTTTTGAAACATAGTTTGCATAGTGAATCCTGGCATACAAGGCTAAGTCTTTGAGTGACTAAAGTATATTTCCTTACTGCTTTCTTGTGCTTTTCCTTCCTTTCCTTGTGCTTTGCCTGTGAATGTGGCAACTGTTAGAAGGGACTTGTTAGGCCATGGAGACAGAAAGTCAGTCACCCACCAAGAGATGAGAAGATATATTAAGTTGATGACATACAGTTTTAGGTAAAGATAATGAACTAGGAGCAGGTAACAACTTTATATAAATGGGACTGGAGACATTATTGATTATGATTCAAAAGCATATATGGAAATGAAGCAAGGAAAAACTTGAGCCTGTTGTAAAACTTCTAAAGTAGTTTCAGAAGTGCAGGGTGGCTATAGATAGGATGCTTAAACTATTTTCCTTAGGTTAAATAGAAGGTAATTGCATACAATAGAACAAAAATATAATGGTCATAGAGAATGCAGTTAATATTTTATGGCACTGTATGTTGAAAACATATCAGTGCCATTTAAGTTGGCACTAACTAAGAATTTCAGAAAACTGTGTTGGTTAAATGAAAATGGCTCCCATACTCTTTTCTGTTTGAATAATTGTTAACCAGCTGCCTTAACACTTTGCGAGAGATGAGAGGTGTGGCCTTTTAAAGGAGGGGCATCATGTTAATAGTCTTGGATGTGGATTCCTATAGCCATGCCCAGTGTATTTTCTACTTTCAACCTGAGGTTCCAGATGTAAGCTCTCAGTGCTTCCTGCTGCCCTGTGTTTATTGTGCCAGCACCATCTCTAACTGTGGATTTGTAAGCCCAATTTACTGCTTTCTTTTAAAACCTGCCTTGGCCATGTTATGTTTTATCACAGCAGTAGAAGGGTAACTGTATGAAAGTGTTCTGTGGAAGATCAGAATACTGATGTCTCTCCATCCAGGTACAGGAAACCAGGAAGGGGTGTGTTTTAACTGTAGCTCTAGAGCAGGTAGCATGAATACCATGACCTTGAGGGTAGAAGAGATCCGAAGATGACGAGTGTAGACTGCCATGAACAACCACATAAGGAACATTCTCATCTACTCCTTAACAGAGTTAGCAATATTAATTTATTCATTAGCTCTCTCTTTTATAGAAGATTGGAAAGCTAGCAATGATAATTCACAGGCACTGAGATTAAATGTATATGAGAATTTGTTAAAGATTCAATATGTATTATGATTATAGTATAAGAAGTAAATCAAAGTCAAAGTTCTTGTGACATCAACTGTCAACCAATGAATCAAATGAAAATTACATTTACTTTAAAAAAATCGGGGGTATTCGTGAGGTTAGTCTGATAATGTGAGTGACTAAGTAGATTAAAATGCACTGTAACTCATGGAAATCAGACTGTCTTAGCCTCCAAGTGCTTGCATTAAAATTTGTGCTACTGTTCTTGGCAATGTTCGTTACTGAAAATGATTATGGGCACCAAAATAGAATTTCACTTGTATTTCATGTATATGGGTTTTTTTTTCCTGTTTATGTGACTTTTCCCCATTCCTGCCTGGTAAATTTTTGCCTGACTAGGGAGGTGAACAGCTTTTCTCTGAACCTCTAAAACTGGAATTAGAGGTAGATGTGAGCTACTCTTATGTTGCTGGAAATGAAACCTGGATGCTCTCAAAAAATCTACAGTGTTCTCAGCTGCTCATGTGTTTTCCATCCCAAGGTTTTTTTTTTTTTTATATATATATATATATTTCCTCTCCAAAGCTGCTAGGTCATTAGAACGGTTATTCCCCTACTGTCCTTTCATTCATTTGCAAGTCAGAGAATCAGCCTACTGGAAGAATAAACCCCCTAATTGGCAATTTAATGCATTGTGATCACACCTGAAATTATATACACACAATCAATAACAACAATAACAACAGCAACAACATCAACAAATGACTCAGCTGGTTGTAGTCTTATATGTATGCTTACTCATAGGCCTATGGGGGGCGAGAGGAGAAGGAGACCAAGCAAGATTCTATTGTCAAGGTCTCATTTATTGGGGTGAACGTTCCAGCTTTTAAGGCTTTCAGGTAGGGGGAGTGTCCTTTGTGAAACACAAAGGATGGAGGGATGAGGATATAGTCAGTGATAGCAGGAGGCAAAGAGGTCAGGCGGTAGACGATGAGGTCATGCGGTGGAGACACCGGGTGTTGACTCAGGAGATAACTGGTATCTGCTCAAGCTGAGGCATCCCTTGAATGTTATCTTCCTGTGCTGTAAATTCATGGGAGAGGCTTTTGTCCAACAATCTCAAGACTTCATGGCAGTCATCTTAGGGGTGAATATCTGTGGCCAAACAGCCCAGAGTCACCTAGCCACTTTGCGCCATGGAGTCAAAAAGTGGCCAGGCCCAAATCCAATATGGCTCCCTACATTTCCCCCATTTTTCTTTATGAAAGACCATTAGCTGGAAGTAGTGGCCTAAGAGAGATTAGACATGCCTCACAGAGTGCCCAGCTCGGCCATGGCGAGCCACTCTTGCAGTTAGGACTGCACCCCAATGGCTAGGAATGAACTTATGCTGTAACACACCGTACTGGGCTATACGTGTGTGTTTATTGGGGGAGAAACTGGGCCGAGGAGCATTTGACCAACCCATACGTTTAAACAGGGTGTAGCCACCTCTGTCTTAGGATCTACCTCTCGAACCCCAGCCTTATCTGTCATAGGATCACCTTGTTGCCCTCAAGGCTCCATGTCTTAGATTGGTCAAGGGTCAGAGGAAGTTGCCCGTCGTTGATGATGGCTACATTGGGTCATCTACTCATTCCTCTTATTTGAGCCCAGGGGCGAAAGAGTAGGGGCCAGATGGCAATAATATAAGAGATTGTGGAAATCGAGCCTCTCCTGATATGTTGTAGGCACCTCATCTTGTTCATTGTCTCTCTGGTTCTCCTCAGCTATTCTGGTCTCCAAGCAATGATAAGGTACTGAATCAGAATTTCTAGGCAAAGCAGAATCTATTTGTGATTTAATAAAGCATATAAGTCGCTGAAAGGCCCAAGGACCAAAGGAAATCTACAAAAGTAGGCCCACAAGGGGTCCCAAAATTGAGGGCAACAGGGTAGAGAGCCATGGGGATGTAGAAAACCAGTTTTTGTAGCAAGACTCTTGTTGCTCTTTCTCTCTCCTTCGTTTTTCTAGGCTAACTCTCACCTTTTTTAGACTGTCTTCTACAAGTCCAGTCTTATCTACATAAGCACAGCATTCCTATTTTAAGGCTGCACAAAGTCCTCCTTGTTGTAGGAAGATTAAGTCTAGGCCTCTTCTATTTTGTAAGACTACTTCAGACAACGAGGCAACTGAATCTTTTAAGTTAGCTAACCCATCTCTTAATTCAGCAATATCCTTATCTATGGCTTCACTAAGCTGGTTATAGTATTGATGGGAGGTAACTAGGGAAGTGATGCCAGTGCCTGCACCCGCAGCCCCTAGTCCTAGGAGAACCGCGAGAGTGATGGCAGTTACTGGTTCTCTTTTTACTTTGTGGGGAAAGCCCTTTTCCTAGGATTTAAGAAAAGTCTCTGGCTCATGTATGCTGATTCTGGGGAGTAATTGTACTCATACACAATAATCGTGCTGCTGCAGGAACTCAGATATTATTACATAGGTAGTCAGCCCTGATGAACATGCCAGAGAAGTATGGTTTGGGGCGAGCAGGTACTCATGATGTTTATTAACAACCAAGGTATGGTTGTATATTTCTAACAGCTGGTGAGGATGGAGCATATGTTCTCCCAAAATATAACTTTCCACCCCAGATACCTCGGTGAGGGTAAATCCTAAAAAGTCTCCATCTTCTTTCAAGGGCACAGGAATGACTCCACGGTCCCGAACCAGGAGAGCTGAATCTTCATGCTCCCAGGATCAGCATGTCTCACCAGACACGCAGGCAGCTGGCACACTTCTGTAGCATCCTGTAGAAAAAAACACAAAGATTCCCTCTTCCACATAAAAATACCTGGACATGTTCATGCCAATATGTGGATCTTTCTATTTCACCTAGGCAAAAGTATGCCTAGTTGTAGGGTGCCATAAACTCAGAGTGTTCCTTGGCATCCAAATTTATAATTAATATAAAAGGAGTATTTTTAAATAATTGCATAGCATACAGGGATATAATTCCCCCTGTTTATTTATTAAGACATTGTTAATATATTATTTATTAAGACAAGTCCTCTAGGATTAAATTGAGGACACTGAGCACTTGTATTTATAAATAGACTTGTATATCAAATTACTGTCTCTAGCATTATTGTTTTGGATAATACAGAATAATATTTTTTGAATAATTGTTCCTATGTAAGGCCTATAATCTGCCTGGTATCATTGTCCTCCCTTGTTAAGGAGTCTAGGCAATCCAGTTTGAGTTCTTAAATGTTCTTGAGTAGTGTAACAGCTATTCCCCAAATGTTAAAGCTCATTTTGAGAGCAAAGGTTTGTAGTAAAAATTTCCAGATACACTGAAAGATTTAAAGTTTTAACTTCTTACATTGAAGAAGTGATGAAATTACATAATAAGGGTATTAGCCATTTTTTTAAATTATAAATAAGTTTGAGTTAGTCAATGTAACACTGGCAATCCTAAATCACAATCCTTAAGTTCTCCTTGTAACACCAGAGCACAACCACAACTTTGGAAGTCATCTGAGTTCTGAGTAAGACTAGGAAGCTTCCCTTGGGGCAGTAGAATTAGCATCAAAATACAGGTAACTTCAGGGCAAACCACAACTTTGGAAAGCAAAACTCAACCTCCAACAAACGATCTAGTCTCCAAGACACAGAGTCTATCCTTCATGCTACAAAGTTTGACTGCCAATTCCTACATATGAACGCACGATGGTGTGGTCTCCAATACCTCAACAAAGAGACATTGCCCTAAATTCTTTTAGAAGCCTGGTTTCTAGGATAAGAGTTCCATAAAAATATTATCTCAATTTAGACCTGTTTCCCTAGGTTGGCTCATGCCACATGTTGTCTAGAATAACTGTATCCAAATTACCAGTTTTATGTCAACTTTCTGTTACCAACGTTATAATTTTATAACCATCTCCAATAACCTAAAAGTCAATAATCTATGACCAAGGCATGTAGAGCATATTTATACATTTAAAACCAGTCAGAAACAAGATTGAAGTGGCTACACATGTCTTTAATATTTAGACCAAGCACCATTTTTACTTTTCTAGCTGTGATTTTAAGAGAAGCACCTTGTCACCTGCTAAGTCTAATAATAAGTCAGGGATTTTTCTAAGAGAAACAGCCATCAGCTCCCATACCATAGAAGCTGAGGGGCTGTTGGCGCCTTTAAGATCAGCTCCTGTAGACGCTCTGCTCCCAGGCAGCTTCTCCAGCTGACCTAGGCTCCTAGCTACAGGTACAGGGTTCCAAAGGCCCATTGAAACTGTTTTTTATTCATTTGTTCCCTTTTTTTGAAACGAGTTAAAACCAAATCAAGGTGTGAATGACTGGCAGATAAAGTTTTTACCATTTTTTCTTTTGAACATGAAACATAAAACATTTAAACAACAAGAAACAAAAACCACAGACATAAACTGACAGACATGGACAGCTTGGTGCACCAGACAATAGACATAGAGGGGAAAAACTAGATGGTGTCCCACCGAAGGGACTCAGATATCCTACCTATGGAACCCAGAACCAGAAAGAAGCATTTCTCCAATAGGAGCCAGCAGAGAGGCAGGACATCTCCTGCCTTTCTTCTGTTACTAGGAGAGCTCTGTAAGTTTTTCTCTTTCTCCAAAGCATCCATGGAGAGTCTGGGAGGACTCTTTTTCCCAAACCCATTCTCTCTCATGTCTAGGGTGTAAACTATCTCTAATCAGGTCCAAAGACTAAAACATAACTCTAAAAGAACGCATACATAAAAACAATTTACCATTACCTTGTCCCTTTTTTATTACAAGTTTTACTCAAGCTAGTCCAAATCATCGAGGCCTTTTCTAGCCCATCTTACCCCAATACATCCCTGTTTCTGCGCTGGCTTCCTCACCTTGAAACTCTTCTTATGCTGACTTGGCCTGAGCTGTGCTGTTGCCCACGCACAGCCTGCAGCTTGCTTGTTAGCAGGCCTGCACACTTGTCACCCTCAGCCACACACTGTTTAAAATTAACCAGGGACATTTTTCATCAATAAAACAAAAGAATTTAGGACAGACCGGATAAACAGTTCTCTGCACCCAAATCCCGTGGGAGGGAGAGCTAAACCTTCAGAGAGGAAGACACGCCTGGGAAATCAGAAGAGACTGCACTCTGCACACATCTCTGACGCCAGAGGAAAACACCAAAGGCCATCTGGAGCCCTGGTGCACTGAGGCTCCCGGAAACGGCGGCGCAGATCTTCCTGGTGGCTGCCACCGCGGAGAGCTCGTAGGCAGCACCCCACGAGCAAACTTGAGCCTCGGGACCACAGGTAAGACCAACTTTTCTGCTGCAAGTGACCTGCCTGGTGAACTCCAGACACAGGCCCACAGGAACAGTTGAAGGCCTGTAGATAGGAAAAACTACACGCCTGAAAGCAGAACACTCTGTCCCCATAACTGGCTGAAAGAAAACAGGAAAACAGGTCTACAGCACTCCTGACACACAGGCTTATAGGACAGTCCAGCCACTGTCAGAAATAGCAGAACAAAGTAACACTAGAGATAATCTGATGGCGAGAGGCAAGCGCAGGAACCCAAGCAACAGAAACCAAGACTACATGGCATCATCGGAGCCCAATTCTCCCACCAAAATAAACATGGAATATCCAAACACACCAGAAAAGCAAGATCTAGTTTCAAAATCATATTTGATCAGGATGCTGGAGGACTTCAAGAAAGACGTGAAGAACTCCCTTAGAGAACAAGTAGAAGCCTACAGACAGGAATCGCAAAAATCCCTGAAAGAATTCCAGGAAATCATAAATAAACAAGTAGAAGCCCATAGACAGGAGTCACAAAAATCCCTGAAAGAAATCTAGGAAATCATAAATAAACAAGTAGAAGCCCATAGAGAGGAGTCACAAAAATCCCTGAAAGAATTCCAGGAAAACACAAACAGTTGAAGGAATTAAAAATGGAAATAGAAGCAATCAAGAAAGAACACATGGAAACAACCCTGGATATAGAAAACCAAAAGAAGAGACAAGGAGCTGTAGATACGAGCTTCACCAACAGAATACAAGAGATGGAAGAGAGAATCTCAGGAGCAGATGATTCCATAGAAATCATTGACTCAACTGTCAAAGATAATGTAAAGTGGAAAAAGCTACTGGTCACAAAACATATAGGAAATCCAGGACTCAATGAGAAGATCACACCTAAGGATAATAGGTGTAGCAGAGAGTGAAGACTGCCAGCTCAAAGGACCAGTAAATATCTTCAACAAAATCATAGACAAAAACTTCCCTAACCTAAAGAAAGCGATACCTATAGGCACACAAGAAGCCTACAGAACTCCAAATAGATTGGACCAGAAATGAAACACCTCCCGTCACATAATAGTCAAAACACCAAATGCACAAAATAAAGAAAGAATATTAAAAGCAGTAAGGGAAAAAGGTCAAGTAACATATAAAGGCAGACCTATCAGAATTACACCAGACTTTCCGCCAGAAACTATGAAAGCCAGAAGATCCTGGACAGATGTCATACAGACCCTAAGAGAACACAAATGCCAGCTCAGGTTACTGTATCCTGCAAAACTCTCAATTAACATAGATGGAGAAACCAAGATAATCCATGACAAAACCAAATTTACACAATATCTTTCTACAAATCCAGCACTACAAAGGATAATAAATGGTAAAGCCCAACATAAGGAGTCAAGCTATACCCTAGAAGAAGCAAGAAACTAATTGTCTTGGCAACAAAACAAAGAGAAGAAAAGCACACAAACATAACCTCACATCCAAATATGAATATAACAGGAAGCAATAATCACTATTCCTTAATATCTGTCAACATCAATGGCCTCAACTCCCCAATAAAAAGACATAGATTAATAAACTGGATATGCAATGAGGACCCTGCATTCTGCTGCCTACAGGAAACACACCTCAGAGACAAAGACAGACACTACCTCAGAATGAAAGGCTGGAAAACAAATTTCTAAGCAAATAGTCAGAAGAAGCAAGCTGGAGTAGCCATTCTAATATCAAATAAAATCAATTTTCAACTAAAATTTATCAAAAAAGATAAGGAAGGACACTTCATATTCATCAAAGGAAAAATCCACCAAGATGAACTCTCAATCCTAAATATCTATGCCCCAAATACCAGGGCACCTACATACGTAAAAGAAACATTACTAAAGCTCAAAACACACATTGCACCTCACACAATAATAGTAGGACACCCCACTGTCATCAATGGACAGATCATGGAAACAGAAATTAAACAGAGACGTAGAAAGACTAAGAGAAGTCATGAGCCAAATGGACTTAACAGATATTTATAGAACATTCTAACCTAAAGCAAAAGGATATACCTTCTTCTCAGCTCCTCATGGTACTTTCTCCAAAATTGACCATACAATTGGTCAAAAAACGGGACTCAATAGGTACAGAAAGATAGAAATAATCCCATGCGTGCTATCGGACCACCATGGCCTAACACTGGTCTTCAATAACAATAAGGGAAGAATGCCCACATATACGTGGAAATTGAACAATGCTCTACTCAATGATAACCTGGTAAAGGAAGAAATAAAGAAAGAAATTAAAGACTTCTGAGAATTTACTGAAAATGAAGGTACAACATACCCAAACTTATGGGACACAATGAAAGCTGTGCTAAGAGGAAAACTCATAACGCTGAGTGCCTGCAGAAAGAAACAGGAAAGAGCATATGTCAGCAGCTTGACAGCACACCTAAAAGGTCTAGAACAAAAAGAAGCAAACACACCCAGGAGGAGTAGAAGCCAGGAAATAATCAAACTGAGAGCTGAAATCAACCAGGTAGAAACAAAAAGGACCATAGAAAGAATCAACAGAACCAGAAGTTGGTTCTTTCAGAAAACCAACAAGATAGATAAACCCTTAGCCAGACTAATGAGAGGACACAGAGAGTGTATCCAAATTAACAAAATCAGAAATGAAAAGGGAGACATAACTACAGATTCAGAGGAAATTCAAAAAATCATCAGATCTTACTAAAAAAGCCTATGTTCAACGAAACTTGAAAATCTGCAGGAAATGGACAATTTCCTAGACATATACCAGGTACCAAAGTTAAATCAGGAACAGATAAAGCAGTTAAACAACCCCATAACTCCTAAGAAACTAGAAGCAGTCATTAAAGGTCTCCCAACGAAAAAGAGACCAGGTCCAGATGGGTTTAGTCCAGAATTCTATCAGACCTTCATAGAAGACCTCGTACCAATATTATCCAAACTATTCCACAAAATTGAAACAGATGGAGCACTACCAAATTCCTTCTTTGAAGCCACAATTACTCTTACACCTAAACCACACAAAGACCCAACAAATAAAGAGAACTTCAGACCAATTTCCCTTATGAATATAGACACAAAAATACTCAATAAAATTCTGGCAAACGGAATCCAAGAGCACATCAAAACAATAATCCACCATGATCAAGTAGGCTTCATCCCAGGCATGCAGGGATGGTTTAATATACGGAAAACCATCAATGTGATCCATTATATAAACAAACTGAAAGAACAGAACCACATGATCATTTCATTAGATGCTGAGAAAGCATTTGACAAAATTCAACACCCCTTCAGGATAAAAGTCTGGGAAAGAATAGGAATTCAAGGCCTATACCTAAAAATAGTAAAAGCCATATACAGCAAACCAGTTGTTAACATTAAATTAAATGGAGAGAAATTTAAAGCAATCCCACTAAAATCAGGGACTAGACAAGGCTGCCACTCTCTCCCTACTTATTCAATATAGTTCTTGAAGTTCTAGCCAGAGCAATCAGACAACAAAAGGAGGTCAAGTGGATACAGATGGGAAAAGAAGAAGTCAAAATATCACTATTTGCAGATGATATGATAGTATATTTAAGTGATCCCAAAATTCCACCAGAGAACTACTAAAGCTGATAAACAACTTCAGCAATGTGGCTGGGTATAAAATTAACTCAAATAAATCAGTAGCCTTCCTCTACACAAAAGAGAAACAAGACGAGAAAGAAATTAGGGAAATGACACCCTTCATAATAGACCCAAATAATATAAAGTACCTCGGTGTGACTTTAACCAAGCAAGGAAAAGATTTGTACAATAAGAACTTCAAGACTCTGAAGAAAGAAATTGAAGAAGACCTCAGAAGATGGAAAGATCTCCCATGCTCATGGATTGGCAGGATTAATAGAGTGAAAATGGCCATTTTACCAAAAGCGGTCTACAGATTCAATGCAATCCCCATCAAAATACCAATCCAATTCTTCAAAGAGTTAGACAGAACAATTTACAAATTCATCTGGAATAACAAAAAACCCAGGATAGCTAAAACTATCCTCAACAATAAAAGGACATCAGGGGGAATCACTATCCCTGAACTCAAGCAGTATTACAGAGCAATAGTGATAAAAACTGCATGGTATTGGTACAGAGACAGACAGATAGACCAATGGAACAGAATTGAAGACCCAGAAATGAACCCACACACCTATGGGCACTTGATTTTTGACAAAGGAACCAAAACCATCCAATGGAAAAAAGATAGCATTTTAAGCAAATGGTGGTGGTTCAACTGGAGGTCAACATGTAGGAGAATACAGATCGATCCATGCTTATCACCATGTACAGAGTTTAAGTCCAAGTGGATCAAGGACCTCCACATCAAACCAGACACACTCAAACTAATAGAAGAAAAACTAGGGAAGCATCTGGAACACATGGGCACTGGAAAAAAATTCCTGAACAAAACACCAATGGCTTATGCTCTAAGATCAAGAATGGACAAATGGGATCTCATAAAACTGCAAAGCTTCTGTAAGGCAAAGGACACTGTGGTTAGGGCAAAATGGCAACCAAGAGATTGGGAAAAGATCTTTACCAATCCTACAACAGATAGAGGCCTTATATCCAAAATAGACAAAGAACTCAAGAAGGTAGACCGCAGGGAGACAAATAACCCTATTAAAAATGGGGTTCAGAGCTAAACAAAGAATTCACAGCTGAGGAATGCCGAATGGCTGAGAAACAACTAAAGAAATGTTCAACATCTTTAGTCATAAGGGAAATGCAAATCAAAACAACCCTGAGATTTCACCTCACACTAGTCAGAATGGCTAATATCAAAAACTCAGGTGACAGGAAATGCTGGCGAGGATGTGGAGGGGGAACACTCCTCCATTGTTGGTGGGATTGCAGACTGGTACAACCATTCTGGAAATCAGTTTGGAGGTTCCTCAGAAAATTGGACATTGAACTGCCTGAGGATCCAGCTATACCTCTCTTGGGCATATACACACAAGATGCCCCAATATATAAAAAAGACATGTGCTCCACTATGTTCATCGTAGCCTTATGTATAATAGCCAGAAGCTGGAAAGAACCCAGATGCCCTTCAACAGAGGAATGGATACAGAAAATATTGTACATCTACACAATGGAATATTACTCACCTATCAAAAACAATGACTTTATGAAATTCGTAGGCAAATGGATGGAATTGGAAAATATCATCCTGAGTGAGGTAACACAATCACAGAAAAACACACATGGCATGCACTCATTGATAAGTGGCTATTAGACCAAATGCTTGAATTACCCTAGATGCCTAGAACAAATGAAACTCAAGACAGATGATCAAAATGTGAATGCTTCACTCCTTCTTTAAAAGGGGAACAAGAATGTCCTTGGCAGGGAATAGAGAGGCAAAGTTTAAAACAGAGGCAAAAGGAACACCCATTCAGAGCCAGCCCCACATGTGGCCCACACATATACAGCCATCTAGTTAGACAAGATGGATGAAGTAAAGAAGTGCAGGCCGACAGGAGTCAGATGTAGATCTCTCGTGAGAGACACAGCCAGAATACAGCAAACACAGAGGCGCATGCCAGCAGCAAACCACTGAATTGAGAATAGGACCCCCGTTGAAGGAATCAGAAAAAGAACTGGAAGAGCTTGAAGGGGCTCGAGACCCCATATGTACAACAATGCCAAGCAACCAGAGCTTCCAGGGACTAAGCCACTACCTAAAGACTATACATGGACTGACCCTGGACTCTGACCTCATAGGTAGCAATAAATATCCTAGTAAGAGCACGAGTGGAAGGGGAAGCCTTAGGTCCTGCTAAGACTGAACCCCCAGTGAACTATATTGTTGGCGGGAGGGCGACAAGGGGAGGAGAATGGGGAGGGGATTGCCCATAAAGAAGGGGAGTGGGAGGGGGATGTTTGCCCGGAAACCGGGAAAGGGAATAACACTGGAAATGTATACAAGAAATACTCAAGTTAATTAAAAAAAAAAGAACTTGATTAAATCCTTTTTCTTCACTCTTAATCCTCTCTCCCTGAGTGAGTGCTTGATCTCTCCTATGAAACAAGCCTCCTTAGACAGTACCTTCCCCACGGCGATGGGACGACACTTATTCGACCGGTCTTACCTCCCCCTCTTCACATAAATTCTTCTTGTCACATAATCCTCAACACACTAAATGCAAAGAACAGAGAAAGAATATTAAAAGCTGCAAGGGAAAAGGGCCACATAACATAAAAAGGCAGACCTGTCAGAATTACACCAGACTTCTCAACAGAGACTATGAAAGCCTGAAGAGCCTGGTCAGAGGTCATGCAGACTCTAAGAGAACACAAATGCCAGCCCAGGCTACTGTACCCAGCAAAACTCTTAATCAATATAGGTGGAGAAACTAGAATATTCCAGGAGAAAACTAAATTCAAACAGTATCTATCTACTAATCCAGGACAACAGAGAATCCTGTAAGGAAAAGTTTAATATAAGGAAGATACCTATAACAAAGAAAAGACAACATATTAAACATCTCACAGCAAAGCCTAAAGGAGAAAACCCCAAACACATAAAAAATACTTACAATAGCAAATATAACAGGAACCAACAGTCATCTGGTTTTAATGTCTCTCAATATTAATGAACTCAACTCACCTATAAAACGACATAAGCTGTGTGATGGGCTACACAAACAATATCAAGCATTTTGCTGCATATAAGAAGCACACCTCATTAACGTAGACAGACACTATTTCAGAATAAAAGGATGGCAACAGTTCTACCGAGGGAATGGGTTCAAAAAACAACCTGGAGTTGCCATCCTAAAATACAATAAAATAGACTTTCAACTGAAAGTTATAAGTATGATGAACAAAGACACTCATATTTCATTAAAGGGAAAATCCCCCAAGAGAAAATTAAGAATTCTGAATATCTATGACCTGAATGCAAGGGCATTCCCATTAAAAATAAAAACCTTACTCAGGATGATATTTTCCAGTTCCATCCATTTGCCTATGATTTTCATAAAGTTATTGTTTTTTTCCCACTGTTCAATTTTGATTTTTACTTTTTATCTTTACTAACTTGAGTATTTCTTATTTACATTTTGATTGTTATTCCCTTTCCGGTTTCTGGACCCATAACCTGTCCCCCCTCCTCTTCTATATGGGAGTTCCCCTCCCCATCCTCCCCCCTTTACTACCCTCCCCCCAAGAATCACGTTCACTGGGGGTTCAGTCTTGACAGGACCAAGGGAGTCCCCTTCCACTGGTGATCTAACTAGGATATTCATTGCTACCTATGAGGTTGGAGCCCAGGGTCAGTCAATGTATAGTCTTTGGGTAGTGGCTTACTCCCTGGAAGCTCTGATTGGTTGGCATTATTGCTCATATGGGGTCTCGAGCCCCTTCAAGCTCTTCCAGTCCTTTCTCTGATTCCTTCAATGGAGGTCCTGTTCTCAGTTCAGTGGTTTGCTGCTGGCATTCGCCTATGTATTTGCTGTATTCTGGCTGTGTCTCTCAGGAAAGATCTACATCCTGTTCCTGTCAGCCTGCACTTCTTTCCTTCATCCATCTTATCTAAATGGTTGGCTGTATGTGTATGGGCCACATGTGGGGCAGGCTCTGAATGGGTGTTCCTTCTGCCTCTGTTTTAAACTTTGCCTCCCTATTCCCTGCCAAGGGTATTCTTGTTCCCCTTTTAAAGAAGGAGTGAAGCATTCGCATTTTGGTCACCCCTCTTGAGTTTCATGTGTTCTGTGCATCTAGGGCAATTCAAACATTAGGGCTAATAGCCAATTTTCAATGAGTGCATACCATGTGTGTTTTTCTGTGATTGGGTTACCTCACTCAGGATGATATTTTCCAATTCCATCCATTTGCCTACGAATTTCATAAAGTCATTGTTTTTGATAGCTGAGTAATATTCCATTGTGTAGATGTACCACATTTTCTGTATCCATTCCTCTGTTGAAGGGCATCTGGGTTCTTTCCAGTTTCTGGCTATTATATATAAGGCTGCTATGAACATAGTGCAGCATGTGTCATTGTTATATGTGGGAGCATCTTTTGGGTATATGCCTAAGAAGGGTATAGTTGGGGGAGGGTTGGGAGGGGAACATCCATATAGAATGGGAAGGGGAGGGGTTATGGTGATGTTGGCATGGAAACCGGGAAAGGGAATAACATTCCAAATATAAATAAAAAAATACCCATTTTAATAAAGATGAAAACAAACAAACAAACAAACAAACAAAACCATGTATTCTGTTTTCCACATTGTCTTTACTATGTTGAACTACTAAGAAAATGTAAAACACTCATAGCAGTTTCAAATAAATGTTAACCTGCTGGGTTTACAAAAACAAAACAAAACAAAACAAAACAAAAAACAAACCTTTAGTAAAGCTCAAAAGACACATTGAAACCCACACAATAATCGTGGTAGACTTCAACACCCCTGTCTCATCAATGGAGAGGTCTTTGGTAGAGAAACTAAGCAGAGACACAGTGAAACTAATAGAGGTTATGAACCAAAAGTATTTAACAGATATATCCAGAACATTTCACCCTAAAGAAAGAATACACCTTCTTTTCAGTACCTCATGGTATCTTCTCCAAAATGGAACATATAATTGGATACAAAACAGTTCTTAACCAATACAAGAAGATTGAAATAATCCCATGCACCCTTTCAGGCCACAATAGCCTGAGGCTGGTCTTTAATAAGAGCAAAGGCAAGAGAAAACCCACATACATTTGGAAACTGAACAACTCTCTACTTAATGATCATTTGGTCTGGGATGAAAAAACCACCACTTTCTGGAATTTAATGAAAATATGAACACATCATACCCAAACCTATGGCACACAATGAAAGCAGTGCTAAAAGGAAAATTTGTACCACCTCGAATGGCTGAGAAACACCTAAATAATGTTCAAATTCATTATTGATCAGAGAAATGCAAATCAAAGTGACCCTGAGATTCCACCTTACACCACTCAGCATATCTAAGATCTAAACCTCAATTAACAACAGATGTTTGTGAGGATGTGGTGAAAGAGGAACTCTCCTCCATTCCTGGTGGGATTGCACACTGGTACAACCACTCTGGAAATCAATTTGGAGGTTGCTCAGTAAATTGGAAATAGACATACCTAAAGATGCAGAAATACTACTCTTGGGAATATACCCAAGATTCTCCAGCCTGCCACAGGGACACATATTCCACTATGTGCATAATTGCTTCACTTGTGATGGCTGAAACCTGGAAACAACACAGATGTTCCAAGAGAGAAGAATAGATAAAGAAAATGTGGTTCATTTACACAATGGAATACTAACCAGCTATTAAAAATGAGGACATTCTGCATTTTTCGGGCACGTGGATGGAACTAGAAAATGTCATCCTGAGTGAAGTAACTCAGACCCAAAAGGACATGCACAATATGTCCTCACTAATAAGTGGATATTAGCCAAAATAAAAAAGTACAGAATACCCATAGAGTCCACAGGACTCAAAAAGGTCAACAAACTAAGGGCTCAAGTGAGGAAGCCTCAGTTCCACTTGGGAGGGAACAGAAAGCAATCACAAGGGGGAGGGAGGGAGGTACTGGGAGGGAATGAGGTTGGGAGGGTCATGATCTGGTATCATGATCTGAAGCCCTGAGGTACAGCAGAAAACATTGAAACAGATGAACTTGGGAGGACAGAGGTTGAGAAGACCCTCTAGAATATACCAGAGACCTGGGAAGTGAACGACTCTCTGGTCTCAAATGGGGTACCCTAGATGAAAGGCCCTACTGTGAAAAGACTGAACTTTTTGAGTCCACCTGTCTTTTCCCCAGGAAGACAGGGAATCAAGTGAGGGATGGAGTAGCTATCCCACAGCCAAAGCTCTGACCCATATTTCTTCCTGTCTGAAGGAAATGCAGGAATGGAAATGGAGAGGAGCTGAGGAAAAGGAGGTCAAGCAAAAGGCCCAAAGTGAGATCCAGCTCAAGGGGAGGCACCAAGACCTGAAACCATTACTGAAGCTATGGAGCTTTCACAAAAAGGGATGTATCATGGTTGCTCCTCAAAAGACCCAACAAGCAGCTGAAAGAGTCAGATGCAGTTATGTGCACCCAACCAGTGAACAGAAGCTGCTGACTCCTCTGGTTGAATTGGAGAAAAGCTGGAGGAAGCGAAGGAGGTGGGTAACCCTGGAGGAGGACCAGCAGTCTCAATTACCTAGCCCCCCTGAGATTGCTTAGACACTGGATCACCAACCAGGTAGTATACAGCAGCTGAGATGAGGCCTCCAACACACATACAGCAGAGGACTCCCAGGTCTGTGTTCAGTCAGAGAGGATGCACCTAATCCTCAAAGACTAGAATTCCCAGGAACTTTACGGGTTGGGTGGAGTGCATGGAATGGGAATGTTCTTGTGGAGAAGTTAAGGGAGGGTGATTGCAAGGGGAGGGAGGTATGCAATATGGAACACTGGGAGGTTGAGGACCAAGAGGTGAATAAATATGGAATGATAAAAAATAAATAATTAGTGGGGCTGGGGATTTAGCTCAGTGGTAGAGCGCTTGCCTAGGAAGCGCAAGGCCCTGGGTTCGGTCCCCAGCTCCGAAAAAAAGAACCAAAAAAAAATAAATAAATAATTAGTAAAAAAAAATACCTAGGGTACATTCCCAAAAGATAACCTAGTACACAACAGAGACACTTGCTCAACTATGTTCATAGCAGCTTTCTTCATAATAGCCAGATACTGGAGATAACCCAGATGCTCCTCAAACAAACAATAGATAAAGAAAATGCGTTATATCTACACAGTAGAATACTATTCAGGTATGAAAAACTAATGGATGGAAATTGATGTCATCCTCAATTAGGTAACCACACCTAAAAAGACATGCAGTGTATGTACTTATTTATAAGTGGATATTAGCAATAAAATACAAAACACTCTCAGTGCATTCTATAGACCCAGAGATGCTACACAACAAGGAAGGCTCAAGAGAGAATGCATGCTTTTCACAAGGAGGGGGAGTAAAAGAGTAATAGGAGAAAGATGGAGGGAGGGCACTGTGTAAGAGAAGTATAGAAAAAGGAATGGGGAAGGGATTCAGTATCACATATGAGGTGAAACATAAAACAGGGTCACAGAGCCCAGAGAATAAATGGAAATCTACAGCAGACATGGTGTGTTTGTGTGTGTATCTGTTTATATGTCTCTGTGTGTATGCTTGTGTGTATCTGTTTGTATGTCTCTGTGTGTGCGCCTGTGTGTGTGCGTGTGTGTGTGCCTGTGTGTGTGTGTGTCTCTGTGTATGTGTGTGTTTGCTGAATGAGGTCCTCCTGAGGATGTATCAGACACCTGGGGTGGAAAAGTTCTCAGGACAAACAGTGGTGACATTACCTGATACTCATAGCAGTGGGGATATGGAAGATGAAGAAGCTGCCTTCTATAGTCAGGTAGAAACTCCAGTAGAAGAATAAGGACACCAACACACAAGAGGACACAAATTTGTGACCCCAAATTTATCCTTCCTGCAAGAAAGGCAGGGACAAGATGGAACAGAGACTGAGAGAATGGGCATCCAACAAGAGGCCCAACTTTAGACCCATCTCACAGGCAAGTACAAGTCTCTGACACCATTAACGATAATTTGTTATGCTTGGAGACAGGAGAATAGCTTAACTTTCCTCTGATAGGTTCCACCAAGCACTGACTGAAGCAGATTTAGAAACCTACAGCCAAATATTGTGTTCAGAGGCTCTTATGGGACACTTGGCAGAATGACTGAGGGCCAGAAGAGGATAGCAACTACACAGGAATACCAGGAATCAAGTAAACTGAACCTCTCAGAGACTGAACTACCTACCTAAGATCATACATGAAGTAGTCCTAGGCCCCCACACATATGCTGCAGATATGTAGCTCAGTCTTCATTATGGGCCCCAAACATGGAGTGGGAGCTGTTTTTAAAGCTGTTGCCTATCTGTGGAATCAGCAGCCCTTTTCTAGACTCAGTAGGCAAATAGCAGGCTATCTTGTGGAGCAAGAGGGATAGAAAAATCAATCTTTAATATCAATAATAATAATAGGCCAATCGGCAGGGATGCTGGAGAGTAATGGCAAACCTCTCTGTATGGGACCCATTGTTTGCATCTGAGAATTGATAGCTCTTAAATCCTGCAATAATCGCCATTTTCCTGACTTTTTCTTAATAACAAATATGGGTGTATTCCAAGGTGATCTGGATGGTTTAATATGTCCTAATTGCAATTGTTCAAATACTAATTCGGCAGCAGCAATTAATTTTTCAGAGGATAGAGGCCATTGAGGAACACATACAGGCTCCTCTGTTTTCCAAGTAATGGGTATTCCTCCCTCAATGGCCCCTAGGAAAAACCCAGACCCGTCCTGTTTTGTTTTTGTTTTGACAGTACTGGGTCAACTCGTCCTTGTAATTTTTTCCCAGACCTTTTCTAGGCATGTAGCCCATTTTCGCCATTATATCCTTAACTTGCAGGGAGTAAGCATTAGTCAGTCTCATGTCTAGACTTATCAAAACATCTCTGCCCCACAGTGTCACGGGAATGTCTATAACACAGGGAGTAATCTTTCCTGATCTCCCTTCTGTATCCTCCCATGTCAATTCTTTGGAGCTTATAAAAGGAGCCATTTCATACCCTAGACCACGTAGGGCCTGAGATGATGTTTGCATAGGCCACCTAGGTGGCCAGTCATGAGCAGAGATAATACTATGATCTGCTCCAGTGTCCAACAGGCCAAGGAATGATTGTCTCTCTACAGTCAATGTTAACATTGGATGATCACCCAGTTCCAATGAGATAAAGGCAAATCGGGAGCCTGTAGATCCTAAGCCCCTGTCCCCTCTGATTCTATTTTCAGCAGGAAAGCACTTATGCAAGCTAGGCGGAAGCAGCATTTGAGCGATTCTGTCTCCAGGGGAAATTGCAGTAATTCCCTAGGGGGAGGCTACCAGGACTTTTACTGTGCCTAAATAATCAGGGTCAATTACTCCGGGCACAATCTGTAAACCCTTCAGGGCAGAGGAGGAGCATCCCAACAATAGCCCAACTGTATCTTTAGGGAGGGGTCCTCTAAAATCTGTGTCTACAGGCTGCACTCCCATTTGGGGGGTTAGTACGAGTCTGGTGGTGGAGTGAAGGTCCAGTCCTGCGGAGCCTTTAGTGGCTCTCCTCGGTCCTTTGGGTGGCGAAGGAAAGGCCAAGGCCTCTGATTGTCCTGTCCCTGTCTGTCGCCCTGCAGTGCCCCATATATTTGAGGGCCCTGGGGACGTGGGCCCCGTTGTCTGTTTTTTGGCCGTGCACCACCACATCCTGTCGCTAGGGGTCGGCCATCCAAGTCCTTCACAGATCTACACTCATTTGCTCAATGACTTCCCTTCTTACACTGTGGACATAGTCCAGGCTGCTTAGGTCTATCACTAATTCTCCCCTTATTCCTTTCAGGACACTGTCTTCGATAATGCCCTTTATGGCCACATTTGAAACAGGTATCCGTGGTGGCAGTTTTTCCTAACTGTATCACAGCTGCCGCTAGGCCAGCATTAGTCAATGGTCCTCCCAGTTCCCTGCAGACTTTCATCCAAATTTCTAAACCTTTGTGTTAGTATGGGTTTATAGCAGTCCTACATTCTTTTGTACATTGCTCATACACTAGCTGCTTAATGAGAGGCATGGCTGTATCAGGGTCTCCGAAGATCTTGGTAGCAGCCTCTACCATGCAGGCTACAAAGTCTGAAAACAGCTCTGTGGGTCCTTGCAGAACCTTGGTAAGGTTCCCGAAGACTGCACCCCTATTAGGCAGTGCTTTCCATGCCTTGATGGCTATTTCATTAATTTGACTATATACTTGTTCTGGATAACCAGTCTGGTGCAGAGTGAATCTCCCTAGACCCAATAGCAATGTCAGCATCCCAATGTCTCTGAGGGTCTACTCCTGAGGCTAGATTAATGGTGGCCTGAGTATTAGCATATTCAAAAAGATAAGATTTCCAATCTAAGTATTGACCTGAGGAGAGGCAGGCTTTAGCCAGACTCCCCCAATCCCAAGAGGTGAGGCAATACCTAGCAATAGCCTCAACTTGAGCCACAACAAAAGCTGCACTCACCCCATAGGTTCTGACCGATTCTGCCAATTTCTTTATAGTCTTAAAGTCAACACGTTCATGATATCAATGCCCATTAGCATCCAGAAACACTGGAAAACTTAATCCCATCTCTTTCCACACCTCTGGGCAAAAGGAAGTAGCTTTTGTAGGCTTCACCATGCTTTTATATTGAGGGTTATACGGAGGTGCTGTTGGTATAACCGCTTTCTTGTCTAATTGTCCGCCTTGTTGCCATGTGGCACTAGCGTGTGGCCAGTCTGGATCATATCTCTCCCTCTCACACTGAGCAGACTCTTCCTCGAGATCAGCCTCATCATCCTCACTAAGCTCTGAATCATCTGACATTTCTAAGGTCAAGGCTTTTAAAGAAGAATATATCTTATTTGTTTCCTGGTTCTGATTATCCTCTTTTTTTTTATCTCTACCTTCTCTCTGTTCCTTTTATCTCCTTTTCTTTTCTTTTTTTCTTTCGAGAACTTTTCTCCCTCCGACATACTTTCTTGTTGCTCTGCAAGGACCCTCTGACCTGTCCTAATGGCTCTAACGGCTTCCTCACGTCGTTTATCCTCTAAGCAGGCACGAACCATTCGCCAAAGAGGTTTTGGTCAGGGCTTAAGCTTGCCCTCTGTGGCTTCTCTATCCCACACAAAGAAAAAAGGAAACAAAAAGAGGTACAAGCCCTATCCACAAAGGATCCATTGGAAACAACATTGCCATAGTTTACAAACCTTTCGGTTTCTATAGCAAGGCTTTCATCTTCTCTGCTTACCTCCAGAGAACCTTATGGTCCCTTATCCGGGAATTTACCGACGTCACCGTCCTGAACTTTCAGAGTTCTGAATCCACGAGATTGTCCTCGGGTCACCGCACAGGCCACCAATTGTCTTGCCTGCCTCGGCCAGCAAGGAAGACGCAACACGGTCGGATTCTTCTCAACAACCTTTATTGCAGGACCACCTCTTTGCTGATACGGGGACCTCGAGCGGCAAAGCACTCGCCTTATATACACAACAGGCTGTGGCTAATTGTCCTTCAGGGATTGGCGGAGAATGAATCACCTCACTAGCATGGTACCGTCCCGGCTAACTGACTCCAGGTGCAAAACCTGCGCATGCGCAGTACCGTTGTTCACCACAGGAGGGCGCCCTACAATCTCTCTTTAACCCTACTCTGAAAAACTACTCATATTACCAAGTCATGTGTTATTAGTTGCCAAAGAGAAAAGACAGTTGAAACCTAACTTTCTTCCTCTCTCTCTCTCTCTCTCTCTCTCTCTCTCTCTCTCTCTCTCTCTCTCCCTCTCTCTCCCTTTCTTTCTTTCTTTCTTTCTTTCTTTCTTTCTTTCCTTTGTAAAACTTTTATCCTGCTCCCTCAAGAAGTGGCCATTAATGGGGGCTTTATGAACCACTCCAAATACCTGAGATGATGGTGATGCCCCATTCTTTTTTTTTTTTTCAGAGCAGGGGACCAAACCCAGGGCCTTGTGCTTGCTAGGCAAGCGCTCTATCACTGAGCTAAATCCCCAGCCCCATGATGCCCCATTCTTGTGTAGGGTGTTTTCAGGAAAACACCTGTATTGGATTCATGACTGTCATTACTTTGTCACATCCAGAAGACCTAGTTTCACAGCACGTCTCCCCAAATTTTGTTCTTATATCATTTCTGACTCCCTCTTCAACAACAGTACCTGAGCCTTGGAGGATGTTGTGCTGGTTGAATTTAATGAACTTTCCATAAATCTACATATAATCTGGGAAGACTGAATCAGAGTAGAGGTATCTTCTCCATCACATTGTCTTGAAGGAAGTCTGTGGGTCATTTTCTTGTGATTAATGTAGAATGTCCCCTGTAATTGTAGGTGGTGGTCCTAGATGTTGGTACTCCAGGGTGGATGGGCCTCAATTGTATAAGAAAACAGGTTCAGCAAACCATGGGAGCAAGCACTGCCCCCCCCACTTCTCTCTCTCTCTCTCTCTCTCTCTCTCTCTCTCTCTCTGAGTGTGTGTGTGTATGTGCATGTGTGTATGTGTGTGTGTGTGTGTGTGTGTGTGTGTGTGTGTGTGTGTAAGTGATGATGCATATATGTAGAGGTGAGACTGCAATGTCTTAGAGTAGGTTTGATCCTCCTACCAAGATTGAGGGTCATCAGGCTTGGATGGAAAATGATCTTATGTGCTGCATCATCTAAATGGATGCTTTTTTACGAATTTCTTCTCATTAACATTCTTTTCATTCAAAAACATAAGTGTTTTTAATATTTCTGTCCCTTTCTAAATACATCAAACATTAGAAAGTATTAAGGAACACATAAGGCTGTGCATGTACTTTAGAGGTAGTGTGAGTTTGCTTCACACATGGAAGGCAGCTCTCTAACAGTGAAGACAAGCACAATATTTTAAGGCAAGTAAATAATTTTTAGTACAATCAATAATTGTATAAGACACCAGGGCCTGATGTCTTTATTCATTTGTGTCCAGAAGAAGCCAGTGTGTTTTTCCTGCTGTTTGAAATATTTCCAGAAGTTTATGTAAAGGTATAGATGTAGCAATCTTTGTCCAGAATATATGAAGATGTCTAATAACTCAACAGTAAAAGGACAGCGTGGACAATGGATTTCAAGACACTTCTCCAGAGATTTCCAAGTACTTCATTTATATATTCGAAGATGCCCAGCTAGAAGAACATAGCAACCAGAAAAGCAACAGCTTTTGGTCCAGCCCCTGTTCCAGTTGTTCAGGACACACATGAATATCGAGCTGCACATCTGCCACACATGTACTGGGAGGCCTGTCTCCAGCCCCTGTGTGTTCTTTTGCTGATGGTTCAGACACTGAGAGCCCAAAGTGTCAAGTCTAGTTAACTCTGCTGTATGGCCTATGGAGTTTCATTCCCCTTGAGGGCTGCAATCCTTCTTCTGAATCTTGTATATGAGTCCTTAACTTCTACCCACTGTTTAGCTGTGGATATCTGCATCAGTCTGAGTAAGCTGTTCAGTGGAGCCTCTCAGAGGACAGCCATGTTAAACACTTGTCTGCAGTTGTTACAATTGTTATAAAATACTCTGTTACAGAGTATTATGAAATGTCAAGGATTGGTGCTTGCCCACGGATGGGTATCAAGTTTGGCTAGTAATTAACTGGCCATTCCCTCAGTCTCTACTCTGTCATCAATTCCTGATTTTTTTCTATCAGTTTCTTTATATGGCAGATAAATTTGATGAGTGTTTGTAAACTGAACATTGCTGCTTCCCTGGTATAAAGCCTATTTTCCAAGTATTCTATCTAGTTGTTTTGTAGAGAGTTTGGTAGCTCAGTTCATAGAGCAGGGGAGTGCAGTTGAGAAATATATTTTATATGTTTATCATTTATGTAACATATAGTATAATATAACAATATATATTCATATATATTTATATGCTGAGTGTGTAGGTCAGTGGTAGAGCACTTGTGAAGTGTCTAAAAGTGCAAGAGCACATGTGAGACTGTAAAGGAACTGAGAAATAGCAACCTTCTATATTACTGTTTGAAGTATAAATATAAAATGGTTCAGTCTTAAGCACCTGAATGTGCACAGAACTTATAAATGACAAAAGGGAGGAACCCGAAGAAGTACAGTGTGATGAATAGGTAAACAAAGTGTGGCATATCAATACAATGGACTAGTTTCTAGCAATGACAAGACTTATTGATACTAATCCTAATACATTAATAAAAATGACAAACATTAAACTCTGTGAAAGAAGAAATTCTAATAACCAAAAAGGGGTTAATGTTATATTAGATGATTTCATTTCTATTAAATACCTAGAATGAAGTGGTTGGTGGTGACATATGCCTTTAATCGCATCACTCAGGCAGCAGAGGCATGCAGTTCTCCATGAGTTTAAGGCCAGTCTGGTCTACAGAGCTAGATTCAGGACAGCCAATGCTGCTACACACACACACACACACACACACACACACACACACACACACACACACACACAAGCACGCACACGCACATGCACACACGCACCTTCATTCTGGAAATAACTCACTCACCCTCTCTCTCTCACTCACTCATTCAATCAAATCCAACAAATACCTCAAAAACCAGACACAAAAAAAATCAATCAATCAATAAGACAGTAGCAGCAACAACAAACGCTAGCAGAATGAGAAACCTGAAGTAGAAGTTAGATTGGGTTCCAGCTTGTTTCCTCATTAATCAAAGGTCCCCTCAGAAAACCATTTATATTATGGGCTATTGCAAAGGCACTGGTGCTGTACACAACCTGGTTTTAAGGTTCTATATTTGAAGTTCATACTTCTATCATCAATAGTTGGAAGTGGTACCTAAAAATTTAATAGGGGGTAGGCTGTGGAGGAATAAAGAGTAGCTTGTAATGGCCACAGGTTTTTTGGTGAAAGATAATTTTTTTTTGAAAACCAATAGGGTGATAGGGGCATAATTTTAATAAAATACTAAGAAAGCACTAATAGATTGTATGCTTGTAAGTAATGAACTTAGCACATAAGTTTACTACATACATGTGAACCTATTATTATTGAAACATTATGGTTATTTCCTACGTGTGAATGATTTGCCTATGTATATGTGTGTGCACTGTGTGAATGTCCAGGCCTGTGAAGACATAAGAGGGGTCTAGATCACCTGGAATTAGATTTGAAGATGCTTTTGGGCTTCCATGTAGGTGTCGTTGTAGGTTGCAGGGTTTGTAGGTGACAGATATTGAGGATTACCTTTGCCCTCCAGTAGCAGACAGGGTACCTTCCAGTATTATGAACTCTGGTTAGTAGGGTGAAGAGTCTAGTTAGACCCCGGCTCAACCTCTCCCACTGTGATGACAGAAGTGTTACCATCAGAAATCAGTCCTGAACATCAGATTGTGTAGACCAACCAATAGTCTTGACACAAGCCTGTGACAGTTGAGGCTTCCTATAGGGCCCTATGGTTAAGGACTCAGCAGTTTGTTACCCATTCCTGTTACTGGAGGTGAAATTGTGTGACACAAGATGTCTAGGTGGAGCCTTGTGTCCTCTGTTAGTTTGGCTCCATATATATTCCCTCTGTGCGCGCGCGCGCGCGCACACACACACACACACACACACACACACACACACACAGATTTATATATATATATTTATATATTCACATATTCATATATATATTTATATATTCATATATTTAATTATTTTCATTTTTTAAAATTTGGCCACATATGTTAAACTGTTAAACTTGGCATTCATGCTTTTGTTGGCTGAGAGAAGTGTAGAAGAAACCTACAGGGTTTTTGGAATATGTGTATTATTGCCTTTTAAGGTGACTGGTAGTGACAGTAGTGGGAAAATAGATAAGTATAAAATAACATACATGTATTAAAAAATCATGCCTAGGAGAAAAGTATTGAGACAGAGGTCACAAAGTCCACATGGAAATGTAAAGAGAAGTGGCCTGGACATGCTTGGGGCGTTTTGAGACTGTCCATTCTAACAAGTGCTGGAGGACTCCTCCCCCCCATCCATGTACTTCCGCTTCCTGGAGCTGATGCGGGCATTCACCAAGATGGCGGTTGTGAGACTTGCTCCGTCTAGTCTGTCCAGTGTGGGTGGACCCCACATTAGCGGACTTCCAGAACAAGCCCGATCCTTAAGGGCTTTGTGGTCTCACGGGGCTGTCTGTCAGAACCAGCAACTGCAGGATGGAGCTGCGGTCATCTCCACAAGGACTTCATCTTCTCAAGAGGTAAAGGGGCAGCGCGCAAGTCTGGAGTTTAGGAAGGAAGGATTTGGCCTGTGATACACAAGGAGCAAAGGCAGCCCTCACATACATCCCCTGTTTTCCTGCCTCATTACAAACAGCTCTGGAGCATCACATAAATCAGTCATCAACCTTTCTACAAGGGCTCACAGAAGACATCTGAAGCAGATGACACCGTCTCTGGCAAGGTAACTTACTACTTCTGAGATAGAATCTCACTTTGTGGGCAGCCTGGTCTACAGAGAAACCCTGGCTCAAAACACCAAACCAAAGCAAAACCCCAAAACATTAACAGAGCCCAGGCAATCTCACAAGTCTCTGCAGCACCATTTGCCAAACAGCAAGTCAAGGCGTTCTGCTGGTCTCCCTAGCTGCTTGTCTCTCTTCAGGATCCCTAAGCATCCTTTTCATGATGGGTACCAGGTGACCCATGATTTGAAGACAGAGCCCAAGCCTGGGGACTCCTGAGTCTATACCTGCTGAATGCTCTTAGTCATATGAGACCTCCACCCTGTGGGACAGCAGCTCCTACGCCTTAATGAAACTACCTAATTTTATTTTTATGTATAACTTAAGTTGTGTAAACATACAAAAAGGTACACAGATACAGACACACACATGCACGTGGGCAAACACACACACACACACACACACACACACACACACACACACACAATTGTTTTGCCTCTGTGTATTTTCTGTGTACCATGTGTGGTAGAACCTGGTGCTGGTTCCCCAGCAGACAGTTGTGAGCTGCCCTGTGTGTCTTAGCAATCAGAACTGAGTGTTATTCAAACCAAAACTAGAGCTGGTCACTGCCAAGCCCCCTATCTAGATTTTTTTTTTGTTTTTCCTGTTTTTGTTATTTTTGTTCTTTTTTCTTTTTTATTGGATATTTTATGTATTTACATTTCAAATGTTATCCCCTTTCTTGCCTCTCCCATCCCCCCTCCACAACCCCTGATTCTATGAAGACTTTCTTAATATATAGCGCATTAATGTTAATAGACAGCACTGGAAAATTAATCATAAGACAAATTGTCAACTTTAGGGCAATATCAATAATGAATATTAGATTAACATTACCTGTTTGCTAATGGATAAAAGACATATTGAACAGGAACTGTGACCATGTTCCCCTCACAGAAGGGGAGTGAGGACCTTCTGTTCTGTTGATTTTGCACTGATATACATGTGAAGGTCAGAGATTCCCATTGTCTTCCTCTCAGTTTCTTGTCCCCCACATATGTGGAGCTAAGTGTGTACTGGTCAGAGGACAGAGCCAACTGACAGTTCTGTTCTGCCACATTGTGGCTTCTGAGGACTGAACTCAGGTCATCAGGCCTCCCTGTGGGTTCCACCCCTGGTCCCTCTGTTCTGGAGACAAACCTCACTCACCCACATCCCTGGTGTGATTGATTTACTACTTTGGAGTGCACTGATATTCACACTTGCAGGCAAGTAGCTTTGGGATCCCCTTATCCCCACATCTACAGTCGGGTTTTCAAGGCAAAAGTTTTACCAATTGAGCTTTACCAACCACCAGAGCCCTTCATTATTTTCTTGGGGGGGATTTTTATTTGATATTTTTCATTTCCATTTCAAATGTTATCCCCTTTCCTAGTTTGCCATCCATGAACCCCTATTTCCTCGCCCCTCCCCCTGAGGGTTTTCCCCCACCCATATACTCACCCCTTCCTACCTCCCCGTCTTAGCATTCCCTTACATTGTGGAGAGGATAGAGCCTTGGCAAGACCAAGGGCTTCTCCTCCCATTGGTGCTCAACAAGGCCGTCCTCTGCTACATATGCACCTGAAGACATGGGTCTGTCAGTGTACTCTGTAGATGGCGGGACATCTGGGTTCTTTCCAGCCCTGGCAATTACAAGTAAGGGTGCTATGAATGTAACTGAGTATGTGTCCTTGTTATATGTTGGTGCCCCTTTTGGGTATATGCCCAGGAGGCTGTATAGCTAGGTCCTCAGGTAGTACTATGTCCGAATTCTGAGGAACTTACAAACTAATTTCCAGAGTTGCAATCCCACCTACAGTGGAGGAGTGTTCCTCTTTTCTCCTCATCCTCGTCAACATTTGTTGTCACCTTAGATTTTGTTCTTAGCCATTCTGACTGGAGTGGGGTCAAATCTCAGCATTTTCTTAGTTTGATTTTTGCTGATGATTAAGGATGTTTAATAGTTCCTTAGGTACTTCAGGGCCATTTGATATTCCTCAGTTTAGAATTCTTTGTTTAGCTCTGCACCTCATTTTGTACTAGAGTTATTTGATTCTCTGCAGTCAAAACTTCTGAGTTTCTTTGTACACATTGCATATTAGCCTTCTATACTCTGTCTTCTCCTTCACCTTCTTCTTAGTCGTTGTCTTCGTTGTCTTCATCGTTGTCGTCTCTTCCTACCCCTCCTTCTCCTCTTCACCCTCCCCTCTCCCCCCTCCCCCCGCTTCCTGTGATCCTCGTCCTCCTCCTAATCCTCCTCCTCCTCCTCCTCCTCCTCCTACTCCTCCTCAGTCTTCTTTGTCTTCGTCTTCTTCCTAGAAGTTGTCGGCTTCGTCGGCTTCTTAGGCTTTGTTGGCTCCTTGGCTTCGGCTTCTTTTGCTTCTTTCCCTTCTTCTTGGCTTTGTCTTCGCCTTCTTCTTTCACTTCTTCTTTCCCTTCTTCTTCGGCTTCAGCTTCAGTTTCGGCTTCGACTTAGGCAGCTTCGGCCCCATCGGCTTCAGCGGCATCGGCTTCGTGGGCACTGGCTTGGTCGGCATCGACTTCCGGCACATCAGCTTAGGCCGCATCAGCTTCGACAGCTTCTTTGGCAGCCTCGGCCTCGCCTTCAGCTTAGGCTTTGTCTTCGGCTTTGGCCTCGGCCTCGGCCTCTGCCTCGGCTTTGGCTTCAGCTTCGGCTTCGGCTTCGGCTTTGGCTTCGGCGTTGGCTTCTTGGTCAGCTTCGGGTTCGGTGGTTTCAGCATCGACTTCGTTGGCTTCGGCGGCTTCAGCCGCATCGACAGCTTCGGTGTCGATTTCTTCGGCTGTGGCTTGGCCTGCTGCATCAGGTGCTGCTTTGGCTGCATCTTCTGCTTCTGCTTAGGTTGCTCCTGCTGCTGCTGCTACTGCTGCTCCTCCTCCTGCTCCTCCTCCCCCTCCTTTAACTTTTTCTTATTTTTCTTCTTCTTTTATATTGGATATATTTCTTTATTTAACATTTCAAATGTTATTCCCTTTCCCAGTTTCCTGTCCATAAACACCCAATGCCCTCCCCCTTCCCTGTAAGGGTCTCCCTCCACGAATCCACCCCCTTACAACCCACCCCTACATTCCCCTGAGCTGGGGGTCCAACCAGGTTAGGACCAAGGGCTTCCCCTTCCACTGGTGACCAACAAGTGTATTCTCTGATACATATACAGTTGGAGCCCTGGGTCCATATATAGTCTTTGGGTAGTGGTTTAGTCCCTGGCAATCTCTGGCATTGTTGTTCTTATGGGGTTGCAAGCACGTTCAGCTCTTTCAGTCCTTTCTCTAATTCGTGAAAGGGGGTCCTGTTCTCAGTTCAGTAGTTTGCTGCTAGTGTTCACCTCTGCATTTCACATGCTCTGGTTGTGTCTCTCAGGGGACATCTATATCCGGTTCCTGTCATCACACACTTCTTAGCTTCATCAGTCTAATCTAGTTTTGGTGGCTGTATATGTATGGGCCACATGTGGGCCAGGCTCTGAATGGCTGTTCCTTCAGTCTCTGCTCTAAACTTTGCCTCCTCCTATGGATATTTTTGTTATCCCATTTTAAGAAGGAATGGAAGCATCTGTATTTTATTCATTGTTTCTTTTTTTTAGCTTCATGTGGTCTGTGGATTGCATCTAGAGTAATTCAAGGTTTTGTTCTAATAGCCACTTATCAATGAGTGCATGCCATGTGTGTTTTTCTGTGATTGGGTTACCTCACTCAGGATGATATTTTCCAGTTCCAACCATTTGCCTATAAATTTCATGAAGTCATTGTTTTTGATTGCTGAGTAGTACTCCATTGTGTAGATGTACCACATTTTCTGGATCCATTCCTCTGTTGAAGGGCATCTGGGTTCTTTCCAGCTTCTGGCTATTATAAATAAGGCTGCGATGAACATAGTGGAGCACGTGTCTCTTTTATATGTTGAGGCATCTTTTGGGTATATGCCCAAGAGAGGTATAGCTGGATCCTCAGGCAGTTCAATGTCCAATTTTCTGAGGAACCTCCAGACTGATATCCAGAATGGTTTTACCAGTCTGCAATCCCACCAACAATGGAGGAGTGTTCCTCTTTCTCCGCATCCTCGCCAGCATCTGCTGTCACCTGAGTTTTTGATCTTAGCCATTCTCACTGGTGTGAGGTGAAATCTCAGGGTTGTTTTGATTTGCATTTCCCTTATGACTAAAGATGTTGAACATTTCTTTAGGTGTTTCTCAGCCCTTCGGCATTCCTCAGCTGTGAATTCTTTGTTTAGCTCTGAACCCCATGTTTTAATAGTGTTATTTGTCTCCCTGCGGTCTAACTTCTTGAGTTCTTTGTATATTTTGGATATAAGGCCTCTATCTGCTGTAGGATTGGTAAAGATCTTTTCCCAATCTGTTGGTTGCCGTTTTGTCCTAACCACAGGGTCCTTTGCCTTACAGAAGCTTTGCAGTTTTATGACATCCCATTTGTCCATTCTTGATCTTAGAGCATAAGCCATTGGTGTTTTGTTCAGGAAATTTTTTCCAGTGCCCATGTGTTCCAGATGCTTCCCTAGTTTTTCTTCTATTAGTTTGCGTGTATTAGGTTTGATGTGGAGGTCCTTGATCCACTTGGACTTAAGCTTTGTACAGGGTGATAAGCATGGATCGATCTGCATTCTTCTACATGTTGACCTCCAGTTGAACCAGCACCATTTGCTGAAAATGCTATCTTTTTTCCATTTGATGGTTTTGGCTCCTTTGTCAAAAATCAAGTGACCATAGGCATGTGGGTTCATTTCTGGGTCTTCAATTCTATTCCATTGGTCTATCTGTCTGTTCTGTACCAATACCATGCAGTTTTTATCACTATTACTCTGTAATACTGCTTGAGTTCAGGGATAGTGATTCCCCCTGAAGTCCTTTTATTGTTGAGGATACTTTTAGCTATCCTGGGTTTTTTGTTATTCCAGATGAATTTGCAAATTGTTCTGTCTAACTCTTTGAAGAACTGGATTGGCATTTTGATGGGGATTGCATTGAATCTGTAGATCGCTTTTGGTAAAATGGCCATTTTTACTATATTAATCCTGGCAATCCATGAGCATGGGAGATCGTTCCATCTTCTGAGGTCTTCTTCAGTTTCTTTCTTCAGTGTCTTGAAGTTCTTATTGTACAGATCTTTTACTTGCTTTGTTAAAGTCACACCGAGGTACTTTATATTATTTGGGTCTATTATGAAGGGTGTCGTTTCCCTAATTCCTTTCTCGGCTTGTTTCTCTTTTGTGTAGAGGAAGGCTACTGATTTATTTGAGTTAATTTTATACCCAGCCACTTTACTGAAGTTGTTTATCAGCTTTAGTAGTTCTCTGGTGGAACTTTTGGGATCACTTAAATAAACTATCATATCATCTGCAAATAGTGATATTTTGACTTCTTCTTTTCCGATCTGTATCCCCTTGACCAAATCCTTTTGTTGTCTGATTGCTCTGACTAGAACTTCAAGAACTATATTTAATAAGTATTGAGAGAGTGGGCAGCCTTGTCTAGTCCCTGATTTTAGTGGGATTGCTTCAAGTTTCTCTCCATTTAGTTTAATGTTAGCAACTGGTTTGCTGTATATGGCTTTTACTATGTTTAGGTATGGGCCTTGAATTCCTATTCTTTCCATGACTTTTATCATGAAGGGGTGTTGAATTTTGTCAAATGCTTTCTCAGCATCTAATGAAATGATCATGTGGTTTTTGTTCTGTCAGTTTGTTTATATAATGGATCACGTTGATGGTTTTCCGTATATTAAACCATCCCTGCATGCCTGGGATGAAGCCTACTTGATCATGGTGGATGATTGTTTTGATGTGCTCTTGGATTCGGTTTGTCAGAATTTTATTGAGTATTTTTGCGTCGATATTCATAAGGGAAATTGTTCTGAGGTTATCTTTCTTTGTTGGGTCTTTGTGTGGTTTAGGTATAAGAGTAATTGTGGCTTCATAGAAGGAATTCGGGAGTGATCCATCTGTTTCAATTTTGTGGAATAGTTTGGATAATATTGGTATGAGTTCTTCTATGAAGGTTTGATAGAATTCTGCACTAAACCCATCTGGACCTGGGCTGTTTTTGGTTGGGAGACCCTTAATGACTGCTTCTATCTCCTTTGGAGTTATGGGGTTGTTTAACTGGTTTATCTGTTCCTGATTTAACTTCGGTACCTGATATTTGTCTAGGAACTTGTCCATTTCCTGTAGATTTTCAAGTTTAGTTGAATATAGGCTTTTATAGTAAGATCTGATGATTTTTTGAATTTCCTCTGAATCTGTAGTTATGTCTCCCTTTTCATTTCTGATTTTGTTAATTTAGACACACTCTCAGTGTCCTCTCGTTAGTCTGGCTAAGGGTTTATCTATCTTGTTGATTTTCTCAAAGAACCAACTTTTGGTTCTGTGGATACTTTCTATGGTCCTTTTTGTTTCTACTTGGTTGATTTCAGCTCTGAGTTTGATTATTTCCTGCCTTCTACTCCTCCTGGGTGTATTTGCTTCTTTTTGCTCTAGAGCTTTTAGGTGTGCTGTCAAGCTGCTGACATATGCTCTTTCCTGTTTCTTTCTGCAGGCACTCAGCGCTATGAGTTTTCCTCTTAGCACAGCTTTCATTGTGTCCCATAAGTTTGGGTATGTTGTATCTTCATTTTCATTAAATTCTAAAAAGTTTTTAATTTCTTTCTTTATTTCTTCCTTGACTAGGTTATCATTGAGTAGAGCATTGTTCAATTTCCACGTATATGTGGTCATTCTTCCCTTATTGTTTTTGAAGACCAGTTTTAGGCCGTGGTGGTCTGATAGCACACATGGGATTATTTCTATCTTTCTGTACCTGTTGAGGCCCGTTTTTTGACCAACTATATGGTCAATTTTGGAGAAAGTACCATGAGGAGCTGAGAAGAAGGTATATCCTTTTGCTTTAGGATAGAATGTTCTATAAATATCTGTTAAGTCCATTTGGCTCATGACTTCTCTTAGTCTGTCTACGTCTCTGTGTAATTTCTGTTTCCATGATCAGTCCATTGATGAGAGTGGGGCGTTGAAATCTCCCTTTATTATTGTGTGAGGTACAATGTGTGTTTTGAGCTTTAGTAAGGTTTCTTTTACGTATGTAGGTGCCCTTGTATTTGGGGCATAGTTATTTAGGATTGAGAGTTCATCTTGGTGGATTTTTCCTTTGATGAATATGAAGTGTCCTTCCTTATCTTTTTTGATGACTTTTAATTGAAAATTGATTTTTTTTGATATTAGAATGGCTACTCCAGCTTGCTTCTTCTGACCATTTGCTTGGAAAGTTGTTTTCCAGCCTTTCACTCTGAGGTAGTGTCTGTCTTTGTCTCTGAGGTGTGTTTCCTGTAGGCAGCAGAATACAGGGTCCTCGTTGCGTATCCAGTTTGTTAATCTATTTCTTTTTATTTGGGAGTTGTGGCCATTGATGTTGAGAGATATTAAGGAATAGTGATTATTGCTTCCTGTTATATTCATATTTGGATGTGAGGTTATGTTTGTGTGCTTTTCTTCTCTTTGTTTTGTTGCCAAGACGATTAGTTTCTTGCTTCTTCTAGGGTATAGCTTGCCTCCTTATGTTGGGCTTTACCCTTTATTATCCTTTGTAGTGCTGGATTTGTAGAAAGATATTGTGTAAATTTGGTTTTGTCATGGAATATCTTGGTTTCTCCATCTATGTTAATTGAGAGTTTTGCAGGATACAGTAACCTGGGCTGGCACTTGTGTTCTCTTAGGGTCTGTATGACATCTGTCCAGGATCTTCTGGCCTTCATAGTTTCTGGCGAAAAGTCTGGTGTGATTCTGATAGGTCTGCCTTTATATGTTACTTGACCTTTTCCCCTTACTGCTTTTAATATTCTTTCTTTATTTTGTGCGTTTGGTGTTTTGACTATTATGTGATAGGAGGTGTTTCTTTTCTGGTCCAATCTATTTGGAGTTCTGTAGGCTTCTTGTATGCCTATGGGTATCTCTTTTTTTAGGGTAGGGAAGTTTTCTTCTATGATTTTGTTGAAGATATTTACTGGTCCTTTGAGCTGGGAGCCTTCACTCTCTTCTATACCTATTATCCTTAGGTTTGATCTTCTCATTGAGTTCTGGATTTCCTGTATGTTTTGGACCAGTAGCTTTTTCCGCTTTACATTATCTTTGACAGTTGAGTCAATGATTTCTAGGGAATCTTCTGCTCCCAAGATTCTCTCTTCCATCTCTTGTATTCTGTTGGTGAGGCTTCTATTTACAGCTCCTTGTCTCTTTTTTTGATTTTCTATATCCAGGGTTGTTTCCATGTGTTCTTTCTTGATTGCTTCTATTTCCATTTTTAATTCCTTCAACTGTTTGATTGTGTTTTCCTGGAATTCTTTCAGGCATTTTTGCGATTCCTCTCTGTAGGCTTCTACTTGTTCTCTAAGGGAGTTCTTCACGTCTTTCTTGAAGTCCTCCAGCATCATGATCAAATATGATTTTGAAACTAGATCTTGCTTTTCTGGTGTGTTTGGATATTCCATGTTTATTTTGGTGGGAGAATTGGGCTCCGATGATGGCATGTAGTCTTGGTTTCTGTTGCTTGGGTTCCTGCACTTGCCTCCCGCCATCATATTATCTCTAGTGTTACTTTTTTCTGCTATTTCTGACAGTGGCTAGACTGTCCTATAAGCCTGTGTGTCAGGAGTGCTGTAGACCAGTTTTCCTGTTTTCTTTCAGCCAGTTATGGGGACAGAGTTTTCTGCTTTCGGGCGTGTAGTTTTTCCTCTCTATAGGTCTTCAGCTGTTCCTGTGGGCCTGTGTCTTGAGTTCAGCAGGCAGGTCACTTGCAGGGGAAAAGTTGGTCCTACCTGAGGTTCCGAGGCTCAAGTGTGCTCGTGGGGTACTGCCTAAGTCCTCTCCGCGGCGGCAGCAACCGAGGAGATCTGCGCCGCTCTTTCCGGGAGCCTCCGTGCACCAGGGTTCCAGATGGCGTTTGGTGTTTTCCTCTGGCGTCTGGATGTGTGCAGAGTGCAGTCTCTTCTGGTTTCCCAGGTGTGTCTGCCTCTCTGTAGTTTTAGCTCTCCCTCCCACGGGATTTGGGTGCAGAGAACTGTTTATCTGGTCTGTTTCCTCAACTTGAGTATTTCTTATTTACATTTCAATTGTTATTACCTTTCCTGGTTTCCAAGCAAACATCCCCCTAACCCCTTCCCCTCCCCTTCTATATGGGTGTTCCCCTTTCCATCCTCCTCACCTTACAACCCTCCCCACAACAATCCTGTTCACTGGGCATTAGGTCTTGGCAGCACCAAGGGCTTCCCCTTCCACCGGTGCCCTACTACATTGCTACCTATGCAGTTGGAGACCAGGGTCAGTCCATGTATAGTCTTTGGGTAGTGGCTTAGTGGTTGATGGTTTAGTCTCTGGGAGCTCTGGAGGGTCTGGATGGTTGATGTTGTTGTTATTCCTATGGGATTGAAAGCCCCTTCAGCTCCTTCAGTCTGTTTTATTTTTCTTCTTTTTAATTGGATATATTTATTTATGTTCAAATGTACATTCCTTTCCCATTTTCCTGTCCGTAAGCCTCCTATCCCCTCCTCCTTCATCATAACTGTGGCCATCCCATTCACTCCCCCTTTCTATGCCCCCGACATTTCCCTGCTCTGGGGTCCATCCTTGGCAGGACCAAGGACTTCCCCTTCCACTGGTGCCCAAAAATGATATTCCAACTCTGCAGCATATGCAGTTGGAGTCCTGGGACAGTCTATGTAAAGTCTTTGGGTAGTGATTTAGTCCCTGGAAGCTCTGGATGGTAGGCCTTGATATTGTTATGAGGTTTCAAGAACCTTCAGATCTTTCAGTCCCTTCTGTAATTTCCCCAAGGGTGCCCCATTCTCAGTTGAGTAGGTTGCTGCTAGTGTTTACCTATGTATTTGACATGCTCAGCTCGTGTCTCTCAGGAGAGACCTATATCCGGTTCCTGTCATCATGCTCTTCTTAGCTTCATCAGTCTCACCTAGTTTTGGTGGCTCTCTCTCTCTCTCTCTCTCTCTCTCTCTCTCTCTCTGTGTGTGTGTGAGTATTTCTGTATATATATATATATATATATATATATATATATATATATATATATATATATATGGGGCACATGTTGGGCAGGCTCTGAATGGCCGTTTCTTGAGTGTCTGCTGTAAAGTTTGCCTCCGTATACCCTCCTATGAATATTTTTGTTCCCCATTTTAAGAAGGATTGCAAGCATCTGAATTTTGGTCATCCTTCTTGAACTTCATGGAGTCTGGGGATTGCATCTTGGGTAATTTGAGCTTTTGGGCTAACATACAATTATCACTGAGTGTAGACCATGTGTGTTTTCCTGTGAATGGGTTAACTCACTCAGGTTGACATTTTCCAGTTCCATCCATTTGCCTCTGAATTTCATGAAATCATATAGTTGAGTAGTACTCCATTGTGTAGATGTACCACATTTTCTGTATCCATTCCTCTGTTGAAGGGCATCTGGGTTCTTTCCAGCTTCTGGCTATTATAAATAAGTCTGCTATGAACATAGTGGAGCATGTGTCCTTGTTATATGTTGGAGCACCATTTGGGTCTTTGCCCAGGAGAGGTGTAGCTGGGTCCTCAGGTAGTGGAATGTTCAATTTTCTGAGGAACCTCCAGACTGATTTCCAAATTGGTTGTACCAGTTTGCAATCCTACCAACAATGGAGGAGTGTTCCTCTTTCTCCACATCCTCACCAGCATCTACTGTCACCTGAGATTTTATCCTAGCCATTCTGACTAGTGTGAGGTGAAATTGTAGGGTTGTTTTGATTTGCATTGCCCTGATGACTAAGGATGTTGAACATTTCCTAAGGTGCTTCTCACCCATTCGATATTCCTCACCTTTGAATTTTTGTTTAGCTCTGTACCCCAGTTTTTGATAGTGTTATTTGGCTCTCTGGAACATAGGTTCTTGAGTTCTTTCTATATTTTTGATATTAGCCCTGTATCAGATGTAGTATTAGTAAAGATCTTTTCCCAATTTGTCGATTTCTATTTTGTCCTAACAACAGTGTCCTTTGCCTCATAGAAGCTTTGTAGTTTTATGAGATCCCATTTGTTGATTCTTGATCTTAGAGCATAAACCATTGGTGTTTTGTTCAGGAAATTTTTCCCAGTTCTCACGTGTTTGAGACAGTTCCCTACTTTTTCTTCTGTTACTTTCAGTGCATGTGGTTTGATTTGGAGGTCCTTGATCCATGTGGACTTAAGGTTTGTATAGGGAGATAAGAATGGACCCAAAGCCCTTGGTCCTCCGAAGGTTGGACTCCCAGTGCAGGGGTATGTGGGGGGGCAGTAAGGGGAATGTATGGGGTAATACCCATATGGGGGAGGATATTGGAGGGGATGGGGGCAGATGGACCGGAAACTGGGAAGGGGAATAACTTTTAAAATGTAAATAAAGAAACATATCTAATAAAAGATTAAAAAAAAGAACGTAACTATTTGCATTCTTCTACATGCTGTCCTCCATTGATCTAGAACCATATGTTGAAAACGCTTTTTTTCCATTGGATGATTTTAGCTCCTTTTTCAAAGATTAAGTGACCAACGGTGTGTGGAAACATTTCTGGATTTTCAGTTTTATTTCGCTGATCTATCTGCAGGTCTCTGTACCAATACCATACAGTTTTTATGACTATTGCTCTGTAATACTGTTTGTGGTGAGGGATGGTGATTCCCCAGGAAGTTCTTTCATTGTTGAGTATAGTTTTTGCTATTCTTGTTTTTTTGTTCTTTCAACGGGCCTCTGTGTCAGCACTCAGGTGGAATTGTTTTCCTGTTTTCTTTCAGCCATTTCTGGGAAGAGGTGCTCTGCTCTCAGGTATGGAGGTGCTCCTGGTGACTGTCTTTGAGCTCTTGGCACAGGTAGGAATTGGAAGGATCCCCCACCCCCGACTGCTCCTATGTCCCTGCACCCAGCAGGCAGAGATGACACTAGACCATTCCCTCTTAGGCTGGGAATGTGAGCAGAGGGTAGTCTCCTTTGATTTCTCAGGAGTGTCCTCACTTCTGAGGGTCCAGCTCTCTCCCCCACAGGATTTGGGAGCAGGGAGCTGTTTGACTCATTCAGTTCAGTTCTGGGCACCGACCAGAACTGCAGGTACCTGCTGCTAACAGTTCCTATATTACTGTGTCCAGAGGAACTATGCAGTTTCCTGTCTGACCAGGGATGTGGGCAGAGGTGAGCAGAAGTGTCCTGCGGTTTCAGGATGTTCTGCACTTCTCAGTTTTCAGCTCTCTTCCCCACGGGATTTGAGATTAGGGATCTACACTCTCATTCTCATTTCCTATTTTTTTTGCTTGAAGGAGAATTGATGATACACCAGCATATTTTCTGAAGTCCATATGCTTCTTGATCATTTTGTTATTTTAGGGTGTTAATTAGTTGTTAAGGTAGAGCTTCATGTAAATAATGCAAGAATGAATTATATTTTGAAAATATTCTTTTGCTTATTGAATATTTTCTTTAAAACTCTGATTTGTCCAACTTTACTTTTTCATTCTGTCAGTCCATTTATTCCCCACATGTAACTTAAATATCTATTGTGTATAATACACATTCTAATATATCTCAAGATCTTCCCATTCCTCAACCTTTACATTCCTCTGCCCAGTCAAGCTTCCTTACATTATATGAATGTAAATATAACATGAAATGAACTTTGCTATTTGGAAACCTCGTTTCTTTTTGCTGAAACCTTTTGGACTCTCATGTATAGGAGATTGGATGCCATAGGTTATCTCCTTGTACTTATATTTACCCAATTTGTTGTAAGTCCAGGGACACATCGACCATTTTACCACAAAGCCTGAGGTCCTGCTTTACTACCTTTTAGCCCCTGTGTTACCATGGATACTTTATCTATTACCTAAGCAGTATGTGGTGATCCTAATGGCAGCAAATATGGAAACCTTAATCGTGGGTGTAAAAAAATGAAATTTGAAAATGAAAAGAGTCAAAGTATTGGTGACTGGGGGTTTCAATTTTTCATTTGTTGCTAAAATTTACGGAGATACAAATAGTCTGTAGATCTGCATCTGTAGGTCATGCCTATGTTGTGTCAGTCATCTAGCATAAGACCCACAACATGTCAGTCACCCACAAGTCATACAGGTTATCAAAAATCTGTCCCTAAAACCTACATAGCCTGTTAATTATCCAAAGGAAAAGCCCACAGCCTGGCAACCATCCATAAGAATTGCCCATGTCCTGTCAGTCATCCACTGGAAACCCCCTCATCCTGTCAATCATCTATCAGCAACTCACAAAACCTGTCAGTCACCCAGAAGAAATTATCAGAGTCTGTCAATCAGACCTAACAAATGGCCATAGTCTATTAATCACCCACAGGACATGCCCACAAAGTTATATACAAACCCTTCAGAGCCTGTTAGTCATTCATTAGAAACTCCCATAGCCTCTCATTCAATGGAGAGACCCACAGCTTGTCAGTCTTTCATAACATATCTTAGAGCCTGTCAATTATTCATAGGTAGAGTCAACAGCCTGTCTCTCAACCGTAGGAAACACATACCAACTTTGTCACTTGTCCAAAGTACAAGCCCACACTATGTCAGTCATTCACAGGAAATACCCACACCCTGTCCATCATTCATAAGAAACACCCAACGCCTGTCAACCATACATAGTACACATCTACAATTGTTCAATATGCATAGCAAACATGCACAGCCTTCCAGTCAGTCATCCATATTAGCTGACTGCTACCTGCATATCATCCATAGAAAGTACCCACAACCTGTCAGGCATTCATAGGAAACACCTACAACATGTCAATCATCCGTAGGAAGGAGTTACAGCCTGATTGTCACCTACATGGCAGACCCCCAACCTGGCAACCATCTGTGGGAAAAACCTGCAGCCTATCAAACACCCATAGGAATTGCCCACAGCCTTAGAACCATTTCTAAAAAATGCCCATATCCTCTGAAAATCCACAGAGAAAGTCAACAGCCTTTCAGTCATCTATTGGAAACACACACAGTCTGTTAGTCATCTAGAGGACACACACATTGCTTGAGAGTCATCCATAGGAAAAACTAAGTGCATGCCATGCATGCATAGGAAATGACCACAGCAAGCCAATTGTGCATAGGAATTTCCAATAGTCTGTCAGTTATCAAGAGAAAATTCACACAGTCTGTCAATTATACAAAGTAAATATCAACAGTATTCAATTAAATATTAAACATAGAAATGTTCAAAAACCCACAACCCCCACACACTCACAACATAAATAGGGACATGATAAACCTGGGAGACAGCACACAATAAATCATGCTGATAGCAAAGATCCATCTCTGCCTCCGGCTCCTCCTCCTACATCATTCAGGCCTCAGGTTTGCCATGCAGAGCCGATCCTGTTACCATGCCTGCTTGAAATCAAATGGGGAGATGTTTGTGATGAGGAACTTCATCAATTTATTCTAATAGCTTTATAAAAATCATGTAGTGAAGGAAGCGCAGGATTTTGTTTCTGTTGACAGCACATTTTCAGAAGGGTTTAGTCCACGGTTTTTCTGCATACGGTAGCTAATTCTTCAGAGCTCCTGATAAAGCAGAAAAGTGTGAAAACAAGGCCCTGCCTTGTGTGTCCATTCAAGAGTCCAACCTCACCTTATTTCAATTATATTGACAATAGCAACAAGAAACGTCAGAAAAATGAAAGGAAATGCCTCATTGTGAATATGATCACAGTTTACCAAGGATATAAACACAAATGTTTACACAATATGAACATAGAATTAATATTTATTTAATAAATCCCAGTGAGAGGTTTACAGCGTGCCTCAATTGTTTACATTCCTGAATGAAAGACACACACACACACACACACACACACACGCACACAAACACACACACACCTACACACACACACCCCTACACAAAGGGAGTATAAATTAGTCATAGGAGGGAATACAAAGTGTGAAGCAGAGACTGAAGGAAAGGCCATCCAGAGAGTGCAACGTAAGGGGATCCATCCCACATGCAGTCACCAAACTCAGGCACTCTTGGGGATGCCAAGAGGTGCATGCTGACAGGAGCCTGATATAGGTGTCATCTGAGAGGCTCTGCCAGAGCCTGAGAAATTTAGAGGCAATGTTCTCAACAAACCATTGGACTGAGAAGTGGGACCACAATGGAGGAGTTAGAGAAAGGACCCCATAGGAAGAAAAACAATGTCAACCAACCAGATACCGCAGAGCATCCAGGGACTAAAGCTCCAAGTAAAGCATACACATGGAGCAACCCCTGGCTCCAGCAGAATATGGAGCAGAAGATGGACCTTGTTGGGCATCAATGGGAAGGGAGGCCTGTGGTCCTGTGAAGACACAATGCCCCAGTGAAGGAGAATGCCAGGGCAGGGAAGCAGGTGGGAGTGGGTGGGAGGGTGGGGAGTGCCCTTGTGGAGGCATGGTGTGGGGTGATGTGATGGGCTGAGGTTTTCTGGAGGGGAATCATTTCATATGTAAATAAAAAATCTTACGAATGAAATGAAAAAGAGTAGAGGGCTATTCCTATAAAAACTGGAAATCAATGGAACTAAATATTTTCTGAGGGCAGTTTAAAGAAGAAAATGTCTGTGGAAATTTAGAAGATGGTAAGTGACCTCAAAACATTCCATGTTCTATGTTGAAGAGAATTTTGTCTTCTGAATTCTAAAACTGACTCTTTTTCCATTCTTAATCCTGTAGGAGAGCGAGGTCCACCTAATTCCTACTCTTTCATGCTTACTGATCAAGAAAATAGTTCTCTCCTTCTAAATTCACTGTTTATGAGTCTAGAACTTCTTTGTTGTTACTTTGGTTGCAACAATTGCATCCCCCTACACTCTGTTGCAACTCTGAAATTTTCAGTGCACTTTAAAAATTGATTCTATAGTATTTTATCCTTTGGAATATTTTTAGGTCTAGAGATATGGCTCAGTCGTTAAGAGCTTTGGCTAACTGCACTTCTAGGAGACCTGAGCCTAATATGCAGCTGTACATTTTGGCCTTCAACTGTGTGTAACTACAGTTTGAAGGGGATGTTGAATTCTATTCTGGATGCTACAGACACTACATTCATTTGGTGCACAGAAATACATGCTAAGTATCTATACAGGTCAAATATCAAAATAATACATACTTACCCATGGGTGTCTGTTTTTACCACCTATGTTGCACCTATAGTGTCCAGAAGAGAGGTTCAGGTCCCAGAGATGTAAGTGCTCTTAGGCACTGGATGATTCTGAGAATAGAAATAGGTTGTTGGAAAATGCAACCAACCCTTATCAATATTGAGTCATTCCTCTAAGCCCCACATTGATTTTCCCTATTTTATAGTGTAATTTTGCTTTGTTTTTGTCCATGGCAGTTGGAGCTCTTCAAGAGAGCACTACTTCTTAAGCCCTCCCAGGTCAGGCTTTCGGGTCCCTGGGTTTATCAATTAAAATTGGGGTACAAAGATAAGCAGAGAATTCTCAACAAAGGAATTTCAAATGGCCAAGAAGCACTTAAAGAAATCTTCAAAGTCCTTAACCATCTTTGAAATGAGAATCAAAATGATGCTGAGATTTCATATACACTGTTAGAAAGGCTAAGTCCATAATTTCAAGTGATAGTACATGCTGGTAAGGATGTGGAGCACAGAAAAGATTTTTTCATTGTTGCTGGAGTAGAAATTTGTACAATCAATTTGGAAAATTAATTTGGCATTTTCTCTGAATACTCAAAATAATTTTACCTCAAGACCTAGCTATACCTCTCCTAGGCATTTACACAAACGGTTACCTACTATACAACAGGGACACTTGCTCAACTATGATCATAGTAGCTTTGTTCATAATACCCATAAACTAGAAACAATTCAATTGCCCCTAAAACAAGGATGGATAAAAAATAATGTGGTACATTTGCACTGTAGAATACTATTCAGCTATGAAAAACAAAGACATCTTGAATTTTGCAAGCAAATAGGTGGAAATTGAGAATATCATCCTGAGTTAGGTAACCCACACCCAAAAACATGCATTGAATGTACTGACTTATAAGTGCTTATTAGTCAAAATTACAGTGTAATCATAATATACCGTATATACAGAAAGATACTGAATATGAAGGAAAGCTCAATATAAAATACCTGATTCTCACTTAGGAGGGGGAATAAAATAGTCATAGGAGAAATATGTAGGGAGAGGACTGAGTAAGAGAGGGATAGGAAGAGGAATAGGGAATGAGTTGAGTATGAAGTTTGAGGAGAGACAGAAGAGAGGGCTGGAGAACCAGAAGTGTAAATGAAAACCTATAGCTGGAGAGAGGGAGAGAGAGACAGAGAGAATAAGAGAGAGAGAGAGACAGAGAGAGAGAGAGGAGAGAGACAGAGACAGAGACAGAGAGACAGAGAGAGAGACAGACAGAGGCAGAGAGAGACAGAGTTGTGGGGTGCGGAAGGTGGGAACATCTTGAGGATATACCAGACACCTGGAGTGGGAAATTTCCCACGGTAAATAGTGGTGACATTAGCTGATACTCCTGGCAGTGGGGATATGGAAACTGAAGATGCCACTTCTGTAGCCACACAGGAACTCCAGTGGGAATATAAGGACAACAACCCATAAGAAGACACAAAACTTTTGACCCCAAGTTTATCCTTCCTACAAGAAATGCAGAGAGAAATGTGGAGCAGAGACTATGGGAATGGACAACCTATAAAGGTCCAAGTTTAGACCCATCCACAGGCAAGTACAAGTTCCTGACAATATTAATGATACTTTGTTATACTAGAAGACAAAGGAATCACTTAACCCTCCGCTGACAGGTTCTACCTAGCAGCTGACTGAAACAGATTCAGAAACCCATAGTGAAACATTGTATCATGCCTACAGACTCTTATGGGAGATTTAGGGGAATGAGTGAGGGCCTGGAACAGAACATCAACTACACAGAATACCAACAGAGTCATCTAAACTGAACCTTTGGGACCTCTCAGAGACTGAACTATGTAGTACATGAAGCAGACCTTGTCTGACACACATTTGTTGAAGATGTGCAGCTCACTCTTTATTTCGAGTGCTAAAAGTGGGGTGGGAGCTCTTTTTAAAGCCGTTTCTTGTCTGTGAAATCTGATACTTTTTCTAGACTCAGTAGGAGTGGATGAACGTAATCCTGCTGTTTCTTGATGTGGCAAGGTGCGGGAATACTCACGGGGCTGGGGAGTTCAACCTCTTAGAGGAGGAGGAGAGGTGGGATGGAAGGAAGAATGGTGTTAGGATGGTCTCAGAGGGGGCAATGATTGAGATATAAAGTGAATAAAAATATTAAAAATAAAACAAAAGTATATGTAATATATAGCAGAGGACCCCTTGGTCAGGCTTCTGTCACAGAAGATGCCACTAATCCTCAAGAGATTGGAGGCCCCAGGAAGTTTAGACGTTTTGTGGGTGTGGATATCCCCAGTAGAATTGGCGGGGGGTTATGGGATCCAGAATTCTTGGGGAATGGGCCAGGAGGGGAATAATATCTAGAGTGTAAAATTGATTAATTTATTTACTAATTAAAAATTCTTTGGATCTTTGTAGATGTAAAATTGTCAGTATAACCCTTTAAGAAATTATTCATATCTACATCAAAATGATAATTCACCATTATCAAGCTCTCATGATCCTAGAGATGCAGATAAGATCTTGTCTATCTAGAGGATTAAATATTATTTATTGCATTATTAAAGTCAGAGTCTATATGACCAACTGAGGAGAGGTAAAATGGTTTTGAAATTATTCAACGTTAGTATTGAAAGACATCCTTGAGAGAATAGGGATACCCAGTGTCCTAGTTAGGGTATTACTGCTGTGAATAGACACCATGACCAAGACAAATCTTATGAAGGACAACGTTTAATTGGGGCTGGTTTATGTGTTCAGAGGTTCACTTGATTATCATCAAGGTAGGGGTATGGTGGCATCCAGGGAGACATGGTGCAGGAGGAGCTGAGAGACTACATCTTTATGTGAAGGCTGTTAGTTTAAGACTGACTCCCATGCAGCTAGGATCAGGGTCCTAAAGCCTACACCTCAGTGACACACATTCCAACATGGTCACAACTTGGAATATTGCTATTCCCTGGGCTTCACACATATAAACCATCAGACCCAGGATACAGTTCAATATAATAAAGACAAGATAAGAATGGTACACAGCAAGTATCATTCTAAAATATATATGCCCAAGCATTCACACTAAATCAGAAATCAGAAATGTGAAAAGTATATTTGATCTTCCCCTGTTCAATAAAATCATTGAAGTCTTAGCTAGAATAACAGCACAAGTGAATGAGATAGATGTACACCCTTGAAAGAATGAAGCCAATGTCACTTTATTTAGGCCTGGGTGGTTGATATACACAAAAGACTCTAAAGCCTCCACCAAAATTCCCCTGCAGCTATTCAATTGTTCAGCATTGTATTAGAGGAAAAGGAATGCATCAAACCAAGTTAGTTTCTTAAATCCAAATACCCAGCACACTCTGCAAATAAGCAAACTAACAGATTCTCACAGATATTATAGATTAAATATAACCAAGGAATTGAATGACTTGTACAGTTAAAAACTCTAAACTTAACGTAAATTAACAGAAGAAGATACAGTAACATGGAAAGGCCCCACGCTCCTAGGTCAGAAGGATTAATATGGTGGAGTTGGATGTGATGGTTTATATTTCCTTGGCTCAGGGGTGGCACTATTAGAAGCATGGTCCTGTTGGAGTAGGTGTGGCCCTGTTGGAGTAGGTGTGCGACTGTGTGTAAGGGGTTTAACACACTCATCCTAGCTGCCTAGAAGGCAGTATTCTGTAGGACCATCCAGATGAAGATCTACAGCTCTCAGATCCTCCTTCACCATGTCTGATTGGTGGCTGCAGTGATCCTGCTGTGATGATAACAGGTCTGAACCTCTGAAGCTGTAAACCAGCCCTAATGAAATGGTGTCCTTTTAAGAGTTGCCTCGGCCATGGTGTCTGTTCACACAACTAAAGTCCTAAGCTGAGGAATATTGAATGGCTGTGAAGTACCTATAGAAATGTTCAACAACCTTAGTCATCAGGGGAATGGAAATCAAAACAATGCTGAGATTCCTCCTCACACCCCTCAGCATGGCTAAGAACAAAAACTCAGGTGATGACAGATGCTGGCAAGGATGTGGAGAAAGAGGAACACTCCTCCACTGTTACTTGGATAGCAAGCCAGTACAACTGCTCTGGAAATCAGTTGGGAGTTTCCTCAGAAAATTGGACATAGTACTACCTGAGGACCCAGGTATACTCATTCCTGGGCATAGAATCAATAGATGCTCCAACATATAACAGACAAACATGCTCCAGTAAGTCCATAGAAGCCTTATTTTTAATAGCTAGAATCTGGAAAGAACCCAGAAGTCCATCAACAAAAGAATGGATACAGAGAATGTGGTACAATTACACAAACGCAGTACTACTCAGCTATTAAAAAGACAATGACTTCATGAAATTCATAGGCAAAAGGATGGAACTAGAAAATATCATCTTGAGTGAGGTGACCCCAGAAAATAACACAGATGGTGTGCACTCACTGATAAGTGAATAGTAGCCCCAAAGCTCAGATGAGCCAAGGTGCAATCCACAGATCACATAAAGCTCAAGAAGAAGGACAACCAAAATGTCTATGTGTCAGTATTTCTTAGAAGGGGGAACAAAAATATTTATAGTAGGAAATATGAAGCCAAAATTTGGAGAAGGGTTTGGAGAAAAGTATAAATAAATAAATAAATTTAAAAAATCAAAATAAAAATAAAGAAAACATCCACAGTATATGGGGAATTGACAGCACTTTATCAAATTACACTGATCCATAGAGATAACTGCATGCAGAAGACAGAAACTTAGTCCATTTCTACACCAAGCACAGAAGTCAATACCACATACATCACATACATACGGATCTGCATAATACTTCACACAACAAATGTGGCAGAGGAGAAAGTAGGAAATATGTTTGACTTTACTGTACAGAATGGTACTTCCTGAACATTAGTCCTATAGCACAGAGAATAAAAGCAACCATTCATAAATCATACCTCCTGAAATTTAAAACATGGCATAAATCAATGATCATCATCATTTGACTGAATATGATGCCTCTGCCATTCGTAAAAATCTTAATAGATTCTTATAAAAATAAGTATATTTACAATACAAACCAAGATAAACCTTATCTATTAAGCTTCACACCTACCAAGTAGCATTCATGATACATAAAGTAGTCTGCATGATTTCAGAACAGAAATGCAAACATGGTTATCCCAAAGCTACAAATACTGCAAAGTAAACCAGTTACTGGCTCGTAAGATGTTCTGGTACAGTAGTGGAACACATATTATGGAAATAATTCTCTTTCCTGATTCTATTTCAGACACACTCTATGTGATGGAAGCCAGGCCTGAAACTGCTAAAGCAGCCAAAACCCTAAGAGTAGATATGTCCTGAGCCAAGAGGAAAACTCAGTACTCTTATCCGTATCAATGAAATGACTGTCATAGCTATAGATCTGTGTTTGGAACCCTCATTAGAAAAGCATCATCTTCTTGTAGGCTATAGACACTAACACAGAGACCCCAACCTGGAAAGTGTACAGAGAAGGTGGTAACTCCATTTTAAATGGTATGACTCCTTTACGTCTCTCCCTCAAGACTTCATTATCTCTATAGCAAATAAACGTAGAGATTCTAAGAGATTGGGGTGATAGATTACTGTAGTGAGTGACTTACCGACATAATACCAAGTCCCTAGTAAAAGAGAAGAAAAAACAACATGGAATCTGAGAAGTAATACTAAGAAGTCAATAGGATTCAAACAAGGAATTGCTGAGTGGATGAAGGTAGAGGTCAGTACTTTCCCTTTCGTGCATTCAGAGGACCTGTGGGAGCATCACCTAAGGACGGCACAATGGCACCAGCCACCCTGGGTTTCCCTTCAGTATTTAGGTATTTTAGTAATATCTGCAATTTAATGAGTATAAATATCCTCCACTTGGGAAGACAGATGTGATGTTTGGATTCCACTGAGCATGGATGTTTGTTAAAATTTATTCTCAGTCTAATAGGTCAGGTCTGCACCTGAAGGGTGCACTGTGCACTCACTGATTTTGGTGAACAGGATTTTATGTGTGAAAAGAACAAATACTTCTCACGCACTTACCAGATGATGCAATCCAGGAGATTGGAACCTTGATCAAGGAGAATCCATGTCTCTGTGACTGCAGTGTCCTGAAAATGACTCATTTCTTCTTCTTTTTCGTGATTAGGCAGGTAGCAGGCCAGTAACAAGAATGAATATATATATCCAATTGAATTAAATTTTTTCAGAAATAAGTGACATCATGAACAGCAGATGACAATTGGAGAAATGGTAAGTTATGGAGTCAGGTCTTCACATGTTATAAAGTTGTAAAGGAAAGGCAGCAGAGCATTGTGAGAAAAACAGTCCAAGGAGATCAATGGACCCAGATGTGTAACCCTGTAGCTATCTGCCCAGGGTTTCAACAGAGGTCAATGTGTTGCATTGTTGAGATGGCAGCTCTGTCCCCCTTTGCACAAAATCAGATGCCACTTAGGCTCATGCACTGCTTCCTCAGGACTTAGCCCTTCCTTTAGGTTAGTTGTCAGTGTTCACAGCCTGCACTAAGCCAACCTTATCAATCAGGCCACTGTTCAGTATTCATTTTAATCTCTCAGAGACTCTCAGTCCACTCCTTTGTAGCTTCCCATCACACATGTGCCTTCTTGCCTTTAGCTGTTTGTATGTAGTGCTTCTAGGTTTCTGGTTTGTGCTGTCTTCACTGTAACCCTCCACCATAGAGCCTATAGTTTGACCAAACACTGACCTCTAACTCCGTCTTTCAGTTAAATCTCTTCCCGATATATACTACATGCACTTAATATGTGAAGGGAGTGTACATTGCCTGTCCCTCTGATTTGTGAGGATATATCATAAAGTTGCTAAATAGAGCACCTTGGTGTCACAGACTGTATTGTTTGTCCAAGGGACTTAGCATATGAGTTTTGAATTAAACTGCTTGCCTCTTAATTGTAAGAGTTTCCCATTAAAATGTTCAAAGTGAAAGTCTTGCATTTTAAAATTTTTATTGCATCAGTAGCTTTTTTAGTGTATTTTCAAGGGAAAACAATCTTTAACCCTACTCTTACTTCTCATATTATCAAGTCATGTGTTATTAGTTGGCAAAGAGAAGACAGTTGAAATGTGGCTTCTCTGAATTTTCTTTCTTTCCTTTCCTTCCTCCTTTCTTTCCTTTTTTTCTTTCTTTATTTTTGTAAAACGTTTATTCTGCTCCCTCCACAAGTGGCCATTAATGATGACTTTATGAGCCATTCCAAATACCTGAGATGATGGTGATGCTCCATTCTCGTGTAGGGCGTTTTGAGGAAAACACCCTTATTATATTCATGACTGTCATTACTTTGTCACATCCAGAAGACCTAGTTTCACAGCACGTCTCCCCACATTTTGTCCTTATATCTTTTCTGACTCCCTCTTCCACAACAGTAACTGAGCCTTGGAGGATGTTGTGCTGTTTGATTTTAATGAACTTTCCATAAATCTACATATAATCTGGGAAGACTGAATCAGAGTAGAGGAATCTTCTCCATCACATTGTCTTGAAGGAAGTCTGTGGGTCATTTTCTGTGGTTAAGGTAGAATGTCCCCTGTAATTGTAGGTGGTGATACTAGATGTTGGTACTTCTGGGTGGATGGGCCTCAGTTGTATAAGAAAACAGGTTGAGGGATCTGGGGATTTAGCTCAGTGGTAGAGCGCTTGCCTAGGAAGCGCAAGGCCCTGGGTTCGGTCCCCAGCTCCGGAAAAAAAAAAAAAAAAAAAGAAAAGAAAACAGGTTGAGCAAATCATGTGAACAAGGCAGTAATCTCTGCCCCTCCCCCTCTCTCTCTCTCTCTCTCTCTCTCTCTCTCTCTCTCTCTCTCTCTCTGTGTGTGTGTGTGTGTGTGTGTGTGTGTGTGTTTGTAAGTGACAAAGTCCATATGTAGAGGTGAGAGTGCAATGTCTTAGAATTGGTTTGATCCTCCTACCAAGATTGCAGGTCATCAGGCTTGAATGGAAAATGATCTTAGGTGCTGTGTCATCTCAATGGTTGCTTTTCTACAAATTTCTTCCCATTGACATTCTTTTCATTTAAAAAGCAGAAGCATTTCTAATATTTCTGTCACTTTCTAAGTACATCAAATCTTAGACAATATTAAGGAACACGTAAGGATGTGCAAGTACTTTAGAGGCAGTGCGAGTTTGCTTCACACATGGAAGGCAGCTCTCGAACTGTGAAGACAAGCACAACATTTTAAGGGAAGTAAATAATTTTTAGTACAATAAATAATTGTATAAGACACCAGGGCCTGACACTCAAGTTCCTGATTTTTTTAATTCATTTGTGTCCAGAAGAAGTCAGTGTGTTTTTCCTGCTGTTTGAAATATTTCCAGAAGTTTATGTAAAGGTATAGGCTTATAGCAATTTTTTGTCCAAAATATATAAAGATGTCTAAAATCTCAACAGTAAAAGGTCAGCATGGGCAATGGATTTCAAGACCTTTCTCCAGAGATTTCCAGCTAGATACCTAGCTAGAAGAACATACCAACCAGAAAAGCAACAACTTTTGGTCCAGCCCCTGCTCCAGTTGCTCAGGCCACACATGAATATCGAGCTGCATATCTGCCACACATGTACTGGGAGGCCTGTCTCCAACCCCTGTATGTTCTTTTGCTGGTGGTTCAGATGCTGAGAGCCCAAAGTGTCAAGTTTAGTTAACTCTGCTGGACGGCCTATGGAGTTTCATTCCCCTTGAGGGCTGCAATCCTTCTTCTGAATCTTGTATATGAGTCCTTAAGTTCTACCCAGTGTTTAGCTGTGGATGTCTGCATCTGTCTGAGTAAGCTGTTCAGTGGAGCCTCTCAGAGGACAGCCATGCTAAACACTTGTCTGTAATTGTTATAATTGTTATAAAATACTCTGTTATAGAGTATTATGAAATGTCAAGGATTGGTGCTTGCCCACAGATGGGTATCAAGTTTGGCTAGTATCCCTCAGTCTCCACTCTGTCATCAATTGCTGATTTTTTCTTTCAGTTTGTTTATATGGCAGATGACTTGTTGAGTGTTTGTAACTGAACCATCCCTGCTTTCCTGGTATAAAACCTACTTTGCAAGTATTTTCTGTAGTTGTTTTGAAGAGACTTCGATAGCTCAGTTCACAGAGCACTGGAGTGTAGTTGACACATACATTTCACAAATACTCTTATAAGTTTCTCATTTATATATAACATATAGTATAATAAAATGATATATATATATTCATATGCTGAGTGTGTAGGTCAGTGGTGGAGCACTTGTATGGCACATGTGAGACTGTAAAGGAACTGAGAAATAGCAACCTTCTATATTACTGTTGGAACTATAAATATAAAATGGTTCAGCCTCAAGCAGCTGAATGTGCACAGAACTTACAAATGACAAAAGGGAGGAACCCCAAGAAGTATAGCATGATGAATAGGTAAACAAAGTGTGGCGTATCAATACAATGGACTAGTATCTAGCAATGACAAGAGGTATTCATAATAATCCTAAAACATGAAAACACATTACAATCCGTAAACTCAGTGAAAATAGCATTTTTAATGACCAAAAAGCTTTATTTTTATATTAGATCATTAATTTCTATTAAATACCTAGAATGAACTGGTTGGTGGTGACATATGCCTTTAATCCCAGCACTCAAGAGGCTGAGACATGTAGTTCTCCATGAGTTTAAAGCCAGCCTGGTCTACAGAGTTAGGTATCGGACAGCCAGGGATGCTACACACACACACACACACACACACACACACACACACACACACACACGGACATACACGCACTCACACAATCAATCAATCAATCAATCAATCAATCAAACAAAACCTCAAAAACAAGACAACAAAAAGAAATCAATCAATTAAACACAACAACTGCAGCAGCAGCAGCAGCAGCAGCAACAACAGCAACAACAAACACTAACAGAATGAGAAACGTAAAGCAGAAGTTAGATTGGGTACCAGCTTGTTTCCTCATTAATCAAAGGGCCCCTCAGAAAACCATTCATATTATGGGCTATTGCAATGGCATTGGAGCTGTACACAACCTGGTTTTAAGGTTCTATATTTGAAGGTCATACTTCTATCATCAAAGAGGGATAGTTGGAACTGGTGCCTAAAAAGTTGATAGGGGGTAGGCTGTGGAGTAAAAAAGAGTAACTTGTAATGGCCCAGGGTTTCCTGTCAAAGATGAGAATGTTTTTAAAACAATAGGGTAATGGGAGCATGACTTTAATAAAGTACTAAGAAACCACTACTACATTGTACGCTTGTAAGTAATGAACTTAGCACATAAGTTTACTACATACCTGTGAACCTATTATTATTGAAACATTATGCTTATTTCCTATGTGTGAAAGTTTTGCCTATGTGTCTGTCGGTGCACTACATGCATGTCTGGGCCTGTGAAGATATAAGAGGGGTCTAGATCACCTGGAATTAGATTTGAAGATGCTTTTGGGCTTCCACATAGTTGTCATTGTAGGTTGCACGGTTTGTAGGTGACAGATATTGAGGATTACCTTTGCCCTCCAGTAGCAGACAGGGTACCTTCCAGTATTATGAACTCTGGTTAGTAGGGTGAAGAGTCTAGCTAGACCCCGGCTCAACCTCTCCCACTGTGATGACAGAAGTGTTACCATCAGAAATCAGTCCTGAACATCAGATTGTGTAGACCAACCAATAGTCTTGACACAAGCCTGTGACAGTTGAGGCTTCCTATAGGACCCTATGGTTAATGACTCAGCAGTTTGTTACCCATTCCTGTTACTGGAGGTGAAATTGTGTGACACAAGATGTCTAGGTGGAGCCTTGTGTCCTCTGTTAGTTTTTGGCTCCGTATGTATTCCCTTGGCGCATGCATGCATATATATATAAAAATATATATGTGTATATATATGTATTTATATATGTATTTTTTTCATTTGTTTTTTTAACTTGGTGACAAATATTAAACTGTTATACTTGGCACTTTTTGCTTTTGTTCGCTGAGAGAAATGTAGAATAAACCCACAGTGTTTTTGGAATAGGTGAATGATTGCCTTTTAAGGTGACTGGCATTGACAGTAGTGGAAAAATAAATAACCCCAAAATAACATACATGTATTAATAAATCATGTCAGGGAGAAAAGTACTGAGACAGAGGTCACAGAGACCTCTCCGTGATGAAAAGAGAAGTGGCCTCGATCCTGGACATGCTTGGGGCGTTTACCTCCCTGGCCGTTTTGAGACTGTCCATTCTAACCAGTGCTGGAGGACTCCTCCCCCGATCCATGTACTTCCGCTTCCTGGAGCTGTTGTGGGCCTTCACCAAGATGGCGGATGTGAGACTTGCTCCGTCTAGGCTGTCCAGTGTGGGTGAACCCCACATCAGCGGACTTCCAGAACACGCCCTATCCTTAAAGGCTTTGTGGTCTCTCGGGGCTGTCTGTCAGAACCAACAACTGCAGGATGGAGCTGCGGTCATCTCCACAAGGACTTCATCTGCTCAAGAGGTAAAGGGGCAGCGCGCAAGTCTGGAGTTTAGGAAGGAAGGATTTGGCCTGTGATACACAAGGAGCAAAGGCAGCCCTCACATACGTCCCTGTTTTCCTGCCTCATTACAAACAGCTCTGTGGCATCACATAAATCAGTCAGCAACCTTTCTACAAGGGCTCACAGAAGACATCTGAAGCAGATGACACCGTCTCTGGCAAGGTAACTTACTACTTCTGAGATAGAATCTCACTTTGTGGGCAGCCTGGTCTACAGAGAAACCCTGGCTCAAAACACCAAACCAAAGCAAAACCCCAAAAACATTAACAGAGCCCAGGCAATCTCACAAGTCTCTGCAGCACCATTTGCCAAACAGCAAGTCAAGGCGTTCTGCTGCTCTCCCTAGCTGCTTGTCTTTCTTCAGGATCCCTAAGCATCCTTTTCATGATGGATACCAGGTGACCCATGATTTGAAGACAGAGCCCAAGCCTGGGGACTCCTGAGTCTATACCTGCTGAAAGCTCTTAGTCATATGAGACCTCCACCCTGTGTGACAGCAGGTCCTAGGCCTTAATGAAACTACCTCATTTTATTTTTATGTATAACTTAAGTTGTGTAAACATACAAAAAGGCACACAGATACAGACACACATGCACGCGGGCAAACACACACACACACACACACACACACACACACACACACACACACACACAATCGTTTTACCTCTGTGTATTTTCTGTGTACCATATGTGGTAGAACCTGGTGCTGGTTCCCCTGGGGCTGCAGCTATAAACAGTTGTGAGCTGCCCTGTGTGTCCTAGCAATCAGAACTGAGTGTTATTCAAACCAAAACTAGAGCTGGTCACTGCCATGCCCCCATGTAGATTTTCTTTTTGTTTTTCCTGTTTTTGTTCTTTTTGTTCTTTTTTCTTTTTTCTTAGATATTTTATGTATTTACATTTCAAATGTTATCCCCATCCCCCCTCCATAACCCCTGATTCTATGAAGACTTTATTAATATATAGAGCATTAATTATAATAGACAACACTCGAAAATTTATCATAAGACAAATTGTCAACTTTAGGGCAATATCAATAATGAATATTAGATCAACATTACCTGTTTGCTAATGGATAAAAGACATTTTGAACAGGAACTGTGACCATGTCCCCTTCACAGAAGGTGAGTGAGGACCTTCTGTTCTGTTGATTTTGCACTGATATACATGTGAAGGTTAGAGATTGCCATTGTCTTTCTCTCACTTTCCAGTGCCCCACACATGTGGAGCTAAGTGTGTAGTGGTCAGAGGACAGAGCCAACTGACGGTTCTGTTCTGGCTTCTGAGGACTGAACTCAGGCCATCAGGCCTCCCTGTGGGTTCCACCCCTGGTCCCTCTGTTCTGGAGAGAAACCTCACCCAGCCACACCCTCGTGTGATTGATTTACTATCTTGGAGCACATTGCTATTCACACTTGCAGGCAAGTAAGCCTTGGGGCTCCCCTTATCCCCACATCTACAGTCAGGTTTTCAGGGCAAATGTTTTACCAAGTGAGGTTTACCAACCGCAAAAGCGCTTCATTATTTTTCTGCGGGGGGGCGATTTTTTCCTTTTCTTTTATTTTCCCGGTCAATATTAAATTGGATGTATCTTATTTACATTTCAATTGTTATTCCCTTTCCCGGTTTCCAGGCCAACATCCCCCGAACCCCTCCTCCTCCTCTTCTATATGGGTGTTCCCCTCCCCATTCTCCCCCCATTACCTCACCCCAAGAATCCCATTATTTAAGGGTCCAGCCTTGGCAGGACCAATGGCTTCCCCTTCCACTGATGACCTTACTAGGCTATTCATTGCTACCTATGCAGTTGGAGTCCAGGGTCAGTCCATGTATAGTCTTTAGGTAGTGGCTTAGTCCCTGGAAGCTCTGGTTGCTTGGCATTGTTGTTCATATGGGGTCTCAAGTCCCTTCAAGCTCTTTCAATCCTTTCTCTGATTCCTTCAACGGGGGTCCCGTTCTCAGTTCAGTGGTTCGCTGCTGGCATCCACTTATGTATTTGCTGTATTCTGGCTGTGTTTCTCAGGAGAGATCTACATCTGGTTCCTGTCAGCCTGCACTTCTTTGCTTCATCCATCTTATCTAGTTTGGTGGCTGTATATGTATGGGCCACATGTGGGGCAGGCTCTGAATGGGTGTTCCTTCTACGTCTATTCTAAACTTAGCCTCCCTATTCTGGGGGTGGGGGGATTTTTATTTGATATTTTTTGTTCCCATTTCAAATGTTATCCCCTTTCCTAGTTTCCCATCCATGAACCGCCTATCACATTGCCCCTCCCCCTCTTCTATTAGGGTGTTTTCCCACCCATCCACTCACCCCTTCCCACCTCCCTGTCTTAGCATTCCCTTACACTGGGAGGTGGAGCCTTGGCAAGACCAAGGGCTTCTCCTCTCATTGGTTCCCAAAAAGGTCATCCTCTGCTACATATGACCTGAAGACATGAGTGTGTCAATGTGTACTTTGTACATGGAGGGACATCTGGGTTCTTTCCAGCTCCAGGCAATTACAAAAAGGGTGCTATGATCATAATTTGAGCATGTGTCTTTGTTATATGTTGGAGCCCCTTTTAGATGTATGCCCAGGATGGGGTATAGCTGGGTCCTCAGGTAGTACTATGCCCAATTTTCTGAGGAACATGCTAAGTAATTTCTAGAGATGTACCAGCTTGCTCTCCCACCTACAAGGAGGAGTGTTCCTCTTTCTCCACATCCTCACCAACATCTGTTGTCACCTGAGATTTTGTTCTTAGTCATTCTACTGGTGTGAGGTGGAATCTCTTCATTTTCTTGATTTACATTTCCCTGATGATTAAGGATATTCAATAGTTCCTTAGGAGTTTCTGGGACATTTGATATTCCTCAGTTTAGAATTCTTTATTTAAGTTTGCACCTCCTCATTTTGTAATAGAGCTATTTGATTCTCTGGAGTCTAAACATAGATTTCTTTGTATACGTTGCATATTAGCCTTCTATCAGATGTAGGAGTCGTAAAGATCTTTTTCTAATCTGTTAGTTTCCATTTTGTCCTAATGACAGTGTCCTTTTCCTTGCATAATCTTTGCAATTTTTTGAGGTCTCATTTTTCGATACTTGAAATTGGAGCCTAAGCTATTGGTGTTCTATTCAGGAAAATTTCCCCAGTGCCCATGTGGTCCAGGCTCTTCCCCAATTTTCCTTTTATTATTTTGAGTGTATCTGCTTCTATGTGGAGATCCTCAATTCACGTGGACTTTAGCTGTGTACAGGGTGACAAGAAAAGTTTGATTTGCATTCTACATGCTGACTGCCAGTTGATTCAACAGCATTTGCTGGAAATGCTGTCTTTTTTCCACTGAATGACTTCAGTGTCTTTGTCAAACATCAAGTGACCAAAGTTGTGTGGGTTCATTTCTCTGTCTCCAATTCTACTCCCTTGATCAACCTGCCTGTCTGTGTACTAAACCATGCAGTTTTTATCACTATTGATATGTAATACAGCCTGACGCCTGGGATGGTGAGTCTCCCAGAAGTTCTTTCATTTTTGAGGACAGTTCTCACTACCCTGGATTTTTTATTATTCCAAATGAATTTGCACATTCCTCTTTCTACCTAAATGAGGAATAGAGTTGGAACTTTCATGGGAATTACATTGAATCTTAGATTGCTTTTGGTCAGATTTCCATTTTTACAATTTTAATCCTGCCAATATGTGAGCATGGGAAATCTTTCCATCTTATGAGATCTTGTTCAAGTTCTTTCTTTAGAAATTTAAAGTTCTTGTCAAAGAGATCATTCACTTGTTTGATTAGAGTCACAGCGAGGTATTTTATATCATTTGTTACTGTTTTGAAGGGTGTCATTTCCCTAATTCCTTTCTGAGCCTGTTTATCCTTTGAATAGAGGAAGGCAGTGGACTTTAGTGCTAATTCTTCAAGGTTTTCTCCATTTAGTTTGATATTGGCCACTGGTTTGCTCTATATTGTTTTTACTATGTTTAGGTATGGGCCTTGAATTCCTGATCAATCCAAGAATTTTAAAATGAAGGCTAGCCCTCACTTTTTACTTTACATACATTATAGTTTTTATTGGATGGAAGATTACTTAGATTTGTGTTGACTGTTGTAATTTAACACGCTCCACAGACATTGTTGTCAATTTCGAATCATTCACTAACTGTGAGCAGTTACTGGACTAATTAAAGTTCTCTAAGTGCCAGGAGCCATGTGGAGCTAGACAGGTTTAGTGTGTCAAGAGGGTCAGCTAGAAGCCCTGTTGGAGGCTTCCAGCCTATCCTACAGTGCCCGTATTCAAAACAAACAAAGAAAGCAAAATCTCATAAATGAGTTAGTCAGTAAATAAATAGTGTGATACCTAGAAAAGCAACACACGGGTGTCAAGCTTCTCTTTGGTTGCTGGTTTAGTCTTTGGGAGCCCTGGAGGGTCTGAATGGTTGATGTTGTAATTAATCTTATGGGGTTGAAACCCCTTCAGCTCCTCCAGTCCGTTTTCTTTTTCTTCTTCTTCTTCTTCTTCTTCTTCTTCTTCTTCTTCTTCTTCTTCTTCTTCTTCTTCTTCTTCTTCTTCTTCTTCTTCTTCTCTTTTTTGATGGGATATATTTCTTAATTTACATTTTAGATGTACATTCCTTTCCCATTTTCCTATCCATAAGCCTCCTATCCCCTCCTCCTTCACCATAACTGAGGCCCTCCCATTCATTCTCCCTTTCTACACCCCCAGACATTCCCCCGCTCTGGGATCCAACCTTGGCAGGACCAAGGACTTCCCCTTCCACTGGTGCCTAAGAAATGATATTCCAACTCTGCAACATATGCATTTGGAGTCCTGGGTCAGTCCATGTATGGTCTTTGGGTAGTGGTTTAGTCCCTGGAAGCTCTGGATGGTAGGCCTTGGTATTCTTATGGGGTGGCAAGAACCTTCAGATCTTTCAATTCCTTCTGGAATTTCCCCAAGGGAGTCCCGTTTTCAGTTGAGTGGGTTGGTGCTAGTGTTTACCTATGTATTTGACATGCTCTGGTTGTGTCTGTAGGAGAGACCTATATCTGGTTCCTGTCAGCATGCTCTTCTTAGCTTCATCAATCTTACCTAGTTTTGGTGGATACACACACACACACACACACACACACACACACACACACACACACAAATTAAAAGGTGAGGAATATCGAATGGGCGAGAAGCACCTTAGGAAATGTTCAATATTCTTAGACATCAGGGAAATGCAAATCAAAAAATCCCTGAGATTCTACCTCACACCAGTCAGAAAGGCTAGGATAAAAATCTCAGGTGACAGCAGATGCTGGTGAGGATGTGGAGAAAGAGGAACACTCCTCCATTGTTGGTGGAATTGCAAACTGGTATAACCACTTTGGAAATCAGTCTGGAGGTTCCTCAGAAAATTGGACGTTGCATTACCTAAGGACCCAGCTATACCTCTCCTGGGCGTAGACCCAAATGATGCTCCAACATGCAACAAGAAAACATGCTCCATTATTTTCATAGCAACCTTATTTATAATAGCCAGAAACTGGAAAGGATTCAGATGCCTTCAACAGAGAAATTGATTCAGAAAATGTGGTACATCTACACAATGGAGTACTACTCAACTATCAAAAACAATGACTTCATGAAACTCAGAGGCAAATGGAAAGAACTAGAAAATATCAACCTGAGTGAGTTAACCCACTCACAGGAAAACACACATGTTGTACACTCAGTGATTATTGTATGTTAGCCCAAAAGCTCAAATTACCCTAGATGCAATCCCCAGACCCCATGAAGCTCAAGAAGAAGGATGAGCAAAATGCAGACGCTTGCAATCCTTAAAATGGGGGGAAAAAAGTATTCATAGGAGGGGATATGGAGGCAATCTTTACAACAGACACTCAAGGAATGGCCGTTCAGAGCCTGCCCCACATTTTTAAATAGTGTTATTTGGCTCTCTGGAGCCTAAGTTCTTGAGTTCATCTATTTTTGATACTAGCCTTGTGTCGGATGTAGTATTGGTAAAGATTTTTTCCCAATTTATAGGTTGCTGTTTTGTCCTAATGACAGTGTACATTGCCTTACAGAAGCTTTGCAGTTTTATAAGGTCCCATGTCTTGATTCTTGATCTTAGAGCATAAGCCATTGGCATTTTTTCAGGAAATTTTTCTCAGTCCCTACATGTTTGACACAGTTCCCCACTATTTATTCTATAACTTCCAGTGTATGTGGTTTGATGTGGTGGTCCTTGATCCATGTGGACTTAAGCTTTGTACAGGGTGATAAGAATGGATTGATCTGCATTCTTCTACAGGCTGACCACCAGTTGAACCAGCACCATTTGCTGAAAATGCTCTTTTTTCCACTGGATGGTTTTGGCTCCTTTGTCAAAAATCAAGTGACCATAGGTGTATGGGTTCATTTCTGCATCTTCACTTCTATTGCACTTGTCTGTCTGTCTCTGTACCAATAGCATGCAGTTTTTTTTATCACTATTGCTCTGTATTACTGCTTGAGTTCAGGGATAGTGATTCCCCTGGAAGTGATTTCATTTTTGAGGATAGTTTTAGCTATCCTGGGTTTTTTGTTATTCCAGATGAATTTGCAAATTGTCTAACTCTCTGGAGAATTGGATTGGTATTTTGATGGGGATTGCGTTGAATCTGTAGATCGCTTTTGGTAAAATGGCCATTTTTACTATATTAATCCTGCCAATCCATGAGCATGGGAGATCTTTCCATCTTCTGAGGTCTTCTTCAATTTCTTTCTTCAGAGGCTTAAAGTTATTATCATACAGATCTTTCACTTGCTTGGCTAGAGTCACACCGAGGTATTTTTTATTATTTGGGACTATTAGGAAGGGTGTCATTTCCCTATTTCTTTCTTGGCTTGTTTCTCTTTTGTGTAGAGGAAGGCTACTGATTTATTTGAGTAATTTTAGATCCAGCCACTTTGCATAAGGTGTTTATCAGTTTTAGTAGTTCTCTGGTGGGACTTTTGGGTTCACTTAGATATACTATCATATCATCTGCAAATAGTGATATTTTGACTTCCACTTTTCCAATCTTTATCCCTTCGATCTCCTTTTGTTGTCTGATTGCTCTGGCTAAAACTTCAAGAACTATATTGAATAAGTAGGGAGAGAGTGGGTAACCTTGTGTAGTCCCTGATTTTCGTGGGATTGCTTCAAGTTACTGTCTATTTAGTTTAATGTTAGCAACTGGTTTGCTGTATATGGCTTTTACTATGTTTAGGTATGGGCCTTCAATTCCTATTCTTTCCAGAACTTTGATTATGAAGGGGTGTTGAAATTTTGTCAAATGCTTTCTCAGCATCTAATGAAATGATCATGTGGTTTTGTTCTTTCGGTTTGTTTATATAGTGGATTATGTTGATGGTTTTCTGTATATTAAACCATCCCTGCATGCCTGGGATGAAGCCTACTTGATCATGATGGATGATGGTTTTGATGTGTTCTTTGATTCTGTTTGCCATTTACAAGAATTTTATTGAGTATTTTTGTGTCAATATTCATAAAAGAAATTGGTCTGAACTTCTCTTTCTTCATGGGGTCTTTGTGTGGTTTCTGTATAAGAGTAATTGTAGCTTCATAGAAGGAATTTGGGAGTGCTCCATCTGTTTCTATTTGGGGGAATAATCGGGATAGTATTGCTGTGATATCTTCTATTCTGATAGAATTCTGCACTAAATCCATCTCGTCCTGGGCTCTTTTTGGTTAGGCGACTCTTAATCACTGCTTCTATTTCTTTAGGAGTTACAGGATTGTTTAGATGGTTTATGTGTTCCTCATTTAACATTGGTAAATGGTATTTGTCTAGAAAATTATCCATTTCCTCCAGATTTTCCAGTTATGCTGAATATAGGCTTTTGTTGGATGATCTAATGATTTTTTTAATTTACTCAGATTTTGCTATGTCTCTCTTTTCATTTATGATTTTTTTTTGATTTGGCTACACTTCTCTGTGATCTCTGGTTAGTCTGTCTAAGTGTTTATCTATCTTGTTGATTTCTCAAAGAAACAGCTCCAGGTTTTGTTGAATCTTTATGTAATCCTTTTTGTTTCTACTTGCTTAATTTTAGCCCGGAGTTTGATTATTTGCTGCCCTCTACAAATACACCACTTGGGTGTATCTGTTTCTTTTGTTCTAGAGCTTTTAGGTGTGCTGTCATGTAGCTGAGTATGCTCTCTCCTGTTTCTTTTGCAGGCACTCAGAGCTATGAGTTTTACTCTTAGCACTGCTTTCATTGTGTCCCTTATATTTCGATATTTTGTATCTTCATATTCATTAAATTCTAAGAAGTCTTTATTTCTTTAATTCTTCCTTGACCAAGTTGTCATTGAGGATAGAGTTGTTCAACTTCCATGAATATGTGAACGTTCTGTCAGTTTGATATTGCACATTGGTTTGCTGTTCCTTGCTTTTATTATGTTTGGATTTGGGCCGTGAATTCCTGATTATTCAAGACTTTTAACATTAAGGGGTGGTGTATTTTGCCCAAGGCTTTTAATGATAATGTATTTTTTAGTTTGTTTATATAGTAGATTATGTTGATTGATATTCATATATTGAATCATCCCTGCGTCTCTGGGCAGAACTCTGCTTTATCATGATGAATGGTTATTTTAAGGCGTTCTTGAAATAGGTTTGTTAGAAATTTATTGAGTATTTTTGCCTCGATATTCATAGGAAAAATTGGTCTGAAGTTCTCTTTCTTTTTTGAGTCTTTGTGTGGTTTAGTTATCAACATAACTGTGGCTTCATGGAATTCCCAGAAGTTAAACTCCTGAGAGAAAAATAACCCTATTAAAAATGGGGTACAGAGGTAAAGAATTCTCAACTGATGAATTTCAAATGTCCAAGCAGCATATAAAGAAGTGTTCAAAATCCTTAGTCATGAGGGAAATGAAACTCAAAATGACCATGAGATTCTACCTCATATCAGTCTGAATGGCAAAGAGTAAAAACTCATGTGACAGCATATGCTGGCCAACATGTGGAAAAAGAGGAACAGCCCTCCATTGCTGTTAGCATTGCAGGCTTGTTCAATCACTCCGGAAATCAGGCTGGAGGTTCTTCAGAAAACTGGACACCGTGCCTCAGAACCAGATATATAACCCTGGGCATATACCTACAAAGATTCCCCAACATTTAACAAGGACACATGATCCACTATGTTCCATTGCAGCCTTATTTATTTATTTATTTATTTATTTATTTATTTATTTATTTATTTTCTTATTTTTAAATTTATTTATTTTTAATTTTTTATTATATGTTTCTTTACTTACATTTCAAAGGTTATTCCCCTTCCTGGTTTCCTGTCCATAAGCCCACATTCCTTCCCCTCCTTCTCCCCTATACAGGTATTCCTCCTATACATCCCCCTCATTGCCCTCCCCCATATTCCCCTGAACTGGCGGTCCAACCGTGGAAAGATCAAGGGCTTTCCCTTCCACTGGTGCCCCAACAAGGCTATTCTCTGCTACATATGCAGCTGGAGACCTGGGTCAGTCCATGTATAGTCTTTAGGTGATGGTTTAGTCCCTGGAGGCTCTGGTTGGTTGGCATTCTTGTTTTTATGGGGTTGCAAGCTCCTTCAAATCTTTCAATACTTCCTCTAATTCTGCCCAACAGGGTCCTCTTCTCAGTTTGGTGGTTTGCTGCTAGCATTGACCTCTGTATTAGACATGCTCTGGATTGTCTCTCAGGAGAGATCTATATCCGGTCCCTTTTTAGCTTCATCAATCTTATCTAGTTTTGGTGGTTGTATATACATGGGCCATATGTGTGTCAGGCTCTGAACAGCCATTTCTTGAGTCGCTGCTCTAAACTTCGCTTCCATATCCCATCACATGAATATTTTCCCCAATTTTAAGAAAATGTAGGAGCATCTGCATTTTGGTCATCCTTCTTCTTGAGCTTCCTGTGGTCTGTAGATTGTGTCTTGGGAAATTGGGTTTTTGACTAATATCCACTTATCAATGAGTGCATACCAAGTGTGTTTTTTGTCATTGAGTAACCTCACTCAGCATGATATTTTCTAGTTCATTCCATTTGCCTATGAATTTCATGAAGTCATTGTTTTTGATAGCTGAGTAATACTTCATTGTGTAGATTTATCACATTTTTTTGAATCCTTTCTTCTGTTGAAGGGCATCTGGGTTCTTTCCGGCTCCTGGCTATTATAAATAAGACTGCTATGAACATAGTGGAGCATGTGTCTTTGTTGTATGTTTGAGCATCTTTTGGGTATGTGCCCAAGGGTGGTAGAGCTGGGTGCTGAGGTAGTGTAATGTCCAATTTTCTGAGGCTGGAGAGCCTGATTTCCAGAGAGGTTGTAGAAGTTTGCAATCCCCCCAACAATGGAGGAGTGTTCCTCTTTCTCCACATCCTCACCAGCGTCTGCTGTCACCTGAGTTTTTTTTTTTTTTTTTTTTTTATCTCAGGGCTGTTTGATTTGCATTCACGTGATGACTAAGGATGTTGAACATTTCTTTAGATGCTTTTTGGCCATTTGATAATCCTCAGCTGAGAATGTTTTCTTTAGCTCTGTACCCTATTTTTGATAGAGTGATTTGGCTCTCTGGAGTCTACCTCCCGAGTTCTTTGTATATTTTGGATTGATAATAGCTCTCTATCACATGTAGAATTGGTAAAGATCTTTTCCCAATCTGCTGGTTGCTGTTTTGTCCTAATGACATTGTCTTTTGCTTTACAAAAGCTTTGTAGTTTTATGAGGTCCCATTTGTTGATTCTTGATCTTAGAGCATAAGCCATTTTTGTTTTGTTCAGGAAATTTTCCCCAGTGCCCATGTGTTTGAGACTCTTCTCCAATTTTTCTTCTATCAATTCGAGTGTATCTGGTTTGATGTGGAGGTTCTTGATCCACTTGGATTTAAGCTTTGTACAGGGTGATAAGAATGGATCCATTTCCATTCTTCTATATGCTGACCTCCAGTTGAACCAGCACCATCTGTTGAAAATGCTATCTTTCTTCCATTGGACAGTTTTAGCTCCTTTGTCAAAGATCAAGAGGCTACAGGTGTGTGGTTCATTGCTGGATCGTCAATTCTGTTGCACTGATCTACCTGCCTGTCTCTGTACCAATACCATAAAGTTTTGAAGATTATTGCTCTGTAATACTGCTTGAAGTCAGGGATGGTGATTCCCCCAGAATTTCTTTTATTGTTGAGTACAGTTTTCGCCATCCTGGGGTTTTGTTATTCCAAATGAATTTGCAAATTGCTCTCTCTATCTCTATAAAGAATTGAGCAGGAAATTTGATGGGGATTGCATTGACCTGTAGATTGATTTTGGCAAAATGGCCAACTTTAGCATATTAATCCTGCTAATCCTTGAGCATGGAAGATCTTGTCATCTTCTGAGATCTTCTTCAATTTCTTCAGAGATTTGAAATTCTTGTCATACAGATCTCTCACTTGCTTGATTAACATCACACCAAGGCATTTTATGTTATTTGGGACTATTGTTAAGGGAGCCATTCCCTAATTTCTCTCTCAGCCTGTTTATCCTTTGGGTAGAGTAAGGCTACTGATTTGTTTGAGTTAATTTTACACCCCGGCACTTTGCTGAAGTTGTTTATCAGGTTAAGGAGTTCTCTGGTGGATCTTTTGTGTTCGCTTAAGTACACTATCATATCATCTGCAAATAGTGATATTTTGATTTCTTCCCTTCCAATTTGTATCCCTTTGACCTGCTTTTGCTGTCTGATTGCTCTGACTAGGATTTCCGGTACTATATAGAATAAGTAGTGAGAGCATGGGCAGCCTTGTGTAGTCCCTGATTTTAGTGGGATGGCTTCAAGTTTCTCTCCATTTAGTTTGATGTTAGCTACTGGTTTGCTGTATGTTGCTTTTACTATGTTTAGATATGGGCCTTGAATTCCTGATCTTTCCAGGACTTTTATAATGAAGGAGTGTGGAATTTTGTCAAATGCTTTCTCAGTTTTTAATGAAATGACCATGTGCTTCTTATCTTTGAATTTGTTTATATAGTGGGTTACATTGATGGTTTTCCGTATATTAAACCATCCCTGCATGCCTGGGATGAAGCCTACTTGATGCTGATGGATGTTTTCTTAGATTTAGTTTGCAAGAGTTTTATTGAGTTTTTGTAGTTTTATGAGATCCCATTTGTCCATTCTTGATCTTAGAGTATAAGCCATTGGTGTTTTGTTCAGGAAATCTTCTCCAGTGCCCATGTGTTCAAGACGCTTCCCCACTTTTTCTTCTATTAGTTTGAGTGTATCTGGTTTGATGTGGAGGTCCTTGATCCACTTGGACTTAAGTTTTGTACAGGGTGATTAGCATGGATTGATCTGCATTCTTCTACATGCTGATGTCCAGTTGAACCTGTACCATTAGTTAAAAAATGCTTTTTTCCATTGTATGGTTTTGGCTCCTTTGTCAAAAATCAAGTGACCATATGTGTGTGGCTTCATTTCTGGGTCTTCAATTCTATTCCTCTGGTCTATCTGTCTGTCTCTGTACCAATACCATACAGTTTTTATCATTATTGCTCTGTAATACTGCTTGAGTTCACGAAAGTGATTCCCCTGGAAGTCCTTTTATTGTTGAGGATAGTTTTAGCTATCCTGGGTTTTTTGTAATTCCAGATGAATTTGCAAATTGTTCTGTCTAACTCTCTGAAGTATTGGATTGGTATTTTAATGGGGATTGCATTGAATCTGTAGATTGCTTTTGGTAAAATGGCCATTTTTACTATATTAATCCTGCCAATCCATGAGCCTGGGAGATCTTTCCATCTTCCGAGGTCTTCTTCAATTCCTTTCTTCAGAGGCTAGAAGTTCTTATCATACACTTATAAAAGTTCTTATCTTTTCACTTGCTTGGTTAAAGTCACACCAAGTTATTTTATATCATTTGGGACTATTTTGAAGGGTATCATTTCCCTAATTTCTTTCTTGGCTTGTATCTCTTTTGTGTTAGAGGAAGGCTATTGATTTATTCGAGTTAAATTTATACCCAGTCACTTTTCTGAAGGTGTTTATTAGGTTTAGTAGTTGTCTGATGGAACTTTTGGGATCACTTAAATATACAATCTTATCGTGTGCAAATAGTGATATTTTGACTTCTTCCTTTCCAATCCGTATCCCGTTGATATTATTTTCTTGTCTGATTGCTCTGGGTAGAACTTCAAGAACTATATTGAAGAAGTAGGGAAAGAGTGGCCAGCCTTGTCTAGTCCCTGATTTTAGTGGGATTGCTTCATGTTTATTTCCGTTTAGTTTAATATTAGCTACTGGTTTGGTATATATGAATTTTACTATGTTTAGATATGGGCCTTGAATTTCTCTTCTTTCCAGGTCTCTTATCATGAAGGGGTGTTGAATTTTGTCAAATTCTTTCTCAACATCTAATGAAATGATCATGTGGTTTTTATCTTTCAATTTGTTTATATAGTGGATTACGGTGATGGTTTTTCGTATATTAAACCATCCCTGCATTTCTGTGATGAAGCTGATTTGATCATGATGGATGATTGTTTTGATGTGCTCTTGGATTTGGTTTTCAAGAATTTTATTAAGTATCTTTGCGTCAATATTTGTAAGGGAAATTGATCTGAAGTTCTCTTTCTTTGTTGGGTCTTTGTGTGGTTTAGGTATAATAGTAATTCTGTCTTCACAGAAGGAATTCGGTAGCGCTACGTCTGTTTCAAATTTCTGGAATATTTGGATAGTATTGGTATGAGGTCTTCTATGAAGGTCTGATAGAATTCTGCACTAAACCCGTCTGGACCTGGGCTCTTTTTGGTTGGGAGACTTTTAATGACTGCTTCTACTACTTTAGAAGTTATGGGGTTGTTTCAATGGTTTATTTGTTCCTGATTGAACTTTGGTAACTGGTATCTGTCTAGGAAATTGTCCATTACGTGCAGATTTTCAAGTTTTGTTGAATGTAGGATTTTGTAGTAAGATCTGACGATTTTTTGAATTTCCTCTGATTCTGTTGTTATGTTTCCCTTTTCATTTCTGATTTTGTTAATTTGGACACACTCTCTGTGTCCTCTTGTTAGTGTGGCTAAGGGTTTATCTATCTTGTTCATTTTCTCAAAGAACCAGCTTTTGGCTCTGTTGATTCTTTGTATAGTCCTTTTTGTTTCTACTTGGCTGATTTCAGCTCTGAGTTTCATTATTTCCTGCGTTCTACTCCTCCTGGGTGTATTTGCTCCTTTTTGTTCTAGAGCTTTTAGGTGTGCTGTCAAGCTGTTGACCTATGCTCTCTCCTGTGTCTTTCTGCAGGCACTCAGAGCTATGAGTTTTCCTCTTAGCACAACTTTCGTTTTGTCCCATAAGTTTGGGTATGTTGTACCCTCATTTTCATTAAATTCTAAGAAGTCTTTAATTTCTTTATTTCTTCCTTTTCTAGGATATCATTGAGTAGAGCATTGCTCATCTTTAATTTCTTTCTTCAGAAGCTTGAAGTTCTTATCATACAGATCTTTCTCTTGCTTGGTTAAAGTCACACCGAGTTATTTTATATCAATTCGGACTATTATGAAGGGTGTCATTTCCCTAATTTCTTTCTCGGCTTATTTCTTTTTTGTATAGAGGAAGGCTACGGATTTCTTTGAGTTAATTTCATACCCAGCCACTTTGCTGGAGGTGTTTGTGTATTTTATGTATTTACATTTTAAATGTTATCCCCTTCTTTGCCTCTCCCATTCCTCTCTACAACCCCTGATTCTATGAAGACTTTCTTAATATATAGAGCATTAATGTTAATAGACAGTACTGGAAAATTAATCATAAGACAAATTGTCAACTTTGGGACAAAAATATCAATAATGAATATTAGATCAATATTACCTGTTTGCTAATGGATAAAAGACATATTGAACAGGAACTGTGACCATGCCCCCTCACAGAAGGTGAGTGAGGACCTTCTGTACTGTTGATTTTGCACTGATATACATGTGACGGCCAGAGATTGCCATTGACTTCCTCTCACTTTCCACACACGTGGAGCTAAGTGTGTAGTGGTCAGAGGGCAGAGCCAACTGACGGTTCTGTTCTACCACATTGTGGCTTCTGAGGACTGAACTCAGGCCATCAGGCCGCCCTGTGGGTTCCACCTCTAGTCCCTCTGTTCTGGAGACAAACTTTACTCTCCCACGTTCCTGGTGTTATTGATTTACTATCTTGGAGCACATTGATACTCACACTTGCAGGCAAGTAAGCTTTGGGGCTCCCCTTATCCCCACATCTACAGTCAGTTTCTCAGGGCAAATGTTTTACCAAATGAGTTTTACCTGCCACCACAGCCCTTCATTTTTTTGGGAGGGGTTTGTTTAATTTTTTTTATTTCCATTTCAAATGTTATCTTCTTTCCTGGTTTCCCATCCATGTACAGCCTATCACATCGCCCCTTCCCAATTTCTATGTGGGTTTTCCCCCACCCATCTACTCACCTCTTCCCACCTCACTGCTTTACCATTTTCTTACACTGGGGGATAGAGCCTTGGCAAGACCAAGGGCTTCTCCTCCAATTAGTTCCCAACAAGGCCATCCTCTGCTACATATGCACCTGAGGCCATGGGTCAGCCAATGTGTACTCTGTAGATGGAGGGACATCTGAATTCTTTCCAGCTCCTGGCATTTACTAATAAGGGTTCTATGAACATAATGGAGCATATTTCCTTGCTATATTTTGGAGCCCCTTTTGGGTATATGCCCACTAGGGGGTATAGCTGGGTCCTCAGGTAGTACTATGTCCAATTTTCTGAGGAACTTACAAACTAATTTCCAGAATTATTTTGCCAGCTTGCTCTCCCACATACAGTGGAGGAGTGTTCCTCTTTCTCCACATCCCCGTCAACATTTGTTGTCACCTTAGATTTTGTCCTTAGTCATTCTGAGTGGTGTGAGGTCAAATCTCAGCATTTTCTTGGTTTGATTTTTGCTGATGATTAAGGATGTTTAATAGTTCCTTAGGAGCTTCAGGGCCATTTGATATTCCTCAGCTTAGAATTCTTTGTTTAGCTCTGTACCTCATTTTGTAGTAGAGTTATTTGATTTTCTGCAGTCTAAACTTCTAGATTTCTTTATATATATATATATTACATATTACCCTTCTATCAGATATAGGATTGGTAAAGATCTTTTCCCAATCTGTTGTTTTCCATTTTGTCCTAATGACAGTGTCCTTTTCCTTGCATAATCTTTGCAATTTTTTGAGGTCCCATTTGTTGAATCTTGATCTTAAAGCATAAGCTATTGGTGTTCTATTCAGGAAATTTTCCCTAGTGCCCACGTGTTCCAGGGTCTTCCCCAATTTTCCTTTTATTATTTGGAGTGTATCTTCTTCTATGTGGAGATCCTCAATTCTCTTGGATTTTAGCTGTGTACGGGGTGATAAGAAACATTTGATTTGCATTGTCCATGCTGACTGCTGGTTGATCCAGCAACATTTGTTCAAAATGCTATATTTTTTCCAGTGGATGGTTTTAGGTCCTTTGTTAAACATCAAGGGCCCAAAGGTGTGTGGGCTCATTTCTGGGTCTCCACTTCTATTCCATTGATCTGCCTGTCTGAATCTGTACCAAACCATACAGGTTTTATCACTATTGCTATATAATACAGCTTGAGGCCTGGGATGGTGATTCTCCCAGAAATTCTTTTATAGTTGAAGATAGTTTTCACTATCCTGGATTTCTTGTCATTTCAAACGAATTTGCAAATTACTCTTTCTAACTCTATGAAGAATAGAGTTGAAATTTTCATGGGGATTACATTGAATTTGTAAATTCCCTTTGGTCAGATGGCCATTTTACATTTTTATTCCCGTCAATCCATGAGCATGGGAGATCTTCCCATCTTATGAGATCTTTTTCAAATTCTTTCTTCAGAAACTTGAAGGTCTTGTCAAAGTGATCATTCACTTGCTTGGTTAGAGTAACACCGAGGTAGTTTTTTAACATCTGTTACTATTGTGAAGTGCATTATTTCCCTAATTTCTTTTTGAGCCTGTTTATCCTTTGAATAGAGGAAGGCTACTGATTTTAGTGGTATTTCTTCAAGTTCATCTCCATTTAGTTTGATGTTGGCTACTGGTATGCTGTATATTGTTTTTACTATGTTTAGATTTGGGACTTGAATTCCTGATCTTTCCAAGACTTTTAAAATGAAGGCTAGCCTTCATTCTTTTTTTTTTTTACTTTAAATATATTATACCTTTATTAGATACAAGTTTATTTAGATTTGTTTTGACTGTGGCAAACTTAACTAGCTCCAGAGATAATGTTGGCAATTTTGAATCAATCCCTTTCTGTGAGCACACAGTGGCATTACTGAGCTAATTAATGTTCTCTAAATGCCTGGAGCCATCTGGAGCTAGACAGGATTAGTGTCTCAAGAGGGACAGATAAAAGCCCTTTTGGAGGCTTCTATCCTATTCTACAGTGCCTGTATCTAAAACAAACCATGAACAGCAAAATCCCATAAATCAGTTAGTCAGTAAATAGATAATGTGATACCTAGAAAAGCAATACATGAGTATCAAGCTACTCTTTGGTTGGTGTTTTAGTCTCTGGGAACTCTGCGATTCTGGTTGGTTGATAGTGTTGTTCTTCCTGTGGTGTTGAAACCCCTTCAGCTCCTCCAGTCTGTTTCCTCCTCCTCCTCCTCCTCCTCCTCCTCAGGCTGCTGCTGCTGCTGCTTTATTCCCTTTCCTAGTTTCCTCTCCATATGCCCCCGTCCCCTCCCCCTTCCCTATAAGGGTATTCTCCCCCCAAACCCACACCCTTTACAACCTACCCCTATATTCCCCTGCACTGTGGGTCACCCAGGGTAGGACCAAGGGTTTCCCCTTCCACTAGTGTTCAACAAGTCTATTCTCTGATACATATGCAGTTGGAGCCCTGGGTCCATGTATACTCTTTGGGTAGTGGTTTAGTCCCTGGGCATCTCTGACATTGTTGTTCTTATCGGGTTGCAAGCACCTTCAGCTCTTTCAATCCTTTCTCTAATTCCCCAAAAGGGAGTCCTGTTCTAAGTTCAGTAGTTTGCTGTTAGTGTTCACCTCTGCATTTGACATGCTCTGTGTGTCTCTCAGGAGACATCTATATCCGGTCCGTGTCATCACACATTTCTTAGCTTCATCAGTCAAATGTAGTTTTGGTGGCTGTATATGTATGGGCCACATGTGGGGCAGGCTCTGAATGGCTGTTCCTTCAGGCTCTGCTCTAAACTTTGCCTCTATTTCCCTCCTATGGATATTTTTGTTATCCCATTTCAGAAGGAGTGGAAGCATCTGTATTTTATTCATCCTTTGTCATGAGCTTCATGTGGTCTGTGGATTGCATCTAGAGTAATTCGAGGTTTTCGGCTAATATCCACTTATGAATGAGTGCATACCATGTGTGTTTTTCTGTGATTGGGTTACTTCACTCAGGATGATATTTTCTAGTTCATTCCATTTGCCTATGAATTTCATGAAGTCATTGTTTTTGATTGCTGAGTAGTACTCCATTGTGTAGCTGTACCTTATTTTCTGAATCCACTCCCCTGTTGAAGGGCATCTGGGTTCTTTCCAGCTTCTGGCTATTATAAATAAGGCTGCTATGAACATAGTGGAGCGTGTTTCCTGGTTGTTTGTTGGGGCATCTATTGGGTATATGCCCAGGAGAGGTGTGGCTGGGTCCTCAGGTAGTGGAAATTTCTCAGGAACCTCCTGGCTGATTTCCAGAGTGGTTGTACCAGTCAGCAATCCTACCAACAATGGAAGAGTTTTCCTCTTTATCCACATCCTGGCCAGCATCTGCTGTCACCTGAGTTTTTTTATCGTATCCATTCTTACTGGTGTGAGTGGAATCTCAGGGTTTTTTGATTTGTACATCCCTGATGACTAAGAATGCTAAACATTTCTATAGGTGCTTCTCAGCCATTTGATATTCCTCAGCTGAGAATTCTTTGTTTAGCTCTGAACCCAAATTTTAATAGGGTTATTTGGCTCTCTGGACTCTAAGTTCTTGGGGTTTTTTTTTTTTTTGTATATTTTTGATATTAGCCCTGCATCAGATGTAATATTGGTAAAGATCTTTTCCAAATCTGTTGGTTGCTGTTCTGTTCTATTGAAAAGTATCCATTGCATTACAGAAGCTTTGCAGTTTTATGAGGTTCCATTTGTCAATTTTTGACCTTAGCACATAAGCCATTGTTGTTTTGTTTAGGAAAATTTCCCCAGTGCCCATGTGTGTGAGTCTATTCTCCAGTTTTTCTTCTATTAGTTCCACTGTATATGTTTTAATGTTGATGTTCTTGATCCACTTGGACTTAAGCTTTGTACAGGGAGATAAGAATTGTTTGATTTGTATCTTTTACATGCTAACCTATTGAATGAGCACCATTTATTGAAAATGCTATCTTTTTACAAATGGATGGTTTTTGTTCTTTGTCAAAGATCAATTGACCAAAGGTGGGTGGGTTCAGGTCTGGGTCTTCAATTATATTTCACTGATCTGTCTAGCTGTCTATGTTACTAAACCATACAGCTTTTTTTTTTCCACTATTGCTCTGTAATACTGCTTGAGGTCAGGAATGATGATTTCCCCAGAAGTTCTTTTATCATTGAGTATAGGTTTTGCTATCCTGGGTTTTTTTTATTCCAAATGAATTAGTAAATTGCTCTTTCTATGTCTGAAGAATTGAGTTGGATTTTTGATGGGGATTGCAGTGAATCTGTAGATTGCTTTTGGCAAAATGGCCACTTTTACTATATTAATCCTGCTAATCCATGAGAATGTGAGGCCGTTCCATCTTCTGATATCTTCTTCAATGTCTTTTCAGAGACTTGAAGTTCTTGCTATATAGATCTTTCACTTATTTCGTTAAAGTCACACTGAGGTATTTTATATTATTGCGACTATTGTGAAGGGTGTCATTTCCCTAATTTTACTCAGCCTGTTTTTCCTTTGAGTGGAGGAAGGCTACTAATTTTTTTTTGAGTCATTTTGTACCCAAAAATTTGCTGAAGTTAATATCAGGTTTTGTAATTCTCTGGTGGACCTTTTGGCGTCACTTAAATATACTATCCTATCGTTGGCAAATAGCCATATTGTGACATCTTCCCTCCCACTTTGTATCCCTTGACCTCCTTTTGTTGTCTGACTGCTCTGGCTCGGAATTCCAGGGCTGTATTGAATAAGTAGTTACAGTGCAGGCAGCCTTATCTAGTCCCTGATTTTAGTGGGATTTCATCAAGTTCCTCTCCATTTAGTATGATGTTAGTTACTGGTTCACTGTATATTGTTTTTACTATGTTTAGTTATGGGTTTTGATTTCCTGATCTTTCCAGGACTTTTTTTTTGTTGTTGTTTTCTCTTTATTACAAAATATAACATTTATGCAATGAAATATTGTACCTGAGCCATACCTTTTACATAATAAAGTATAAAATGTATGTGCTACTGAAAAAGATGAGTTCATTATCATATAATGGATAGAAGTTATATAATAATTATAAGATAAAACCATTAAATATACATATACTTTATAGTAGAGAAAACAATCTTTGAATTTTAGAAATGGTCCAGGGGTTAGAAACTTGTTGAAGTCAAATTTTTTTCATTAATTTGAGTATTTCTTATTTACATCTCGAGTGTTATTTCCTTTCCCGGTTTCAGGGCAAACATCCCCCTAATCCCTCCCCCTCCCCTTCGTTATGGGTGTTCCCCTCCCCATCCTCCCCCCATTGCTGCCCTCCTCCCAACAATCACCTTCACTGGGGGTTCAGTCTTAGCAGGACCCAGGGCTTCCCCTTACACTGGTGCTCTTACTAGGATATTCATTGCTTCCTATGAGGTCAGAGTCCAGGGTCAGTCCATGTATAGTCTTTAGGTAGTAGCTTAGACCCTGGAAGATCTGGTTGCTTGGCAGTGTTGTTCATAAGGGGTTTTGAGCCCCTTCGAGCTCTTCCAGTTCTTTCTCTGATTCCTTCAATGGGGTCCTATTCTCAGTGCAGTGGTTTGCTGCTGGCATTCGCCTATGTATTTGCTGTACTCTGGCTGTGTCTCTCAGGAGAGATCTACATCCGGCTCCTGTCAGCCTGCCCTTCATTGCTTCATCCATCTTGTCTAATTGGGTGGCTGTATATGTATGGGCCACATGTGGGGCAGGCTCTGAATGGGTGTTCCTTCAGTCTCTGTTTTAATCTTTGCCTCTCCCTTCCGTGCCAAGGGTATTCTCATTCCACATTTAAAGAAGGAGTGAAGCATTCACGTTTTAATCATCCGTCTTGAGTTTCCTTTGTTCTAGGCATCTAGGGTAATTCAAGCATTTGGGCTAATAGCCACTTGTCAATGAGTGCATACCATGTGTGTTTTTCTGTGATTGGGTTACCTCACTCAGGATGATATTTTCCAGTTCCAACCATTTGCCTACGAATTTCATAAAGTCATTGTTTTTGATAGCTGAGTAATATTCCATTGTGTAGATGTACCACATTTTCTGTATCCATTCTTCTGTTGAAGGGCATCTGGGTTCTTTCCAGCTTCTGGCTGTTATAAATAAGGCTGCTATGAACATAGTGGAGCACATGTCTTTTTTATATGTTGGGGTATCTTATGGGTATATGCCCAAGAGGTATAGCTGGATCCTCAGGCAGTTCAATGTCCAATTTTCTGAGTAACCTCCAGACTGATATCCAGAATGGTTGTACCAGTCTGCAACCCCACCAACAATGGAGGAGTGTTCCTCTTTCTCCACATCCTCTCCAGAATCTGCTGTAACCTGAGTTTTTGATCTTTGATCTTAGCCATTCTCACTGGTGTGAGGTGAAATCTCAGGGTTGTTTTGATTTGCATTTCCCTTATGACTAAAGATGTTGAACATTTCGTTTGGTGTTTCTCAGCTATTCGGCATTCCTCAGCTGTGAATTCTTTGTTTAGCTCTGAACCCCATTTTTTAATAGGGTTATTTGTCTCCCTGCGGTCTAACTTCTTGAGTTCTTTGTTTATTTTGGATATAAGGCCTCTATCTGTTGTAGGATTGGTAAAGATCTTTTCCCAATCTGTTGGTTGCCGATTTATCCTAACCACAGTGTCCTTTGCCTTACAGAAGCTTTGCAGTTTTATGATCCCATTTGTCGATTCTTTATCTTAGAGCATAAGCCATTGGTGTTTTGTTCAGGAAATTTTTCCAGTGCCCATGTATTCCAGATGCTCCCCTAGTTTTTCTTCTATTAGTTTGAGTATATCTGGTTTGATGTGGAGGTCCTTGATCCACTTGGACTTAAGCTTTGTACAGGGTGATAAGCATGGATCGATCTGCATTCTTCTACATGTTGACCTCCAGTTGAACCAGCACCATTTGCTGAAAATGCTATCTTTTTTCCATTGGACGATTTTGGCTCCTTTGTCAAAAATCAAGTGCCCATAGGTGTGTGGGTTCATTTCTGGGTCTTCAATTGTCTTCCATTGGTCTATCTGTCTGTCTCTGTACCAATACCATGCAGTTTTTATCACTATTGCTCTGTAATACTGCTTGAGTTCAGGGATAGTGATTCCCCCTGATATCCTTTTATTGTTTAGGATAGATTTAGCTATCCTGGGTTTTTTGTTATTCCAGATGAATTTGCAGATTGTTCTAACTCTTTGAAGAATTGGATTGGTATTTTGATGGGGATTGCATTGAATCTGTAGATCGCTTTTGGTAAAATGTCCATTTTTACTATATTAATCCTGCCAATCCATGAGCATGGGAGATGTTTCCATCTTCTGAGGTGTTCTTCAATTTCTTTCTTCAGAGTCTTGAAGTTCTTATTGTACAAATCTTTTACCTGCTTGGTTAAAGTCACACCGAGGTACTTTATATTATTTGGGTCTATTATAAAGCGTGTCATTTCCCGAATTTCTTTCTTGGCTTGTTTCTCTTTTGTGTAGAGGAAGGCTACTGAGTTATTTGAGTTAATTTTATACCCAGCCACTTTGCCGAAGTTGTTTATCAGCTTTAGTAGTTCTCTTGTGGAACTTTTGCGATCACTTAAATGTACTACCATATCATCTGCAAATAGTGATATTTTGACTTCTTCTTTTCCAATCTGTATCCCTTTTGCCTCCTTTTGTTGTCTAATTGCTCTGGCTAGAAATTCAAGAACTGTATTGAATAAGTAGGGAGAGAGTGGGCAGCCTTGTCTAGTCCCTGATTTTAGTGGGATTGCTTTAAGTTTGTCTCCATTTAGTTTAATGTTAGCAACTGGTTTGCTGTATATGGCTTTTACTATGTTTAGGTATGGGCCTTGAATTCCTATTCTTTCCAGGACTTTTATCATGAAGGGGTGTTGAATTTTGTCAAATGCTTTCTCAACATCTAATGAAATGATCATGTGGTTTTGTTCTTTCAGTTTGTTTATATAATGGATCACATTGATGGTTTTCCATATATTAAACCATCCCTGCATGCCTGGAATGAAGCCTACCTGATCATGGTGGATGATTGTTTTGATGTGCTCTTAGATTCGGTTTTCCAGAATTTTATTGAGTATTTTTGCGTCTATATTCATAAGGGAAATTGGTCTGAATTTCTCTTTCTTTGTTGGGTCTTTGTGTGGTTTAGGTATAAGAGTAATTGTGGCTTCATAGAAGGACTTTGGTAGTGCTCCATCTGTTTCAATTTTGTGGAATAGTTTGGCTAATATTGGTATGAGGTCTTCTATGAAGGTCTGATAGAATTCTGCACTAAACCTGTCTGGACCTGGGCTCTTTTTGGTTGGGAGACCTTTAATGACTGCTTCTATTTCCTTAGGAGTTATGGGGTTATTTAACTGGTTTATCTGTTCCTGATTTAACTTCGGTACCTGGTATCTGTCTAGGAAATTTTCCATTATCTGCAGATTTTCAAGTTTTGTTGAATATAGGCTTTTATAATAAGATCTGATGATTTTTTGAATTTCCTCTGAATCTGTAGTTATGTCTCCCTTTTTATTTCTGATTTTGTTAATTTGGACACACTCTCTGTGTCTTCTCGTTAGTCTGGCTAAGGGTTTATCTGTCCCGTTGATTTTCTCAAAGAACCAACTTTTGGTTCTGTTGATTCTTTCTATGGTCCTCTTTTTTTCTACTTGGTTGATTTCAGCTCTGAGTTTGATTATTTCCTGCCTTCTACTCCTCCAGGGTGTATTTGCTTCTTTTTGTTCTAGAGCTTTTAGGTGTGCTGTCAAGCTGCTGATATATGATCTCTCCTGTTTCTTTCTGCAGGTACTAAGAACTATGAGTTTTCCTCTTAGCACAGCTTTAATTGTGTCCCATACGTGTGGGTATGTCGTACCTTCATTTTCATTAAATTCTAAGAAATCTTTAATTTCTTTCTTTATTTCTTCCTTGCCCAGGTTATCGTTTAGTATATTGGACCATCCTTTCATCCCTGGGCTGAAGCCTAACTGATCATGATGGGTGATTATTTTGATGTGTTCTTGTATTCACTTTGCAAGATTTTTATTGAGTATTTTTACATCAATAATCATAAGGGTAAATGGTCTCAAGTTCTCTTTCTTTGTTGGATTTTTGTGTGGTTTAGTTATAAGAGTAACTGTGGTTTCAAAGAAGGAATTTGGTAGTGCTCTGCTTATTTCTATTTTGGGAACTAATCTGGATAGTGTTGATATGAGGTCTTCTATGAAGGCCTGATAGAATTCTGCAGTAAATTCATGGAGTCCTGGGTTCTCTTTGGTTGGGAGACTCTTAATAACTGCTTCTACTTCTTTAGGAATTATGGTGTTGTTTAGATGTTTATCTGTTTTTGATTTAACTTTAGTACCTTGTATTTGTCTAGAAAATTGTCTATTTCCTCCAGATTTTCCAGTTTTGTTGAATATATGCCTTTGTAGTGGGATCCGTTGATATTTTTAATTTCCTCAGATTTTTTGTTATGTCTCCCTTTTCCCTTCTGATTTTGTTAATTTGGATACACTCTGGGTATTCTTGCTAAGGGTTTATCTATCTTGTTGATTTTGTCGAAGAACCAGCTCCTGCTTTTGTTGATTCTTTGTGTACTCCTTTTTTTTTAAAACTTGGATGATTTTAGCTCTTAGTTTTATTATTTCTTCCCTTCTATTCCTCTTGTGTGTATTTACTTCTTTTGGCTGTAGACATTTTAGATGTGCTGTCAAGCTGCTGAGTATGCTCTCTCCTGTTTCTTTTGGGGGCACTCAGAGCTATTTTTCCTTTTAGTACTGCTCTCACTGTGTCCTAAATGTTTGGGTGTGTTGTATCTTCATTTTCATTAAATTCTACGAAATCTTTTTTTTAAAACTGGCATTATTTATTTATTTTTTGGCTTGTGAAACTTCCTTAATTTGTTGATGTAGCAAACAAATTTCAACTCTGCTATGCAAATGACAGAAGAAATGTGCTCAGCAATTAACTTTAGAGTTCAATTTCATACAGGCAACATGCTATATGTGAAAAAATTACTAACTGAACTACAGGTATTAAATACTGAAAAAAAATTAACAGTTTATTTTAATTTATCTTATTTAACAATCTAAGAAGTTCACGGCCATCAGCAGTTCCAGTGCAATTTCAGGTGCAATTGGGAATTCAGGAATTTCAGTGGAGCTGTTAGTATAGCGGACCTTGTAGGTAAAATACATGCACACTTTCGATAGCACATGTGAAGGGATCTCTCTAAAGTTGACCTCATTGGTTTCATTCTCCGCAAACTGACCTGGACCACTCAACATGGCCTTTATTGTTCCTGATGTTAATGCATGTTCTCTTTTTACAATAAATTCATGACCATCAGAAGATATTAATTTCACATACATGGCATCAGGGCCTTCACAGCCACCATAGGTTTTCTCCTCTCCATCCATTATGTTCTTATAAAATTCTACTTGATCCCAGAGGAACTTACTAGTTTCCTGGCGAGGCCGAGAAGCAGTCATCTAGTAACTTGCATCCGAAGGAAGTGCTAAGAAATCTTTAATTTCTATCATTAATTCTTCCTTGACCAAGTTTTCATTGAGTAGTGTGTTGTTAAACTTCAATGTATCTGAGGGCATTCTGTCATTATTGTTTTTATTGAAGACCAGCCTTTGTCCATGGTGATCTGATAGGACAAATAGAATTATTTCTATCTTCCTGTATCTATTGATGCCTATTTTTTTGACAAATCATATGGTCAATTTTCGAGGAGGTACTATGAGGTACTGAGAAGAATATAAATCCTTTTGTTTTATTATTTAATGTTCTATAAATATTTGTTAAATCCATTTAGTATATAACTTCTGTTAGTTTCTCTATGTCGCTGTTTAATTTCTGTTTCTCTTATCTGTCCATTGATGAGAATGTGGTGTTGAAAGTGGACAGATGTGTCTGTCTGTCCTCTGGTCTCAGGATGTTCCATACTTCTTGGTGTTTAGCTCTCTTCTCCGTGGGATTTGAGATCAGGGAGCAGTGTGATGGGCTAGGCCCTCATTCGTATTTCATATTTTTTTGCTTGAAGGGGAATTGATGGCACACCAGCATATTTTTCCGAAGTCCACATGCTTCCTAATCATTTTGTTATTTTAAGGTGTTTATTAGTTGTTAAGGTAGAGCTTCATATAAATAATACAAGAATGAATTATAGTTTGAAAATATTCTTATGCTTATTGAATATTTTCTTCAAACTCTGATTTGTCCAACTATAGTTTTTCATTCTGTCAGTCCATTTATTCCTCACATGTAATTAAATGTCTATTGTGTATAATACACATTTTAATATATCTCAAGGTCGGGTTGGGGATTTGTCTCAGTGGTAGAGCCCTTGCCTAGCAAGCACAAGGTCCTGGGTTCAGTCCCCAGCTCCGAAAAAAAAATATATCTCAAGGTCTTCCCATTCTTAAACCTTTATGTTTCTCTGCCCAGTCAAGCTTCCTTACATCATATAAATGTAAATATAGCATGAAATGAACCTTGCTTTTTGGAACTCTCATTTCATTTTGCTGAAACCTTTTTGAATCTCATATATAGGAGATTGGATGCCATAGTTTATCTCCTTCTACTTATATTTACCAAATTTAGTGTAAGTCCAGGGACACATTGACCATTTTAAAACAAAATGGAAGGTCCTGCTTTGCTACGTTTTTGCTCCCGGGTTAACATGGATACTTTATTTATTACCTAAGCAATATGTTGTGATCATAATGGTAGCAAATATAGAAAGCTTAATCGTGGGCATAAAAAATGAAATTTGGATTGAAAAAGTCAAAGTATTGGTGACTGGGGATTTCAATTTTCATTTGTTTATAAAATTTACAGTGAAACAAGTGGTCTGTAGATCTGCATCTGTAGGTCATGCCTATGATGTATCAATCATCTATCTTAAGAAGCACAACATGTCAGTCACCCACAAGTCATACAGCTTATCAAAAATCTGTCCCCAACACCTACATCATCCAAAGTAAAAGCCCACAGCCTGGCAACCATCCATAAGAATTGCCCATGTCCTGTCAGTCATCCACTGGAAATCCCCTCACCCTGTCAATCATCTACCAGCAACTCACAAAACCTGTCAGTCATCCAGAAGAAATTATCACAGTCTGTCAATCAGACATAACAAATGGCCATAGTCTGTTAATCAACCACAGGACATGGCGGCTAACTTATATACAAACCTCTCAGAGCCGGTCAGTCATACATTAGAAACTCCCATAGCCAGTCATTCAATGGAGAGACCCACAGCCTGTCAGTCTTTCACAACATATCTCAAAGCCTGTGGATTATTCATAGGTAGTGTCAACAGCCTATCACTCAGCCCCAGGAAACATATACCAACTTTGTCACTTGTCCAAAGGACAAGCCTACACTCTATCTGTCATTCATAGGAAATACCTACACCCTGTCCATCATTGATAAGAAATAGCCAAAGCCTGTCAACCATACATAGTATGTATCTACCATTGTTCAGTATGCATAACAAATATGCACAGACTTTCAGTCAGTCCTCCATGGTAAATGACTGCTACATGAAATCATCCATAGAAAGTACCCACAACCTGTAAGGCATTCATAGGAAAAACCAACAACCTGTCAATCATCTGTAGGAAAGAGTTGCCTGTTTGTCAGCTACATGGCACACCCCCAACTTGGTAGTCATCTGGGGGAAAAATCTACATCCTATCAATAACCCATAGGAATTGCCCATAGCCTTAGAACCATTTATAAGAAATTTCAATATCCTTTCAAACAGCCACAGTAAAGTCAACAGCCTCTCAGTCATCTATTAGAAACACACACAGTCTGTCAGTCATCCACAGATCACATACATTGCGTGAGAGTCATCCATAGGAAAAGCTAAGTGCCTGTCATGCATACAAAGGAAATGAACACAACCAGTAAATCATGCATAGGAATCTCCAACAGTCTGTCAGTTATCAAGAGAAAATTCACACAGTCTTTCAATGTCGGGGCCAGCACCAACAGGGTACCTAGAATCGGGCGAAAGCCTGCGGGATGAAAGAAGCACACACACACAGGTTATTCGTGTCAAGCCAGAAGAGGAAGAGAGCTCCTGGTTTCTTTATTGACCAAACTATATATCCAAAGAACACCACTTAGCAGGTATCTGTCAAGCACAGTGGGGAACCCTGGCTGAGACTTCGGTAACAAAGGACCAACTATGTGGCCTGAATAAATTAGGGAAATAACCAGGAAGGCCAGCCTAATTCTGACTCAGGTGAGAAGTACCCGGCCAGACTGTTCCCAGTTGGGGACAAAAGGCTTCCACATGCAAGGGCAGGGCTCAGCAGGGGTCAAACCTTGTTGGAGACCCAGAAGGGTCTTGTTCAGGCTGACAACATTCTGTGAATGTAAACTTCTTGTGCCACACAGTGACAAAGCAACCAGGCCCAAATCCAATACAGCTCCCACATTTCAATTATTCAACAGTATACAATTAAGATTAAACAGAAAAATTTCCAAAATCCGCAACCCTCACACACTGATATCATAAATAGGGACATGATAAACCTGGGAGACAGCACACAATAAATCATGCCGAGAGCAAAGATTCATCTCTGCCTCAGGCTCCTCTCCTACATCATTCAGGTCTCAGGTTTGCCATGCAGAGCCGATTCTGTTACCATGCCTGCTTGAAATCAAATGGGGAGATGTTTGTGATGATGAACTTCGTCAATTTATTCTAATAGCTTTATAAAAATCATGTAGTGAAGGAAGCGCAGGATTTTGTTTCTGTTGACAGCACATTTTCAGAAGGGTTTAGTCTACTGTTTTTCTGCATACGTTAGCTAATTCTTCAGAGCTCCTGATAAAGCAGAAGATTGTATAATAGGAAAACAAGGCAGGAAGTGTATGTCCATTCAAGAGTCCTATCTCACCTTATTTCAATTATATTGACAATAGCAAAAGGAAACGTCAGAAAAATGAAAGGAAATGCCTCATTTTGAATATGATCACAGTTTGCCATTGAAAGAAACACAGATGTTTAAACAATATGCACATAGAATTAATATTTAATTAATGAATTCTAGTGACAGGTTTACAACTTGCCTCAAAGGTTTACATTCCTTTCTTTTATTCAGTATTTTTTCCTCCATCTTTATTAACTTGGGTATTTCTTATTTAAATTTCAACTGTTATTTCCTTTGCCAGTTTCTAGGCCAAATCCCCCAACCACTCCCCTTCCCCTACTATATGAGTGTTACCATCCCCATCTTCCCCTGTTACTGCCCTCCCCCCAATAATCACGTTCACTGAGGGTTCAGTCATGGCAGGACCTAGGGCTTCCCCTTCCACTGGTGCTCTTACTAGGCTATTCATTGCTACCTATGCAGTTGGAGCCCAGAATCAGTCCATGTATAGTCTTTGGGTAGTGGCTTAGTCCCTGGAAGCTCTGGTTGGTTGGCATTGTTGTTCATATGGCGTCTCATCCCCTTCAATCTCTTTCAGTCCTTTCTCTGATTCCTTCAACGGGGGTCCTGTTCTCAGTTCAGTGGTTTGCTGTTCGCGTTCGCCAATGTTTTTGCCTTATTCTGGCTGTGTCTCTCAGGAAAGATCTATATCTGGTTCCTGTCAGCCTGCACTTCTTTGCTTCATCCATCTTATCTAGTTTGGTGGCTGTATATTTACGGGCCACATGTGAGGCAGGCTCTGAATGGGTGTTCCTTCAGCCTCTGTTCTAAACTTTGCATCCCTATTCCCTCCCAAGGGTACTCTTGTTCCCCTTTTAACGAAGGAGTGAAGCAATCACATTTTGGTCATCCCTCTTGAATTTCATGTGTTCTATGCATCTAGGGTAATTCGAGCATTTGGGCTAATATCTACTTATCAATGAGTGCATACATACCATGTGTGTTTTTCTGTGATTGGGTTACCTCACTCAGGATATTTTCCAGTTCCATCCACTTGCCTTTGAATTTCATAAAGTCATTGTTTTTTGATAGCTGAGTAGTCTACATGTTTACGTGAAGGCTGTTAGTTTAAGACTGACAGCCATGCAGCTAAGATCAGGGTCTTAAAGCCCACACCCACAGTGACATGCCTATTCCAACAGGGTCACAACTTCTAATACTGCTACTTCCTCGGCTTCACACATACAAACCATCAGACCCAGGATACAGTTCAATATAATAAAGACAAGATAAGAATGGTACACAGCAAATATCATTCTAAAATATTTATGCCAAGCATTCACACTAAATCAGAAATCAGAAATGTGAAAAGTATATTTGATCTTCCCCTGTTCAATAAAATCATTGAAGTCTTAGCTAGAATAACAGCACAAGTGAATGAGATAGATGTACACCCTTGAAAGAATGAAGCCAATGTCACTTTATTTAGGCCTGGGTGGTTGATATACACAAAAGACTCTAAAGCCTCCACCAAAATTCCCCTGCAGCTATTCAATTATTCAGCATTGTATTAGAGGAAAAGCAATGCATAAAACCAAGTTAGTTTCCTAAATCCAAATACCCAGCACACTCTGCAAATAAGCAAACTAACAGATTCTCACAGACATTATAGATTAAATATAACCAAGGAATTGAATGACTTGTACAGTAAAAACTCTAAACTTAATGTAAATTAACAGAAGAAGATACAGTAACATGGAAAGGCCCCACGCTCCTAGGTCAGAAGGATTAATATGGTGGAGTTGGATGTGATGGTTTATATTTCCTTGGCTCAGGGGTGGCACTATTAGAAGCGTGGTCCTGTTGGAGTAGGAGTGGCCCTGTTGGAGTAGGTGTGCGACTGTGTGTAAGGGGTTTAACACACTCATCCTAGCTGCCTAGAAGGCCGTATTCTGCAGGACCATCCAGATGAAGATCTACAGCTCTCAGATCCTCCTTCACCATGTCTGATTGGTGGCTGCAGTGATCCTGCTGTGATGATAACAGGTCTGAACCTCTGAGGCTGTAAACCAGCCCTAATGAAATGGTTTCCTTTTAAGAGTTGCATTGGCCATGGTGTCTGTTCACACAACTAAAGTCCTACGTAAGACAGTGGCCATAACACAAAAATTCATCTAGATAGTCTGTGCAATCCCCTAAGAATACCAACACGATTCTTTAATGACATTTAGAAATCCATCATTAATTTAATAGGTCAATATAAAGGAGCCATGTAGGTCAGCACAGTCATCAACATTAGCGCAGCTTGAGCCCTCACCGACACAGATTTGGAGTTAATACACCATAGAGGTAAAGCAATAATGAAATCTGCAACAGTATTCAAAGGCTCATAGGTTGGGAAACGTAATTAAGCATCTGTCCATAATTTTGTACACAGACAGCCATGAGTCATTGAACACCCCTGTCTGGGTTCAGGTAAAGCAGATGTCTACCCTTCAAGAGACTAGAGGCTCCAGGAAGCTTATACATATGGTGGAGTTGCTGGGCTGGGGATATCCTTGTGGAGGAGACAAGGGGTAGGGGGAGGAGGTATGCAATATTTAGATGTGGAACTGTCAGGGGGTGGATTGGGAGGGGAATGAAATCTGAAGTGTAAAAGTAAATAAATAAAAAATGGCTATCTTGCTGATAGCAATCTACTGATTCAATACAATCTATCAAAATTCCAATTCAATCCTTCATAGAGTCAGAAAGATGAATTTGGAAATTCACTTGGAATAACAACAAAAAAAAACAAGGATAGAGAAAACTATCCTCAACATAAAGAAATAATAACAATAAAAGATAGAATCACCGTCCTTGACCTCAAGCTGTATTACAGAGCAATAGTTTTAAAAACTGTATGGTATTAAAAACAGAGACAAGCAGGTAGATCAATGTAATAGAATTGAAGACACCGAAATGAACAAATACTCCTATGGTCCCTTGATGTTTGACAAAGGAAATATAACCATACAGTAGAAAAAAGATAGCTTTTTCAATAATTGTTGCTGGATCAACTGGAAGTTCGCACCCAGAAGAATGCATATTGATCTTCTTCCCTAGTGCAAAGCTCAAGGGCAAGTGGATCAAGGACATCCACATAAAAAGAAAACACTCAAAGCCAGAGGGGAAACTGTGGAGAAAAGCCTCGAACGTAGGGACTCTGCGGAAATTTTCCTGAAAAGAAACACCAATGGCTTCTGCTCAAGGACTTTCAAATGGGACCTCATAATATTGCAAAGCTTCTCTAAGGCAAAGGATACTGTCTTTAGGACAACACGGCAACCAAGAGATTGGGAAAAGGTCTTTACCAATCCTACATTCAATAGAGGTCTAATATCCAATATGTACTAAGAACTCAAGAACTTAGACTCCAGAGAGCCAAATAATCCTATTAGAGAAATGGATATAGAACTAAACAGAGAAATCTCAGCTGAGGAATATCGAACAACTGAAAAGTACCTGTAGAAATGTTCTTCAACAATCTTAGTCATTAGGGGAATGCAAATCAAAACAATGCTGAGATTCTACTTCACACCCCTCAGAGTGGCTAGGAACAAACCTCAGGTGACCACAGATTCTGACAAGAATGTGGAGAAAGCAGAACACTCCTCCACTGTTACTTGGATAGCGAGCTGGTACAACTGCTCTGGTAATCAGCTGGGGGTTTCCTCAGAAAATTGGACATAGTACTACCTGAGGACCCAGGTATACCCATTTCTGGGCATAGAGCCAATAGATGCTCCAACATATAACAGACAAACATGCTCCAGTAAGTCCATGGCAGCCTTATTTTTAATAGCTAGAAGCTGGAAAGAACCCAGAAGTCCATCAACAAAAGAATGGATACAGAGAATGTGGTACAATTACACAAACGCAGTACTACTCAGCTATTAAAAAGCAATGACTTCATGAAATTCATAGGCAAAAGGATGGAACTAGAAAATATCATCTTGAGTGAGGTGACCCCAGAAAATAACACAGATGGTGTGCACTCACTGATAAGTGAATAGTAGCCCTGAAGCTCAGATGAGCCAAGGTGCAATCCACAGACCACATAAAGCTCAAGAAGAAGGACAACCAAAATGTGTTTGTGTCAGTATTTCTTAGAAGGGGGAACAAAAATATTTATAGCAGGAAATATGAAGCCAAAATTTGGAGAAGAGATTGAAGGAAAGTATATATTAATTAACTAATTAATTAAAAAATAAAAATTAAAAATAAATCCATGGTATATGGGGAATTGACAGCACGTTAACAAATTATACTGATGAATAGAGACAGCTTCATGGAGAAGACAGAAACTTGGTCCATTACACAGAACAAGCACAAAAGTCAATGCCACATGCATCATGGAACAAAACATAAGACTTCATACCACAGATGTGGCAGATGAGAAAATAGGAAATATGTTTGACTTCGCTGTGCAGAATGGTACTTCCTGAACATTACTCCTATAGCATAGAGAATAAAAACATCCATTCATAAATCATACCTCCTGAAATTTAAAACATGGCATAAATCAATGATCATCATCATTTAGCTGAAAATGATGCCTCTACCATTCGTAAAAATCTTAATAGATTCCTATAAAAATAAGTATATTTACTCTATAAACACAAGAAAAGCCTTATCTATTAAGCTTCACACCTACCAAGTAGCATTCATGATACGTAAAGTAGTCTGCATGATTTCAGAACAGAAATGCAAACATGGTTATTCCAAAGCTACAAATACTGCAAAGTAAACCAGTTACTGGCTCGTAAGATGTTCTGGTACAGTAGTGGAACACATATTATGGAAATAATTCTCTTTCCTGATTCTATTTCAGACACACTCTATGTGATGGAAGCCAGGCCTGAAACTGCTAAAGCAGCCAAAACCCTAAGAGTAGGTATGTCCTGAGCCAAGAGGAAAACTCAGTACTCTTATCCGTATCAATGAAATGACTGTCATAGCTATAGATCTGTGTTTGGAACCCTCGTTAGAAAAGCATCATCTTCTTGTAGGCTATAGACACTAACACAGAGACCCCAACCTGGAAAGTGTACAGAGAAGGTGGTAACTCCATTTTAAATGGGATGACTCCTTTACGTCTCTCCCTCAAGACTTCATTATCTCTATAGCAAATAAACGTAGAGATTCTAAGAGATTGGGGTGATAGATTACTGTAGTGAGTGACTTACAGACATAATACCAAGTCCCTAGTAAAAGAGAAGAAAAAACAACATGGAATCTGAGAAGTAATACTAAGAAGTCAATAGGATTCAAACAAGGAATTGCTGAGTGGATGAAGGTAGAGGTCAGTACTTTCCCTTTCGTGCATTCAGAGGACCTGTGGGAGCATCACCTAAGGACGGCACAATGGCACCAGCCACCCTGTGTTTCCCTTCAGTATTTAGGTATTTTAGTAATTTCTGCAATTTAATGAGTATAAATATCCTCCACTTGGGAGGACAGATGTGATGTTTGGATTCCACTGAGCATGGATGTTTGTTAAAATTTATTCTCAGTCTAATAGGTCAGGTCTGCACCTGAAGGGTGCACTGTGCACTCACTGATTTTGGTGAACAGGATTTTATGTGTGAAAAGAACAAATACTTCTCACGCATTTACCAGATGATGCAATCCAGGAGATTGGAACCTTGATCAAGGAGAATCCATGTCTCTGTGACTGCAGTGTCCTGGAGGTGACTCATTTGTCCTTCTTTGCCATCGGGCAGGCAGCAGGCCAATACCATGACAGTAGATGTATCCATGTCCAAGGTGATCCTTAGTGAAGCTCAGTTTTTTTCAGAGATAAAGTGACGTCACGAACAGCAGATGACGTTTGCAGACATGACAATTTATGGAGTCTGGTCTGCGTACGCTGTAAAGTTGTAAAAGAAAGCCAGCACAGCACTGTTAGTAAAACAGTCCAAGGAGAGCAGTGGGCCTCTGATTTGTGAGGGTTTATCATGAGATTGCTAAGTAGGACTCCCTCTTGTCAAGGACTCTGCTGCTAGTCCTAGTGACTCATCCTATGAGTGTTGACCTAAACTGTTTGCCTTTTAATTAAGAGTTTCCCATTAAGAATATCCTTGTAAGAGCACCAGTGGAAGGGGAAGCCCTGGATCCTGCTAAGACTGAACCCCCAGTGAACTAGATTGTTGGGGGGAGGGCGGCAATGGGGGGAGGATGGGGAGGGGAACACCCATAAAGAAGGGGAGGGGCAGGGATTAGGGGGATGTTTTCCTGGAAACCAGGAAAGGGAATAACATTCGAAATGTATATAAGAAATACTCAAGTTAATTAAAAAAAAGTTTCCCATTAAAATGTTCTAAGTGAAAGCCACAAGTTTCTATACTCTTTATTACATCAGTAGCTTTTTAGTGTATTTTTCAAGTGAAAACCAGTCTTCAACTGGTACCCTTTAAAACTTCAGGAGCTCCTTCCAGTACCTGATGGAATTAGGATGCCCCATTCTGTGTGGGGTGTTTTCAGCAAAGGCCCCTGTATTGGACTCATGACTGCTAGCATTTGTTCCATCCGGAAGACCTAGTTTTACAGGAATGCCCCCAAAATTCACTCTTCCATCCTCTCTGACTCTGCTCAACAGCAGCACTGGAGCCTTGGAGGCTAGGATGCTGGTTGATTTTAAGCAACTCTACAAAATGTGGATATAATCTGGGAAAAGTGAATCACAGTAGAGGTATCTTCTCCATCACATTGTCCTGAGGGCAAGTCTGAAGCTCATTTTTTTGTGATTGATGTATAATTGCCCTGCTAAGTGTAAAAGACAAAAGAGAGAACCCCAAATGGTCCAGCATGATGAATGGGTAAACAGAGTTTATCATATTGATACAATGGACTAGTCTCTAGAGATGGACAGAGGCATTGACAGTATCTTATGATAAAAGAAGCTATTATTTAATGACCAAGAAAGGGGATATTTCTATATTAGATGACTTCATTTTTGTTAAATACGCAAAATGACCTGGTTCGTGGGGGCATAGAAATTTATCCCAGCACTCAGGAAGCAGAGGCATGTAGATTTTCACGAGTTTGGGGCCAGCCTAGTCTACAGAGGTAGATTCAGGAGAGCCAGAGCTACACACACTCAAACACACACACACACACACACACACACACACACAGACAGAGAGAGAGAGAGAGAGAGGGAGAGAGAGAGGGAGAGAGAGAGAGAGAGAGAAAGGGGGTGGGCAGAGACAAACTTTCTTGAAAATCAACCAATCACTCACACAAGGAATCACTTAAACAAACAAAAACCTCAAAAAACCAGACACCAAAAAACCAATCAATCTATCAAACAATGTCAGAAGCAACAGCAGCAGCAGCAGCAGCAGCAACAACAACAACGACAACAACAACGACGACAACATCTACACCAAAAACCAACCGAATGAGACCAAATGTTAGATTGGATTGCAGCCAGTTTACTCCTTAACTCAAAGCATCCATGAAACCCAGGCACATCATGGGCTATGGTGTGCTCTACACATCCTGATCTTAAGTTCCTATACTTAAAGTAACACTTCTGTCATTAAAGAGGGATAGGCTGAGCTGGTGCCTAACAAGTTGATAGGGGGTAGGATCTGGAGGAATAAAGAGTACCTTCTAATGGCCACAGAGTTTTCTCAAACTTAAAATATTTTTAAAACCAATAGTATAAGGGATGCATAATTTAATGACATAGTAAGAATGCACTCCTAGATTATATACTTGAAAAAGATGAATTTGCTGCATAAGTGTATTACATACCTGTAAACATGTTATTATTGAAAGATAATGCTTCTTTCACATGTATGAATGTTTTGCCTACGTGTCTGTGTGTGCACTATATGTATGTCTGGGCCTGTGAAGATATGAGAGTTCTAGATCGCCTATAATTAGATTTGAAGATGCCTTTGAGCTTCTTTGTAGGTGTTACTGTAGGTTTCAGGGTTTGAAGCTGACTGATGTTGAGGATTACCTTTGCCCTCCAGTAGCAGACAGGTTACCTTCCAGTATTATGAACTCTGGTTAGTAGTGTGAAGAGTCTAGTTAGACCCCGGCTCAACCTATCCCTCCCCCCCCTGTGATGACAGAAATGTTATCTTCAGAAGTCAGTCCTGAACATCAGATTGTGTAGAGCAACCAATAGTCTTGGCACTGGCTTGTGATGGTCAAGGTTTTCTATAGGACCCTTTGGGTAATGACTCAACAGGTTGTCACCCATTCCTGTTGCTGGATTTGTAACTTGGTGGCACAAGATGTCTAGGTGGAGCCTCGTGTCATGTTAGTTTTTGGCTCCATATGTATTCCATACATATAGGAAGCTAATAGAGTAGCAGATTTCCATTTAATTTTTTCAAAGGGACTTTAGTGTTTGTTGTCCCTCCCCTTATTTCCTACTTTACCTAGGCTTGCATACCAGGGCTGTGGGTGCCTGGTTAAGAAAAAGAAACTGACCCTCTTCCTTATCAAGTATGAATCTGTATGCCCATTCCAACATGCAGCCAGCAGGTGACCAGGATACACTGGAGAGAGTGATCAACTCCAGTCAACATCATGTTGATGAATATGAAAGGAGGGTAATGGGGCTTGAAAAATGCGAGGGAGGTAGAAGTGTGTACCCTTTGCCTCTACCCATTTCTCCCGGTTCCCTCTCATTAACCCCTCCTATTCTAGCTTTTATCTCTTCCCAACACTATACACTCCTTCCTCTTCCTGGGGCGATATTCTTCTGCTCCCTAGTTCCCTAGTAGATAGTCAGGAATCCTGTGTGGTTATCCAGATTGTAGTTCTCATATCAGATACTTAAAACCTAACATCCTTAACAGCAGACACATGAAATGTTTGTTGTTTTGGGTCTGGGTTTGCCAAATCAGGATGATTTTTTTAGGTCCATCAGGCCAGTCTTAGGGTTACAGATTGCAATGGCTGCCCTAACTGCCCTCAGTACTCCCTTTGAAGGCCATGCAAATAGATCTACTTCAGCGTCAACATTGACAGAGCTTTGAACAAGCACTGAGGGGGCTGGGCTCCTAACAGTGGAGTCTGAGGGGGGCACACATGGAGCATAAGCATAGGGTACAGTCCGTAAGCCAGCTCCATTGTGAGCTCAGAGCATGTCACTATGGTGGTGCCAGTGCAGCTGTGTTACTAGGTGATGAAGTATAGTTCAGTTAACCCTGAACGAGCAGGTCTTGCCTACACTTCTTTGGCAAGAATTGGTGATTTTAGGAAACTCTTATCGTATAATTTGGGAGGTGGAGATTAGCTAAATGGGAGGGAAGAGAGAGTAAGAAGGTCCTGGGCGGCCCTAGCGCTCCATAATGGAGGAAGATTTTGAATATGATGCTCTGGCATTGAAGTTCCCCAGAAGGGGACGCTGGTACACCCGTCTGTGGCGCTCCTGTCCTGGTTTTGGATGCCTGCGTCAAAAGAAAACGACGAAATTTCCCCTCTATCTGATCGGGTATGATCCCGTGGGTCGATTACAAACAGCGGCCTGTGTTGGGGACGTGGAGAAAATTGAAAGTATGATCCATGAGTGTCATCATCATGTGGATGAATCTGATTGGAGGGGCAGGTAATGGGGCTTCAAATTGATGAGGGGAGTAAAAGGAGGAGGGTAGGAACTGCTAGGGACACTCAGGGCTAAGGAGGAAGACAAATCAACTTCCAGGGCTACAATCTGAGGGTAGAGAGTGGTCATACATAGGCTCATTTTCACTGGGGACCCCTGGGTTTTATACCTGCTAAATGCTCTTAGTCGTATGAGACCTCCACACTGTGGAACAGCAGCTCCTAGGCCTTAATGAAACTACATAATTTTATTCTTATGTTAACCCTTACATTTTGTAAACATACAAAAAGACACACACACTCACACACATAAATACCGTTGTTTTGCCTCTGTGTATTTTCTGTGTACCATTGTGATAGAACCTGGTGCAGGATCCCCTGGAACTGCAGCTATAGACAGTTGTGAGCTGCCCTGTGTGTCTTAGCAATCAAACTGAGTTCTCTACTAAACAAAACTAGAGCTGTTATTGCCAAGACCCCTATCTAGATTTTCTTTCTTCTTTGTTGTTGTTGTTGTTTTCTGTTTTTTCATTTTTATTAGATAGTTCATACATTTACATTTCAATGTTATATCCTGTCCTGCCTCTTCCATCCCACTTCCCACTCCCCCTGATTCTATGACGACTTTCTTAATACATAATATGATGCAATATAATAATGTATAATATAATATAATGTATATGATACAATATAATAATATAGTATAAAATAATAATGGATCAAAGACATTTAGAACTGGAACTGTGACCATGCTCCCATGTAATCACCTTCTGTACTGTTGTTTTTACATCGATACACATGTGAAGGACAGAGATTGTCCTCATCTCACTTCCTGTGCCCCACACGTGTGGAGCTTAGGGTGTGGTGGTCAGAGACAATGTCGACTGCTAGTTATGTTGTACCACCATGGGGTTCTAAGGCCTGAGCTCAGGCAAGCAGGCCTCCCTGTGGGTTCCAGCCCATCGTCCCTCTGTTCTGGAGACTCCACTCAAGCAAGTCCATGGTGTGCTTTATTTACTGTCTTGGAGCACACTGATCCTCACACTTGTAGGCAAGTGACCTTTGCGGATCCCCTTATCCCAAGATCAGCAGTCAGGTTTTCAGGACAAATGCTTTACCAGTTGAGTTTTAACAACTACCCCAGCCCCTCATTCCTTTTTCTCTGTGTGTGTGTGGGTTCTTACCATGAACCCCCTTGCTCATCGTCCCTCCTCCTCTTATATGAGGGTTCACCCCCACCCGTTTGCCCACTCCTTCCGGATTCCCTGCCTTAGCATTCCGTTCCACCGGGGCTAGAGCCTTGGCAGGACCACGAGCTTCTCCTCTTATTGGTGCCCAACAAGGCCATCCTCTGCTACATATGCAGTTGAAGCCAGGGGTCTTTCCATGTGAACTCTTTAGATGAACGGATATCTGGGTTCTCTCCAGCTCCTGGCTATTGTAAATAAGGCTGTTGTGAATGTAATGGAATATGTTTCTTTGTTTTATGTTGGAGCCCTTTTTGTGTATATGCACAGGAGTGTGTAAAGCTGGGTCCTCCAAACAGATTTCCAGAGTTGTCCCAGCTTGCTCTCCCACCTACAAAGGAGGAGTGTTCCTCCTTCTCCAAATCCTCGCCTACCTCTGTTGCCTGAGTTTTGATCTTAGCCATTCTGACTGGTGTGGCGTTGAATCACAGGGTGGTACTGATTTGCATTTTCTCTGATGACTAAAGATGTTGACCAGTCCTTTAGGTTCTTTTTGGCCATTTGATATTCCTCAATTGAGAATTCTTTGTTTAGCTCTGCTCCCCATTTTGTAATAGAGTAATTTGATTCTCTGGAGTCCAACTATTTGAATTCTATGTGTATATTGGTTGTAAGCCTTCTATCAGATGTAGGATTCATAAAAATCTTTTCCAATCTGTTAGTAGCCATTTTTTTCTAATGACAGTACTCTTTGCCTTACAGAAGCTTTGCAATTTGATGAGGTCCCATTTGTTGATTCTTGATCTTGGAGAATAAACTATTGCTGTTCTGTTCAGGAAATTTTCCCAAGTATTCCAGGCTCATGTATTCTAGGCTCTTCCCCATGTTTTCTTCTTTTAAGTTGAGTATATCTGGTTTTATGTGGAGATCCTTGATTTGCTTGGATTTTAACTGTGTACAGGGTGATAAGAAAGGTTTGATTTGCAGTCTACATGCTGAGTGCCAGTTGATTCAGCACCAGTTGTTGAAAAAGCTATCTTTTTCCCACTAGATGGTTTTAGTTCTTTTGTTAAAAATCAAGTGACCATAGGTAGGTGTATGGGTTCATTTCTGGGTCTCCTATTCTATTCCATTGATCTACTTGCCTATCGCTGTACCAGTATCATAACATTTTTATCACTATTGCTCTGTAATACAGCTTAAGGTTAGGGAGGGTGATTCCCCCAGAATTTTTTTTTCTTGTTGAGTATAGTTCTCAGGATCCTGTTTTTTTGTTAATGCAAGTGAATTTCCAAATCGCTCTTTCTACCTCCATTGGGAATGGAGTTAGAATTTTGATGGAGATTGCGTCGAATCAGTAGATTGCTTTTGGACAGATGGCCAATTTTATAATGTTAATCCTGCCAATCTGTGAGAATGGGAGATCTTTCCATCTTATGAGATCTTCTATTCTTTCTTCAGAGACTTGAAGTTCTTACCGAACAGGATTTTCACTTGCTTGGTTAGAGTCACACTGGGTTATTTTATTTTATTTGTGATTATTCTGAAGGTGTTGTTTCCCTAATTCCTTTCTTAGCCTATTCATCCTTTGAATAGAGAAAGGCTACTGATTTGTTTGAGTTAATTTTGTATCCAGCCACTTTGCTGAATTTGTTTAAGGGGGCATCCTTGACTACTCCCTGATTTTAGTGGTATTCCTTCAACTTTCTCTCAATTTAGTTTGATGTAGGCTATTGGTTTGCTGTATATTGCTTTTCCTATGTTTATAGTAAGCTTTGAATTCCTGATTTTTCCAAGACTTTTAAAGGTTAGCACCTCATTCTTATATCCTGTCTTTATGGTTGAAGGGGAATCGATGACACACCAGCATATTTTCCCTAGTTCACATGCTTCTTGATCATTTTGTTATTCTAAGATGTTAATTAGTCTTTAAGGTGGAGCTTCATATAAAGAATACAAGAATGAAGTTTAGTTTTAAAATATTCTTCTGTTCATTGAATATTTTCTTTAAAAACAGTGAATTGTCCAATGGTAATTTTTCATTCTGTCAGTCCATTTATTCCCCACATGTAACTTAGATATCCCCTGTGTAGAATACACGTTCTAATATCTCTCAAGATCTTCCCATTTGTAAAACTTCATTTCTCTGCCCAGTCAAGCTTCCTTACATTCTATAAATTTAAATATAACATGAAATGAACATTACTCTTTGGAACCCTTCTTTCATTTTACTGAACCTCTATGAATCTCAAGCAAGGCAGCTATGCCACCATAGGTTATTACCTTGTAGCAATATTTACCTGATTTTGGTGTGAGTCCATGGGCACATTGATCAATATACGGCAAAGCATGAGGTCCTTGTTTCTATACCGAGTATAGAAGTGTTACATATGGGCATAAAAAATGAAATGTGAAAATAAAAATAAAAGAAAGTATTGAGGACTGAGGGCTTATATTTTGTTCACTGTTAAAAATGTACATAGATGCAAGTGACCGGTAAAATTGCCACTTACCTGTTGATTGTGACATATTTTGTTTAATGTAGGCCACAATGGGTTGCATGATAATTACCTTTAATTTTGTAAAGTGCTAAAAGTATTGCTAATTATAGTTGTAAAATAATAAAAAGGATAAATGACCTTCCATTCTTAGAGAGGGTAAAATGTGAATGAAAATGAAGGTAACCACAATAGATAAGATAGGAGGATTAAGAAATGTAAACTTCTTTTATATGAATTTTTTTATGTGTACTGCTGATAAAATCCTGTTTTTCTCTCACAGAATAGTTCTGTTTGTTATCACTAGGAAGAGAAATCATTACCATGATCAGGAAATGCTGAGCTCTCAGGAGCTGGAAATGCTTGTAGTGTTGTAGCAGATTTCTTCCCCATTCGAACTGAAACATCAGAGTAGCCCCTATTAAGATATGTTTAATGTTCATCCCTTGGATGGGGACATGGAGTCATGGAGCTCCTGAAAATACCGAGGAGTAACTAGTAAGTTCCAGATATTAGAGTATGATTTAAATTCAAGCTGAGATCAATTTGGGAACTTTTCTAGGATTCAGACAGGCTGCTTTGAGCAGCGAAGAAGGTCAGGATAGAACACCTGCCTTAAATAGGAAGAGTCATGTACCATATCCCTAGCACAGTAAATGAACATTCGAGTAGACCTCAATAAATAAGAACATTGTAGTTACTTTCTTCCATCAGATAGAAATCACCTTCATATTATGTAGTACTTACAGGTGATGATAGTCTTACTGGGAATTCAGAGATGTTGCTAAATGTGTTTTCAATTTGCAGGACATCGCTGCATTATGCGAGTGCCCACAACCATCCAGATGTAGTGACACTGTTATTAGAAAATAAGTCCAACATTAACATCCAGGATGATGAAGGCTGCACACCGTTGATTAAGGTAGCTATTGGCCATCTGTTTTGGTATGAAATGGATTAGAGGTGTCCTTGTTTGGTTTCTGTTGTTGTGAGAAAACACAGACCAAAACTTACTCAGGAGAGGAAAAAGTTATTTAGCTTACATTTATTCATCCCAGTTGATCCTCATGGGAAACCTGGTCAGGAACTCAAATAAGGAACTGGGGGGAAGAACTAAACTAGAGATCAGGGGAGAATGCAGCTTTCCATGGCTTTTACACAGGTTTGGTCAGCTTTTTTTTATACAACTTTGAACTCAGGCATGCCCCTACCACAAGACCTTGGGCTTTCCTACTTCTGTCTAAATAAAAAAAAATAGTTCCACACAGTGCCCCAGAGGCCAGTCCAATTCCTCAAGTGAGGATCTTTCCAGGTGTATTAAGCATGTATCACATTGGCAAAAAGAACAAAATCTAAGCAAACAAGCAATCTCTGCATTGTGACAGCCAACCAGCACAGACCTGAGTGCTTAGGACATCTAGGTGGGTTGGTAGAACCCCTTAATTCTACCACTTGGAAAAAGATGTGGTGGGGAGATCATTAAATGAGTCAAGCCTGGAGTATTTAAGAAGACCTTGTGTCAAAATGGAGGGAAAATATGAATAACTAAAACTCTGTCTGATTTCAGAGAAACTATTCAGTGCCATTGTAGAAATGTCTCCCTTGGCTTCCTTGAAGTGAAGATGTATTTCTTTGTACAATTTCCACAGGCTGCGCAGCGGGACAACACACATTGTGTTTGTGTATTGCTCAGGCACAATGCTAATCCAAATTTGATGGATTACAGTGGGAATACAGCCTTTCACCATGCCATTTCCAGGGGCAGCATAGCAATTGTAAAGATGCTCCTGGAGTACAACGTAGATATTGAAGCCAAAACAGAGGTAAAGGTCATTCAACTTCATTCCCAATGCACTTCTAGCTACTTCTAGCTGGGACACTCAGACCTATTTTCTACATGCAGAACCTCAAGCATTCTCACTGAATGTGTTCAGAGGAACGCTTTTTCTCTTTAAATATGTGTGTGTGTGTGTGTGTGTGTGTGTGTGTGTGTGTGTGTGTGTATTTATAATTAGTGCCAAAAAACCCACAGAATAGCATATTTTGTCTCAGCGTTGACTTTAAGTTTGAAATTCAAGATTATAGGCTTTAGGATTACACACAGACACACACAGACACACACAGACACACACAGACACACACACACATACACACACACATCACATCACATCTACACCAACAAGAAAAAGAAATACATTTCAAGTTTAATGATTATAGAATATATAGAACTGGGTTGCTGCTAAGAAGGTATTGATGTGTGTTTGGCTCAGGGATGAGGGCAGACTGGGAAAGGAGAGAGGTGTCAGGCAAATTAGAAAATCTGATCATTGAGAAAATATACAAAACATTTTTATGATTTTCAAAAGTTTTGGTATTCATAGAAGATGCTATTGCCCTTGGGAGATAATTTTTAGTTTAGAAAAGAAATATATTTGGAGTGCAGATTGAGAAACTCTGCTCCAGATACCTCTTGAGCACACTCCTTCAACAGGGGCATACCAAACTTTATATTTTGGGGTTGTGTCCATGGAGGTCCTAGTCTTTGGAGCTAAGAAGATTGGAACCATTGAGTGTTTGGGGAAAATTCTGGAAGGGATTGGTGTTCATATGCAGTGTTGTGTAGACAAAAGATGTGTCAAAGGGAAGAAGAGAGCTGTGTGTGGAAAGCACAGCAGGTGTTGTAGGAAAAATGATGCCTTGTGACTCAGTACAGTGTGTGTTTATGTTCACAAAATCTGTGATGAACTTTCAGTTGAGAAACAAGTTGTTTTATAAAATGTAATATTGTTTTCTTTACAGTATGGCTTGACACCACTGCAACTTGCAACATATGAAAATCAGACTGAAATGATAAACTTCTTAGAATCAATGAGTGCAGATGCACAGGCCGTGCAAGTGTCAAACAGGTACAGTTTCTTCTCTTCTACAATCTTAGTGCTGTTCTTGATGGTGAGAATTGCTTAAGTCAGGAATATTAATATGATATTAAATGATTTGAAAAACTCAGAGAAATATTTAGAAAGCTTATTACACACGAAATATGAGCTAGAAAAGAGACTGTTCCAACACAACAAAAGAACAGCAGTACCAGGAGTGCTACATAGCTCAGTAGTTCAGTTCGTGAGTCATGAACCAAGACAAAGAATAAGCTAGATCAGCTGTTGGTCTACTTCAGTATTTTTTATTTTGACACAGTTTTTATAATTTCTGACCTTAAAAATGACAGTATAAGCCATATCTTTAGAATTATATGTTACATAATCACAGGTAATAAATAGTGTTTCCTAATGATCTGTTTGAAATGTCCAATGCAGTAGAAAACTACCTTTTGCTAGGAGGTGTTCGGTAAACTTTCATCCCGTAATTAACTAGCAATGTTGGTGATATTGCAGTCCAAGACATTTTTGTGTCACATTTCAGATGGAGCTTTTAATGTGGATATATAAATAGTTCATTTCCTTCCACATATTCTGGTATTTTAGAATTATAAATCTTCTCCTAGATTTTGTGAATGTTTAGCTCTAAAAAAATTGATCTTACAAAGCTATATTCCCTTCCATATGAAATAAAATTATTATGCTGAAATTCCCTGTTTAGTACACATGTTTACCTAATGTTTATGTTGAGCCATTATTTCCAGACAACAGATCTGTGCTTTAAGGTGAGCCTTTCTAGAGAGAGCTCACTCTCCTTTCAAAACTTAATGCTCTTTGAAATATTTAATTTTATTTTTTCTTATTCATTTTACATCAAACTCACTGACCCTGTCTCAGTCTCCCTATTCCACAGTCCTTTCCGGTTCCCCTTCCCCTTCACCTCCGAGCAGTCATGGATCCCCTATATATCCCCACACCCTGGCACTTCAAGTCTCTGCAAGGGTAGACACTTCCTCTCTCTCCAAGGTCAGACAAGGCAACTCAGCTAGAAGGAGGTATCCCATGTATAAGCAACAGCTTTTTGATAGGCCCCATCCCAGTTGACTGGGACCCATATGAAAACCTAGCTGCTCTTCTGCTACATATGAGTGGGAAGGTGTGAGTCCAGCCCGTGTATGTTCTGTGGTTGGTGGTTCAGTCTCTGAGAGCCCCAGGCGTCCAGGTTATTTCACTTTGTTGTTTGTCCTCTGGAGTTCTTATCTCCTTGCAGACCTGGAATCTTTCCTCCTAGTGTTCCCTAAGAGTCTACTGCCATACATCCCTGAGCAAGGCAAATATTCTCTTTAGAGTTTTTAAGAGGGAGGGAGGGAGGAGAGAGAGAGAGAGAGAGAGAGAGAGAGAGAGAGAGAGAGAGAGACAGAGACAGAGACAGAGACAGAGAGAGACAGAGAGAGAGACAGAGAGTCAGAGAGAGAGAGAGAGACAGAGAGAGAGAGAGAGAGAGAGAGAGAGAGAGAGAGAGATTGATTGACTGATTGTGTGTATGCATGCTTGAGCCTTTTAGTTTGTGTTCTATTTAAAAGCTAACCATGCCTCATGTTTTCTCTTGAGAAAGTCACAAGGATACCAGTCAACAGTCATAGTGAATTGCTGAAAAATAAATTCAAAATTGTTTGACTAGACCTGTAGTTCCATGAATTACATCCCAGACTGTGGGAGGTAGGAGACACACAGACCTTTGTGAGTTAAGTCCAACATGGTCTATGGGGTGGGTTTCAGACCAGCATGGCTACATAGTGAGATCCGGTTTCAAAAAACATTGTTTGTGAACATCTAAACTAAGATACAGGGGACTGAAATATAAAGGGCTTCAAATGCTCGCTAAATGTTTTTCTTATGAATAGTGCAATAACCATAACTTATAAATCTATGCCACAGTGCAAGAACACCAGCACATAAAAAAGAAGTGAAGCATGTAAGATTTTTGGAAGGTAAGATTTTTATATCATATATAAATTTACTATATTGTAGCTGGTCTTATTCACCCTAGATAAAATAGTGCGGACATTTTAGCTCCTCTCCTACTGTGACCACACAAGCAGCCCAGCTAGCAGAAAGGAATCCAAATGCAGGCAACAGAATGAGAACCTGCCCTCACTTCAGTAAACCAGGAGTCCACATGAAGAGCACGTGAAGCTGCACGTCTGCTACCTCTGAATATGGGGTCTATGTGCAGCCCTGACGTGCTCTTTGATAGGTGGTTCAGTCCCTGTGAGCCCTCATGGGCCCCTGTTGGTTAATCTGTAGGTTTTCTTGTTGTGTTTCTGAACCTTCAATGGCACTGTCCTCCTTTGAATTCAATATCCTTCACCCAATTCTTTCACAAGACGCCCCAACCTCCACCTGATATTTATTTGGCTGTGGGTGTGTACATCTGTTTCTATCCAGGGCTTGATGAAGACTCTCAGAAGAATTATCCAAGGCTTCTGTCTGCAAGCATAGCAAAATATCATTAATGGAGTCAAAGACTGGCTCTCTCCCACAGGGTGGGTCTCAAGTTGGTCCAGTTATTGGTTTGGTATCTCCTTAATGTCCGTTCCATTTTAACCTGCATATCTTGGTGGTAGGATAAATTTTGGGTTGATGTTTTTCTGAGTGCTTTGGTGTTCTCCTCCTTCTCCTGGAAGTCTCCCCTGGTACAGAAGATGACCACTGAAAACTGCATATCACCTGCTGCTAGTAGGCTCTGCAAGTCTCAGCTCCATAGATAGACTGCTAAGAGCCCCCATAGTTCCTGGTCTTTGTTTCACCACAGAGATGCCTCTCCACTGGTATCTTCTGTCCTAGCTCCCACACCACACCTGCTCTGCACCTTAGTTCCCCTCCCCATCCTACAAATTTCCCTCCCTCAATCGAATCCTGATATCTATTTCATTTTCCCTCCTGAGTGAGATTCATGCATCTTCCCTTGGGCCCTCATTACTTAGCTTCTTTAGGTCTGTGCACTGTGGCCTGGTTATTCTGTAATTTATGGCTGCTAAGGTCCTCACCTTTAAGTGAGTACATTCCATGCCTGTCCTTCTCGGTTTCAGTTACCTCATCCAGTATGATGTTTGCCAATCCCATCCATTTGCCTGCAGTTTTCTCAAATTCCATGTTTTTCATAGCCGAGTATTATTTCATTGTGCAAATATACCACATTTCCTTAATCAGTTTTTCAGTTGTCTCCTGTCCATGGTTATTACAAGGAGAGGTTTTATGAACATAGTTAAGCAAGTGTGCTTGGGTGGTATGGTGGAGCAAGTTTGGGGTATATGCCCATGATTGACATAGTTGTGTCTTAAGGTAAAAACTATTTCAAATTTTTTGGAAAAAAAACCCGCCAAATTGCTTTTCAAAAGGGATTTTAGGGGTTGGGAATTTAGCTCAGTGGTAGAGCATTTGCCTAGCAAGCGCAAGGCCCTGGGTTCGGTCCCCAGCTCTGAAAAAAAGAAAAAAAAAAAAGAAAAGGGATTTTAATGTCTCTCCCACCAACAATGGAGGAATATTCCCTTTGCTCAATATCCTTGTCAGCATGGCTGTCCCTTGAGGTTTTGATTCTGGCTGCTCTGACTGGTGTAGGATGGACTCAGGGTCCTTCTGATCTGCATTCAGTGATGACTGTAGATGAGCATTTGATGTCTCTCGGCCTCCTGAGCATCCTCGGCTGGGAATGCTTCGTTTACCACTGTACACCATATTCAGATTGGTTTATTGCTGTCTAACTTTTTGGGCTTTTTATATATTTTAACCATTATTTCTCTGTGAAGTGTAAGACTGATGACGATCTTTTCCCAAAATGTAGGCTTCTCTTTTGTCCTTTTGATGGTGTCCTTTGCTTTACAGAGGTTTTTAAGTTTTGTGAGTCCCCATTTATCAATCATTGATCTCAGAGGCTGGGACAGTGGTGTGCTGTTCAGGAAATTGTCTACTGTACCGATGTCCTCAGTATATTGAAGTTTCTGCTTCAATGTCAAGGTCTTTCATCCACATGAACTTGAGTTTTGTGCAGGTTGAGAAATACAGATCTATTTGCATTCTTCTTCATGCAGACATACAGTTACACCTGCACCATTTGTTGAAGAAACTTTCCTATTTTCCCCATTGTGTGGTTTTGCCTTTGTCAAAATCATGTGTTGGTAGGTATGTGTGTTTTTTCTTTGATTTGATTCCATCGGTCAACTTTTTGTTTCTATACTAATTCTATACAGCTTTTGTTATGATTGCTCTGTGATATGTCTTGATATCAGGGATGATGATACCTCCAAAAATTATTTAATTATTCAAGATATCTATCTATCTATCTATCTATCTATCTATCTATCTATCTATCTATGTATCTATCATCTATGTATCTATCATCTATCTATCTATCATCTATGTATCTATCAGCTATCATGGGTTTTTTGTTTTTTAAAAAATTGCTCTTTCAAGGTCTGTAAATAATGGTCTTGCAATTTTGAAGAGAAATGCATTGACTGTGAAGATGCTTTTTGTAAGATGGCCATTTTCACCTTGTTAATCCTATCCATCTGTAGTATAGGAGACCTTTCCATCTTCAGATGTCCTGTTAATTCCTTTTTCAGAGACATAAAGTTTTTGACAGGCAGGTCTTTAAGTAGCTTGATTAGAGTTGTACTGGGCTATTTAATGTTATCTGTGGTTACTGTAAAGGGTTTTGCTTGACTAAATTTTTCTTATCCATTTTAACTGTTGCATGAGGAAGGGCTGCTGGTTATTTGAGTTAATCTTGCATTCAGACACTTTTCTGTAAGGGTTTATCACCTTTGGTGTAGGAGTTCTTTGGTAGATTTTGTGAGGTCTCTTTTGTATGTGGGCAGCTTTGCTTACTCTCTGGTTTTAAGTTTCTCTGCATATAAGTTGTTAGTGTTTATTGGCTGGTTCAGGTATGCAAATTTGATCACTGAGGTCTCTAAGACTTTTAACATGAAGGGGTGCTTGATTTTATCAACGGCTTTATCAGCATCTAATGTGATGACCAAGTGAATTTTTTTGACATCTCCACCCTTGCCAGCTGCAGCTATCCATTCATTTTCATGGCTGTCAAGCCATCTCCCCTGTATCTCCCCAGACCCGATCCTGAAACACTCAGTTGTCTCAAATTTACCCACTCCCACCTAGTTCCTTCCTTCCTCTGCCTCCTCTGAGTATTTTCCGGTATGTTCTAAGTTAGATTCAAAATCCTCTCTTGGTCCTTTCTTCTTCATCTTCTTTTGGTCCTGAGTATAGTATTGATATCCTGTACTTTATTGCTAATATCCACTTAGAAGTGAGTATACGCCATCCATGTCTTTTGGGTCTGGGTTATGTCACTCAGGAAGATATTCTCAAGTTCTATTCATTCACCTGCAAAGGTCATTATGTCTTTGTCTTTAGTAGGTGAATAGTATCCCACATTGTCTTTTTTCATTAAAAAAAAAAAACTTCACCCTTGTCAGTTGCAGATTTCCATTCACTTTCAGGACCATCCATCCATCTCTCCTCTTCCTTACCCACACCTGATTCCAAACCCATCCCATAGCCCTCCGTATCTCTTCTCTATTCAGTTCACTCCCTCCGTCTTCCTCTTAGGACTGCTTTATGCACTCCTTTAAGTGAGATTCAGGCATCCTCACTTGTGCATTCCTTCTTGTGTAGCTTTTCTGAGTCTGTGGATAATAGCATGGTGTCTGTATTTTTGGCCAATAACCATCTATAAGTGAGTACATAACACACATGTCCTGTTTGAACTCCGGAGGATATTCTCAAGTTCCATTGATTTACCTGCAAAATTCATTCTGCCTTTGTTTGTAATAGTGGGATAATATGCCATTTTGAAAGTATACATCACTTTCTTTTTTTTATTAACTTATGTATTTCTTATTTACATTTCAAGTGTTATTCCTTTCCCAGTTTCCAGGCCAAAATCTCCGTAGCCCCTCCCACTCCCCTTCTTTATGGGTGTTCCACTCCCATTCCTCCCCTATTGCCGCCCTCCCCCAAACAATCACATTCACTGGGGGTTCAGTCTTCGCAGGACCCAGGGCTTCCCCTTCCACTGGTGCTCTTACTAGGGCATTCATTGCTACCTATGAGGTCGGAGTCCAGGGTCAGTCCATGTATAGTCTTTAGGTAGTGGCTTAGTCCCTGGAAGCTCTGGTTGCTTGGCATTGTTGTTCATATGGCATCTCATCCCCTTCAATCTCTTTCAGTCCTTTCTCTGATTCCTTCAACGGGGGTCCTGTTCTCAGTTCAGTGGTTTGCTGCTGGCATTCACCTCTGTATTTGTTGTATTCTGGCTGTGTCTCTCAGGAGAGATCTACATCCGGCTCCAGTCTGCCTACACTTCTTTGCTTCATCCATATTGTCTAATTGGGTGGCTGTATATGTATGGGCCACATGTGGGGCAGGCTCTGAATGGGTGTTACTTCAGTCTCTGTTTTAATCTTTGCCTCTCTATTCCCTGCCATGGGCATTCTTGTTCCCCTTTCAAAGAAGGAGTGAAGTATTCACATTTTGATCATCCATCTTGAGTTTCATGTGTTCTATGCATCTAGGGTAATTCAAGCATTTGGGCTAATATCCACTTATCAATGAGTGGATACCATATGTGTTTTTCTGTGATGGGTTAGCTCACTCAGGATGATATTTTCCAGTTCCAACCATTTCCCTATGAATTTCACAAAGGCATTGTTTTTGATAGCTGAGTAATATTCCATTGTGTAGATGTACCACATTTTCTGTATCCATTCCTCTGTTGAAGGGCATCTGGGTTCTTTCCAGCTTCTGGCTATTATAAATAAGGCTGCTATGAACGTAGTGGAGCACGTGTCTTTTTTATATGTTGGGGCATCTTTTGGGTATATGCCCAAGAGAGGTATAGCTGGATCCTCAGGCAGTTCAATGTCCAATTTTCTGAGGATCCTCCAGACTGATTTCCAGATTGGTTGTACCAGTCGGCAATCCCACCAACAATGGAGGAGTGTTCCTCTTTCTCTGCATCCTTGCCAGCATCTGCTGTCACCTGACTTTTTGATCTTAGCCATTCTCACTGGTGTGAGGTGAAATCTCAGGGTTGTTTTGATTTGCATTTCCATTATGACTAAAGATGTTGAGCATTTCTTTAGGTGTTTCTCAGCCATTCGGCATTCCTCAGCTGTGAATTCTTTGTTTAGCTCTGAACCCCATTTTTTAATAGGGTTATTTGTCTCCCTTCGGTCTAACTTCTTGAGTTCTTTGTTTATTTTGGATATAAGGCCTCTATCTGTTGTAGGATTGGTAAAGATCTTTTCCCAATCTGTTGGTTGCCGATTTGTCGAACCACAGTGTCCTTTGCCTTACAGAAGCTTTGCAGTTTTATGAGATCCCATTTGTCGATTCTTGATCTTAGAGCATAAGCCATTGGTGTTTTGTTCAGGAAATTTTTTCCAGTGCCCATGTGTTCCAGATGCTTCCCTAGTTTTTCTTCTATTAGTTTGAGTGTGTCTGGTTTGATGTGGAGGTCCTTGATCCACTTGGACTTAAACTTTGTACAGGGTGATAAGCATGGATCAATCTGCATTCTTCTACATGTTGACCTCCAGTTCAACCAGCACCATTTGCTGAAAATGCTATCTTTTTTCCATTGGATGGTTTTGGCTCCTTTGTCAAAAATCAAGTGACCATAGGTGTGTGGGTTCATTTCTGGGTCTTCAATTCTATTCCTTTGGTCTATCTGTCTGTCTGTGTACCAATACCATGCAGTTTTTATCAGTATTGCTCTGTAATACTGCTTGAGTTCAGGGATAGTGATTCCCCCTGAAGTCCTTTTATTGTTGAGGATAGCTTTAGCTATCCTGGGTTTTTGGTTATTCCAGATGAATTTGCAAATTGTTCTGTCTAACTCTTTGAAGAATTGGATTGTTATTTTGATGGGGATTGCATTGAATCTGTAGATCGCTTTTGGTAAGATGACCATTTTTACTATATTAATCCTGCCAATCCATGAGCATGGGAGATCTTTCCATCTTCTGAGGTCTTCTTCAATTTCTTTCTTCAGAGTCTTGAAGTTCTTATTGTACAGATCTTTTACTTGCTTGGTTAAAGTCACGCCGAGGTACTTTATATTATTTGGGTCTATTATGAAGGGTGTCGTTTCCCTAATTTCTTTCTCAGTTGTTTCTCTTTTGTGTAGAGGAAGGCTACTGATTTATTTGAGTTAATTTTATGTCCAGCCACTTTACTGAAGTTGTTTATTAGCTTTAGTAGTTCTCTGGTGGAACTTTTGGGATCACTTAAATGTACTATCATATCATCTGCAAATAGTGATATTTTGACTTCTTCTATTCCAATCTGTATCCCCTTGACCTCCTTTTGTTGTCTGATTGCTCTGGCTAGAACTTCAAGAACTGTATTGAATAAGTAGGGAGAGAGTGGGCAGCCTTGTCTAGTCCCTGATTTTAGTGGGATTGCTTCAAGTTTCTCTCCACTTATTTTAATGTTAGCAATTGGTTTGCTGTATATGGCTTTTACTATGTTTAGGTATGGGCCTTGAATACCTTTCTTTCCAGGACTTTTATCATGAAGGGGTGTTGAATTTTGTCAAATGCTTTCTCAGCATCTAATGAAATGATCATGTGGTTCTGTTCTTTCAGTTTGTTTATATGATGGATCACGTTGATGGTTTTCCGTATATTAAACCATCCCTGCATGCCTGGGATGAAGCCTACTTGATCATGGTGGATGATTGTTTTGATGTGCTCTTGGATTTGGTTTGCCAGAATTTTATTGAGTATTTTTGCGTCTATATTCATAAGGGAAATTGGTCTAAGTTCTCTTTCTGTGTTGGGTCTGTGTGTGGTTTGGGTATAAGAGTAATTGTGGCTTCATAGAAGGAATTTGGTAGTGCTCCATCTGTTTTAATTTTGTGGAATAGTTTGGATAGTATTGGTATGAGGCCTTCTATGAAGGTCTGATAGAATTCTGCACTGAACCCGTCTGGACCTGGGCTCTTTTTTGTTGGGAGACCTTTAATGACTGCTACTATTTCCTTAGGAGTTATGGGGTTGTTTAACTGGTTTATCTGTTCCTGATTTAACTTCGGTACCTGGTATCTGTCTAGCAAATTGTCCATTTCCTGCAGATTTTCAAGTTTTGTTGAACGTAGGCTTTTATAGTAAGATCTGATGATTTTTTGAATTTCGTCTGAATCTGTAGTTATGTCTCCCTTTTCATTTCTGATTTTGTTAATTTGGAAACACTCTCTGTGTCCTCTAGTTGGTCTGGCTAAGGGTTTATCTATCTTAATGATTGTCTCAAAGAACCATCTTTTGGTTCTGTTGATTCTTTCTATGGTCCATTTGTTTCTACTTGGCTGATTTCAGCTCTGAGTTTGATTATTTCCTGCCTTCTACTCCTCCTGGGTGTATTTGCTTCTTTTTGTTCTAGAGCTTTTAGGTGTGCTGTCAAGCTGGTGACATATGCTGTTTCCTGTTTCTTTCTGCAGGCACTCAGAGCTATGGGTTTTCCTCTTAGCACAGCTTTCATTGTGTCCCATAAGTTTGGGTATGTTGTACCTTCGATTTCATTAAATCTAAGAAGTCTCTATTTTCTTTCTTTATTTCTTCCTTAACTAGGTTATCATTGAGTAGAGCATTGTTCAACTTCCACGTATATGTGGGCATTCTTCCATTATTGTTATTGAAGACCAGATTTAGGCCGTGGTCGTCTGATAGCACCCATGGGATTATTTCTATCTTTCTGTACCTGTTGAGGCCTGTTTTTTGACCAAATATATGGTCAATTTTGGAGAAAGTACCATGAGGACCTGAGAAGAATGTATATCCTTTTGCTTTAGGATAGAATGTTCTATAAATATCTGTTAAGTCTATTTGGTTCATGATTTCTCTTAGTCTGTCTACGTCTCTGTTTAATTAGTGTTTCCATGATCTGTCCATTGATGAGAGTGGGGTGTGGAAATCTCCTACTATTATTGTGTGAGGTGCAATGTGTGTTTTGAGCTTTAGTAAGGTTTCCTTTACGTATGTAGGTGCCCTTGTATTTGGGGCATAGATATTTAGGATTGAGAGTTCATCTTGGTGGATTTTTCCTTTGATGAATATGAAGTGTCCTTCCTTATCTTTTTTGATGACGTTTAGTTGGAAATTGATTTTATTTGATATTAGAATGGCTACTCCAGCTTGCTTCTTCAGACCATTTGCTTGGAAAGTTGATTTCCAGCCTTTCACTCTGAGGTAGAGTCTGTCTTTGTCTCTGAGGTGTGTTTCCTGTAGGGAATGCAGGGTCCTCATTGCATATCCAGTGTGTTAATCTGTGTATTTTTATTGGGGAGTTGAGGCCATTGATGTTGAGAGATATTCAGGAATAGTGATTATTGCTTCCTGTTATGTTCATATTTGGATGTGAGGTTATGTTTGTGTGCTTTTCTTCTTTTTGTTTTGTTTCCAAGACGATTTGTTTCTTGCTTTTTCTAGGGTGTAGCTTGCCTTCTTATGTTGGCCTTTACCATTTATTATCCTTTGTAGTGCTGGATTTGTAGAAAGATATTGTGTAAATTTGGTTTTGTCCTGGAATATCTTGGTTTCTCCATCTATGTTAATTGAGAGTTTTGCAGGATAAAGTAACCTGGGCTGGCATTTGTGTTCTCTTAAGGTCTGTAGGCCATCTGTCCAGGACCTTTTGGCTTTCACAGTTTCTGGTGTGATTCTGATAGGTCTGCCTTTATGTTACTTGACCTTTTTCCCTTACTGCTTTTAATATTCTTTATTTTGTGTGTTTGGTCTTTTGACTATTATGTGACGGGAGCTGTTTCTTTTCTGGTCCAATCTATTTGGAGTTCTCTAGGCTTCGTGTATGCTTATGGGTATCTCTTCCTTTAGGTTAGGGAAGTTTTCTTCTATGATTTTGTTGAAGATATTTACTGGTCCTTTGAGCTGGGAGTCTTCACTCTCTTCTATACCTATATCCTTAGGTTTGATCTTCTCATTGAATCCTGGATTTCCTGTATGTTTTGGACCAGTAGCTTTTTCTGCTTTACATTATCTTTCACAGTTGAGTCGATAGTTTTCTATAGAATCTTCTGCTCCTGAGATTCTCTCTTCTATCTCTTGTATTCTGTTGGTGAAGCTCGTATCTACAGCTCCTTGTCTCTTCTTTTGGTTTTCTATATTCAGGGTTGTTTCCATGTGTTCTTTCTTGATTGATTCTATTTCCATTTTTAATTCCTTCAAGTGTTTGTGTTTTCCTGGAATCCTTTCAGGGATTTTTGTGATTCCTCTCTGTAGGCTTCTACTTGTTTATGTTTTCCTGCGTTTCTCTAAGGGAGTTCTTCATGTCTTTCTTGAAGTCCTCCAGCATCGATCAAATATGATTTTGAAACTAGATCTTGCTTTTCTGGTGTGTTTGGATATTCCGTGTTTGCTTTGGTTGGAGAATTGGGATCCGATGATGTCATGTAGTCTTGGTTTCTGTTGCTAGGGTTCCTGTGCTTGCCTCTCGCCATCAGATTATCTCTAGTGTTTCTTTGTTCTGCTATTTCTGACAGTGGCTAGACTGTCCTATAAGCCTGTGTGTCAGGAGTGCTGTAGACCTGTTTTCCTGTTTTCTTTCAGCCAGTTATGGGAACAGAGTGTTCTGCTTTGGGGCGTGTAGTTTTTCCTATCTACAGGTCTTCAGCTGTTCCTGTGGGCCTGTGCCCTGAATTCACCAGGCAGGTCACTTGGAGCAGAAAAGTTGGTCTTACCTGTGGTCCCAAGGCTCAAGATTGCTCGTGGGGTGTTGCTAATGATCTCTCCTCAGGGGCAGCAACCAGGCGGACCTGCGCTGCCCTTTCCGGGAGCCCCCCGTGCACCAGAGTCCCAGATGGCGTTTGGTGTTTTCCTCTGGAGTCAGAGATGTGGGCAGAGTGCAGTCTCTTCTGGTTTACCAGTCGTGTCTGCCTCTCTGACGGTTTAGCTCTCCCTCTCCCAGGATTTGGGTGCAGAGAACCGTTTATCTGGCTGGTCCCTTCAGGTTCCTGCGGTGTCTCAGACGCAGTGGACCTGCTGCTCCTGTGCCCTTATCTACGGGAACCCAGAGACCGTTTCCTCTTGGGCCAGGGATATGGGCAGGGGTGGGCAGTGTTGGTGGTCTCTTCTGCTCTGCAGTCTCAGGAGTGCCCACCTGTCCGGGCGGTGAGCTCTGTCTCCCACGGGGTTTGGGAGCAGTGAGCTGGAGGCAGGGAGCACGAGATTCGGACTCCCGCTAAAAACTGGAAGTGTCCGGTCCTCCCACGGGGTTTGGGAGCCATACATCACTTTCTTTATTCATTGTTCAGTAGAGGCACATCCAGGTTGTTTCCAGATTCTGGTTAGTATGAACAAAGCTACTATGAACATAGTTTGACAAGTGGTTCTTTGGTACAGTGTGACATCTTTATGACTACACACCCAGGAGCGTTATAGCTGGCCCTTGAGGTAGAACAGTTTTTTTCTCTCAGTTTTGTGAGAAACCACCCAATTGATTTCCAAAGTTGTTGTTCAAAGTTTCACGTCCATCAGTGATGGATTAGTGTTCCCTTTGCTCCACAACCTGCCAGCATTCACTCTCACTTGAGTTTTTCATCTTTGCTTTTGTGATGGGTGTCAAATGACATGTCAGAGTGGTTTTGAGTAAGCAGCTCTTGGTTTTGTTCATTCTTTGTATTGTTTCCCATGTTTCTATGTTTAATTTTCATACCATCTTCTCTTGAGCGTGTATGCTTCTGTTTTTATTTTTAATATTGCATATGTGCTGATTAGCTGCTATTATGAAATCTCTCCATTTCTTTTGAAGGGACATAGTGTTATGAACTTTCCTTTTGCACTGCTTTTATTGTGTTCCCTAAGTTTGTATGATTTGTGCCTTCACTTTCATTGAATTCTAGAAAGACTTTTCTTCTTTCAACAGTGGTCACTTAGCATAGAGTTGTTCAGTTTCCATGAGATTGTAGGCTTTCCATTGTTTTTGTTGTTGACATAGTCCAACTTTAGTCCATGGTGACCTTATCAGACACAAAAGCATTTTGGTGTTCTTTTGTTGTTGTTGTTTTTGTATTTTCTTGTATCTGTTGTAGATCTGTATCTGTACATGTTCAATTTTGGAGAAGGTTCCATGAGGTGCTGAGAAGATACATATTTTTTTATTTGAGTGACAGCTTCTATAGATATATGTTGTTGTAAAAATATTAAAATAAAAAAGTAAAAGTTGTCTTTTACCCCGCTAGGTCCGTACCTCGGTGCCCCAAGATATCTGCTAGATATCTTGGCGGAAACACAGCCCAGCCGCACATTTTCCTACACTCAAACCCTCACATAAAAGAACACACAACACAATAATCTTTGATCCAATTGGTAAGGTATAGTTGCCACTTAAACATACAAGGCCTGGTACCATCCATCCCTTAGGAAGATTGATAACAACCTGTAAATACACAGAGCAGAATCTTAATATCACCTGCCATGGCTCCTCCCCCCTCTCTCTCCTCTTCTCTGTGTTAATCCCCTTCTCTTCCTTCAAGCTTCTCTCCTGCCCATCCTTGCTTCTCCTCCAGTGTCAGGTCTCCTACTATCCTGTACCTGCCCCTCACCTGTATTTTACAAATTCAATGGGGAGGTGGTTCTGGTGAAGTCATCTGAGTTCTGAGTATGTGACTAGGCAGCTGTCCTTGGGGCAGTGGAATTAGCATCAAAATACAGAAACTTCAGGGCAAACCACCACAGATATCTGTTAGGTCCATTTGATTCATGTCATCTACTAGTTGCATTACATTTCAGTTTAGTTTCTCTTTTGGTGACATGCCTGTTGGTCATTAACGTGATAATATGTAGGTGATGTCCCCTACTATTAATGTGTGGAATTGGAGGTGTGGTTTAAGCTTTAACAAAATTAGTAAATGTTTCTTTTGTAAAGGAGGATGCACTTGTATCGCAAGCATTGATGTTTAGAATTGAAGCACCATCTTGTTGGATTTTCCTTTGATTTATATGCAGTGTCCTTTCCCATCTCTTTTAATTATTTCTCATTGAAAGTCTATTTTACCAGATATTAGATTGGCTGCTGCAGCTTGACTCTTGGGTCCATTTGCTTTACAGACCTTTTGTCCAGTCCTTTATTCTGTGGCAGTGATTATCTTTGTGGCTGAGTTGCATTTCTATATGCAACAGAAGCATAGATTCTGTTTATGCATCTACTCTCTTAGACTATGTCTTTTTATTTGGTAAGTGAATCTGTTCCTGTTCAGAGATATTAATAATTAATGATTGCTTTTACTTGGTATTTTGATTTTGGTTTGCATGTGTTTCTCTTGGTTGGTTTTACTATGCGATTATTAGTTTCTCGTGTTTCATTGAGTTCAGTTACTCTCCTTGTCTTGGAGTTTTGCTTGTAGCATCCTGATTAGTGATGGGTTAGTAGAAAGATATAGTTTGCGTTTGGTTTTGTCACAGAATAGCTTTTTACTCCATCTTGAGTAAAATTGATTGAAAATTTTGCTAAGTATTGTAGTCTGGGCTGACAGCTATAGTCTCTTAGGGTCTGTAAGACATCTCTCTGGCTCTTCTGGCTTTTAATTCTCTGTTGAGAAGTTTGGTATAATTCTGATTGTTCTGTCTTTATATGTAATATGTTACTTGCCTCTTTCTCCTTGTGGCTTTTTAATTTTCTCTCTTTGTTTTGGGGATTTAATGTTTTGGTTATTATGTAGCTGGAGGATTTATTTTCTGACACAGTAAACTCTTATTTGTACTGTAAGCTTCTTGTGTGTATGTAGGCATCTTTTTCTTGAGGTTTGGGATGTTTTCTTCTATGATGTTGTTGAAGATATTTTCTGGGCCTTTCATCTGGGAATCTTCTTCTCCTGTTCCTATTTTTCTTAAGTTTGGCCCTGATTCCACATCCAGCCTATCAGGCTGTGCCTTTTTAATGGGGAAGATGAGTTCACTGATATTGAGAGATATTAACAACAAATGAGTGTTAATTCCTGCCATTCTCATTTTGTGAATGAGTGATTATTATTTATTTTTGTTAACACCAATCAATTTGGTGTTCTGTAAGGTTCCTCTAAGTTTATAGGCATTCTTCCTTTATGTTGTATAAATTTCCTTCTATGATTTTGTTGAACATGTGTTCTCATCTTTGGAGCTGGTACTCTCTTCACTTTTGAACAATTCCTATTATCCTTAGTACAAAATTTCACAGTGTCTCAGACTACCTGAATATTTTGAGTCAGTAACTTTTTAGGTGATATTTTCTTTGGTTGACGTATTAATTTCTTTGAGTATATCATGTATGCCTGAGATCATCTCTTCCAATTCTTTTATTGTGTTGGCTGTGCTTCTGTTCTTGTTCTCTTTTGGAGTATTTCTGTCTCCAAGGTTCCATCATTTTGGGTTGCCTTTATTGCTTCTTTAATCATTTGCAGGTGTTGACATATTTTATTCATTTTGCTCACCTGTTTGATTGTATTTTCCTGTATATTTTAAGGGATTTGATAATTTCTCCTTTAAATTCCTCTATCATATTCATAAGATTGGATTCAATGTCATTTTATTGTATTTTGATTTTATTCGCATATCCAGGTCTTGATGTAGTAGGATAGCTGGGCTCCAGGTGTGTTATATTGTTTTGTTCTTGTCGAGTGTATTCTCATGCTGGCCTTTAGCCAACTCTTTATCCATGGGTGTTTACTGGTGCAAGAGTCATGAAGTGGGCTCTGGGTTTTTCTCTTTTTAGGGGTTAGGTTAAGATATGGTCTCACTAAATTGTAGCTTTCTTTGTCTAAGGAATCACAGTGATCCATATGCTTTTGCTTCCTCAGTGTTGGGATTCATGTTGTGCGCCACCAGACCCAATCTGTTATTCTTTCAAGAATCATTAGCCCAGAGTAAAAGGAATCACAGTTGATTGTTTTTATACTGGTAAGGATTGGGTTTTCTGTCATTCTGAGAGAGTTCAGTTAGGATCATCACAATTGTTCACGGGTATTTATTTCTAGACATTGATGTTTGATAAATTACTGCCATCTTTGATTTGAAATATACAGGGAATGGATTGGTTCTAAGTGACGTAATTGGCTACAAATGAATATTTACTCTAGAGTACTCAATAGATTGTTCTCATAGACATTGATACTAAAAATGAGTTTCATAATTTTATTTGTAATATTCTTCTATACTTGTAATAATACACATTTTGTTTTTATTTTCAGAAGTCTTGTTTTTTAAAGATGAAAGGCCTTTGTCCTGGTAAGGCTTAACAGTACATTAGTACTAGAGGAGTGCAAAGATAAAAAGCAAATTCTTTTTGGGTATACTTTGAGACTTGTGTCTTACAGGTCCCACAGTATTCTGAATATAATTTTAGCCTAAAATTTGTTCAGTGTACTTTATATGAATGTGAAAAGTATGCTCACAAGTATGCCATTTCCAAGAAAAAACTATGCAGTTTTTAAAAAGAGCCTGCTAGGATTAACTCTGCAAGTTAATGTCCACTTAAGATTCTTCAGCTTTTCAAAGCCTTACTAAATTGTATTTGTGGACTAAGACCCACACTCATAGTTATCATTTCAGGCATTCATCTCTCTGACACGGTACATAATGTGGGATGATTCTCAGTTGTCAGTCATTACTACAAGATGGCAACCATTTCTTTCCTCCTTTGACACCAGCTATGAAGGCAAAGGAACTTTTTGTCAGGTGTAGCATATATCATATATCTTAGAAGAAACCCATGAGTTGCAGTCCATCCAATGAAAGGCTGAGATTCCATGAAGGTGGATATTAACATTTCTCACTTTACATTTATAGGTTGTTATGGCTATTCTTAAGGGATGGATATATACTGGTTTGTGTGTGTCTAGATGAACTAACTATATCTTACCTAAGTGGGTGGTTTATGTCCTTATCAATTGGTTGTAAGTTGATTGTGCAAATGTATTGTTCATTAAGTAATTAACATATGACTCTGGGTTACAGTTGCTGGGTTACAGTTTGTTGAGTCATGACTTCACTGGATTGTTGGGAGTGTGAGAAGAGTCTGTGACAGGAAGCGGTGCTAGGCTATGGAATGCTTGGGGCTAGCTTGGCATGTGGCCACACTAGCATGGCCCACAGAACAACCCGCTATGGAGACAGTGTGTGAAAATGGATGACAGAGAAACATCTAGAGCATGTGATTGCACCTGGCATGGGAACTCATGGGAACCAGTCATTCACCTTTTAATTATTCCACAAGACCCATGTCTTCCTGAAAGCTCCACCCATCAAATATCCATTCATATGATCAGTTTTCCACAGGAATGGATCCTTTGAATCTCAATAGATTAGCTGAATGTATAGAACTAAGTGACCATGTGACTATTATTTATCTCTCTATAAAGGAGGTTTTTGCCTTCCATATCAGTTGGACATGAACATACAGGTGAAGGCCCATCCATTCCTGTCCAGGATGCTAGGTTAGACACTGGTTTGGTAGAAAATTAAAAGGTGTATTTCAAGCTCATTCTGTGCTCATTAGGATTACTTACCTCCACAAGAGAGGACAATTATGTTGTTCTCTTTATTTGGGCTCTGCATCAGGAAATCATTTTATAAATACTATCACATGACTTATTCCCTCCATGTTTAAGATTCCCTAAATCATACAAGCTAATGTCAAAATCAAGATTCAAACTTTTCCATACTAAAACTGTTCAAAGACTCCTTGCAAAATACGCATGTTAACTTATACTTGGAAGTGCAAACAGTTTCACAGTCTCAATGCAATTAGTCTTATTGTTCTTTGTTTCTGTTATTACCTTATTATGTTCATAAAAATGGATAAATGGCACAGAAACAGGCAGATTGTGACTTCGGGATTCATTCATGCGTGTGTTAAGAAGGAGCAGCTTGAACATTACAAATGCAGTGGTGGGTTTTGAAGAGCTCTAGCAGCAACAGAAATCTATTTGATGTTCGACAAGCAAACCACTTGGGTGGTACCATCATAGATAGTGAAATATTCACAAAGTATCATGGGAATAGGTGCCTTACTGCATCAGGGGCAAAGACTGTTATGATTAATGTAGTCAGGGGACTAATTCCATTGCATCTATAGATTAAAAATATCACTCGGTATAGCTATGAGAGCAAAAGCTAGAGAGGTGGTTGTGTGTATATATGTATCTGTATAATGGTTTCATTGGGCTAATTTTTGGGCCTAATTTCCTTCCCTTTCTTCTACATGGGGAAAAGTTGGAAGTAAAGTATTCCCAGACATACTCAACTGGTTAAAGAACAAATGAATAGCTTTTTAAAACAATTTATAATGTAATATAAGTTAGAAAATCAAGCAAGAAGTAATCCAATGCATTGGATTAATGTTTAGTATGAATATTAACATAACATTCTTAAAATACACCACAGTGGAGTAAGACCACCAGGACAGCTAAAATCCATTTTGAAAAACTCTAACCGGCATAATTCAGGTAAGATTAAGTGTAAGTCCTCTACTGATTCTACCCTAACTATAGAAAGAACTTTGTTTGTGCTAGGAAAGTAAGGAAATCAAATATGAATATATTTATATCCATTCTTCACTTCCTGGCAACCATTTTTAGAATTCAGATTTACTTAAGATATTGTTTCTAAGAAATTTCTTTTTTTCTTTTAAAGTTGTTTTATGTATTTGCATTCTTTTTATTGAATTACATTTTATTTCTTTACACAACTTTTCCATAGGCATTCTAGACATCAATCCAGTGGTTGGCTGTCTCTGCGTCTGTCTTAGTCAGCTTCTGGTAGAGCCTCTTAGCGGACAGCCATGCTAGGCTCCTGTTTGCCAGCACAACATGGCATCAGTAATAGTATCAGGGTTTGGTGCCTATGCATGGGATAGATCCCAAGTTGGGCCGGTCACTGGACAGCCTTTCCTTTCCTCTCTGCTCCATTTTTTACCCTGTATTTCTTTTTTTTTTCTTTTTTTTCCTTTTTTCTTTTATGGGATTTTTAAAAATTTATACAACCACCAAACTAGATAAGATGGATGAAGCAAAGAAGTGCAGGCCGACAGGAACCGGATGTAGATCTCTCCTGAGAGGCAAAGCCAGACTACAGCAAATACATAGGCAAATGCCATCATTAAACCACTGAACTGAGGACGGGACCCCCGTTGAAGGAATCAGAGAAAGGACTGAAGGAGCTTGAAGGGGCTTGAGACCCCATATGAACAACAATGCCAACCAACCTGAGCTTCTAAGAAATTTCAAATTCAAATTATGTCATCTGCAATGCTACTATATTCAAATCGAACTACTGATGCATGTAGTGACCTTTGATAAAAAAAAAAAACTATTCCATGATTTGTGTCCTCTCTAGACACATAGCAGCAAGTTGACTTTGATATAAAATACATTTTTATTTCAGGTTTTAGCATATATACTATATATATGATTATTGCTACATGTCATAGGTGTCAGTGTGTGAAAATATGATCATATTAAAAAGCAAACCAAAAACAGTATTCAATTAATTTCATTATGTTTTGGAGACTAAATATCATTAGCATAATCTGGAATTTTTCCCTCCATAATATTTCAATCATACTTATTTTATAATTCACAGATTATCTTATAGTTATTTTTAGTTGTCTTCCATTTAATGTGAATATCTTGATATTATAAATATCTGGCTCACTCAGGAACCTTTGGAGAAGTGAATGGTGTGTGAGATTTGTAGGTAGTGCTGGGGAATGAAAACTGATATTCTTAGCATTCAATGAAAGCAGCCTCCATATGGGCTACTCTGACAGCACCTTTTCCCTGTAGTCCTATTAATTAGCAAAAGATATAGTGATACTTGATTTATATGCTGCAAGACATAATTTCCAGTAAAAACAACATTGACACAGTAGATGGAAGGTTGAAAAACCACATCATTCTCCAGTACACAGCACTGAATGATCCCTTGATTGAGTCTGAATAAGATTAGATTCCAACAGGGGGAGAAGCACCACAGAATTTATCCTTTCAGCAACCTACACCACAGCATCTCTCATACCTACTGTGCCTTTGGAGAGAGCCAGCCAGAGAATAGTGTAGAGGAACCTAAATGACCCTCTTCACATAACCCTGAGAGAAACAGAATTATCATAATGTGGGTGTCTTTTTTTAAAATGTATTTCAGCACTGGAGTTTTGTTTCTGTTGTCGAGGACTGAAAGAGGCCCCACACATGCTGAGCATACGGTCCACCATAGAGACATTTTCTCAGCCCATTTGTTGATAGGACAAAAACTTGCTCTGGTCATGGGCAATGCCAAGGGGTGTGCAGTGGAGTTTTACATACTGTAAAGGAAATGAACTAGGGTTGTTCATTCTCTGAAGCATGTTTCGAGGGCAGGCTTTATCCAGAGAGTGAAACATGAGACACACTATGGTTTATATGTGGAAATATATTTTTAAAATGTTTTATGTAAGATTGCTGCTCTATCTGCAAGTTTCTTTCATGCTTCTCTCTCTGGAGTAATAATTCATGTTGCATAACTACTAAGGAAGTCTTTCCAGTTGCTCTTGCCATGGCCAGCAATGGAAGTTGATGTTGAACTTCTTTTTGCTGGAAATGAGCTAGGGGTCAATGCTAGATCTGAGGGCCCTTAACATCTTCTTCAGAAGATCTCGACTACAGTAACACACTGATCTCTCAAGAGCTTTGTCACACTTGCAGCTGGAAACACTTTGTAAAGGTCTTTGGGTCTCCTATATTTGACTATGCTGCAACGACAGTCACCAGAGACTGTGCTTCCCGGTGGTAGCAATGAATGTTCCCCTACAGTGAAGGAAGTTCAAGTCGACCTTTGTAGCAGCCCCTTTCACTGCTGTACGAGATGAGCATGCTCACCTAGAGCGCTGCAAACATCCCTAGTCCAGAGGCAGAAAGCAGCAGTGGCAACATGACGCTGTCCTTTTAACCCTTCACTATGGGACAACAGTTCAGGCTAAGATGATAATTTCTGTGTCTGATAGTGATCAGGATCATAGGTAATTTGCACAACAATTTTTATAAGTAGTAACTTTTGATGAAATTTTCTCTTTGTCTTTAAAATATACTAGGAAATGGGAAGAAAGGTTTTTGCATATATTTATTATTTACCAATAATTATTCACTTTAAAGGCTTTTCATAAATGGTGCCAAAGGATATAGGGTCACAAATATTAGCCTTTGTACTTATTGTCATGTTTCCTATAGTTGTTTTGTGACAAATTTTGCTTCCCTCTTTAGAAGCTGGTAAGAGACTTACAGGAACATCACCATGGTAAGAATGTGTGCATTTTACAATTAATCTGTAAAAAGTATAATGTTCAGAACCTGACATTCTCTTTGCCTCTGTGTACTCCGATTTCAGCTTCTTTATTTCTTCTATAATCACAAGCTGAACAATTATCTCCCACACAGCATGAGTTATGGACAAACATCCTTAGGAAGGGAGATGATTCAGTGGATAAAGTGCTTGCCATGAGTCTGTGAGAATGGAAGTTTGGATTCTCAGAATCCACATGAGGTCTTGAGGATCTCATGTGCATCTGAATCCTGGGGCACTTATGGTGAGGCAGGAGGTGGTGAGAGAGAATCCCCTGAAGTTTACTGGCTAGTTTGCCTGGGTTTCTTATTCATGAAGAAGGGATTGAGCCACAAAACCAAGGTTGGAAGAATGTTGCATGCTGTTATTCTAAAGGCTCCCTGACAAGCCCTCCTTTCTTGTTCCTAGGTGTGTGAATGTGGATAATGTCAGCTCTACCTCCTCTGTGAAGGTAAAATTCTTCTTTGTGAATTTAATTTTCTTATGAATTTTGTTACAATTCAGCAATAGTGTAACTATCCCAGTTTTATATGGAAAGATTGCTCAAGGGAGTCCACATTGTAGATGTGGAGATTTCTACAAACTGCAAGTGAGCAGTAAGTCCTTGTGAGTAGTGGTGGCCAATAAGAGAATGGACTCAAAAGACATAGTGAGTGGAAGACTGAGCGCAGTCCTCGTACAATAGAAGATGTCTGATGTTTGACAAGTATTGTTTGCAGAAATGAGTACATGTTCGACTGATTTTAAAATGTGACTGTTACTAGACCATAATATTTCTTTTTTAAAAAATTTTTATTAGATATATTTCTTTACTTACTTTTCCAATGTTTTTCCCCTTCCTGGTTTCCGGTCCATGAGCCCCCATCCCTTCCCCCTCACCCTCTCCCATATCGGTTTTCCTGGGCTGGAGAGATGGCTCAGTGGTTAAGAGCACTGACTGAAAGAACCAAAAAAAAAAAAAAAAAACCAAAAAAAAAGGAGCACTGATTGCTCTTCCAGAGGTCTTGATGAATCCAATTCACAGCAACCACATGTTGACTGACGACCATCTATAATGAGATATGATGATCTCTCCTGGTGTGTCTGATGATAGCTACTGTATACTTATATATAATAAGTACTTCTTAGTAAGTCCAGACATTTCTATAATCCATGAATCTCCTAAGTGACTTTACCCTCAGGAAAATGCATGCAATTTTTATCTACCTTTGGACACTGCTATTTTAGGATCCTGTATGAGAGCATCTCCTTGGTTTCTCTATTTCATGTGTATTTACACTAAGGAGAAATTGTGGCTATGTAGCAGTTTGTAATATGTTCATCAAGTTTGTCTTATGAGAATAGAGCATTTTCTATTTGATTCTATGAGGGTATGTTGAAAGCTCTTCATCTAGAAAAACAACAAGTGTTTTTCCCAATTATCCAGCATTTTTAGATGCAGGGAGTCAATTACTGTATATTTCCATTTAAGTTCTTCTTTATGGATTTTAAAATAATATAAACTTATATTCTTTGTGCCACATTCAAACAGTTAAAATATTGTAGTGCTTTACTTAGATATTTCGATATCCAGTCTGAGGCTGCTTTATCACTGTGAGCTGCTCCAGGTTAAGAAACCTGTTTCTATATAACCTATAGCCCTATAGTGAGGGGCTGTGTGAATGAAGAGTGGCAATTTAATGATTTTTGAATGTGACTCAGTGGACAATTGTGTTTCTATAAAGCAGTTTCACCGGTTCTATGGTATGGACAGTGCTAGCAATTAAATTGCCATTTATTTGTAAATGAAAACTGTGCATTTTGTGATTCCCCACAATGGAAGAGGAAGACTGTTAGAAGGGGCCTCATTAATATTAATAATCATCTTAAACTAGAAGCAGAATAATTGACTGATAATGAATTAAGCTTAGTCTCAACAAGAACAAGGTCAAGTTTGTCAGTTAATGATTTTCTCTTAATCTAGGCTAGCATAAATATTTTAACTTCTTGATGGTATCCTATTAAGTTGTAAATAGGCATATAAGAAGATATTTTATATTTAATAATTTTGATTTTCATGTGTCAATATCCTGTAATTCCTAAAGAACATTGTTGATGTGAAAGCATGCATCCTAAAAGAATAGAGTTAATTTCAAGACCAAATAAAAAGTAAACTCTCTTCTCTGCATTGCAGGGAGAATCGGGAAGAAAATTCCATATAATACCTAAGAAGATCCAAAATATTTTTAGAAAATCTGGAGTTTATGTGTCTTCTCGGGTAGACCCAATTCTTGAAGTATGGGAAGAAAATACATCTGCAACAGTAATCCCCACTGATGTGAGAAGTAACCTATTTCCTTTTGTGAAGGGGAGTGATGGGTGTTTGTGCCTATGCCTTCCTAGTGCAAGTAGTGAACGAGTAGAGAAAGATCAGCCTTGAGCATTCCCTTCACACTCTCCATATCCTCACTCCTTGCCAGTCACTGCATTAGGCATTGCTTCTCAACCTTCCTAACGCTGTGACCTTTAATACAGTTCCTCATGCTGTGGTGATTCCCAACCATACAACTGTTATGTTGCTACTGCATCAGTGTCAGATTGATAATATCATCAACTGTAATGTCGTATTGGTATTTTCAGAAGGTCTTTGCCAACCTGTGTGAGACTGTTCTATGCCTTCCTCCAATAGGGTATGACAGACAGGTTGAGAATCACTGTCATAAAATGTAATAATAGTAAATTAGACTATGGAAACAGAAGAAAAAACAGAAAATGAGCATGTTTTTAACTCACTGAGGAGAAGTCATAAAAATACAGAAACCAAATAGTACATGCTCCTGGATATAGGTACAGTCAACATGAAAGCGACCACCATAGTTGTGCTTCATTTACTTTGGATTGACTGACTTTATGTGTGTGAATGTTTTGCGTGTATTCTGTCTGTATACCATGTGCGTGTGCTTCCCACAAAAATCAGAAGAGGTCATTTCATCCTTTGTTCTTGTTGTTCCAGAATTTTGTCAACCAATATTATGTGTTTTACAAAGCAAAGCCAGGTGTCCTGGAGGAGCAATGAATGTTTTAAACTCCTCAGCCCCTTTTCCACCACACAGATTTAATATGTTTGATAGGCAAAAAGATTAAAATTATCATCAGGGGAAATAAGAAGTCAGTCTTCTGATATTTCTTAACTTCCTGGACAGGACCTCAGCATTCTGGTTTTACCCATTGAAGTCCAAAGTACTTATAGGCGGGGTGCCCACAACAGGAGGCTGGGTATGTTGGTGTACACAGTTAATTCATGAACTCATAAATCAGGCAGGATGGTCTCTGTCAGTTCAAGGACATACTGTACTTAATTTATTTGGGGAGTAGGAGAATGTAAGTTGAATTGTAGGTATCAAAAGATAACTTGTAGGAATCAATCTTTCCCTTCCTCTGTTTCCAGTCTCAGGTATCAAATTCAAGTTGTCAGTCAGGCTGCCAAGTAGGTTTATCACATTGGTAGTATGATTTACACTTTGGTTAGCATTAACAGACAAACAGTAGATAAACTCTGCGTGTGTGTGTGGGGGGTTATTTAACATTAACACAAATGCTAAGCAGTGCATGGGAGGATCAGACAAAGAGATGGGAGTTCATGTGATTGAACACTTGGCCACTGATGGGAGATTGTTTAACTTTCGGGGTCTGGCCTTGCTAGCAGAAGGTTTTCAGTGGTAGATTTTAATGGCTATGACTACTTGTGGTACCAGTACTGTGTTATCTGCTTCCCGGTCTACCAGCATGTGAGAACCAACAATGTACTGCCAAAAGTCAGGCCTCCCTGTTCCTTCCTTGAAATAAGTGACTGGTTTTCCCCATCAGATATTTTGTCACAGAAAGTACAGAAACAAATTCAAAAGTAACAGCCATCTTTCCTGTTTAAATCCCCTTTCAGAAGTTACAAAGCAAGCAGAAGGGTGTGTCTGCTGATCTTACACACACTACTTACTCCTTACTCCACTGCATACTGTCAACACGTAGCTAACTACCTTCCTCTAGACCTCTAATTTCATCATTAGGAAAGAGGAAGTTCAGATATAATTATTACACATAATGGAATCATTAGAAACTGTAATTTACAGAAACCAAACTCAAATGCTCTTCGTTTATGCCTAGATCAATTTGGTTTCCAATTAACTACTACAGGTGATGAACCTGAGTAATTTTTATTCTAGGAAGAACTTAGCAAAGACATAGAACTCAGGTACTTTAATAAACAGAAATTCACTCGGCAATCACCTTCTATTGCAGTGAAAAGTCATTAGAATTTTCTAAACTAAAATTTCTAATGCAAACACATTTTATCCTAACTAGAATTTTATGATGCTATGGAATGTACAAATAATGGTGATGAATATAGTAACTAAATTTTATATGCCCATGATTAGAATACAATCCACAATATCATTACAGCAGTGGGATCTTACAGAGACAACTAAGACAAAGGTAGTTTCCATTCTTCCAAGGAATAAATGTCACTGAAGTAAAACTAAACATCATTTCTGATGTTAAATTTGAATAAAACCAAACGAACACAAGACTTCCCACAAGACTACATGGGAAATGCAGTGTAATGAGTATAAAATAAAAAAATGAAAGACCTTAGCTAGATAATACCAGTTCTCTACCCCATGCTAGCGGAATACCAGGTATAAGTCATTATAAACAAGTACAGCCAGCAGGATTTACAATGACACAGGCACATTTCAAAGGTGATGCCTAGTTTGGCTGAAAGAAAAAGATCACATGAATGAGAAATTCACACTTACTACATTTCATTTTTATTCTAAACGGCTATACACCAATCTTTCTCCTTTTATTTTAAAAGCAGTAAATATATATACATATATACATATAAACATATACTTGCATATATATGCATGTATACACATCTTCTCACGTACACATATGTAGTTACAAATACATACATGCGTATAAGTGCACACACACATGTGTATATGCATATTTGCCAGCCAGATGGTTCAATGGAGTAGTGATAAGTAGTCTGGTAACACATTGCATATGAAAACATGACTATGTGTGTAACATACCCCATGGTTTGCTATATTCAAGTCTGTCTTTCTCAGGAAATCCAAGGAACTTAAATTCTCTCATGATCCATTTTAATAGTGTGAACACTAAGAGGAAATGCATGCTTCTTCAACATTATTCTTTGATCAACAGTCCTCCTTCACCTGTTCTGTTGAATCTTCTCTGTGATATATTGCTTGTTGATGCAGAGAATGTTTGACGTGTCAGTTTTGCAAGTAAGAAACGTAAATCATCCTCAAACCTGGCACTGAAAGTCAAAAGTAGACTGCCATGTTATGGGTTTCCCTGAGGTGTAAGGAAGAACAAACATGTGAAGATCTTATTTCTTATGCAGTATGAGTCAATGAGGCTTCCCATTTACAATGCAGCATCAAACCCATTCACAAGCCCAACTTCCTGAATTTATCTATTTAAATCAACGAGTGTTCCGGGCATCCTATCTAAGCTAGCTTTATGGAATTTGATAACACATTTTGTGACCAAATCCCCTGGGTAACACCACTTCACAGCTTTGAATGAATCCTTCAGACTCTGTTAAATACACTCTTATTGTAACTAGCTGATGCTTATGTTAGTCACTTTCTATAGTTGTAAAAAATATCATGGGAAAGAAAATGTTTAGAAGAAAGAGATGGTGTGAAGTGGGTCTCTTGGTTAAATTGGATACAGAAATCACCATCATGATTCAGGCAGACAAGCATGACGATGAAGCAGCAGCTGAGAGATCACATCTTGACCTACACAGGAAAGAGAGAACTTAGTGGAAATGACACCAGTCTATTGAAATCTTTTTTTTTATTAACTTGAGTATTTCTTATTTACATTTCGAGTGTTATTCCCTTTCCTGGTTTCTAGGCCAACATCCCCCTAATCCCTCCCCCTCCCCTTCTTTATGGGTGTTCCCCTCCCCATCCTCCCCCCATTGCTGCCCTCCCCCCAACAATAACGTTCACTGGGGGTTCAGTCTTAGCAGGACCAAGGGCTTCCCCTTCCACTGGTGATCTTACTAGAATATTTATTGCTACCTATGAGGTCAGAGTCCAGAGTCCAGGGTCAGTCCATGTATAGTCTTTAGGTAGTGGCTTAGTCCCTGGAAGCTCTGGTTGCTTGGCATTGTTGTTCATATGGGGTCTCGAGCTCCTTCGAGCTCTTCGAGTTCTTTCTCTGATTCCTTCAACGGGGGTCCCGTTCTCAGTTCAGTGGTTTGCTGCTGGCATTCGGCTATGTATTTGCTGTATTCTGGCTGTGTCTCTCAGGAGAGATCTACATCCGTATCCTGACGGCATGCACTTCATCGCTTTATCCATATTGTCTAATTGGGTGGCTGTATATGTATGGGCCACATGTGGGGCAGGCTCTGAATGGGTGTTCCTTCTGTGTCTGTTTTAATCTTTGCCTCTCTATTCCCTGCCAAGGGTATTCTTGTTCCCCATTTAAAGAAGGAGTGAAGCATTCACATTTTGATCATCCGTCTTGAGTTTCATTTGTTCTATGCATCTAGGGTAATTCAAGCATTTGGGCTAATAGCCACTTATCAATGAGTGCATACCATGTGTGTTTTTCTGTGATTGGGTTGCCTCACTCAGGATGATATTTTCCAGTTCCAACCATTTGCCTATTAATTTCATAAAGTCATTGTTTTTGATAGCTGAGTAATATTCCATTGTGTAGATGTACCACATTTTCTGTATCCATTCCTCTGTTGAAGGGCATCTGGGTTCTTTCCAGCTTCTGGCTATTATAAATAAGGCTGCTATGAACATAGTGGAGCACGTGTCTTTTTTATATGTCGGGGCAACTTTTGGGTATGTGCCCAAGAGAGGTATAGCTGGATCCTCAGGCAGTTCAATGTCCAATTTTCTGAGGAACCTCCAGACTGATTTCCAGAATGGTTGCACCAGTCTGCTTTCCCACCAACAATGGAGGAGTGTTCCCCTTTCTCCACATCCTCGCCAGCATTTGCTGTCACCTGAGTTTTTGATCTTACCCATTCTCACTGGTGTGAGGTGAAATCTCAGGGTTGTTTTGATTTGCATTTCCATTATGACTAAAGATGTTGAACATTACTTTAGATGTTTCTCAGCCATTTCGCCTTCCTCAGCTGTGAATTCTTTGTTTAGCTCTGAACCCCATTTTTTAATAGGGTTATTTGTCTCGCTGTGGGCTAACTTCTTGAGTTCTTTGTATATTTTGGATATAAGGCCTCTATCTGTTGTAGGATTGGTAAAGATCTTTTCCCAATCTGTTGGTGGCCGTTTTGTCCTACCCACAGTGTCCTTTGCCTTACAGAAGCTTTGCAGTTTTATGAGATCCCATTTGTCGATTCTTGATCTTAGAGCATAAGCCATTGGTGTTTTGTTCAGGAAATTTTTTCCAGTGCCCATGTGTTCCAGATGCTTCCCTAGTTTTTCTTCTATTAGTTTGAGTGTATCTGGTTTGATGTGGAGGTCCTTGATCCACTTGGACTTAAGCTTTGTACAGGGTGATAAGCATGGATCGATCTGCATTCTTCTACATGTTGACCTCCAGTTGAACCAGCACCATTTGCTGAAAATGCTATCTTTTTTCCATTGGATGGTTTTGGCTCCTTTGTCAAAAATCAAGTGCCCATAGGTGTGTGGGTTCATTTCTGGGTCTTCAATTCTGTTTCATTGGTCTATCTGTCTGTCTCTGTTCCAATACCATGCAGTTTTTATCATTATTGCTCTGTAATAGTGCTTGAGTTCAGGGATAGTGATTCCTCCTGAAGTCCTTTTATTGTTGAGGATAGTTTTAGCTATCTTGGGCTTTTTGTTGATGAATTTGCAAATTGTTCTTTCTAACTCTTTGAAGAAATGGATTGGTATTTTGATGGGGATTGCATTGAATCTGTAGATTGCTTTCGGTAAGATGGCCATTTTTACTATATTAATCCTGCCAATCCATGAGCATGGAAGATCTTTCCATCTTCTGAGGTCTTCTTCAATTTCTTTCTTCAGAGTCTTGAAGTTCTTATTGTACAGATCTTTTACTTGCTTGGATAAAGTCACACCGAGGTACTTTATATTATTTGGATCTATTATGAAGGGTGTTATTTCCCTAATTTCTTTCTCAGCTTTTTCTCTTTTGTGTAGAGGAAGGCTACTGATTTATTTGAGTTAATTTTATACCCAACCACTTTGCTGAAGTTGTTTATCAGCTTTTGTAGTTCTCTGGTGGAACTTTTGGGATCACTTAAATGTACTATCATATCATCTGCAAATAGTGATATTTTGACTTCTTCTTTTCCCATCTGTATCCCCTTGACCTCCATTTGTTGTCTGATTGCTCTGGCTAGAACTTCAAGAACTATATTGAATAAGTAGGGAGAGAGTGGGCAGCCTTGTCTAGTCCCTGATTTTAGTGGGATTGCTTCAAGTTTCTCTCCATATTGTTTAATGTTAGCAACTGGTTTGCTCTATATGGCTTTTACTATGTTTAGGTGTGGGCCTTGAATTCCTATTCTTTCCAGGACTTTTATCATGAAGTGGTGTTGAATTTTGTCAAATGCTTTCTCAGCATCATATGAAATGATCATGTGGTTCTGTTCTTTCAGTTTGTTTATATAATGGATCACGTTGATGGTTTTCCCTATATTAAACTATCCCTGCATGCCTGGGATGAAGCCTACTTGATCATGGTGGATGATTGTTTTGATGTGTTCTTGGATTTGGTTTGCCAGATATTTATTGAGTATTCTTGTGTCGATATTCATAAGGGAAATTGTTCTGAGGTTCTCTTTCTTTGTTGGGTCTTTGTGTGGTTTAGGTATAAGAGTAATTGTGGCTTCATAGAAGGAATTCGGTAGTGCTCCGTTTGTTTCATTTTTGTGGAATAGTTTGGAGAATATTGGTATGAGGTCTTCTATTAAGGTCTGATAGAATTCTGCACTGAATCCGTCTGGACCTGGGCCCTTTTTGGTTGGGAGACCTTTAATGACTGCTTCCATTTCCTTAGGAGTTATGGGGTTGTTTATCTGGTTTATATGTTCCTGATTTAACTTTGGTACCTGGTATCTGTCTAGGAAATTGTCCATTTCCTGCAGATTTTCAAGTTTTGTTGAATACAGGCTTTTATACTAAGATCTGATGATTTTTTGAATTTCGTCTGAATCTGTAGTTATGTCTCCCTTTTCATTTCTGATTTTGTTAATTTGGACACACTCTCTGTGTCCTCTAGTTAGTCTGGCTAAGGGTTTATCTATCTTAATGATTGTCTCAAAGAACCATCTCTTGGTTCTGTTGATTCTTTCTATGGTCCATTTGTTTCTACTTGGCTGATTTCAGCTCTGAGTTTGATTATTTCCTGCATTCTACTCCTCCTGGGTGTGTTTGCTTCTTTTTGTTCTAGAGCGTTTAGGGGTGTTGTCAAGCTGCTGACATATGCTCTTTCCTCTTTCTTTCTGCAGGCACTCAGCGTTATGAGTTTCCTCATAGCACAGCTTTCATTGTGTCCCATAAGTTTGGGTATGTTGTACCTTCGTTTTCATTAAATTCTAAGCAATCTTTAATTTCTTTCTTTATTTCTTCCTTGACCTGGTTATCATTGAATAGAGCATTGTTTTATTTCCACGTATATGTGGACGTTCTTCCATTATTGTTATTGAAGACCAACTTTAGGCCATGGTGGTCTGATAAGATGCATGGGATTATTTCTATCTTTCTGTACCTGTTGAGGCCCGTTTTTTGACCAATTATATGGTCAATTTTGGAGAAAGTTCCATGAGGAGCTGAGAAGAAGGTATATCCTTTTGCTTTAGGATAGAATGTTCTATAAATATCCGTTAAGTCCATTTGGCTCATGAATTCTCTTAATCTGTCTAGGTCTCTGTTTAATTTCTATTTCCATGATCTGTCCATTGATGAGAGTGGGGTGTTGAAATCTCCTACCATCATTGTGTGAGGTGCAATGTGTGTTTTGAGCTTTAGTAAGGTTTCTTTTATGTATGTAGGTGCCCTTGTATTTGGGGCATAGATATTTAGGATTGAGAGTTCATCTTGGTGGATTTTTCCTTTGATGAATATAAAGTGTCCTTCCTTATCTTTTTTGATGACTTTTGGTTGAAAATTGATTTTATTTGACATTAGAATGGCTACTCCAGCTTGCTTCTTCTGACCATTTGCTTGGAAAGTTGTTTTCCAGCATTTCACTCTGAGGTAGTGTCTGTCTTTGTCTCTGAGGTGTGTTTCCTGTAGGCAGCAGAATGCAGGGTCCTCGTTGCGTATCCAGTTTGTTAATCTATGTCTTTTCATTGGGGAGTTGAGGCCATTGATGTTGAGAGATATTAAGGAATAGTGATTATTGCTTCCTGTTATATTCATATTTGGATATGAGGTTATGTTTGTGCGCTTTTCTTCTCTTTGTTTTGTTGCCAAGACGATTAGTTTCTTGCTTCGTCTAGGGTATCTCTTGCCTCCTTATGTTGGGCTTTACCATTTATTATCCTTTGTAGTGCTGGATTTGTAGAAAGATATTGTGTAAATTTGGTTTTGTCCTGGAATATCTTGGTTTCTTCATCTATGTTAATTGAGAGTTTTGCAGGATGCAGTAACCTGGGCTGGCATTTGTGTTCTCTTAGGGTCTGTATGACATCTGTCCAGGATCTTCTGGATTTTATAGTTTCTGGCGAAAAGTCTGTATGATTCTGATAGGTCTGCCTTTATGTTACTTGATCTTCTTCCCTTACTGCTTTTAATATTCTTTCTTTATTTTGTGCGTTTGGTGTTTTGACTATTATGTGACGGGAGCTGTTTCTTTTCTGGTCCAATCTATTTGGAGTTCTGTAGGCTTCTTGTATGCTTATGGGTATCTCTTTCTTTAGGTTAGGGAAGATTTCTTCTATGATTTTGTTGAAGATATTTACTGGTCCTTTGAGCTGGGAGTCTTCACTCTCTTCTATACCTATTATCCTTAGGTTTGATCTTCTCATTGAGTCCTGGATTTCCTGTATGTTTTGGACCAGTAGCTTTTTCCGCTTTACATTATCTTTGACTGTTGAGTTGATGATTTCTATGGAATCTTCTGCTCCTGAGATTCTCTCTTCCATATCTTGTATTCTGTTGGTGAAGCTCGTATCTACAGCTCCTTGTCTCTTCTTTAGGTTTTGTATTTCCAGGGTTGTTTCCATGTGTTCTTTCTTGATTGCTTCTATTTCCATTTTCAATTCCTTCAACTGTTTGATTGTGTTTTCCTGGAATTCTTTCAGGGATTTTTGTGACTCCTCTCTATGGGCTTCTACTTGTTTATTTATGTTTTCCTGGAATTCTTTCAGGGATTTTTGCGATTCCTCTCTGTCGGCTTCTACTTGTTCTCTAAGGGAGTTATTCACGTCTTTCTGGAAGTTCTCCAGCATCATGATCAAATATGATTTTGAAACTAGATCTTGCTTTTCTTGTGTGTTTGGATATTTTGTGTTTGCTTTGGTGGGAGAATTGGGCTCCGATGATGCCATGTAGTCTTGGTTTCTGTTGCTTGGGTTCCTGTGCTTGCCTCTCGCCATCAGATTATCTCTAGTGTTACTTTGTTCTGCTATTTCTGACAGTGGCTAGACTGTCCTATATGCCTGTTTTTCAGGAGTGCTGTAGACCTGTTTTCCTGTTTTCTTTCAGCCAGTTATGGGAACAGAGTGTTCTGCTTTGGGGCGTGTAGTTTTTCCTATCTACAGGTCTTCAGCTGTTCCTGTGGGCCTGTGCCCTGAATTCACCAGGCAGGTCACTTGGAGCAGAAAAGTTGGTCTTACCTGTGATCCGGAGGCTCAAGGTTGCTCATGGGGTGTTGCTTATGAGCTCTCCGCGGCGGCAGCCACCAGGAAGTTCTGACCGCCCTTTCCGGGAGCTTCTGTGCACCAGGGTTCCAGATGGCGTTTGGTGTTTTCCTCTGGAGTCAGTAATGTGTGCAGAGTGCAGTCTCTTCTGGTTTCCCAGGCATGTCTGCCTCTCTGAAGGTTTAGCTCTCCCTCCCACAGGATTTGGGTGTAGAGAACTGTTTATATGGTCAGTCCCTTCAGGTTCTGGCGGTGTCTCAGATGCCAAAAGAAAGCACTGTTGTTCTACTCTGTTTCCAGCTCTGTCTCTCTATTGAAATCTTAAACCTCATCCTGGCAACAGTTTTACTACAAAACAGCCCCACCACCTACTCCTTTTGAAAATAATTCAGCGCTCTGCACAGCAAGCATAATGTGAGCCTATGGGGCTGTTGACATTCAAGCCACCACAGAGGTGCTGGATGAGGTCTTAATATACATCCTGTAAGTGTAGCAATAGTCATGATGTTACAGAATAGTTGACAATACTGTGCCCTCCTCCCAGATTGCGTTGTTTACTTATAAACAAATTTCTACTAATTGCTGTGGTTCAGCCTTTGCACAGACCTTTAATCTCTCAAACTGGAATGTAGACATTTCCTTAGTACCCACCCTTAATGCTAAGTAATCAATGTAACCTTAGTTTATAGAATGAAGCACCTCGTTTAAAAGTGATGCTTAATTGCATGAAAGAGAAGGTGATTATCCAGAGAAAGATTTGGTATAAAGAATATTCCCATCTCTCTCACGAAGGAATAAGAAAAGTGGCTACTTGAGGGGTAGTGCAGCAGAAAGTACAAAAAGACGGGGGGAGAGAGAGAGAGAGAGAGAGGGAGGAGGGAGGGAGGGGCGGAGGGAGGGAGGTGGCCTTTTTACTTGGAGAGTTTTAGAGAGAAACAGTGCAGAATGAACCATAGAATATGAAGGAAAGAGAATATTACAAAATCACTATTTAGAGGAAGAGTAGAGCAAAACATCAGAGGCCAAGAGTCACATTTTGTCCTTTCTATTTATATATTTCCATCTTACAAGGAAAAATGACTTCAGGTAGCAAAGAGCAGAAGAAATCTAAGTATAAACCTAAAGAGATCCACAGTAAAGACTTTGAAAAACTCTGGGCCAATTACTCAAGCAGACAGGAAGCAGACTTCACTGAATGTCACTGAATGTCGTGCTAACTTTCGACAGAATACACAAATAGTTTGGGGACTATGAATCCAGGTTCTGACATTATCAGAAGGGTGATAGAATGAATAAAATCAGTAAATTTTCAATCAAAAGTATCACTGCTAATTTTCGTTTTAGGATGAAAAATATAAAACAGATAATTTCTATGCGGTGTCTTCTGAGCATAGAAATTCTATTCCTAAGGCTACTGCTGATCGTGAAGCTTCCACCTCTACTGCTGACAGCCTGGATGCTGCCGAGCCTGACCCAACAAATTCTACAAATGCTACTGACTGTCTGGCTGCTCTTGAGCGTGAGCTGACTAATTCCAACAACACTGCTGACTGTCTGGCTGACCTTGAGCCTGATCCGACGATTTCTACCAATGCCGCTGACTTTCAGGCTGCTGTTGCACCAGAGCCAACTATGTCCACCCACCCTGCTGACTGTCTGCCTGATGTGGAACCAGAGCCAACTATGTCCACCCACCCTGCTGACACTCTGGCTGCTCTTGAGCCTGAGCTGACTACTTTCAACAACACTGCTGACTGTCTGGCTGACCTTGAGCCTGAGCCAAACATGTCCACCCACCCTGCTGACAGTCTGCCTGATGTGGAACCAGAGCCAACTATGTCCAATCACCCTGCAGAAACTCTGGCTGCTCTTGAGCCTGAACTGACTAATTCCAACAACACTGCTGACTGTCTGGCTGACCTTGAGCCTGATCCGACGATTTCTACCAATGCCGCTGACTTTCAGGCTGCTGTTGCACCAGAGCCAACTATGTCCACCCACCCTGCTGACTGTCTGCCTGATGTGGAACCAGAGCCAACTATGTCCACCCACCCTGCTGACACTCTGGCTGCTCTTGAGCCTGAGCTGACTACTTTCAACAACACTGCTGACTGTCTGGCTGACCTTGAGCCTGAGCCAAACATGTCCACCCACCCTGCTGACAGTCTGCCTGATGTGGAACCAGAGCCAACTATGTCCACCCACCCTGCTGACACTCTGGCTGCTCTTGAGCCTGAGCTGACCAATTTCAACAACACTGCTGACTGTCTGGCTGACCTTGAGCCTGATCCGACTATTTCTACCAATGCCGCTGACTTTCAGGCTGCTGTTGCACCAGAGCCAACTATGTCCACCCACCCTGCTGACTGTCTGCCTGATGTGGAACCAGAGCCAACTATGTCCACCCACCCTGCTGACACTCTGGCTGCTCTTGAGCCTGAGCTGACTAATTCCAACAACACTGCTGACTGTCTGGCTGACCTTGAGCCTGATCCGACTATTTCTACCAATGCCGCTGACTGTCGGGCTGCTGTTGCACCAGAGCCCGCTATGTCCACCAACCCTGCTGACAGTATGGCAGCTGTTGAGCCTGAGCCGACTATGTCCACCCACCCTGCTGACATTCTGACTGCTGAAGAGCCTGAACATAATACTTCTACCAAAGCTGCTGACTGTCGGGCTGACCTTGAGCCTGAGCCAAACATGTCCACCCACCCTGCTGACAGTCTGCCTGATGTGGAACCAGAGCCAACTATGTCCACCCACCCTGCTGACACTCTGGCTGCTCTTGAGCCTGAGCTGACCAATTTCAACAACACTGCTGACTGTCTGGCTGACCTTGAGCCTGATCCGACTATTTCTACCAATGCCGCTGACTTTCAGGCTGCTGTTGCACCAGAGCCAACTATGTCCACCTACCCTGCTGACTGTCTGCCAGATGTGGAACCAGAGCCAACTATGTCCACCCACCCTGCTGACACTCTGGCTGCTCTTGAGCCTGAGCTGACTAATTCCAACAACACTGCTGACTGTCTGGCTGACCTTGAGCCTGATCCGACGATTTCTACCAATGCCGCTGACTTTCAGGCTGCTGTTGCACCAGAGCCTGCTATGTCCACCTACCCTGCTGACTGTCTGCCAGATGTGGAACCAGAGCCAACTATGTCCACCCACCCTGCTGACACTCTGGCTGCTCTTGAGCCTGAGCTGACTAATTCCAACAACACTGCTGACTGTCTGGCTGACCTTGAGCCTGATCCGACGATTTCTACCAATGCCGCTGACTTTCAGGCTGCTGTTGCACCAGAGCCTGCTATGTCCACCAACCCTGCTGACAGTATGGCAGCTGTTGAGCCTGAGCCGACTATGTCCACCCACCCTGCTGACATTCTGACTGCTGATGAGCCTGAACATAATAATTCTACCAAAGCTGCTGACTGTCTGGCTGACCTTGAGCCTGAGCCAAACATGTCCACCCACCCTGCTGACAGTCTGCCTGATGTGGAACCAGAGCCAACTATGTCCACTCACCCTGCTGACACTCTGGCTGCTCTTGAGCCTGAGCTGACCAATTTCAACAACACTGCTGACTGTCTGGCTGACCTTGAGCCTGATCCGACTATTTCTACCAATGCCGCTGACTTTCAGGCTGCTGTTGCACCAGAGCCAACTATGTCCACCCACCCTGCTGACTGTCTGCCTGATGTGGAACCAGAGCCAACTATGTCCACCCACCCTGCTGACACTCTGGCTGCTCTTGAGCCTGAGCTGACTAATTCCAACAACACTGCTGACTGTCTGGCTGACCTTGAGCCTGATCCGACGATTTCTACCAATGCCGCTGACTTTCAGGCTGCTGTTGCACCAGAGCCTGCTATGTCCACCTACCCTGCTGACTGTCTGCCAGATGTGGAACCAGAGCCAACTATGTCCACCCACCCTGCTGACACTCTGGCTGCTCTTGAGCCTGAGCTGACTAATTCCAACAACACTGCTGACTGTCTGGCTGACCTTGAGCCTGATCCGACGATTTCTACCAATGCCGCTGACTTTCAGGCTGCTGTTGCACCAGAGCCTGCTATGTCCACCAACCCTGCTGACAGTATGGCAGCTGTTGAGCCTGAGCCGACTATGTCCACCCACCCTGCTGACATTCTGACTGCTGATGAGCCTGAACATAATAATTCTACCAAAGCTGCTGACTGTCTGGCTGACCTTGAGCCTGAGCCAAACATGTCCACCCACCCTGCTGACAGTCTGCCTGATGTGGAACCAGAGCCAACTATGTCCACCCACCCTGCTGACACTCTGGCTGCTCTTGAGCCTGAGCTGACCAATTTCAACAACACTGCTGACTGTCTGGCTGACCTTGAGCCTGATCCGACTATTTCTACCAATGCCGCTGACTTTCAGACTGCTGTTGCACCAGAGCCAACTATGTCCACCCACCCTGCTGACTGTCTGCCTGATGTGGAACCAGAGCCAACTATGTCCACCCACCCTGCTGACACTCTGGCTGCTCTTGAGCCTGAGCTGACTAATTCCAACAACACTGCTGACTGTCTGGCTGACCTTGAGCCTGATCCGACTATTTCTACCAATGCCGCTGACTGTCGGGCTGCTGTTGCACCAGAGCCCGCTATGTCCACCAACCCTGCTGACAGTATGGCAGCTGTTGAGCCTGAGCCGACTATGTCCACCCACCCTGCTGACATTCTGACTGCTGACGAGCCTGAACATAATACTTCTACCAAAGCTGCTGACTGTCGGGCTGACCTTGAGCCTGAGCCAAACATGTCCACCCACCCTGCTGACAGTCTGCCTGATGTGGAACCAGAGCCAACTATGTCCACCCACCCTGCTGACACTCTGGTTGCTCTTGAGCCTGAGCTGACCAATTTCAACAACACTGCTGACTGTCTGGCTGACCTTGAGCCTGATCCGACTATTTCTACCAATGCCGCTGACTTTCAGGCTGCTGTTGCACCAGAGCCTGCTATGTCCACCTACCCTGCTGACTGTCTGCCAGATGTGGAACCAGAGCCAACTATGTCCACCCACCCTGCTGACACTCTGGCTGCTCTTGAGCCTGAGCTGACTAATTTCAACAACACTGCTGACTGTCTGGCTGACCTTGAGCCTGATCCGACTATTTCTACCAATGCCGCTGACTGTCGGGCTGCTGTTGCACCAGAGCCCGCTATGTCCACCAACCCTGCTGACAGTATGGCAGCTGTTGAGCCTGAGCCGACTATGTCCACCCACCCTGCTGACATTCTGACTGCTGACGAGCCTGCACATAATACTTCTACCAAAGGTGCTGACTGTCTGGCTGACCTTGAGCCTGAGCCAAACATGTCCACCCACCCTGCTGACAGTCTGCCTGATGTGGAACCAGAGCCAACTATGTCCAATCACCCTGCTGACACACTGGCTGCTCTTGAGCCTGAGTCGACTAAATCCTCCAATGCTGCTGACTGTCTGGCCTATGTTGAGCCAGAGCCAGCTATGTCCACCCACCATGCCGACAGTCTGGCTGCTCTTGAGCATGAGCTGTCTCATGCCAACAAAGATGCTGACTGTCTGGCTTCTCTCAAGGCTGAGCTGATTAATTCCACCAATGCTACTGATTGTCTGGCTTCTGTTGGGACTGAGACAACCATGTCCACCCAGCCTACTGACAATTTGGCAGCTGTTGAGCCTGAACATAATTCCACCAATACTGCTGACGGTAAGGACTCTGTTGAACAAGAGCCATCTAAGCCCACCTACCGTGCCGACAGCCTGGCTGCTCTTGAGCATGAGCTGACTAATTCCAACAACACTGCTGACTGTCTGGCTTCTCAGAAGGCTGAGTCAATTGATTCTACCAATGCTACTGATTGTTTGGCTTCTGTTGGGACTGAGACAACTATGTCCACCCACCCGGCTGACAATATGGCTACTGATGAGCTTGAGGCTACACATTCCACCAATGCTGCTTACTTTCTGGCGGCTCTTGAGCCCCAGTCGACTAATTCCTCCAATGCTGCTGATATTCTGGCTTCTGTTGGGTCTGAGACAACCATGTCTACCCACCTTGCTGATATTCCTATTGCTCATGAGCCTGACTATAATGATTCTACCAATGCTGCTGACAGTCTGGACTCCGTTGAGCCAGAGCCAGCTATGTCCACCCACCGTGCCGACAGTCTGGCTGCTCTTGAGCATGAGCTGTCTCATGCCAACAAAGCTGCTGACTGTCTGGCTTCTCTCAAGGCTGAGCCAACCATGTCCACCCAGCCTGCTGACAGTTCGGCAGCTGTTGAGCCTGAGCCTACAATTTCCACCAGAGCTGCTGATTTTCTGGCTACTGTTCTGCCAGAGCTAACTAGGTCAAACCACCCTGCTGACTGTCTGGACTCTGTTCAGCCTGAGTCATCTATGTCCACACACCCTGCTGATAATATGGCTACTGATGAGCTTGAGCCTACAAATTCGACCAACGCTGCTTACTGTCTGGCTGCTCTTGAGCCTGAGTCGACTAAATCCTCCAATGCTGCTGACTGTCTGGCCTATGTTGAGCCAGAGCCAGGTATGTCCACCCACCGTGCCGACAGTCTGGCTGCTCTTGAGCATGAGCTGTCTCATGCCAACAAAGATGCTGACTGCCTGCCTTCTCTCAAGACTGAGCTGATTAATTCCATCAATGCTACTGATTGTCTGGCTTCTTTTGGGACTGAGACAACCATGTCCACCCAGCCTACTGACAGTGTGGCAGCTGTTGAGCCTGAACATAATAGTTCCACCAATGCTGCTGATGGTCTGGGCTCTGTTGAACAAGAGCCAGCTAATCCCACCCACCGTTCCAACAGTCTGGCTGCTCTTGAGCATGAGCTGACTAATTCCAACAACACTGCTGACTGTCTGGCTTCTCAGAAGGCTGAGTCAATTGATTCTACCAATGCTACTGATTGTTTGGCTTCTGTTGGGACTGAGACAACTATGTCCACCCACCCTGCTGACAATATGGCTATGGATGAGCTTGAGCCTACACATTCCACCAATGCTGCTTACTTTCTGGCCGCTCTTGAGCCCCAGTCGACTAATTCCTCCAATACTGCTGATATTCTGGCTTCTGTTGGGTCTGAGACAACCATGTCTACCCACCTTGCTGATATTCCTATTGCTCATGAGCCTGACTATAATGATTCTACCAATGCTGCTGACAGTCTGGACTCCGTTGAGCCAGAGCCAGCTATGTCCACCCACCATGCCGACAGTCTGGCTGCTCTTGAGCATGAGCTGTCTCATGCCAACAAAGCTGCTGACTGTCTGGCTTCTCTCAAGGCTGAGCCAACCATGTCCACCCAGCCTGCTGACAGTTCGGCAGCTGTTGAGCCTGAGCCTACAATTTCCACCAGAGCTGCTGATTTTCTGGCTACTGTTCTGCCAGAGCTAACTAGGTCAAACCACCCTGCTGACTGTCTGGACTCTGTTCAGCCTGAGTCATCTATGTCCACACACCCTGCTGATAATATGGCTACTGATGAGCTTGAGCCTACAAATTCGACCAACGCTGCTTACTGTCTGGCTGATCTTGAGCCTAAGTCGACTAAATCCTCCAATTCTGCTGACTGTCTGGCCTATGTTGAGCCAGAGCCAGGTATGTCCACCCACCGTGCCGACAGTCTGGCTGCTCTTGAGCATGAGCTGTCTCATGTCAACAAAGATGCTGACTGTCTGGCTTCTCTCAAGGCTGAGCTGATTAATTCCATCAATGCTACTGATTGTCTGGCTTCTGTTGGGACTGAGACAACCATGTCCACCCAGCCTATTGACAGTTTGGCAGCTGTTGAGCCTGAACATAATTCCACCAATGCTGCTGACGGTCTGGACTCTGTTGAACAAGAGCCAGCTAAGCCCACCCACCGTGCCGACAGTCTGGCTGCTCTTGAGCATGAGCTGACTAATTCCAACAACACTGCTGACTGTCTGGCTTCTCAGAAGGCTGAGTCAATTGATTCTACCAATGCTTCTGATTGTTTGGCTTCTGTTGGGACTGAGACAACTATGTCCACCCACCCTGCTGACAATATGGCTACTGATGAGCTTGAGCCTACACATTCCACCAATGCTGCTTACTGTCTGGCTGCTCTTGAGCCTGAGTCGACTAAATCCTCCAGTGCTGCTGACTGCCTGGCCTATGTTGAGCCAGAGCCAGCTATGTCCACCCACCGTGCCGACAGTCTGGCTGCTCTTGAGCATGAGCTGTCTCATGCCAACAAAGATGCTGGCTGTCTGGCTTCTCTCAAGGCTGAGCTGATTAATTCCACCAATGCTACTGATTGTCTGGCTTCTGTTGGGACTGAGACAACCATGTCCACCCAGCCTGCTGACAGTTTGGCAGCTGTTGAGCCTGAACATAATAATTCTACCAATGCTGCTGACGGTCTGGACTCTATTGAACAAGAGCCAGCTATGCCCACCCCCCGTTCCGACAGTCTGGCTGCTCTTGAGCATGAGCTGTCTCATGCCAATAAAGCTGCTGACTGTCTGGCTTCTCTCAAGGCTGAGCCAACCATGTCCACCCAGCCTGCTGACACTTTGGCATCTGTTGAGCCTGAGCCTACTTTTTCCACCAAAGCTGCTGATTGTCTGGCTACTGTTCAGCCTGAGCTAACTAGGTCAAACCACCCTGCTGACTGTCTGGATTCCGTTCAGCCTGAGTCATCTATGTCCCCACACCCTGCTGACAGTTTGGTAGCTATTGAGCCTGAACTGACTAATTCCACCAAAGCTGCTGACTGTCTGGACTCTGCTGAGCCAGAGCCAACTATGGCCACCCACCATGCTGACATTCTGACTGCTGTTGAGCCTGAACATACTAATTGCTCCAGTACTGCTGACTGTCTGCCTGCTGTTCAGCCTGAGTCCAGTATGTCCACCCACCCTGCTGACAGTATGGCTGCTATTGATGCTGAGCCTACAGATCCTGCCATTGTTGCTGACTGTCTGGCTGCTCTTGAACCTCGGCTGTCTGTTACATGTGCTGCTGACAGTAGTGTGTTAGTTGAGAGTCATGACTCAGGACCAGCTAGTCACATTGGATTGGATTATGTAGTTGATTTACCTCTTTACAAGGAGAGTACAAGGTACAAACCCCATGCTGACCCAGAGCCCACTCCTGGTTCCTGCACTTGTTATTCCCTTGACTCCATTCAAATGACTAACCTGACTCTTTTGATATCCCTTAGTGAAGAAGAAATATTTGATTCTGCTACTTCAGATGAGGAATCTTCTTTTACTCCTGACGTAGAAGAAGGTCTGCCTGCTACTCAGGGTGCTGAGGATATTTTTCATGCTTCCGCACGAGCTGAACCAATAAACCACAGCTTGATCCTTCTCAGGGAGAGTGGATATCTTCGGGCAACAGAGATACCACGCATACCTTTTTTGCTCTTCATATGGCTTATATCCTCACTCTTATCCATCATAACATGGATGAAAATCCAAATTCAACAAGCATGGCATGAAGAAAATGGCCAAGGAGCTCCCACTAAGAAGAGAGTCGGACCAGGTAAGTTAAACTAAAATAGTAGCTTAAAATAGATTAAGATTGTTTTACTAGAAACCTAGGTCTCTTTTGTTAATAAATTTCATACTTCTATAGGGCTATTTACGCATAACCTAGAACCTGAAAACTTTATTTTTTCTCAATTTATAGAAAATAATTTTCATAATGTAACAAATCCAGTTTAGAGAAATACAACTGACCAGGTAATATTTTTTCCTACTTGGATGTTTCCTATTCTAGAATGAGGAGATTATTGTCACTTCCAGTGAAAACATGTGTTTCCTGAATGACTAAGCCGGGAAAACTTCCTGTTAAATGTTATTGTCTATTTATCGCTGTCATTCTGAACTCTGACTTCTGAAGTTAGCATAGCCTTTGACCGCAACATTCCAAAAGAAGCAACTTCTGAGATTAAAAATAACAAGAGAAGCATCCACCTTCTCACTGTTTCTCTCTACATTGATATGTCTACATTGATATCTACATGATAATGACACTGATGTTGTTGATGCTGGGCATGACAATATCACCAGAGATGTGCCTGATGATACTGTTAATAATTCTTCTTTTTCTTCTAGTGGCTGCGGCTCCTGATCCCTAGACCCTTGATGCTCCTCCAGGATCGATTGGAATATCAAAACACAGTCTGTGTGGGAGAATTGATCATATATATAAATTTTAAAATAAAATGTTCAGTCTGATTGTAGACTGAAGTAAAAATTGATTGTTTCATTGGAGTCTCAGTTGTGCCATGTGATGCTTCCTGGAAACTTTTTTCAATTATTTTCAATTTTAATATTTTCAATTTTAATATTTACTTATTTACTTTACATCCTGCTCACTGCCCCCTCCCTGTCAGCCTCTCCCATAATTGTTCCCTTGTGCCCCACTCTCCTTCTCCTCTCAGTGGGTAGGGGCCATTTGGTTATCTTCCCACCCTGGAACATGAAGTCTCTGTGAGACTAATCTAGGACACAATCTAGCTAGAAGAACCTATTCTGCATACAGGCAACATCCTTTAGGATAACCCATGCTGTAATTGTTTGGGACTCACACAAAGATCAAGCTGCACATCTCCTACCTATGTGTGTGGAGGCTTAGGACCAGCCTCTGTATGTTCTTTGGTTGGTGGTTCAGTCTCTAAGAGCCCTAAGAGTCCAGGTCAGGTGATTTGGTTAGTCTTCCTGTGGCGTTCTTATCGTCTGAGGGACTGCAATCCTTCCACTTATTTTTCCATGACAGTCTTCAAGATCCATCCAATTTTAGCTGGGAGTGTTCATCTAAGTCAGCTTCTGGGTGAACCCTCTCATGGGACAGCCTATGCTAGACTCTGTCTGCAAGCATAACAGGATATCATTAATAGTGTCAGGGACTGTTGCTTGACAATGCGATGGGTTTCAAGTTGGGTAGGCTGGTGGTTGGCTTTTCCCTCAGTCTCTCCTCCAGCCCTGTTCCTTCATTGACTGTAGACAGGAAAAAAATTGGATTTAAAGTTTTGTGGTTGGGTTGATGTTCGAATTGCTCCAGTGGGCTTGCTGCATAGCTAGAAGAGCCAGTCACCCCAGGCTCTGTATCCCCAAGGCTATGATTCACAACCTCCACTGATTCTTGTGTGCCTCCCCTATCCCATTCTCTGTCTCTCTCTCTGAGGTTGTACCCTCACTCAACACCCTTACAAGTTACAGATCTCCATTCATTATCATGGTTCCCTCCTCCTTCCCACACTGAACCCTGCCTGACCCTATCCCTTTCTATCTCCTTTCTTAATCAGCTCCTTTCATCCATCCATATGCCTTCCATGACCATTCTATATTCTCAAATATCCTTTCTTGTGCCCTTCTTTTTCTACCTTCTTGGGTCTGTAGAGTCTATCATGGGCATCCTGTATTTTATGGGCTGCCTCCTGAGAGGGAGGGGTCATGCTTACCTTCCTTTTCACTGAGCCCCACTGGATTGCATTCCTATTTAGGGCTCCTAGGCATAAGAGGCCTGTATAACTAAAGAGAGCCAATCCTAGGCCTTCTATAAGAAAACATAATCATTGAATTAAGTCATAAATACTTTTCCAATGTTTCTTTTAGAGCCCATCTATTCAGCACTTTAACATGTTTAAGTTAAAGAAATTACATTTTTTATATCATTAAATTGATTAGATTTATATGTAGAAGATTTTGCTGCTGTGCATTTTCTATGCAGTATGTGTGATAGAATTCAGTACTGGTTCCCCTGGAATTGGAGTTACAGATAGTTGTGAGTGACCAGCAATGTGCTAGCAATTAAAACTGAGAGCTCTACAGTCAAAACTAGAACTCTTAACAGCCCATCCATCTCTAAAGGTATATATATATATATATATATATATATATATATATATATATATATATATATATATATATATATATATGTGTGTGTGTGTGTATATATATATATATATATCTCAACATGGTAAATTTTATCATAAAATCTTATGAAATTTCAATACATTGTCTAGTTTATGTAAAAAAAATTCACTAAGAACATTTTACTCTAATATGACCTGTGTTTGCAGATGGGTCAAAGACATTTTGAATTGGATCTATGACCCTGAACCCCAGTACTCACATTGTGTACATGTGTACATCTTGTTTGTGCATTGATCCACATATGAAAGATAGAGACTGATATTGTCTTTCTCTCACTTTACCCCCCACACGTGGATTACTGTGTTTGGGCCAAAGGACAATGCCACTTTACAGTTCTGTTCTGCTATACTGTGGGTTCTAGGGACTGAATACAGACCATCAACCCTCATTTTCGTTCCACCCCTGGTCCCTCCATTTTGGAGACTGTTCACTCACTCAAATCCCTAGTGTGTTTGATTTTCTGTCTTGGAGCAAAATTATCTTCATACTTGCAGGAAAGTAAGCTTTGGGGATCCCATTATACCCACATCTGCAATGAGGTTTTCAGGACAAGTGTTTTGCCAATTGAGTTTTACCAAGCACCCCAGTCTCTATCCCTTATTTCCTATTTTTAGGCTGTACTAGCTTAGGAAGGAGAACCAGTAGCACAGTAGTAGACATTCCATTGTCCACATGCTTCTTGATCATCTTGTAGTTCTAAAGGCTTAATTAATTAGTCTTTAAGCTGCAGTTTCATATAAATAATAAATTATGCATTCTAATTCCAAAATATTCCTCTGTTTATTGAACATATTCTTTAAATACTCCGACTTGATGAACTGGAATTTTTCATTCTGTCAGTCCATTTACTCCCCACATGTAACTTCCCACATGTACTGTGTAGAATCCCCATTCTACTATTTCTCAAGATTGTCCCATTCTTACACCTTTTTGTTTCTTTAGCCAGTCAAGATCCTTACACTTCATAAATTTAAATATTATGAAATGAACCCTGGTCTTTGGGACCCTCATTTCATTTTGCTTAAACCATTTTGAATCTAAAATCCAGGAGCTGGGGTGCCATTGTTTCTCACCTCATAGTGATATTTACCAATTTTGGTGTAAGTCCAGGCACACACTGACCATTTTACCATAAAGCGTGAAGTCCTGCTTTGCTACCTTTTAGTCCCTGTGTTACCATTGATACTGTATCTATTACCTAAGAAGCATGTTGTGATCCTGATGGAAGCAAATACAGAAACATTACTCCTGGGCATAAAAAATGAAATTTGGAAATGAAAAAAAAATCAAAGTACTAGTGACTGGGGGTTTCCTTGTTCATTTGTTGGTAAGAATTTACATAGATACACGTGGTCTGAAAACTGCATCCATAGGTCATGTCTACATTGTGTCAATCATCCAGCCTAAGACCCACAGCCTGTCACTCATCCACAAGACACACAGCTTATCAAAAAATCTGTCCGCAAACCCTCCATAGTCTGTCAATTATCCATAGGGAAATCCCACAGCCTGGCAATCATCAATAAGAATTGCCTAAGTCCTGTCAATCATCCACTGGAAACCTCCTTGTCCTGTCAGTCATCTACAAGCAACTCTCAACTCTCTGTCATCCAGAAGAAATTTTCACAGCCTGTCAATCACGCATAAAAAATAGCCATAGTCTGTTAATCATCCACAGGTCATGTCCACAAGCTTACATACAAACCTTACATGGAGATCTGTAACTTGTAAGAGTGTTGAGTGAGGGTACAACCTCAGAGAGAGAGACAGAGAATGGGATAGGGGAGGCACACAAGAATCAGTGGAGGTTATGAATCATAGCCTTGGGGATACAGAACCTGGGGTGACTGGCTCTTCTAGCTACACAGCAAGCCCACTGGAGCAATTCGAACATCGACCCAACCACAAAACTTTACATCCAATTTTTTTCCTGTCTACAGTCAATGAAGGAACAGGGCTGGAGTGTAGAGGGCCGCAATAACATTCGCCACCACAAGATGGCGCGGGCCTCCGCCGCGCCAGCCGACTTCCTTTCAGGAAGTTAACTGTGTGTGCATGTGCAAGAGTGCCTTCGTGCCAGGTCTTTGCCCACTCCGGGGTGTGCCTAATGAGATCTTGGGTAAGCGACCAATCAGGTGTGGATGTGCCGCGCTAGGGTGTATATAAGCCGCGCCCTGCCGGCGTCCCGGGCCTCTCCTTAAGATTCAAAAAATGTTTAGCTGCAGTAAGAATTCGTGTGTTCCCATGTATTCTTGCTGGCGAGCTCGCGCGGGACACTGGAGGAGAGACTGAGGGAAAAGCCAACCACTAGCCTACCCAACTTGAAACCCATCACATTGTCAAGCAACAGTCCCTGACACTATTAATGATATCCTGTTATGCTTGCAGACAGAGTCTAGCATAGGCTGTCCCATGAGAGGGTTCACCCAGAAGCTGACTTAGATGAACACTCCCAGCTAAAATTGGATGGATCTTGAAGACTGTCATGGAAAAATAAGTGGAAGGATTGCAGTCCCTCAGACGATAAGAACGCCACAGGAAGACTAACGAAATCAACTGACCTGGACTCTTAGGGCTCTTAGAGACTGAACCACCAACCAAAGAACATACAGAGGCTGGTCCTAAGCCTCAACACACATAGGTAGGAGATGTGCAGCTTGATCTTTGTGTGAGTCCCAAACAATTACAGCATGGGTTATCCTAAAGGATGTTGCCTGTATGCAGAATAGGTTCTTTTTTTTTTTTTTTTTTTTTATTAACTTGAGTATTTCTTATATACATTTCGAGTGTTATTCCCTTTCCTGGTATCCGGGCAAGCATCCCCCTCCCCATTCCCCTTCCTTATGGGTGTTCCCCTCCCAACCTTCCCCCCATTGCCGCCCTCCCCCCACCAGTCTAGTTCACTGGGGGTTCAGTCTTAGCAGGACCCAGGGCTTCCCCTTCCACTGGTGCTCTTACTAGGATATTCATTGCTACCTCTCCCTTCCCTACAATCTTAGTGTTGTTCTTGATGGTGACAATTACTTAAGTATGAATATTAAAATGATATTAAATGATTTGAAAAACTCAGAGACAAATATTTAGAAAGCTTATGACACAGGAAATACGGAGACTGTTCCAACACAACAAAAGAACAGCAGTACCAGGATTACTACATAGTTCAGTAGTTCAGTTCGTGAGTCATGAACCAAGACAAAGAATAAGCTAGATCAGCTGTTGGTCCACTTCAGTATTTTTTATTTTGACACAGTTTGCCACTGAATTAAAGGTCATGTGTGTCATTGGCAAATGTTCTACCATGAATAAACACCCCCAGTCCCTGAGTCTGAAATTTTATAATTTCTGACTCTAAAAATGACAGCATAAGCCACATGTTTAGAATTATACATACATAATCACAGGTAATAAATAGTGTTTCCTAATGATCTGTTTGAGTTTTGAAATGTCCAATGCAGCAGAAAACTACCTTTTGCTAGGAGGTTTTCTGTAAACTTTCATCCTGTAATGAACCAGCAATGTTCTTGATACTGCAGTCCAAGACATTTTTTTGTCATATTTCAGATGGAGCTTTCAATGTGGATATATAAATAGTTCATTTCCTTCCACATATTCTGGTATTGTAGAATTATAAATCTTGTCCTAGACTTTGTTAATGTTTAGCTCTACAAAATGATCTTACAAAGCTATATTCCTTTCCATATGAAATAAAATTGTTTATGCTGAAGTTCCCTGTTTAGTACACATGTTTACCTATTGTTTATGTTGAGCCATTATTTCCAGACAACAGATCTGTGCTTTAAGGTGAGCCTTTCTAGAGAGAGCTCACTCTCATTTCAAAACTTTAATGCTCTTTGAAATATTTAATTTTATTTTTTCTTATTCACTTTACATCAAACTCACTGACCCTGTCTCAGTCTCCCTATTCTACAGTCCTTTCCGGTTCCCCTTCCCCTTCACCTCTGAGCAGTCATGGATCCCCTATATATCCCCACACCCAGGCACTTCAAGTCTCTGCAAGGGTAGACACTTCCTCTCTCTCCAAGGTCAGACAAGGCAGCTCAGCTAGAAGGAGGTATCCCATGTATAAGGAACAGTTTTTGATAGGCCCCATCCCAGTTGACTGGGACCTATAAGAAAATCCAGCTACTCTTCTGCTACATATGAGTGGGAAGGTGTGAGTCCAGCCCGTGTATTTTCTGTGGTTGGTGGTTCAGTCTCTGAGAGCCCCAGGTGTCCAGGTTATTTCACTCTGTTGTTTGTCCTCTGGAGTTCTTATCTCCTTGCAGACCTGGAATCTTTCCTCCTAGTGTTCCCTAAGAGTCTAATGCCATACATCCCTGAGCAAGGCAAATCTTGTCATTAGAGTTTTTAAGTGGGAGGAAGGGAGGGAGGGAGGGAGGAAGGGAGGGAAAGAGGGAAAGATTGTGTGTATGCTTTCTCGAGCCTTTTAGTTTGTGCTCTATTTAAAACTTAACCATGCCTCATGTTTTCTCTTGTGAAATTCGGGAGGATACCAGTCAATAATCATAATCATTTGCTGAAAAATGAATTAAAGATTATTTGCCTAGACCTGTAGTTCCATGAATTACATCCCAGACTGTGGGAGGTAGGAGACACACAGACCTTTGTGAGTTAAGTCCAACATGGTCTATGGGGTGGGTTTCAGACCAGCATGGCTACATAGTGAGATCCGGTTTCAAAAAAGAATGTTTGTAAACATCTAAACTAAGACACAGGGGACTCAAATATAAAGGGCTTCAAATGCTCGCTAAATGTTTTTCTTATGAATAGTACGATAACCATAACTTTAAAATCTATGCCACAGTGCAAGAAGACCAGCACATAAAAAAAAAAGTGAAGCATGTCAGATTTAACAAAGGTAAGATTTTTATATCATATATAAATTTACTATATTGTAGCTGGTCTTATTCACCCTAGATAAAATAGTGCAGACATTTTAGCTCCTCTCCTACTGTGACCACACAAGGCAGCCCAGCTAGCAGAAAGGAATCCAAATGTGAACAGAATGTGAACCTGCCCTCAGTTCAGTAAACCAGGAGTCCACATGAAGAGCACATGAAGCTGCACATCTGCTACCTGTGAATATGGGGTCTATGTGCAGCCTTGCGTGCTCTTTGATTGGTGGTTCAGTCCCTGTGAGCCCTCATGGTCCCCTGTTGGTTAATCTGTAGGTTTTCTTGTTGTGTTTCTGAACCTTCAATGGCACTGTCCTCCTTTGAATTCAATATCCTTCACCCAACTCTTTCACAAGACGCCCCAACCTCCACCTGATATTTATTTGGCTGTGGGTGTGCACATCTGTTTCTATCCAGGGCTTGATGAAGACTCTCAGAACAATTAGCCAAGGTTTCTGTCTGCAAGCATAGCAAAATATCATTAATGGAGTCAAAGATTGGCTCTCTTCCACAGGGTGGGTCTCAAGTTGGTCCAGTTATTGGTTTGGTATCTCCTTAATGTCCGTTCCATTTTAACCTGCCTATCTTGCTGGTAGGATAAATTTTGGGTTGATGTTTTTCTAAGTGCTTTGGTGTTCTCCTCCTTCTCCTGGAAGTCTCCCCTGTGTACAGAAGATGACCACTGAAAGCTGCATATCACCTGCTGCTAGTAGGCTCCGCGAGTCTCAGCTCCATAGATAGACTGCTAAGAGCCCCCATGGTTCCTGGTCTTTGTTTCACGATAGAGATGCCTCTCCACTGGTATCTTCTGTCCCAGCTCCCACACCACACCTGCTCTGCACCTTAGTTCCCCTCCCCATCTCCCACAAATTTCCCTCCCTCAATTGAATCCTGATATCTATTTCATTTTCTCTCCTGAGTGAGATTCACGCATCTTCCCTTGGGCCCTCATTACTTAGCTTCTTTAGGTCTGTGCACTGTGGCCTGGTTATTCTGGAATTTATGGCTGCTAAGGTCCTCACCTTTAAGTGAGTACATACCATGCCTGTCCTTCTCGGTTTCAGTTACCTCATCCATTATGATGTTTGCCAATCCCATCCATTCTTAATTTTTAGAAGAAAAAAAAACTGTCAAGTTCCTTTTCAAAGGGGGTTGTAAATGTGTCCTCCCACCAACAATGGAGGAGTGTTTCCTTTGCTCAATATCCTTGCCAGCATGTGCTGTCACTTGTGTTTTCTATTTTAGCCATTCTGACTGGGGTAGGATGGAATCTAAGAGTTCTTTTTATTTGCATTCAGTGATGACTGAAGACTGAACATTTACTATTTCTCTGCCTCCTGAGATTCCTCTGTTGAGAATTCTCCATCTACCACTTTACCTCACTTTCCAATTGGTTTATTGGTGTCTAACTCCTTGGGTTTTTATATATAATTTGACCATTATTTCTCTTTCAAGTGCAGGACTGGTGAAGATCTTTTCCCAATGCGTAGGCTTCTGTTTTGTCCTTTAATGGTTTCCTTTGCTTTACAGAAGGTTTTCAGTTTCATGAGTCCCCATTTATCAGTTGTTGGTCTTAGAGGCTGGGACATTGGTGTTCTGTTTAGGAAATTGTCTACTGTACTAATGTTCCAAGGATATTAATGTTTCTGCTTCAATGCTGAGGTCTTTCATCCATGTGAACTTGAGTTTTGTGCAGGGTGATAAATACTCATCTATTTGCATTCTTCTTCATGCAGACATCCAGTTACACCTGCATCATTTGTTGAAGATACTTTCATTTTTCCCCCATTGTATGGTTTTGCCTTCTTTGTCATAATCATGTGTTGGTAGATATGTGTGTCTTTTCTTTGATTTGATTCCACCTATCAACTTTTTGTTTCTGTACTAATTCTATACAACTTTTGTTATGATTGCTTTGTGATATGTCTTGAGATCAGGGATGGTGATACCTCCAAGAATTATTTTATTATTCAAGATCTATATCTATATCGATATCTAACTCTATCTATCTATCTATCTATCTATCTATCTATCTATCTATGTCTTAGCGATCTTGGGTTTTTTTTTTTTGAAAGAATTGCTCTTTCAAGGTCTGTAAATAACTGTCTTGCAATTTTGATGGGAAGTGCAGTGAATGTGATGATGCTTTTTATAAGATGGCCATTTTCACCTTGTTAATCCTATCCATCTGTAGCATAGGAGACCTTTCCATCTTCAGATGTCCTGTTAATTCCTTTTTCAGAGACATAATGTTTTTGACAGACAGGACTTTAAGTAGCTTGATTAGAGTTGTACTGGGCTATTTAATGTTCCCTGTGGTTACTCTGAAGGGTTTTGCTTGGCTAAATTTTTTCTTATCTCTTTTAACTATTGTATGAGGGAGGGCTGCTGGTTTTCAGAGTTAATCTTGTATCCAGACACTTTTCTGTAAGGGTTTATCACCTTTGGTGTAGGTGTACTTTGGTAGATTTTGCGAGGTCTCCTTTGTATGTGGGCAGCTTTGCTTACTCTCTGGTTTTAAGTTTCTCTGCATTTAAGTTGTTATTGTCTATTGGCTGGTTTAGGTATGCAAATTTGATCACTGAGGTCTCTAAGACTTTTAACATGAAGGGGTGTTTGTTTTTATATGGCTTTATCAGCATCTAATGTGATGATCAAGTAAAATTTTTCCATAACCCCACCCCTACCAGCTGCAGCTATCCATTCATTTTCATGGCTGTCAAGCCATCTCCTCTGTATCTCCCCAGACCCGATCCTGAAACACTCAATTGTCCCAAATTTACCCACTCCCACCTAGTTCCTTCCTTCCTCTGCCTCCTCTGACTATTTTACAGTATGTTCTAAGTTAGATTCAAAATCCTCTCTTGGTTCTTTCTTGCTCATCTTCTTTCGGTCCTGAGTATAGTAGTGATATCCTGTACTTTATTGCTAATATCCACTTAGAAGTGAGTATACAACATCCATGTCTTTTGGGTCTGGGTTATGTCACTCAGGAAGATACTCTCAAGTTCTATTCATTCACCAGCAAAATTCATTATCTTTGTCCTTAGTAGGTGAATGGTATCCCACATTGTCTTTTTTCATTTTAAAAATTTATTTTTTTAAGATTTATTTTATTTATATGAGTACACTGTAGCTGTCTTCAGACACACAGAAGAGGGCATCGGATCCCATTTCAGATGGTTATGAGCCACAATGTGGTTGCTGGGAATCAAACTCAGGACCTCTGGAAGAGCAGACAGTGCTCTTAACTGCTGAGCCAACTCTCCAGCCCATAGCAGCCTTATTTATAATAGCCAGAAGCTGGAAAGAACCCAGATGCCCTTCAACAGAGGAATGGATACAGAAAATGTGGTACATCTACACAATGGAATATTACTTACCTATCAAAAACAATGCCTTTATGAAATTCATAGCAAAGCTACTAGAACATAGTTTAAGATGTGGTTCTTTGGTATCGTGTGACATCTTTCTGACTACACCCAGGAGAGTTATAGCTGGCCCTGGAGGTAGAACTATTCTCAGTTTTCTGAGAAACCACCCAATTGATATCCAGTTATTGTTGACACCCACCAGTGATGGAGTAGACTTCCCTTTGCTCCACATCCTGCCAGCATTTACTCTCACTTGAGTTTGTCACCTTGTTTTGTGATGGGTGTCAAATCACATGTCAGTGGGTTTGAGTAAGCAGCCCTTGGTTTTGTTCTCTGTATTGTTTGCCATGTTTCTATGTTTAATTTTCATACCATCTTCTCTTGAGCCTGTTTGCTTCTTTTTTTCAATATTTCAGATTTGATGTTTAGCTGCTTTTATGAAATTGCTCCATTTTATGAAGGGACATAGTGCTATGAACTTTCCTTTTGCACTGCTTTTATTGTGTTCCCTAAGTTGGGATGTTTTGTGCCTTCATTTTCATTGAATTCTAGAAAGTCTTCGATTTCTTCTTGCACCAGTGGTCACCGAGCATAGCATTGTTCAGTTTCTATCAGATTGTATGCTTTCTGTTGTTTTCTTGTTGATGTAGTCCAGCTTTAGTCCATGGTGACCTTATTAGATGCAAGAGTTTTTTGGGGGGATTGTTGTTGGTTCTTTTTTTCCCTTTTCTTTTATCTGTTGATGTAGATCTGTATCTATATATGTTCAATTTTGGAGAACATTCCATGAGATGCTGAGACGGTACATATTTTTTATTTGTGTGAAAGGTTCTGTAGATATCTGTTAGGTCCATTTGGTACATGCCATCTATGAGTTGCATAATTTTTCAGTTTAGTTTCTCTTTTGGTGACATGTCCTTTGGTCATAATAGTGATAATATGTAGTTGATGCCCCCTACTCTTAATTTGTGAGGTTTGAGGTGTGGTTTAAGCTTTAGCCAAATTAGTAAATGTTTCTTTTATGAAGCAGGATGCCCTTGCATCTCAGGCATTGTTCAGAATTGAGACATCATGTTGGTGTATTTTCCTTTGATTTGTATGCAGTGTCCTTTCCCATCTCTTTTGATTATTTCTGATCGAAGGTCTATTTTACCAGTTATTAGATTGACTGCTTCAGCTTGTGTCTTGGGTCCATTTGCTTTTCAGTCCTTTGGTTCAGCCCTTTATTTTGTGGTAGTTTTTATCTTTGTGGCTGAGTTCCGTTTCGATATGCAACAGAACGATAGATTCTGTTTATACATCTGCTCTCTTAGACCCTGTCTTTTTGTTTGGCAAGTGAATCTGTTCCTGTTCAGAGGTATTAATGACTAACGATTGCTTTTACTTATTATTTTGATGTTGGTTTGCATGTCTTTCTCTTCTATTGGTTTTGCTGTGTGATTATTAATTTCTTCTGTTTTGTTGAGTTCAGTTACTCTACTTGTCTTGGAGTTTTGCTTGTAGCATCCCTGGTAGGTATGGATTAGTAGAAAGATATAGTTTGTATTTGGTTTTGTCACAAAATATCTTTTTACTCCATGTATGTTGTTTGAAAATTTTGTTAAGTGTTGTAGTCTGGGCTGACAGTTGTAGTCTCTTAGGTTCTAGAAGACATCTCATTGGCACTTCTGGCTTTTAATTCTCTGTTGAGAAGTTCGGTATATTTCTGATTGGTTTGCCTTTATATGTAATATGTTACTTGCCTCTTTCTCCTTGCCGCTTTTTAATTTTCTCTCTTTTTTGGTGGATTTACTGTTTTGGTTATTATGTAGCTGGAGGATTTTCTTTTCTGGCACAATAAAGTACTATTTGTACTTTAAGCTTCTTGTGTGTAGATAGGCATCTTTTTCTTGAAGTTTGGGATGTTTTCTTCTATGATGTTGTTGAGGATATTTTCTGTGCCTTTAATCTGGGAAACTTCTTCCATTCCTATTTTTCATAGATTTGGTCCTAATTTCACATCCTGCTTGTCAGGCTGTGTCTTTTTAGTGGGGAAGATGAGTTCACTTATATTGAGAGATATTAATAGCCAATGAGTGTTAATTCCTACCATTCTCGTTTTGTGAAGAGATTATTATGTGTTGGGAACACTAATCAATTTGGTGTTCTGTGAGGTTCTTTTATGTTCATAAGCATTCTTTCTTTACGTTGTATAAATTATCTTCTATGATTTTGCTGAACATATGTTCTCATCCTTGGAGCTCGTACTCTCCACTTTTGCTCATGGCTATTATTCTTAGTAGGAAATTTCACAGTGTCTCAGACTACCTGAACATTTTGGGTCAGTCATTTTTTTAGGTAACCTTTTCTTTGGATGATGTATTAATTTCTTAAAGTATATATTCTATGCCTGAGATCATCTCTTCCAATTCTTTTATTGTGTTGGCTGTGCTTCTGTTCTTGTTCTCTTTTGTAGATTTTCCATCTCCAAGGTTCCATCAGTTTGTTTCCTTTATTTCTTTTTTTATCATTTGCAGGTATTGACATGTTTTATTCATTTTTCACCTGTTTGATTATATTTTCCTGTACATTTTAAGGGATTTATTAATTTCTCCTTTAAATTCCTCTATCATATCAATAAGATTGGTTTCAAAGTAATTTCATTGTGCTTTGATTGTGTTAGGATATCCAGGTCTTGCTGTAGTAGGATATCTGGGCTCAGGATGTGTCATGTTGATTTGGCTCTTGTTGAATGTATTCTCATGCTGGCCCTCAGCCAACTGTTTATCCCTGGGTGTTTTTCAGGTGCAGTGTCCTGAGGTGGGCTCTGGGTTTTTCTCTTTTTACGGGTGAAGTTGAGACATTGTCTCACTAAATTGTAGTTCTGTTTGTCTAAGGAATCACAGTGATCAATGTGTTTTTGCTTCCTCAGTGTTGGTATTCATGTTATGCACCACCAGACCCAATCTGTTATTCTTTCCAGAATCATTAGCCCAGAGTAAAAAGAATCACAGTTGATTATATTCATACTGGTAAGGATTGGGCTTCCTGTCATTCTGAGAGAGTTCAGTTAGGATCATCGCAATTGTTTACGGCTATTTATTTCTAGACATTAATGTTTGATAAATTGCTGTCATCCTTGATTTGAAATATATAGGGAATGGATTGGTTCTAAGTGAAGTAATTGGCTACAAATGAATATTTACTCTAGAATACTCTCTAGATTGCTCTTATAGACATTGATACTAATAATGAGTCTGATTATTCGTAATATTCTTCTATACTTGTAATAATACATTCTTTGTTTTTATTTTCAGAAGTATTTGTTTTTAACAATGAAAGGCCTTTGTCCCGGTAAGGTTTAACAATACATTAATACTAGAGAAATGCAAAGATAATAAGTAAATTATTTTGGGTATACTTTGAGACTTGTGTCTTACAGGTCCCACAATATTCTGAATATAATTTTAGGTTGAAAACTTGTTCGGTGTATTTCATAAGAAAATGAAAATTATACTCACCCACCATTTCCAAGAACAAACTATACAGTTTTTAAAAAGAGCCTGCTAGGATTAACTGTGCAAGTTAGTGTCTACTTAAGATTCTTTGGCTTTTCAAAGCCTTACTAAATACTTGTACACTAAGACCCACACTCATAGTTATCATTTCAGTCATTCATCTTGTCTGACATGTTACATAATTTGGAATGATTCTCAGTCAGTCATTACTAGAGGATGGCAACAATTTCTTTCCTCCTTTGGCACCAGCTATGAATGCAAAGGTGTAGCATATATCATAGATGTTGGAAGACACCCATGAGTTGCAGTCCATCCAATGACAGGCTGAGAGAATTTGAAGGTGGATGTTAAGAATTCTCTCTGTACATTTATTGGGTGTTATGGTTATTCTGAAGGGATGGATATGTACAGGATTTTGGGTGTCTAGATGAACAAACTATATCTTATCTTGGTGGGCGGTTTATGTCCTTATAAGTTAGTTATAAGTTAATTGTGCGAATGTATTGTTCATTAAGTAATTAACATATGACTCTGGTTGCTGGGCTACAGTTTGTTGAGTCATGACTTCACTGGGTTGTTGGGAGTGTGAGAAGAGTCTGTGACAGGAAGCCGTGCTAGGCTATAGAATGCTTGGGGCTAGCTTGACATTTGGCCACACTAGCATGGCCCACGGAACGTGATGTGGGTTTCAGGTTGGGAACAACCCTTTATGGAGACAGTGTGTGAAAATGGAGGACAGAGAAACATCTAGAGCATGTGATTCCACCTGGCATTGGAACTCGAGGGAATCATTCACCTTTTAATTATTCCACAAGTCCAATGTCTTCCTGAAAGTTCCACCCGTCAATTATCCATTCATATGATCTGCTTTCCACAGTAACAGATCCTTTGAATCTCAATAGGTTAGCTGAATGTATAGAACTAAATGACCATGTGACAATTATTTATCTCTGTATAAAAGGGGTTTTTGCCTTCCACATCAGTTGGACATGAACATACAGGTGAAGGCCCATCCATTCCTGTCCAGGATGCTAGGTTAGACACTGGTTTGGTAGAAAATTAAAAGGTGTATTTCAAGCTAATTCTGTGCTCATTAAGAGTAATTACCTCCACAAGAGAAGACAATTATGTTGTTCTCTTTATTTGGGCTCTACATCAGGAAAACATTTTATAAATACTATCAAATGACTTATTTCCTCCATGTTTAAAATTTCCTAAATCATACAAGCTAATGTCAAAAATCAAGATTCAAACTTTTCCATACTAAAACTGTTCAAAGACTCCTTGCAAAATATGCATGTTAACTTATACTTGGAAGTGCAAACAGTTTCACAGTCTCAATGCGCTTAGTCTTATTGTTCTTTTTTTCTGTTATTACCTTCTTATGTTCATAAAAACGCATAAATGGCACAGAAACAGGCATATTGTGACTTCAGGATTCATTCATGCATGAGTTAAGAAGGAGCAGCTTGAACATTACAAAAGCAGTGGTGGGTTTTGAAGAGTTCTAGCAGCAACAGAAATCTATTTGATGTTCGACAAGCAAACCACTTGGGTGATACCATCATAGATAGTGAAATATTCACAAAGTATCATGGGAAAAGGTGCTTTGTTGCATCAGGGGCAGAGACTGTTATGATTAATGTAGTCAGGGGACTAATTCCATTGCATCTACGGATTAAAAATATCACTTGGTATAGCTATGAGAGCAAAAGCTGGAAAGGTGTGTGTGTGTGTGTGTGTGTGTGTGTGTGTGTGTGTGTGTGTGTGTGTAACTGTGTAATGGTTTCATTTGTGTTGCTAAATTCCTTCCCTTTTTTCCACATGGGGAAAAGTTGAAAGGAAAGTATTCCCAGACTTGTAATGTAATATAAGTTAGGAAATCAAACAAGAAGTAATTCAATGCATTGGATTAATGTTTAATATGAATATTAACATAACATTCTTAAAATACCCCGCAGTCGAGTAAGATCACCAAGACAGCTAAAATCCATTCTGAAAACATCTATCCAGCATAATTCAGGTAAGATTAAGTGTAAGTCCTCTACTGATTCTACCCTTACTATAAAAAGAATAAGGAAATCAAATACGAATATATTTATATTCTTTGTTCACTTGCTGGCAACCATTTTTAGACTATAGATTTATTAAGGTATTGTTTCTAAGCAATGTCAAATTCAAATTATACCGTCTGACGTGTTAGCTTCTTCAAATTGAACTACTCATGCGTGTAGTGTCTTATGATACAAAAAATACACTATTCCATGATTTGTGTCTTCTCTAGACACATAGCAGTAAGTTGACTTTGTAATAAAATACATTTTTATTTCAGTTTTTATATATAATATATATATGATTAATGCTACGTATTATAGGTGTTAGTGTCTGTAAAATATGATAAGGTTAAAAAACAAACCAAAACAATATTCAATTACTTTCATTATGTTTTGGAGACTAAATGTTTTTAGCATAATCTGGAATTTTTCCCTTCATAATATTTCAATCATACTTATTTGATAATTCATAGATTATCTTATAGTTATTTTTAGATGTCTTCCATTTAATGTAAATATCTTGATATTATAAATATCTGGCTCACTCAGGAACCCTTGGAGAAGTGAATAGTGTGTGAGATTTGTAGGTAGTGCTGGGGAATAAAAACTGATATTCTTAGCATTCAATGAAAGCGGCTTCCATATGGGCTACTCTGACAGCACCTTTTCCCTGTAGTCCTATTAATTAGCAAAAGATATAGTGCTACTTGATTTATATGCTGCAAGACAAAATTTCCAGTAAAAACAACATTGACACAGTAGATGGAAGGTTGAAAAACCACATCATTCTCCAGTACACAGCACTGAATGATCCCTTGATTGAGTCTGAATAAGATTAGATTCCAACAGTGGGAGAAGCACCACAGAATTTATCCTTTCAGCAACCTACACCACAGCATCTCTCATACCTACTGTGCCTTTGGAGAGAGCCAGCCAGAGAATAGTGTAGAGGAACCTAAATGACCCTCTTCACATAACCCTGAGGGAAACAGAATTATCATAATGTGGGTGTCTTTTTTAAAAATGTATTTCAGCACTGGAGTTTTGTTTGTGTTGTCGAGGACTGAAAGAGGCCCCACACATGCTGAGCATACGGTCCACCATAGAGACATTTTCTCAGCCCATTTGTTGATAGGACAAAAAACTTGCTCTGGTCATGGGCAATGCCAAGGGGTGTGCAGTGGAGTTTTACATACTGTAAAGGAAATGAACTAGGGTTGTTCATTCTCTGAAGCATGTTTCGAGGGCAGGCTTTATCCAGAGAGTGAAACTTGAGACACACTATGGTTTATATGTGGAAATATATTTTAAAAATGTTTTATGTGAGATTGCTGCTCTATCTGCAAGTTTCTTTCATGCTTCTCTCTCTGGAGTAATAATTCATGTTGCATAACTACTAAGGAAGTCTTTCCAGTTGCTCTTGCCATGGCCGGCAATGGAAGTTGATGTTGAACTTCTTTTTGATGGAAATGAGCTAGGGGTCAATGCTAGATCTGAGGGCCCTTAACATCTTCTTCAGAAGATCTCGACTACAGTAACACACTGATCTCTCAAGAGCTTTGTCACACTTGCAGCTGGAAATGTTTTGTAAAGTTCTTTGGGTCTCCTATACTTGACTGTCCTGCAATGACAGTCACCAGAGACTGTGCTTCCCGGTGGTAGCAATGAATGTTCCTCCACAGTGAAGGAAGTTCAAGTCGACCTTTGTAGCAGCCCCTTTCACTACTGTATGAGATGAGCATGCTCACTTAGAGCGCTGCAAACAACCCCAGTCCAGAGGCAAAAAGCAGCAGTGGCAACATGACGCTGTCCTTTTAACCCTTCACTATGGGACAACAATTCAGGCTAAGATGGTAATTTCTGTGTCTGATAGTGATCAGGATCATAGGTAATTTGCACAACAATTTTTATAAGTAGTAACTTTTGATGAAATTTTCTCTTTGTCTTTAAAATATACTAGGAAATGGGAAGGAAGGTTTTTGCATATATTTATTATTTACAAATAATTATTCACTTTAAAGGCTTTTCATAAATGGTGCCAAAAGATATAGGGTCACAAATATTAGCCTTTGCACTTATTGTCATGTTTCCTATAGTTGTTTAGTGACAAATTTTGCTTCCCTATTTAGAAGCTGGTATGCAACTTACAGGAAGATCACCGTGGTAAGAATGTGTGCATTGTACAATACATTAATCTGTAAAAAGTATAATGTTCAGAACATGACACTGTCTTTGCCTTTGTGTACAACGATTTCAGCTTCTTTATTTCTTCTATAATCACAAGCTAAACAATTATTTGTAGAGCAAACCATGTTCAAACTACTAGACCTATCTCCCACACAGCATGAGATATGGACAAACATCCTTAGGAAGGGAGATGATTCAGTGGATAAAGTGCTTGCCATGAGTCTGTGAGAATGGAAGTTTGGATTCTCAGAATCCACATGAAGTCTGATGATCTCACCTGCATCTGAATCCTGGGGCACGTACGATGAGGCAGGAGGTGGTGACAGAGAATCCCCTGAAGTTTACTGGCTAGTTTGCCTGGGTTTCTTATTCAAGAAGAAGGGATTGAGCCACCTAACTGAGGTTGGAAGAATGTTGCATGCTGTTATTCTAAAGGCTCCCTGACAAGCCCTCCTTTGTTGTTCCTAGGTGTGTGAATGTGGATAATGTCAGCTCTACCTCCTCTGTGAAGGTAAAATGCTTCTTTGTGAAATTAATTTTCTTATGAATTTTGTTATAATTCAGCAATAGTGTAACTGGGATCAGTTTTATATGGAAAGATTGCTCAAGGGAGTCTACATTGTAGATGTGGAGATTTCTACAAACTGCAAGTGAGCAGTAAGTCCTTGTGGGTAGTGGTGGCCAATAAGAGAATGGACTCAAAATACATAGTGAGTGGAAGATTGAGCACAGTCCTTGTACAATAGAAGATGTCTGATGTTTGACAAGTATTGTTTGCAGAGATGAGTACACATTTGACTGATTTTAAAATGTGACTCTTACTAGACCATAATATTTCTTTTTTAAAAATTCTTTATTAGATATATTTCTTTACTTTTCCAATGTTTTTCCCCTTCCCGGTTTCCTGTCCATGAGCCCCCATCCCTTCCCCCTCACCCTCTCCCATACGGGTTTTCCTGGAGTGGAGAGATGGCTCAGTGGTTAAGAGCACTGACTGCTCTTCCAGAGGTCTTGATGAATCCAATTCCCAGCAACCACATGGTGGCTCACAACCATCTATAATGAGATCTGATGATCTCTCCTGGTGTGTCTGAAGACAGCTACAGTGTACTTATATATAATAAGTACTTCTTAGTAAGTCCAGACATTTCTATAATCCAGGAATCTCCTAAGTGACTTGACCCTCAGGAAAATGCATGCAATTTTTTTCATCTTTATTAACTTGGGTATTTCTTATTTAGATTTCGATTCTTATTCTGTTTTCGGGTTTCTGGCCAACATCTCCCTAAACCCTCCCCATCCCCCTAGCCCCTCCCTGTCGCCTTCTCTATGTGTGTTCCCCTCCCCATCCTCCCCCCATTACCGTCCTCCTCTGCTAAGTTGTAAGTAGGCATATTAGAAGATATTTTATATTTAATAATGAATTTTAATTTTCATGTGTCAATATCCTGTAATTCCTAAGTAATAAAGTTGATTTAAAAGCATGCATCCTAAAAGAAAAGAGTTAATTTCGGGACCAAATAAAAAGTTAACTGTCCCCTCTGCATTGCAGGGAGAATCAGGGAGAAAGATCCACATAAAACCTAAGAAGAGCCAGAACAGTTTTAGAAAATCTGGAGTTTATGTGTCTTCTCGGGTAGACCCAATTCTTGAAGTATGGGAAGAAAATACATCTGCAACGGTAATCCCCACTGATGTGAGAAGTAACCTATTTCCTTTTGTGAAGGGGAGTGATGGGTGTTTGTGCCTATGCCTTCCTAGTGCAAGTAGTGAACGAGTAGAGAAAGATCAGCCTTGAGCATTCCCTTCACACTCTCCATATCCTCACTCCTTGCCAGTCCCTGCATTAGGCAGTGCTTCTCAACCTTCCTAATGCTGTGACCTTTAATACAGTTCCTCATGCTGTGGTGATTCCCAACCATACAACTGTTTTGTTGCTACTGCATCAGTGTCAGATTGATAATATCATCAACTGTAATGTCGTATTGGTATTTTCAGAAGGTCTTTGCCAACCTGTGTGAGACTGTTCTATGCCCTCCTCCAATAGGGTATGACAGACAGGTTGAGAATCACTGTCATAAAATGTAATAATAGTAAATTAGACTATGGAAACAGAAGAAAAAACAGAAAATGAGCATGTTTTTAACTCACTGAGGAGAACTCATAAAAATACAGAAACCAAATAGTACATGCTCCTGGAAATAGGTACAGTCAACATGAAAGCGACCACCATAGTTGTGTTTCATTTACTTTGGATTGACTGACTTTATGTGTGTGAATGTTTTGCGTGTATTCTGTCTGTATACCATGTGCGTGTGCTTCCCACAAAAATCAGAAGAGGTCATTTCATCCTTTGTTCTTGTTGTTCCAGAACTTTGTCAGCCAATATTATGTGTTTTACAAAGCAAAGCCAGGTGTCCTGGAGGAGCAATGAATGTTTTAAACTCCTCAGCCCCTTTTCCAGCACACAGATTTAATATGTTTGATAGGCAAAAAGATTAAAATTATCATCAGGGGAAATAAGAAGTCAGTCTTCTGATATTTCTTAACTTCCTGGACAGGACCTCAGCATTCTGGTTTTACCCATTGAAGTCCAAAGTACTTATAGGCAGGGTGCCCACAACATGTGGCTGGGTATGTTGGAGTACACAGTTAATTCACGAACTCATAAAGCAGGCAGGGTGGTCTCTGTCAGTTCAAGGACATCCTGTTCTTAATTTATTTGGGGAGTAGGAGAATGTAAGTTGAATTGTGGGTATCAAAAGATAACTTGTATGAATGAATCTTTCCCTTCCTCTGTTTCCAGTCTCAGGTATCAAATTCAAGTTATCAGTCAGGCTTCCAAGTAGGTTTATCACATTTGTAGCATGATTTACACTTTGGTTAGCATTAACAGACAAACAGTAGATAAACTCTGCATGTGTGTGTGTGGGGCGGGGTTATTTAACATTAACACAAATGCTAAGCAGTGCATGGGAGGATCAGACAAAGAGATGTGAGTTCATGTGTTTGAACACTTGGCCACTGTTTGCGAGATTGTTTAACTTTTGGGGTCTGGCCTCGCTAGCAGAAGGTTTTCAGTGGTAGATTTTAATGGCTGTGACTACTTGTGGTACCAGTACTGTGTTATCTGCTTCCCGGTCTACCAGCCTGTGAGAACCAATAATGTACTGCCAAAAGTCAGGCCTCCCTGTTCCTTCCTTGAAATAAGTGACTGGTTTTCCCCATCAGATATTTTGTCACAGAAAGTACAGAAACAAATTCAAAAGTAACAGCCATCTTTCCTGTTTAAATCCCCTTTCAGAAGTTACAAAGCAAGCAGAAGGGTGTGTCTGCTGATCTTACACACACTACTTACTCCTTACTCCACTGCATACTGTCAACACATAGCTAACTACCTTCCTCTAGACCTCTAATTTCATCATTAGGAAAGAGGAAGTTCAGATATAATTATTACACATAATGGAATCATTAGAAACTGTAAATTTATAGAAACCAAACTCAAATGCTCTTCGTTTATGCCTAGATCAATTTGGTTTCCAATTAACTACTACAGGTGATGAACCTGAGTAATTTTTATTCTAGGAAGAACTTAGCAAAGACATGGAACTCAGGTACTTTTTATTTTTATTTTTATTTTTTTTCTTTATTAACTTGAGTATTTCTTATTTACATTTCGATTGTATTTCCCTTTCCCGATTTCCAGGCCAACGTCCCCCTAGCCCCTCCCCCCTGTTCCCCTCCCCATCCTCCTCCCATTACCTCCCTCCCCCTAACAATCTTGTTCACTGGGAGTTCAGTCTTAGTAGGACTAAGGGCTTCCCCTTCCACTGGTGCTCTTACTAGGATATTCATTGCTACCTATGAGGTCGGAGCCCAGGGTCAGTCCATGTATAGTCTTTGGGTAGTGGCTTAGTCCCTGGAAGCTCTGGTTGCTTGGCCTTGTTGTTCATATGGGGTCTCAAGCCCCTTCATGCTCTTCCAGTCCATTCTCTGATTCCTTCAACGGGGGTCCCGTTCTCAGTTCAGTGGTTTCATGCGGGCATTCGCCTATGTATTTGCTGTATTCTGGCTGTGTCTCTCAGGAGAGATCTACATTCGGCCCCTGTCGGCCTGTACTTCTTTACTTCATCCATCTTGTCTAACTGGACTGCTGTATATGTGTGGGCCACTTGTGGGGCAGGCTCTGAATGGGTGTTCCTTCTGCATCTGTTTTAAACTTTGCCTCTCTATTCCCTGCCAAGGATATTCTTGTTCCCCTTTTAAAGAAGGAGTGAAGCATTCACATTTTGATCATCCATCTTGAGTTTCATTTGTTCTAGGCATCTAGGGTAATTCAAGCATTTGGGCTAATAGCCACTTATCAATGAGTGCATGCCATGTGTGTTTTTCTGTGATTGGGTTACCTCACTCAGGATGATATTTTCCAGTTCCAACCATTTGCCTACGAATTTCATAAACTCGTTGTTTTTGATAGCTGAGTAATATTCCATTGTGTAGATGTACCACATTTTCTGTATCCATTCCTCTGTTGAAGGGCATCTGGGTTCTTTCCAGTTTCTGGCTATTATAAATAAGGCTGCGATGAACATAGTGGAGCACGTGTCTCTTTTATATGTTGAGGCATCTTTTGGGTATATGCCCAAGAGAGGTATGGCTGGATCCTCGGGTAGTTCAATGTCCAATTTTCTGAGGAGACTCCAGACTGATTTCCAGAATGGTTGTACCAGTCTGCAATCTCACCACATCCTCGCCAGCATTTGCTGTCACCTGAGTTTCTGATCTTAGCCATTCTCACCGGTGTGAGATGAAATCACAGGTTTGTTTTGATTTGCATTTCCCTTATGACTAAAAATGTTGAACATTTCTTTAGGTTTTTTCCCAGCCATTCAGCATTCCCCAGCTGTGAATTCTTTGTTTCGCTCTGAACCCCATTTTTTAGTAGGGTTATTTGTCTCCCTGCGGTCTAAATTCTTGAGTTCTTTGTCTATTTTGGATATAAGCCCTCTATCTGTTGTAGGATTGGTAAAGATCTTTTCCCAATCTGTTGGTTGCCGTTTTGTCCTAACAACAGTGTCCTTTGCCTTACAGAAGCTTTCCAGTTTTATGAGATCCTGTTTGTCCATTCTTGATCTTAGAGCATAAGCCATTGGTGTTTTGTTCAGGAAATTTTCTCCAGTGCCCATGTGTTCCAGATGCTTCCCCACTTTTTCTTCTATTGTTTGAGTGTATCTGGTTTGATGTGGAGGTCCTTGATCCACTTGGACTTAAGCTTTGTACAAGGTGATAAGCATGGATCGATCTGCATTCTTCTACATGTTGACCTTCTGTTGAACTGCACCATTTGCTGAAAATGCTATGTTTTTTTCTATTGGATGGTTTTGGCTCCTTTGTCAAAAATCAAGTGCCCATAGGTGTGTGGGTTCATTTCTGGGTCTTCAATTCTAGTCCGTTGGTCTATCTGTCTGTCTCTGTACCAATACCATGCAGTTTTTATCACTATTACTCTGCAATACTGCTTGAGTTCAGAGATAGTGATTCCCCCTGAAGTCCTTTTATTGTTGAGGATAGTTTTAGCTATCCTGGGTTTTTTGTTATTCCAGAGGAATTTGCAAATTGTTCTAACTCTGTGAAGAATTGGATTGATATTTTGATGGGGATTGCGTTGAATCTGTAGATCACTTTTGGTAAAATGGCCATTTTTACTATATTAATCCTGCCAATCCATGAGCATGGGAGATCTTTCCATCTTCTGAGGTCTTCTTCAATTTCTTTCTTCAGAGACTTGAAGTTCTTATTGTACAGATCTTTTACTTGCTTGGTTAAAGTCACACTGAGGTACTTTATATTCTTTGGGACTATTATGAAGGGTGTCGTTTCCCTAATTTCTTTCTCGGCTTGTTTCTCTTTTGTGTAGAGGAAGGCTACTGATTTATTTGAGTTAATTTTATACCCAGCCACTTTGCTGAAGTTTTTTATCAGGTGTAGTAGTTCTCTGGTGGAACTTTTGGGATGAACCATAGAATGTGAAGGAGAGAGAATATTACAAAATCGTTATTTCGAGGAGAAGCAGAGCAAAACATCAGAGGCCAAGAAACACATTTTGTCACTTCTTTTTATATATTTCCATCTTAAAAGGTACCATGAGTTTAGATCCCAAAGAGCAGAATAGTGGTAAGTTTAAACCTAAGCATGTCCACATTAAAGATTTTTAAAGACTCTGGGCCGTTTACTCATCCTGAAAGGAAGCAGACGTTACTGAATATCATTGAATGTAGTGCTAAATATCGACGGAATACAGAAATAGTTTGGGGACTATAAATCAAGGTCCTGACTTTATCAGAAGGGTGATGAAATGAATAAAATCAGTGAATTTTAAATCAAAAATAACAATGATAATTTTCCTTATAGGATGAAAAAACTAAAATGGAAAATTTCCATTCCGTGCCTTCTGAGGCTGCTGCTGATGTTGGACCTTCCACTTCTACTGCTGACAGCCTGGATGCTGCTGAGCCTGCGCAGAATAAGTCCACCAAGGAGGCTGCCAGTCTGACTGCAGTTGAGCCTGAGCCAACTAAGTCCACCATTGCCGCTGACAGTCTGACTGCAGTTGAGCCTGCGCCAACTAAGTCCACCATTGCCACTGACAGTCTGACTGCAGTTGAGCCTGCGCAGACTAAGTCCCCCAAGGAGGCTGCCAGTCTGACTGCAGCTGAGCCTGCACTGACTAAGTCCACCAAGGATGCTGCCAGTCTGACTGCAGCTGAGCCTGCGCCGACTAAGTCCACCACTGCCGCTGACAGTCTGACTGCAGTTGAGCCTGTGCCGACTAAGTCCACCACTGCCGCTGCCAGTCTGACTGCAGCTGAGCTTGCGCTGACTAAGTCCACCAATTCCGCTGAAGGTCTGACTGCAGATGAGCCCGAGCTGTCCCATACAAATGCTGATGACAGTACTGTGTCAGGTGACTCAGGACCAGCTAGTCACATTGGATTGGATTATGTAGTTGATTTACCTCTTTACAAGGAGAGTACAAGGTACAAACCCCATGCTGACCCAGAGCCCACTCCTGGTTCCTGCACTTGTGATTCCCTTGACTCCATTCAAATGACTAACCTGACTCTTTTGATATCCCTTAGTGAAGAAGAAATATTTTATACTGCTTCTTCAGATGAGGAATCTTCTTTTATTCCTGACATAGAAGAAGGTCTGCCTGCTACTCAGGCACCTGTTGATAATTTTGATGCTTCTGCGTCAGCTGAACCAATAAACCACAGCATGAACCCTCTCAGGGTGGGTGGATATCTTCGGGCACCAGCGATAGCACACATCCCCTTTTTGCCTTTTTTATGGCTTGTATCCTCACTTTTCTCTGTCATAACATGGATGAAAATCCAAATTCAACATGCATGGCATGAAGAAAATGGCCAAGGAGCTCCCACTGACAAAAAAGTTGGATCAGATTAGTTAGACAAAAATAGTAGCTTAAAATAGATGAATTTTTTTCCCTTGAAACCTAGGTCTGTTTTGTTAATAAATTTCATGCTTCTATAGGGCTATTCATGAATAACCTAGAACCTGAAACTTTTTTTCAATTTATATATTTTTAGTAACATGATAAATCCAGTTTGGACAAATACAAGTGACATGTAAAACTGTTTTCTGATTGGTTGTTTTCTAGTCTAGAATGAGGAGATTATGGTCACTCCCAGTGAAGACCTTGTGTTTCCTGAATGACTAAGCAGGGGTAACTTCCTGTTAAATGTTATTGTCTATTTAATGCTGTCATTCTGAACTCTGACTTCTGAGGTTAGCATAGCCTTTGACCGCAACATTCCAAAAGAAGCAACTTCTGAGATTAAAAATAACAAGAGAAGCATCCACCTTCTCACTGTTTCTCACTACATTGATCCCGATGATAATGATACTGATGTTGTTGATGCTGGGCATGACAATATCACCAGTGATGTGCCTGATGATGCTGTTGATAATTCTTGTTTTTCTTCTAGTGGCTGCGGCTCCTGATCCCTAGACCCTTGATATTCCTCCAGGATCGATTGGAATGCCACAGCAGTCTGTGTGGGAGAATTGATCATATATATAAATTGTAGAGTTAAAGGTATAATGTGATAGTAGACTGAAGTAAAAATTTATTGTTTCACTGGAGACTCAGTTGTGCCATGTGATGCTTCCTAGAAAAAATGTTCAATTATTTTCAATTTTATTTTTTACTTGTTTACTTTACATCCTGCTCACTGCCCCCTCCCTGTCAGCCTCTCCCACAATCCTTCCCTTGCGCCCCGCCTCCTTCTCCTCTGAGAGGGTAGGGGCCACTTGGTTATCTTCCCACCCTGGAACATGAAGTCTCTGTGAGACTATGCCCTTCCTCTCCCACTGAGTCCAGACAAGGCCGTCTAGATAGAAGGACATATCCCGCATAGGGGCAACAGCTTTAAGGATAGTCCCTGCTGCAGTTTTTTTTGGGACTCACACGAAGATCGAGCTCCATATGTGCTACCTATGTGTGTGGAGGCTTAGGACCAGCCTCTGTATATTCTTTGGTTGGTGGATCAGTCTCTAAGAGCCCTAAGAGTCCAGGTCAATCGATTTTGTTAGTCTTCCTGTTGCGTTCTTATCCTCTGAGGGACTGCAATCCTTCTACTTTTTCTTCCATAAGAGTCTTCAAGATCCATCCAATTTTAGCTGTGGGTGTGTACATCTAAGTCAGCTGCTGGGTGCAACCTCTCCAGACAGCCTGTGCTAGACTCTGTCTGCTAGCATAACAGGGTATCATTCAGAGTCAGGGACTGTCGCTTGTTCAAGGGATCAGTTTCAAGTTGGGTGGGTTATTGGTTGGCTGTTCCCTCAGTCTCCCCTCCAGCCCTATTCCTTCATTTCCTGTAGACAGGAAAAAATTTGGATTTAAAGTTTTGTGGTTGGGTCGATGTTCCAGTTGCTCCACTGGGCTTCCTGCATAGCGAGAAGAGCCAGGATCCCCATGCTCTGTATCCCCAGTGCAGTGAGTCACAAGCTCCAGTGATTCTTGTTGCCTCCCCTACCTCAGTCTCTGTCTCTCTCTGAGGTCGCCTCCTCACTCACCACCCCTATCTGTTGCAGATTTCCATTCATTATCATAGTTCCCTCCCCCTCCCCACACTGGACCCTCAGTGACCCTATTCCTTCCTTTCTCCTTTCCCAACTGCTTCCCTTCATCCATATGCCTTCCATGACCCTTCCATATTCTCAATTATCCTTTCTTGTGCCCTTCTTTTGTTCAGTCTTCTTGGCTCTGTGGAGTGTAGCACTGGGCATCCTTTATTTTATAGGCTCCTTACTGAGAGGGGAGAGGTCATGCTTAGCTTCCTTTTCACTGAGCCCCACTGGATTGCATACCTACTTTAGGCTCCTAGGCATATGAGAGCTGCGTACCTGAAGACAGCAGCTCATAGGCCTTCTGTACAGAAAACAGAAACATTGAGTTAGTTTATCAATTCTTTTCCATGGTCTCCTTTAGAGCCCGTTATTGGGCACATGTTTTAGGTCAAGAAGTTAATACATTTTATTTTCTTTGTCTATCATTAAATTGATTAGATTTATATGTAGGAGTTTTTACTGCTGTGCGTTTTCTATGCAGTATGTGTGATAGAACCCAGTGCTGGTTCCCCTGGAACTGGATTTACAGATGGTTGGTTTTGAGTGGCCAGCGATGTGCTAGCAATTAAAACTGAGTGCTCTACAAACAAAACTAGAACTCTTAACTGCGTCTCCATCTCTCTAGGCCATATGTGTGTATGTATGTGTGTGTGTGTGTGTATGTATATGTATATGTATGTTAATATTATACAACATGGTAAATTTCACCATAAGATAAATTTTTATCATGAAACTTCAATAAATTTTCTAGTATAGTGCAAAAATTTTCACCAAGAGATATTTACACCAATATGACTTGTGCTTGCAGATGGGTCAAACAAAGACATTTTGAATTGGATCTATAACCCTGAACCCCAGTATAAACCTTGTGTACATCTTGTGTGTGCATTGATCCACATGTGAAGGATAGAGACTGATATTGTCTTCCTCTCTATTTCCTGTACCCCACTCACATGTGTAATTGTGTGGGTCAAAGGACAATGCCACTCTACAGTTCTGTTCCGCCACATTGTGGGTTCTAGGGACTGAACTCAGGCCATCATCCCTCTGTATGGGTTCCACCCCTGGTCCCTCAGTTCTGGGGACATGTTCATTCACTCAAATCCTAGTGTCTTGGAGCACACTGATCTTCATCCTTGCATGAAAGCAAGTTTTGGGGATCCCCTTATTTCCACATCTGCAGTGAGGTTTTCAGGAAACGTGTTTTACCAAACACCTCAGGCTCTAATCCTTATTTCCTATTGTTAGGCTGTACTAGGTTATGAAGGAGAACCATAGCACAGTAGTAGATATTCCATAATCCACATGCTTCTTGATAATTTTGTAGATCTAAAGGCCTTTAGTCTTTAAGTTACAGTTTCATATAAATAATAAATTCTGAATTAGAATTCCAAGATCTTCCTCTTTATTGAATATTTTCTTTAAATACACTGACTTGTCCTACTGTAGTTTTTCATTCTGTCAGTCCATTTACTCCCCACATGTAACTTAGATGTGTACTGAGTACAATACACATTCTACTATCTCTCAAAATCGTCCCATTCTTAACCTTTTGTTTCTGTGCCCAGTCTCAGAGCCTGTAAATCATTCATAGGTAATGTCAACAGCCTGTGAATCAACCCCAAGAAACACATACCAACTCTGTCACTTCTCTAAAGGACAAGCCTACAGTCTGTCAGTCATTCATAAGAAATGACTACACCCTGACCATCATTCATAAGAAACACCCAACGCGAATCACTATCCCTGAACTCAAGCAGTATATCCTCCATTGTTGGTGGGATTGCAGACTGGTACAACCATTCTGGAAATCAGTCTGGAGGTTCCTCAGAAAATTGGACATTGAACTGCCTGAGGACCCAGCTATACCTCTCTTGGGCATATACGCAAAAGATGCCCCAACTTATAAAAAAGACACGTGCTCCACTATGTTCATCACAGCCTTATTTATAATAGCCAGAAACTGGAAAGAACCCAGATGCCCTTAAACAGAGGAATGGATACAGAAAATGTGGTACATCTACACAATGGAATATTACTCAGCTATCAAAAACAATGAGTTTATGAAATTCGTAGGCAAATGGTTGGAACTGGAAAATATCATCCTGAGTGAGGTAACCCAATCACAGAAAAACACACATGGTATGCACTCATTGGTAAGTGGCTATTAGCCCAAATGCTTGAATTACCCTAGATGCCTAGAACAAATGAAACTCAAGACGGATGATCAAAATGTGAATGCTTCACTCCTTCTTTAAAAGGGGAACAAGAATATCCTTGGCAGGGAATAGAGAGGCAAAGATTAAAACAGAGACTGAAGTAACACCCATTCAGAGCCTGCCCCACATGTGGCCCATACATATACAGCCACCCAATTAGACAAGATGGATGAAGCAAAGAAGTGTAGGCTGACAGGAACCAGATGTAGATCTCTCCTGAGAGACACAGCCAGAATACAGCAAATACATAGGCGAATGCCAGCAGCAAAGCACTGAACTGAGAATAGGACTCCCATTGAAGGAATCAGAGAAAGAACTGGAAGAGCTTGAAGGGGCTCGAGACCCCTTATGAACAACAAGGCCAAGCAACCAGAGCTTCCAGGGACTAAGCCACTACCTAAAGACTATACATGGACTGACCCTGGACTCTGACCTCATAGGTAGCAATGAATATCCTAGTAAGAGCACCAGTGGAAGGGGAAGCCCTGGGTCCTGCTAAGACTGAACCCCCAGTGAACTAGATTGTTGGGGGAGGGCGGCAATGGGGGGAGGATGGGGAGGGGAACACCGATAAGAAAGGGGAGGGGGAGAGGGGAGGGGGATGTTTGCCTGGAAACCGGGAAAGGGAATAACACTCGAAACGTATATAAGAAATACTCAAGTTAATTAAAAAAAAAAAAACAAAAAAAAACCACCCAATGCCTGTCAACCATACATAGTACATATCTACAATAGTTCAATATGCACAGTAAACATGTACAGCCTTCTAGTCAGTCATCCATATTAACTGAGTGCTACCTGCAAATCATCCATAGGAAGTACCCACATCCTGTCAGGCATTCATAGGGAATGCCCACAGCCTGTCAATCATTTATAGGAAATAGCTACAGCTTGTTAGTCATCAATACACATGGCACACCCCCAAGCTGGCAATCATCTGGAGGAAGAACCTACGTCCTATCAATCATCCATAAGAATTCCCTACAGCCTTAGAATCATTTATAAGAAATGACCATATCCTGTCATCTATTAGAAACACACACAGTCTGTCAGTCATCCACACATCACATACATTGCGTGAGAGTCATCCATAGGAAAAGCTAAGTGCCTGTCATGCATACAAAGGAAATGAACACAACCAGTAAATCATGCATAGGAATCTCCAACAGTCTGTCAGTTATCAAGAGAAAATTCACACAGTCTTTCAATTATCCAAAGTAAACAGCAACAGTATTCAATTAAGATTAAACAGAAAAATTTCAAAAACCCACAACCCTCACACACTGATATCATAAATAGGGACGTGATAAACCTGGGAGACAGCACACAATAAATCATGCCGAGAGCAAAGATTCATCTCTGCCTCAGGCTCCTCCTCCTACATCATTCAGGCCTCAGGTTTGCCATGCAGAGCCGATCCTGTTACCATGCCTGCTTGAAATAAAATGGGGAGATGTTTGTGATGATGAACTTCATGTATTTATTCTTTATGAAAAATAATGTAGTGAAGGAAGCGCAGGATTTTGTTTCTGTTGACAGCACATTTTCAGAAGGATTTAGAACACTTTTTCTGCATACAGGTAGCTAATTCTTCAGAGCTCCTGATAAAGCAGAAGATTGTATAATAGGAAAACAAGGCAGCAAGTTTGTGTCCATTCAAGAGTCCATCCTCATATTATTTTGATTATATTGACAATAGCGAAAAGTTCAGAAAAAATAAAGGAAACTCCTCATTCTGAATGATCACAGGTTACCATGGACACACAAACACCAATGTTTTTAACAATGTGAGCGTAGAATTAATATTTTATGAGTAAATCACATTGACAGGTTTGTAACCTGCTTTAATGGTTTACGTTCCTGTATGAAAGGCACACACACACACCGACACACAGACACACACACAGACATGCACACACACACACCGACACACAGACACACACACCGACACACAGACACACACACAGACACACACACACACAAAGGTTTTATGTTTTGATATATCTTGATCAGTACCGTAGATAGGCCATTGCTTAATCTCCACATGGTTAATTCACCTTCTGCCAATAATTCTGAGTTTTTACTTACTAAATGCTGAAACAAGATGCCATTTAAGACAGTCAGAGAGTGAAACATTCAAGGTTTTGTGTGTAGATATTTCAGAGAGAATCACAGAGACTAGGTGCAAAATAATTCTTTATAACAATGGATGTAAGTTGAATGTGCTTCCTGAAGTATTTTCAGGGGGAAAATCGGGATCACATTAGGAGACAGTGTTCTTTCTGCAGTTTTTCCCTGGCTCTTTGCCAGGCACACCTTTCTTATTGCAGTTCGTTTGAACGGGCAGCACTCATTTTCCTACCCTAGGTTTTGATGTTCGTGGGCTGGATCCTGCTACTCTGTCTCTATTTCCTCATTCACACAATTTGCTTTAAGTTCTTCTTAGAAATGTTACTTCTTCAAATATTAATTTGTGGATCTACACTATTCCTCTCATATGAAAGCCACGGACTTCAGGCTGTCTGGTAAGCTTTTCTTTATAAAACTTTCTGGGATATTTATCATGGCTGTAATTATAATAGATTTTTTAACTTGATTCTTCATAATCTTAATGTTTTTATTCCTTGATAATACTCACTAAATCTTTAGTTAATAGCTAAGGAAACCTGAGTTTTCTGGTGGATAACGGAGCAGTCCCACTGATGTCCACATCCTAAAATTCCCTAATTTGCCTAAACCGCAGCATGCTTGGTGAATCTAAACATACAGTGGAGTGGTGGATATTATCCCAAAATTTCAGAATACTGACCATATAATTTAGAGACTATTTGTAGCTCAAGAAGACGAACGACAAAAATCTGATGCTTCAGTACTTCTTAGAAGGGGGTACAAAATAGTCCAGGAGGAAATATGAAGACAAAGTATGGAGCAGAGACTGAAGGAAAGGCCATCCAGAGAGTAACACATATGTGGATCCATCCCACATGAGGTCACCAAACCCATTCACTATTGGGGTGACAAGAGGTACATGCTGACAGGAGCCTGATACAGCTGCCTCCTGAGAGAATATGCCAGAGCCTGACAAATCAGAGGCAGATGCTCTCAGCAAGCCATTGGATTGAGAACTGGGACCTCAATGGGGGAGTTAGTGAAAGGACTGAGGTAATTGAGGGGATGTGCAACCCCATAGGAAGAACTACAGTATCAACCAACCAGATACTGCAGAGCTACCAGGGACTAAAGCACCAAGTAAAGAGTACACATGGAACGAACCCTGGCTCCAGCAGCATGTGTAGCAGAAGATGGGCCTTGTTGGGCATCAATGGGAGGAGAGACCCGTGGTCCTGTGAAGGCTCAATGACAAGTATAGGGGAATGCCAGGGCAGGGAGGCAGGAGGGAGTGTGTGGGTGTGTGGGAGTTCACCCTCATGGAGGCAGGGGTTGAGGAGATGGGATGGAGTAGCGGTTTTCTGGACTGGAAGCAGAGAAGCAGGATAACATTTGAAATGTAAATAAAGCAATTATCTAATAAAAGCAATAAAAAACAGTGGAGGGCTATTCCTATAAAAACTTAAATTCAAGGGAGCTAAATCATTCGCTAAGAGTAGTTTAAAGAAGTACATGGCTGTGGCAATTTTAGACGATGTCAAGAGACTTCAAAACATTTCATTTTGTATGTTGAACACAAATTTGTCTTCTGCATTCTTAAGGTTAATCTCTTTCCCTGACTGTCACCTTTCTCAATCCTGTAGGAGAGTGAGGTCCACTTGATTCCTACACTTCCATGCTTAGTGATCAAGAAAGTGGTTCTCTCATTAAATTCCCTGTTTATGAGTCTACAACTAGTTTGTTGTTTCTTTGGTTGCAATAATCGCAACCCCCTACACTCTTATGCAACTCTGAGATTTTCTGAGCACTTTTAAAATTGATTCTATAGTATTTTATCATTTAGAATATTTTTAGGAGATGTGGCCCAGTGGTTAAACGCACTGGCTAACTGCTCTTCTAGGAGACATGAGCCTAATATCTAGCTGTACATGGTGGCCATCAGCTGTCTGTAACTACAGTTTGAAGGAGATCTGGCAGTGGTACCCACTTCTGAATGCTTCAGGCACTACATTCATTCGATGCACAGAAATACATGCAGACAAAATATCTATACAGGTCAAACATCAAAATAATAAACGCTTGTCATGTGCGTCTGTGTTTGCCACCTATGTCATATCTAGAGCATCCAGAAGATAAGGTCAGGTACTCTTGAGCCACTGGATAAGTTCTGAGAATAGAACATAGATTTTTGGCAAATGCACCAGGCCCTTATCAATACTGAGCCATCCCTGCAACCCCCATATAGGTTCTTCCTATGTCACAGTGCAATCATCTTTGGCTTTCATTTTGGCAATTGGAGCTCATTACGCTAGAACTACTTCTTAAGCCCTGCCAGGTCAGGATTTCTGGTCCCTGGGTTTATCAATTTAAAATGGCATACAAAGATAAGCAGGGAATCCTCAACAAAGGAACCTCAAATGGCCAAGAAATCTTCAAAGTACTTAGCCATCTTGGAAATGAGTATCAAAATGACCCTGAGATTCCATATCCACTGTTAGAATGGCTAAGTCCAAAAATTCAAGTGATAGCACATGCTGGTAAGGATGTAGAGCACAGGAAAGAGTTTCTCAGTGTTGCTGGAGTGGAAACTTGTACAATGAATTTGGAAAATTAATTTGGAGGTTTCTCAGAAAACTAAAAATTGTTTTACCTCAAGACCCAGGTATACCACTCCTAGGCATATACCAAAAAGATAACCAACCATACGACAGGGACACCTGCTCAACTCTCACTTTCCAGTGCCCCACACATGTGGAGCTAAGTGTGTAGTGGCCAGAAGGCAGGGTCAACTACCGTTCTGTTCTGCCACATTGTGGCTTCTGAGGACTGAACTCAGGCCATCAGGCCGCCCTGTGGATTCCACCCCTGGTCCCTCTGTTCTGGAGACAAACCTCACTCACCCACGTCCCTGGTGTGGTTGATTTACTATCTTGGAGCGCACTGATATTCACACTTGCAGGCAAGTAGCTTTGGGGATCCCCTTGTCCCCACATCTGCAGTTGGGTTTTCAAGGCAAGAGTTTTACCAAGTGAGGTTTACCAACCACCCCTTCCCCTCATCCTTTTTTGGGGAGGAGTATTTGATTTTTTTTATTTCCATTTCAAATGTTATCCCCTTTCCTGGTTTCCCACCCATGAACGCCCATCTCATCTTCCCTTCCCCTCTTCTATGAGGCTGTTCCCCCACCTATCCACTCACCCCTTCCCACCTCCCTCCCTGTCTCAGCATTCCTTTACACTGTGGAGGTAGAGCCTTGGCAAGACCAAGGGCTTCTCCTCCCATTGGTTCCCCACAAGGCCATCCTCTGCTACATGTGCACCTAAGACATGGGTCTGTCAGTGTACTCTGTAGATGGAGGGACATCTGGGTTCTTTCCAGCTCCTGGCAATTACAAATAAGGGTTCTATGAACATAATGGAGCATGTTTCCTTGCCACATGTTGGCACCCCTTTTGGGTATATGCCCAGGAGGCTGTATAGCTAGGTCCTCAGGTAGTACTATGTCCGAATTCTGAGGAACTTACAAACTAATTTCCAGAGTTAGTATAAGAGCTTGCAATCCCACCTACAGTGGAGGAATGTTTCTCTTTCTCCTCATCCTCGTCAACATTTGTTGTCACTTTAGACTTTTTTCTTAGTCATTCTGAGTGGTGTGAGGTCAAATCTCAACATTTTCTTGGTTTGATTTTTGCTGATGATTAAGGATGTTTAATAGTTCCTTAGGAGCTTCAGGGCCATTTGATATTCCTCAGCTTAGAATTCTTTGTTTAGCTCTGCACCTCATTTTGTGCTAGAGTTATTTAATTCTCTGCAGTCTAAACTTATGAATTTCTTTGTATGCATATTAGCCCTCTATCAGATATAGATATAGATACAGATTCTCTGGCTTCTCCTTCTATTCCTGCTTCTCCTTCTACTCCGGCTTCTCCTCCTCCTTCTTCTCCTTCTCCTTTTTCTCCTTCTCCTTCTCCTTCTTCTCCTTCTCCTTCTTCTTCTCCTTCACCTTCTTCTCCTTCACCTTCTTCCTTTTCTTCGGCTTCTTCTTCTTCTTGTCCTAGTCATCTTTGTGGTTGTCATCATCTCCTCCTTCCCCACCTTCTCCCCTTTGTTTCCCCTCCCCCTCCCCCTCCTCCTCTGTCTTCTTCCTTGTCCTCATTGGCTTCTTTGGCTTTGTTGACTTCTTATGCTTCGCCAGGTTCTTCTGCTTCGGCTTCGCCTTCTGCTTCTTCTTTGGCTTCTGCTTAGGCTTCGGCTTGGCGGTTTTGGCATCGGCTTTAGCTGCTTCGGCGGCTTCTGTGGCTATGGAGGCTTTGGCGGCTTTGGCGGCTTCGGTGACTTCCGGGGTTTCGGCGGATTAGGTGGCTTAGGCTTCAGCTGTTTTGGCTTCAGCTGCTTTGGCTTTGGCTGCTTCTGTTGGAGCTTGGGCTGCGGCTTCGGGTGCTGCTTCTGTTGCTGCTGCTGCTGTTGCTGCTGCTGCTGCTGCTGCTGATGCTGCTGCTGCTGCTGCTTCTGTTGCTGCTGCTGCTCCTTGTCCTCGTCCTCGTCCTCCTCCACCCCTCCTCCTCCTCCTCGTCCTCGTCCTCCTCCTCGCCCTCCTCCTCCTCGTCCTCGTCCTCCTCGTCCTCGTCCTCGTCGTCCTCGTCCTCCTCGTCCTCGTCCTCCTCGTCCTCGTCCTCGTCGTCCTCGTCCTCCTCGTCCTCGTCCTCCTCGTCCTCGTCCTCCTCCTCATCCTCCTTCTCCTCCCCCTCCTCCTCCTCCTCGTCCTCCTCGTCCTCCTCCTCCCCCTCCTCGTCCTTCTCTTCCTCCACCTTGTCGTCCTCTTGGTCCTCCTCCTCCTCCTCGTCGTCCTCCTCCTCCTCTACTTATTTTTCTTCTTTTTTTAATTGGATATGTTTCTTTATTTACATTTCAAATGTTATTGCCTTTCCCAGTTTCCTGTCCTTAAACCCCTATGCCCTCCCCCTTCCCTGTAAGGGTGTCCCTCCCCGAATCCAACCCCCTTACAATCCACCCCTACATTCCCCTGCACTGGGGATCCAACCAGGGTAGGATCAAGGGCTTCCCCTTCCACTGGTGACCAACAAGTGTATTCTCTGCTACATACACAGCTGGAGCCCTGGGTCCATATATAGTCTTTGGGTAGTGGTTTAGTCCCTGGCAATCTTTGGCATTGTTATTCTTATGGGGTTGCAAGCCCCTTCAGCTCTTTCAATCCTTTCTCTAATCCCTGAAAGGGCGTCCTGTTCTCAGTTCAGTAGTTTGCTGCTAGTGTTAACCTCTGTATTTGACATGCTCTGGTTGTGTCTCTCAGGAGATATCTATATCCAGTTCCGGACATGACGCACTTCTTAGCTTCATCAGTCTAATCTAGTTTTGGTGGCTGTATATGTATGGGCCACATGTGGGCCAGGCTCTGAATGGCTGTTCCTTCAGTCTCTGCTCTAAACTTTGCCTCTATATCCCTTCCTATGGATATTTCTGTTATCCCATTATAATAAGTAGTGGAAGCATCTGTATTTTATTCAATCTTTTTCTTGAGCTTCAAGTGGTCTGTGGATTGCATCTTGGGTAATTCGAGGTTTTGGGCTAATATCCACTTATCGATGAGTGCGTGCCATGTGTGTTTTCTGTGGTGGGTTACCTCCCTCAGGATGATATTTTCTAGTTCATTCCATTTGCCTATGAATCTCATGAAGTCATTGTTTTTGATACCTGAGTAGTACTCCATTGTGTAAATGTACCACATTTTCTGTATCCATTCCTCTGTTGAAGGGCACCTGGGTTTTTTCCAGCTTCTGGCTATTATAAATAAGGCTGCTATGAACATAGTGGAGCATGTGTCTTTATTGTATGTTGGAGCATCTTTGGGTGTATGCCCAAGGGTTGTAGAGCTGGGTTCTGAGGTAGTGTAATGCCCAATTTTCTGAAGAACCTCCAGACTGATTTCCAGAGAGGTTGTAGAAGTTTGCAATCCCACCAACAATGGAGGAGTGTTCCTCTTTCTCCACATCCTCACCAGCGTCTGCTGTCATCTGAGCTTTTTTTATCTCAGGGCTGCTTTGATTTGCATTTACCTGATGACTAAGGATGTTGAACATTTCTTTAGATGCTTTTTGGCCATTTGATAATCCTCAGCTGAGAATGTTTTCTTTAGCTCTGTACCCTATTTTTTGATAGGGTGATTTGGCTCTCTGGAGTCCATCTCCTTGAGTTCTTTGTATATTTTGGATTAATATTAGCTCTCTGTCAGATGTAGGATTGGTAAAGATCTTTTCCCAGTCTGTTGGTTGCCATTTTGTCCTAATGACATTGTCTTTTGCTTTACAAAAGCTTTGCAGTCTTATGAGGTCCCATTTGTTGATTCTTGATCTTAGAGCGTAAGACATTGTTTTGTTCAGGAAATTTTCTCCAGTGCCCATGTGTTTGAGATGCTTCCCCACTTTTTCTTCTATTAATTTGAGTGTATCTGGTTTGATGTGGAGGTCCTTGATCCACTTCTTTGTACAGGGTGATAAGCATGGATCGATTTGCCTTTTTCTATATGCTGACCTCCAGTTGAACCAGCACCATTTGTTGAAAATGTTATCTTTTTTCCATTGGAAGGTTTTAGCTCCTTAGTCAAAGATCAAGAGGCTATAGGTGTGTGTTTCATTGCTGGGTCTTCAATTCTGTTGCACTGATCTACCTGCCTGTCTCTGTAGCAATACCATACAGTTTTGAAGACTATTGCTCTGTAATACTGCTGGAAGTCAAGGATGGTGATTCCCCCAGAATTTCTTTTACTGTTGAGTATAGTTTTCGCTATTCTGGGTTTTTTGTTATTCCAAATGAATTTGCAAATTGCTCTTTCTATCTCTATAAAGAATTGAGTAGGAAATTTGATGGGAATTGCATTGACCTATAGATTGATTTTGGCAAAATGGCCATCTTTACTATATTAATCCTGCCAATCCATGACCATGGAAGATCTTGTCATCTTCTGAGATCTTCTTCAATTTCTTCAGAGATTTGAAGTTCTTGTCATACAGATCTCTCACTTGCTTGGTTAAAGTCACATCAAGATATTTTCTGTTATTTGGGACTATTTTTAAGGGTGTCATTCCCTAATTTCTCTCTCAGCCGGTTTATCCTTTGGGTAGAGTAAGGCTACTGATTTGTTTGAGTTAATTTTATGCCCCGGCACTTTGCTGAAGTTGTTTATCAGGTTAAGTAGTTCTCTGGTGGATCGTTTGTGTTTGCTTAAGTACACTATCATATCATCTGCAAATAGTGATATTTTGATTTCTTCCCTTCCAATTTGTATCCCTTTGACCTCCTTTCGCTGTCTGATTGCTCTGGCTAGAACTTCAAGAACTATATTGAATAAGTAGGGAGAGCGTGGGCAGCCTTGTCTAGTCCCTGATTTTAGTGGGATTGCTTCAAGTTTCTCTCCATTTAGTTTGATGTCAGCTACTGGTTTGCTGTATATTGCTTTTAGAATGTTTAGATATAGGCCTTGAATTCCTGATCTTTTCAGGACTTTTATCATGAAGGGGTGTGGAATTTTGTCAAATGCTTTCTCAGCATCTAATGAAATGACCATGTGCTTCTTATCTTTGAGTTGTTTACGTAGTGGATTACATTGATGGATTTTCATACATTAAACCATCCCTGCATCCCTGGGATGAAGCCTACTTGATCATGATGGATGATCGTTTTGATGTGTTCTTAGATTCAGTTTGCAAGAATTTTATTGAGTATTTTTGCATTGATATTCTTAAGGGAAATTGTTCTAAAGTTCTCTTTCTTTGTTGGGTCTTTGTGTGGTTTAGGTATAAGAGTAATTGTGGCTTCATAGAAGGAATTTGGTAGTGCTCCGTCTGTTTTAATTTTGTGGAATAGTTTGGACAGTATTGATTTGAGATCTTCTATGAAGGTATGATAGAATTCTGCACTGAACCCATCTGGACCTGGGCTCTGTTTGGTTGGGAGACTTCTAATAACTGCTTTTATTTCTATAGAGTTACGGGGTTGTTTAGATGATTTATTTGTTCTTGATTTAACTTTGGTACCTGGTATATGCCTAGAAAATTGTCCATTTCCTCCAGATTTTCCAGTTTTATTTAATACAGGCTTTTGTAGTAGGATATGATGATTTTTTAAAATTTACTCAGATTTTGTTATGTCTCCCTTTTCATTTCTGATTTTGTTAATTTGGATACACTGTCTGTGACTACTGGTTAGTCTGGCTAAGGGTTTATCTATCTTGTTGATTTTCTCAAAGAACCAGCTCCTGATTTTGTTGATTCTTTGTATAGTCCATTCCATTTCTACTTGGTTGATTTCAGCTCTGAGTTTGATTTTTTTCCTGCCTTCTACTCCTCTTGGGTTTATTTATTTCCTTTTGTTCTAGAGCTTTAAGATGTGATGTCAAGCTGCTGACATATGCTCTCTCCTGTTTCTATTTGTAGGCACTCAGAGCTATGAGTTTTCCTCTTAGTACCGCTTTCATTGTGTCCCATAAGCTAGGGAATGTTTCATCTTCATTTTCATTAAATTCTAAGAAGTCTTAATTTCTTTCTTTATTTCTTCCTTGACCACATTGTCCTTGAGTAGAGCATTGATCAACTTCCATGTATATGTGGGCTTTCTGTCATTATTGTTGTTACTGAAGACCAGTCTTAGCTCATGGTGATCTGATAGGACGCATGGGATCATTTCTATCTTCCTGTATCTGTTGAGGCCTGTTTTGTGACTGATTATATGGTCAGTTTTAGAGAAGGGTCCATGAGGTGCTGAAAAGAAAGTATATCGTTTTGTTTTAGGATGGAATGTTCTGTAAATATCTGTTAAATCAAATTGGTTCATAACTTCTGTTAGTTTTTGTATGTCTCTGTTTAATTTCTGTTTCCATGATCTGTCCAGTGATGAGAGTGAGGGGTTGAAGTCTCCTGGTATTATTGTGTAAGTTACAATGTGTGCTTTGAGCTTTAGTAAGGTTTCTTTTATGAATGTAGTTGACCTTGCATTAGGAGCATAGATATTTAGGATTGAGAGTTCATCTTGGTGGATTTTTCCTTTGATGAATATAAAGTGTCCTTCCTTATCTTTTTTAATGACTCTTGGTTGAAATTCAATTTTATTTGGTATTAGAATGGCAACTCCAGCTTGTTTTTTTGGCCATTTGCTTGGAAAATTTTTTCCAGCCATTTACTCTGAGGTAGTGTCTGTCTTTGTCTCTGACGTGTGTTTCCTGCATGTTGCAAAATGCTGGGTCCTCTTTATGTATTCAGTCTGTTAGCCTATGTCTTTTTATTGGGGAATCAAGTCTGTTGATGGTGAGAGGTGTTAAGGGATAGTGATTGTAGCTTCCTGTTATTTTCATTGTTAGAGGTGAAATTATGTTTGTTTGTCTCTCTTTTGGTTTCAATGCAAGGAAATTATATTCTTGCTTTCTGTATGGTGTAGTTCCTCTCCCTGTCTTGGAGTTTTCTATCTCTTATCCTTTGTAGGCCTGAATTTGTAAAAAGATATTGTGTAAATTTGGTTTAGTCATGGAATAGCTTGGTTTCTCCATCTATGTTAATTGAAAGTTTTACTGGATACAGTAACTAGGGCTGGCAGTTGTGTTCTCTTAGGGTCTGTATGACATCTGTCCTGGATCTTATATCTTTCCTAGTCTCTGGTGAGAAGTCTGGTGTAATTCTTATAGGTCTGCCTTTGTATGTCACTTGACCTTTTTCCCTTACCGCTTTTAATATTCTCTCTTTGTTTTGTGCATTTGCTGTTTTAACTATTATGTGACGGGAGGAATTTCTCTTCTAGTCCAATCTATTTGGAGGTCTGTAGGCTTCTTGTATGTTTATGGGCATCTCTTTCTTTAGGTTAGGGAAGTTTTCTTCTATAAGTTTGTTGAATAATTTACTGGCCCTTTAAGTTGTGAGTCTTCACTTTCTTCTATACCTATTATCCTTAGGTTTGATCTTCTCATTGTGTCCTGGATTTCCTGTATGTTTTGGGCTAGGAGATTTTTGCGTTTTACATTATCTTTGACAGTTGTGTCGATGTTTTCTACAGTATCTTCTGCCCCTGAGATTCTCTCATCTATCTCTTGCATTCTATTGGTGATGCTTGTGTCTACGACTCCTTGTCTCTTCCTTTGGTTTTCTTTATCCAGAGTTGTCTCCCTTTGTGCTTTCTTTATTGTCTCTATTTTCATTTTCAACTCTTTCACCTGTTTTGTTTCATTGTGTTTTCCTGTAATTCTTTCAGTGATTTTTGTGTTTCCTCTCTAAGGGCTTCTACTTGTTTACTTGTGCATTCCTGCATTTCTCTAAGGGAGTTCTTTATGTCTTTCTTAAAATCCTCCATCATTATCAAAAAATGTAATTTCAAATCCAAATCTTGCTTTTCTGGTGTGTTTGGATATCCAATATTTTCTTTGGTTGGAGAACTGGGCTCTGTTGATTCAAAGTAGTCTTGGTTACTGTTTATTATGTTCCTGCGTTTGCCTCTAGCCATTGTGTTGTCTCTGGTGTTTGCTTGTCTTGCCATATCTGGGAGTGTCTTGTCCCTGTGAGAGGCCTGTGTGGCCCCACTCCTGTAGAACTGTTTTCCTGTTTTCTTTCAGCCTTTCCTGAGAACAGGTGCTTGCTCTCAGCTGTGGCAGCACTCCTGGAGACTGTATTCCAGCTCTAGGCATGGGCAGGTATCAAAAGGTCCTGCCCCTGATTGCTCATGTAGGTCCTTGCACCCAGCGGGCACACTTGGCACTATTCAATTCCCTCTTGGGTCTGGACTGTGGGCAGAGGGTATTCTCCACTGACTTCTCAGGAGTATCCACACTTCTGAGATTCCAGCTCTCTCCCCCATGGGATTTGGCTTCAGGAAGCTGTTTGGGGGATCAGTTCCGTCCTGGGCGCAGACCAGAACTGCAGGTACTGGCAGTTGTCTGTTCTTATATCCCTCTGTCCAGAGGCATTGTGCAGTTTCCCCTTGGACCAGGAATGTGGGCCGAGGTGTTCAGAGGTGGCAGTCTGTCCTGGGGCCTTGGGATGTCTGCGCGCCTGGGTGGTCTGCTCTCTTTCCCAAGGGATTTGGGTGCAGGGAACTGTGGGATGGTATTAGTTCACCAGCAGCCTTATTTGTAGTAGCCAGAAGCTGCAGACAAACCAGATCTCCCTCAATAGAGGGATGGACACAGAAAATGTGGTATATTTGCATAATAAAGTAATTTTCAGCTGTAAAAAAATGTCTATGTGAAATTTGCAGACAAATGGATGGAACTAGAAAAGATCTTCCTGTGTAAGGTAACCCAGACACAAAAAGGTCACATAGGGTATGGTCACTGATCATATGGTCACATATCACTTATCTCACTGATAAGTGGATATTAGCCCAAATTTCACAATACTCACAATATAATTCACAGATCATATGAAGCCCAAGAATGAAGAGCAAAATGTAGATGTTTCATTCCTACTTGGAGGGGGGAACAAAATAATTATGGGAGGTAGAAGAGGGAGGAACCTGGGAGGGAGATAGCAGGCACAGGGAAAAATGGTGGCAGGAAGAGGTCTGGGAGGAGAAGGGGAGATGTACTAAGGGTCAGGAAAATGAACAGAGGTGTGCAGTAGTGGGGTATGGGTACTGGTGACAACTACTAGATAGTCCCAGATGCCAGGGAAGCAAGAGTTTCCTAGGACCCAATCGGAATGACATTAGGCAAAATACTCAACAAAGAGGAGAGAGAACCAGTAGAGACTATATCCTGTTGATAGCATGGCCCCAGCTGAGGGATGTGGCCACCCACCATTTCAAAATATTAACCCAGAATTGTTCATGTCTAAAGGAAATATAGACAAAGAGTGGAACAAAGACTGAAACACCATCCAGGGACCACTCCACCTGGGGATCCATGCCATCTGCAGACACCAAACACAGACACTATTGCTGATGCCAAGAAACACTTGCTGATAGGAGCCTGGCATAACTCTCCCCTGACAGGCTGTGCCAGAACCTGACCAATTCAAATTCAGGTGCCCAAAGCCAACCATCAGACTGGACATGGGGGCCCCATGGAAGAATTAGGGGAAGGACTGAAGGAGCTGAAGGGAACTGCAACACCACAGGAAGAAAGATACCAAGTAATTACACACCAGGAGATTCCAAGGACTAGACCACCAACCAAAGAGTATACATGAAGGGAATCCATGGCTCCACATACATAGATATCAGAGGATGGCCTTACCTGGCCTCATTTGAAGGGGAGGCCCTTGGTTCTCTGGAGGCTTGATGCCCCAAAATAGGGAGATGCTAGAGTAGGGAAGTGAAGAGTGAGTGGTTGAGTGTGTGGAGGAGCCCCCTCATAGAGGTAAATAGGAGGGGGGAGAAGGGGATGGGATGGGGGGTTTGTGTGGGGTTATCCGGAAGGGAGATATCATTTGGAATGCAAGTGAATAAAATGATTAATAAAAAAGGAAACTGGTTAGCTGTAGCATGTATTGTCCAGGGTTTGTGTGCTGAGAAAGTGCAGGTATAAATGAAGCTTTGATTTGAACAAATGATTTGAACAGTCTGAAATGGTGGACCAAGTGACCAACTGCTCTGAAAATGTCTGAGACGCAAGTCTTTAGAGGAAAAACTTCAATGCAGTTGAGGTAGTATGAAGCAGAGAGCTGGAAAAGACCCTCTGAAGTGCCAGGGCAGCAGGGGCAACGGAGGTGCCTCACTTCCGTGGCTGCCCAACACCAGCTGCTGTGAGGCCCTGTGCAGCCCTTTTGCCTCTCTACCTGGCACCAGCCTCTCCAGCCACAGAGTGTGCCAGGATTGAGGCAATTGTGGGGGAGGGGCTGAGGGGGCATGCAGTCAGAGCCAGGTGCACCTGCCCTCATCTGCCCAGGAGCAGCCTTAAAGTAGCCAAACTTACTCTCAGGAGCCCATCCCTAAAAACTCCTGTTTCTGTCACAGAGAGCCTCCCCCAAATCCCAGCTATCACCCAACTGCCACAGTCCATAAGATAGTTTTGAATTTGTCCCTGAATAATGTTACCTTTCTGCATCATTGGTTTGCAAGTCCTGGGCTGACTTGTTTAGATTTCCAGGTTTGGAAGCTGCTGGATCTTACTAGTCATCAGCAGATTACTGATGATTATTGGAAAAAATTGCTTCCAGAATTCAGAATATATTTGAGATCAGCATTTCTGGTTGTCTCAGTATGTCTGATGTGTGTTCTAGCATTTAAGTGTCCTGGACTTCTTAGGTATACAACATATAGGTGTAAGCAGCTTCCTGACACCTCTCTCATAGTGGTCATGCCTCACTGCTCTTTACTGCAGAAAGTCCAAGTAGGCAACCAGGACAAACTCACTGATGAAAGACTCAAGCAGGTAAATCCACAGGATTTACTGAGAGCTCTCACACACCGACTGAACACCTGTCCCAGCAACATTTTGAAAGGTAGTTGCATTAAAAGGAATTACTAGACACTAAAGTGGGCTGTTTTCTATGTAAAAATGAATATTTGATTAGGCTAGTGAAACTACAGTGCTGTGGTGATGAGCAGAAAATATCAATTCTGCTGTGTTTTACAGTGAGTGCCTAATCAGTGTGGCCAGCCATTTTATTAGCTCCTGATTTTGTTAGCTCCTATTTAAAATTAAATTTTTCTTTTCATTTATTCATTTTTTAAGTTGGTCAATACCATACTGGGCCTTAAGTTACAGTACTCAGTTTAGGTCAGAATAAGTTGTTCAAAGGTTTTTCAAAAGCTTAATTTACCTTTCATGCTATCAGATGGCATATTTTAAACATGGTTTAAAATACCAGTGTTTTTTTTTTTTTAATGAGCTCCAATCTTTATTGCATAAAGAAAGGAAAAGGTTCAACCCTTTTAATGCTAAATGAATTAAACCCAGATGTAAGAAGAAAGCTTTCTTCTCTTTAATAAGGATAAGCTGCCTTGCCTTATTTATAATAGCCAGAAGCTGGAAAGAACCTAGATGCCCTTCAACAGAGGAATGGATACAGAAAATGTGGTAAATCTACACAATGGAATACTACTCAGCTACGAAAACAATGACTTCATGAAATTCATAGGTAACTGGATGAAAATATCCTGAGTGAGGTAACCCAATCACAGAAAAACACACATGGTATGCACTCATTGATAAGTGACTATTAGCCCAAATGCTCGAATTATTCCAGATACACAGTACACATGAAACTCAAGAAGGATGAAGAAAATGCGAATGCTTCACTCCTTCTTTAAAAGGGGAATAAGAATACCCTTGGCAGGGAATAGGGAGGCTAAGTTTAGAACAGAGGCTGAAGGAACGCCCATTCAGAGCCTGCCCCACATGTGGCCCATACATATACAGCCACCAAACTAGATAAGATGGATGAAGCAAAGAGGTGCAGGCTGACAGGAACCAGATGTAGATGTCTGCTGAGAGACACAGCCAGAATACAGCAAATACAGAGGCGAATGTCAGCAGCAAACCACTGAACGGAGAACGGGACCCCCGTTAAAGGAATCAGAGAAAGGACTGAAAGAGCTGAAGGGGCTCGAGACCCCATATGAACAACAATGCCAAGCAACCAGAGCTTCCAGGGACTAAGCCACTACCTAAAGACTATACATGGACTGACCCTGGACTCTGACCTCATAGGTAGCAATGAATAGCCTAGGAAGGGCACCAGTGGAAGGGGAAGCCCTTGGTCCTGCCAAGACTGAACCCCCAGTGAATGGATTGTTGCAGGGGAGGGCAGTAATGGGGGGAGGGTGGGGAGGGGAGCACCCACATAGAAGGGGAGGGTTTAGGGGGATGTTGGCCTGGAAACCGGAAAGGGGAATAACAATTGAAATGTAAATAAGGAATACCCAAGTTAATGAAGATGGGAAAAAACCTGTCCCATGGCCCTGAGAAGCCTGCCCATTCCTCCCGCTCTCTGCAGCCTCCTTCTTATTTCCTCTTTTCCTCCGCTATGCACTTTGCTCTCTTAAAAATACCAGTGTTTTAAGATATAAATGGAGCTTCAAGTTGAAGAGCATAAAATGAGAAAGAAAAAGCAGTAATTACCTACATTTGGCTTAATAATTGGAATTACATCAGTTCTATAATACCCTCCCTGTTGACACTCTTCCTTCGGAATAGCATTTAACATCTCCTGACAGACTGGCTTACTCGTTTGTGAAGGGAGGCTCCTTCAGTTTAATGATTATATATGGATTCATTGAAAGTTAAGTGTGAGGAGAACTTTGAGGAGACTGCCTTGAGTAGAGTCTACTGAGTGTGGCCATTCACTGTGTTTGTCAAGGATGCAACCCACTAAGAATTGAGCCCATGCCAGGCATGCTGTGAAGTGACACTTTTCTTTATTTTAACATTTCCTGAATAGTTTCCTCTGTTACAGATAAAACATTTTTAACATTCTTAAGATAATTCATTTACTCTTTTCCAGAAAAATATTCATATTAATGGATATGCTGAGATTTCATTTATTGTGATGATTTTCTTTCGGCATTTCAAAGCAAAATATTTTTTAATTCAATGTATTAACAGTTGGATTATCTTTTCATAATTAGGTGTCATGTTAAAACAACAGGCATCATATTAGCAGACTACTAGGGGTGTTCAGAGTAATACTTGGAAGAAATAAAATCATAGTTGTAGTTAAAGTAGAGGGAAAGTAGTAAGTTTTTAAAGGACTGAATATGTTGTCACAATCAAATATTATAAACTTTACAACCTTGAAACTGATAATGTAAATAATCTCTATTAGGTCAGTTGTTATATGAGTCAGTTAGCATTTCACTGTCTGTTTTAGCTATTTATGGTTTTTGAATCATGAAGTGGGTATACAGAATGCAGTATCCTAATAGAAATAGGAAAGCCGTATGAATATTTCCTCTGTAGTAACTTTGTTCTTCACTGATCAGACTGTCCTTGTACTGTAGGGTACACTTTTCCTGTTCTTAACTGTTCTGTAGCGAGGTGTGGGAAAATTGGGCCTTTATGTTAGATTGCTCTGACTGACAGAGTGGTGTTTTGGGTATTGTACAAAGAGAATGGTTTTCATATCGATATAAAACGACGTTTGTGTGGGTTATTTATTCATGTTTCCTCATTTTTTCCATATTATGGTGCTAAATAATAGTTTAATTTGGATACTGTATCCATAATTTTTAGTTAGATTGGTTAACAGTTTATCTGCTTTGTTAATTTTCTTTAAGAATCAGCTGTTGGTTTTTTTGATTCTTTGTATTGTTCTCTTTGTAAATGGTTGATTTTAGTCATGTGCTTGACAATTTCTGGCTGTCTATTCCTCTTAGGGATGTTTGCTCCTTTTGCTTCTATAGCTTTCAGGTTTTCTGTTAAGTTTTCAGTATAAGATCTCTCCAATTTCTTTGTAAAGTCGTTTAGTGGTATGAACTTTCCTCTTAACATTACTTTCATTGTGTCCTCTGATTTTGAATATGCTGTGCTTTTATTTTCATTGAATTCTGGGAATTTTTTATTTTTTTCTTTATTTCCTCCCTGATCAAGTTGTCATTGATTAGACATTTCTTTGGTTTTCAAGTATCTGTGTGCTTTCTGTTGCTTGCTTTCTTTCTCTCTTTCTCTCTCTCTTTCTCTCTTTCTTTCTTTCTTTCCTTCCTTCTTTCTTTCTTCCTTCCTTTCTTTCTTTCTTTCTTTCTTTTTCTTTTTCGGTATGGATGTTCATTATTAGACCCTGGTGATCCAATAGAATGTATGAGATTATTTCAATCTTCTTGTATCTGTTGATGCTTGTTTTGTGTCCAATTAACTGGTCAATTTTGGAGAAGATTTCATGAGATCCTGAGAAATTTTGTTCTTTTGTATTATGGTGACATGTTTTGTGGATATCTGTTAAATCCTTTTAGTTCATAACTTCTGCTAGCTTTTCTGTGTGTCTGTTTAGTTTCTGTTTCAATAACTTGTTCATGGGTGAGAGTGGGCCATTGAAGTCTCCCACTATTACTGTGTAAGTTTCAATATGTTTTTTGAGCTTTAATAATGTTTTTGCTTTTTTTTTTAAGAATGCTGGTGTCCTTTCATTGGGACTTAGATATTCAGAATTGAGAGTTCATATTGGTGGAGTTTTCCTTTGATGAATATGAAGTGTCCTTCCCCATCTCCGTTGGTTATTTTTGGTTGAAAGTCTATTTTATTGGGTATTAGAATGGCTACTACAGCTTGTTTCTTGGGACCATTTGCTTGGAAAACTTTTTTTCTAGACCTTTACTCAGAATTCTTTCTGTATTTGTCAGTGAGGTATTATTCTTGTATGCAGACAAAAGCTGAATCCTGTTTGCAAATCCAATCTGTTAGCTTGTGTCTTTATTTTGAATTTGAGTCCACTGATTTTTATAAATATTAAAGATCAAAGATTGTTATTGTTTTTTGGTTGGACATGGTAGTGTGTGTGTGTGTGTGTGTTTGTGTGTGTGTGTGTGTGTGTGTGTCTTATGTTAGGTTTATTGTGAGTTGATTAATTTCTTGTTTTCTTGGGTGTATTTACATACCTTGTGTAGGAGTATTGGGTCTAGTGTCCTTTGTAGTGCTTTATATTAGAAAAATACTGTTTAAATTTGGTTTGATCATGAAATATCTTTGTTTCTACATCTATGATGATTGAGATTTGTGCTGGGTATTGGAGCCTGGGCTGGCACTTCTGGTCTCCTATGGACTGCATGACATGTGTCCTGGATTTTCACGGTTTAGTGTCTCTTTTGAGGAGTGTGGTGTAATTCTCACAGTTCTACTTTCATATGTTACTTGACCTTTTCTCCTTACACCTTCTAATATTCTTTCTTAGTTCTGTGCATTTTGTGTTCTGATTTTTGTGTGACAAGAGGATTTTATTTCCTAGTCCAAAGTTTTTGGTGTTCTGTAGGCTTCTTGTATGTTTTTGGCCATCTCCTCCTTCGGATTAGGAAAGTTTCTTCTTAAATGTTGTTGAAGACATTCTCTGGCTCTCTGACCTGGGACTCTTTGCCCTCTTCTATTCCTATTATTCTTAGGTTTGTTCTTCTCATTGTATCCCACATTTTCTGGATGTTTTGGATGAGGACGTTTTGTATATTGTATTTTCTGACCAATGTGGTAATATCTTCATATATTATACTTGTGATTCTCTCTTCCCTCCCTTGTCTTCTGCTGGTGATGTAGTTCCTGAACTGTTTCCTAGGGTTGCCATCTTCAAGGTTGTTGCCTCCATTTGTGATTTCCTTTTTCTGTTTCAATTTTTTGTGTCTTGAACATTTTTGTTCAATTCCTTTACCTGCTTGGTCATGTTTTCCTGTATATCTTTAAGGAATTGACTTGTTTTCTCTCTAATGGATTCTACATGTTTGCCTGTGTTTTCCTGTATTTCTTTAAGGGAATTATTTATATCCTTTTTAAAGGCTTCTTTCATCTTTATGAGTTGGAATGTCAGGTCAGAATCTAGTTTCCAGGTGTGTTAGGGTATCCAGGGCCTGCTGTTTTAGCAGAACTGTTTTCTCATGGTGCCATATTACCTTGGCTTCTCTTGCTTATATTCTTGTGCTTTTCTCTTATTATCTCATTAACTGTAATGTTAACTGGATTGTTTGTCTCTCATTGGAGCCATTCACCTGTGTCCCTGGTTAAGGGAGACCTCCTGAAAAGCTTGTGGCAGATCTCCTGGGAGGTGCTCAGGATGTAGGGTGTGGTAGCAGGTCAGGCAGTCTAATCTGCTCTGGTTGGAAGTGTAGATCAGAAAGAAGACGGGACTTGATCAGAGAGGTGAGTAGTCTCCTGTGCTGGGCTCTGTGGTGATCCCAGCTGGCATGTGTACTGGGATAGGGATCATCCCTGTGTCCCTGGTGATGGCAGATATTCAGGGAAACATGTAGGCTCTACAGTTTGGAAAGGGGCAGACACATCTATCTGTCCTGGGCTTCTGTAGTATTTTCACTCAATTCATGTGTGCTAAATCTGTTGGTGCTGTGGAGGAAGTATGAAAGAGAGCAGCACTACAGATTTGTCTTGAGGTCTGGGGTCCTCCCAGGCTTTTCCCTGAGGCTACAATGTATGGAGAAGAAAAGTTGTTTCATCAACATACATGTTAGTTCCATTAACATTTGTGTGTGCATGTCTTTGCATCCCTTTTCTGAGGCTCTTATGTATATTATATGCGAAATACTAAGTTCCTTCTCTATAACAAGGAGCATGCTTGGCAGTGCCTGTAGAACAAGGCCAACAATTTTGTGGATCATTGGCTTAGGATCAGAAGAACCTATTGTTTCTTCTCATACTAGGTTATAGTCACCAGCCCCAAGGCTGCTGGGTACTCTGTCTATAATGATCCAGAAGTATCCTTTGTTGCTTTGTGCAATCTTGCTTTATTAGCTTCCTGGTGTCTGCATCGCATTGTATGGTAATTTCTGCTTACCTCATCCCATTCCTTTATTAAAAATAAATATTCTACTTATGAGTCATCACTCTTGGCATAAGACATAGCTTGTATAAGACATTGTAATACCAAACAACACTATCTGCCTGATCTTTTGGTCTCTTGGTCTTCTATCACAGGACAGTGTCACTGAAAAATGACTTGGTGTATCAGTCCACAATTGACATCTTCTGTTTTACCTCAAAAGCTCATGCAACTGTGTGATCTAAAGAAACGAGGCCATTTCATGAGTTAAGTAAGGAAGAGTAATTATCATCTGTGTGGTACTAATATTTGAGAATATGAAAAAGAGCCAATGTCCTTCAGGCATATGTGAAGTCTCATTAGAGAGCCCTGGAGAGGACACTATTTGCAGTGGACACCTGAAGATATGATATACTCTAGAACATAGGAGAAGAGCAGGTATGGAATGGATTTGGCATGTGAGGGAGGCTGTGAGTATTACAGGCCAAGCTTGAAACACGGAGTTTCCCACGTCTTTTTGAGTCCAGAGTATCATTATGTGTCATCGAATTTGCACATTGTGGTAACAGAAGCTATTCGGTTTTGCTCTCTTTAAGTAGGATTGATTACACTACTCTCTTTTTTCCACTTTGAAATATTGGGATACTAATCATTTGTTGTTGTTAATTTCAAGGAATCTACACAGGGAACTTAGGGTTTCAGTTTTTTTTTAAATGTTGGTATTTTTAAAGACTATGGGTATCATGGCTATTCCAGGTTGTCAACTTGAATATATCTTGAGTAAATTACAATACAGCATTGGAGGGTTCACCTCTGATCCTGATCTTGAAGATGGGAGATACAAGTTTTCTGACATGGATCTTGGGATATGAGATCTTGAGGCACAGTGGCTATGAATCCCAGGAGACCAAGGCAAGGAGATCTCTGAGTTCAAGGTCACCTGGAGCAAAGCAAGTCCCAGATCTAGGCATGGTGGTACACACCTTTAATCTGGGACACACCTTCTGCTGGAGACCTACATAAGGACAATGGAAGAAGGAAGAATCTCTCTTTTTCTCTCTACTGCCTTGTGGGACTGAGCCAAAGCTAGATCTTTGGACTTTTATTCACAGCTGCTTCTGACCATTGTTGGGACTTGGAGTACAGACTATAAGTCATCAACAAAGTCTCTTACTATATAGAGATTACTCATAAGTTCTGGGACTCTAGAACCCTATTTAATCCATGGGATTTAAGAATTTAGAAGTGTTTTTTGTTAGGAAAAACAGGACTCCTTGGTTAATAGGGATGGACAGGCAAGCTTGTGAAGGGTGTTATTCAAGTTAAAAGTTGTGGAATTTCAACTGTCAACTTGACACAAGCAAATATACTTGGAAAATGTCTGACAGTTGACCAGGTTGTCCTGTTTGCATATGGGTGTTAAACTGTGTGACAGTTCATTGATATGAAATACCAAGCCCACTCTGGATATGTCTGGACAATAGGCTGAGCCATGACTTGTCAATGAGTGAAGAAAGCAGGAAAGAGGAAAGCAAGTATGTGTTTAATATTTTTTGGATTTGACTATGAATGAGATGTGATTAGACTCTATTTTTCAGCATTTGTAGCCTTGTATATGATGAGCTGTCATTTAGAACTTTGATACAAATGACTGTTTTCCCATGTATTTCACGTTGGGTCAGGTTACTTAATCAGCTCAATGGGAATGAGGATGAAACTCTTTTCTGTGTTTGGTTTACAGAGTAAAGATAACCAGGACATTAATTCATGGGACATCTCCAACATCCCCTTTTGAAACATAGTTTGCATAGTGAATCCTGGCATACAAGGCTAAGTCTTTGAGTGACTAAAGTATATTTCCTTACTGCTTTCTTGTGCTTTTCCTTCCTTTCCTTGTGCTTTGCCTGTGAATGTGGCAACTGTTAGAAGGGACTTGTTAGGCCATGGAGACAGAAAGTCAGTCACCCACCAAGAGATGAGAAGATATATTAAGTTGATGACATACAGTTTTAGGTAAAGATAATGAACTAGGAGCAGGTAACAACTTTATATAAATGGGACTGGAGACATTATTGATTATGATTCAAAAGCATATATGGAAATGAAGCAAGGAAAAACTTGAGCCTGTTGTAAAACTTCTAAAGTAGTTTCAGAAGTGCAGGGTGGCTATAGATAGGATGCTTAAACTATTTTCCTTAGGTTAAATAGAAGGTAATTGCATACAATAGAACAAAAATATAATGGTCATAGAGAATGCAGTTAATATTTTATGGCACTGTATGTTGAAAACATATCAGTGCCATTTAAGTTGGCACTAACTAAGAATTTCAGAAAACTGTGTTGGTTAAATGAAAATGGCTCCCATACTCTTTTCTGTTTGAATAATTGTTAACCAGCTGCCTTAACACTTTGCGAGAGATGAGAGGTGTGGCCTTTTAAAGGAGGGGCATCATGTTAATAGTCTTGGATGTGGATTCCTATAGCCATGCCCAGTGTATTTTCTACTTTCAACCTGAGGTTCCAGATGTAAGCTCTCAGTGCTTCCTGCTGCCCTGTGTTTATTGTGCCAGCACCATCTCTAACTGTGGATTTGTAAGCCCAATTTACTGCTTTCTTTTAAAACCTGCCTTGGCCATGTTATGTTTTATCACAGCAGTAGAAGGGTAACTGTATGAAAGTGTTCTGTGGAAGATCAGAATACTGATGTCTCTCCATCCAGGTACAGGAAACCAGGAAGGGGTGTGTTTTAACTGTAGCTCTAGAGCAGGTAGCATGAATACCATGACCTTGAGGGTAGAAGAGATCCGAAGATGACGAGTGTAGACTGCCATGAACAACCACATAAGGAACATTCTCATCTACTCCTTAACAGAGTTAGCAATATTAATTTATTCATTAGCTCTCTCTTTTATAGAAGATTGGAAAGCTAGCAATGATAATTCACAGGCACTGAGATTAAATGTATATGAGAATTTGTTAAAGATTCAATATGTATTATGATTATAGTATAAGAAGTAAATCAAAGTCAAAGTTCTTGTGACATCTACTGTCAACCAATGAATCAAATGAAAATTACATTTACTTTAAAAAAATCGGGGGTATTCGTGAGGTTAGTCTGATAATGTGAGTGACTAAGTAGATTAAAATGCACTGTAACTCATGGAAATCAGACTGTCTTAGCCTCCAAGTGCTTGCATTAAAATTTGTGCTACTGTTCTTGGCAATGTTCGTTACTGAAAATGATTATGGGCACCAAAATAGAATTTCACTTGTATTTCATGTATATGGGTTTTTTTTTCCTGTTTATGTGACTTTTCCCCATTCCTGCCTGGTAAATTTTTGCCTGACTAGGGAGGTGAACAGCTTTTCTCTGAACCTCTAAAACTGGAATTAGAGGTAGATGTGAGCTACTCTTATGTTGCTGGAAATGAAACCTGGATGCTCTCAAAAAATCTACAGTGTTCTCAGCTGCTCATGTGTTTTCCATCCCAAGGTTTTTTATATATATATATATATATATATATATATATATATATATATATATATATATATATATATATATATATATATTTCCTCTCCAAAGCTGCTAGGTCATTAGAAGGGTTATTCCCCTACTGTCCTTTCATTCATTTGCAAGTCAGAGAATCAGCCTACTGGAAGAATAAACCCCCTAATTGGCAATTTAATGCATTGTGATCACACCTGAAATTATATACACACAATCAATAACAACAATAACAACAGCAACAACATCAACAAATGACTCAGCTGGTTGTAGTCTTATATGTATGCTTACTCATAGGCCTATGGGGGGCGAGAGGAGAAGGAGACCAAGCAAGATTCTATTGTCAAGGTCTCATTTATTGGGGTGAACGTTCCAGCTTTTAAGGCTTTCAGGTAGGGGGAGTGTCCTTTGTGAAACACAAAGGATGGAGGGATGAGGATATAGTCAGTGATAGCAGGAGGCAAAGAGGTCAGGCGGTAGACGATGAGGTCATGTGGTGGAGACACCGGGTGTTGACTCAGGAGATAACTGGTATCTGCTCAAGCTGAGGCATCCCTTGAATGTTATCTTCCTGTGCTGTAAATTCATGGGAGAGGCTTTTGTCCAACAATCTCAAGACTTCATGGCAGTCATCTTAGGGGTGAATATCTGTGGCCAAACAGCCCAGAGTCACCTAGCCACTTTGCGCCATGGAGTCAAAAAGTGGCCAGGCCCAAGTCCAATATGGCTCCCTACATTTCCCCCATTTTTCTTTATGAAAGACCATTAGCTGGAAGTAGTGGCCTAAGAGAGATTAGACATGCCTCACAGAGTGCCCAGCTCGGCCATGGCGAGCCACTCTTGCAGTTAGGACTGCACCCCAATGGCTAGGAATGAACTTATGCTGTAACACACCATACTGGGCTATACGTGTGTGTTTATTGGGGGAGAAACTGGGCCGAGGAGCATTTGACCAACCCATACGTTTAAACAGGGTGTAGCCACCTCTGTCTTAGGATCTACCTCTCGAACCCCAGCCTTATCTGTCATAGGATCACCTTGTTGCCCTCAAGGCTCCATGTCTTAGATTGGTCAAGGGTCAGAGGAAGTTGCCCGTCGTTGATGATGGCTACATTGGGTCATCTACTCATTCCTCTTATTTGAGCCCAGGGGCGAAAGAGTAGGGGCCAGATGGCAATAATATAAGAGATTGTGGAAATCGAGCCTCTCCTGATATGTTGTAGGCACCTCATCTTGTTCATTGTCTCTCTGGTTCTCCTCAGCTATTCTGGTCTCCAAGCAATGATAAGGTACTGAATCAGAATTTCTAGGCAAAGCAGAATCTATTTGTGATTTAATAAAGCATATAAGTCGCTGAAAGGCCCAAGGACCAAAGGAAATCTACAAAAGTAGGCCCACAAGGGGTCCCAAAATTGAGGGCAACAGGGTAGAGAGCCATGGGGATGTAGAAAACCAGTTTTTGTAGCAAGACTCTTGTTGCTCTCTCTCTCTCCTTCGTTTTTCTAGGCTAACTCTCACCTTTTTTAGACTGTCTTCTACAAGTCCAGTCTTATCTACATAAGCACAGCATTCCTATTTTAAGGCTGCACAAAGTCCTCCTTGTTGTAGGAAGATTAAGTCTAGGCCTCTTCTATTTTGTAAGACTACTTCAGACAACGAGGCAACTGAATCTTTTAAGTTAGCTAACCCATCTCTTAATTCAGCAATATCCTTATCTATGGCTTCACTAAGCTGGTTATAGTATTGATGGGAGGTAACTAGGGAAGTGATGCCAGTGCCTGCACCCGCAGCCCCTAGTCCTAGGAGAACCGCGAGAGTGATGGCAGTTACTGGTTCTCTTTTTACTTTGTGGGGAAAGCCCTTTTCCTAGGATTTAAGAAAAGTCTCTGGCTCATGTATGCTGATTCTGGGGAGTAATTGTACTCATACACAATAATCGTGCTGCTGCAGGAACTCAGATATTATTACATAGGTAGTCAGCCCTGATGAACATGCCAGAGAAGTATGGTTTGGGGCGAGCAGGTACTCATGATGTTTATTAACAACCAAGGTATGGTTGTATATTTCTAACAGCTGGTGAGGATGGAGCATATGTTCTCCCAAAATATAACTTTCCACCCCAGATACCTCGGTGAGGGTAAATCCTAAAAAGTCTCCATCTTCTTTCAAGGGCACAGGAATGACTCCACGGTCCCGAACCAGGAGAGCTGAATCTTCATGCTCCCAGGATCAGCATGTCTCACCAGACACGCAGGCAGCTGGCACACTTCTGTAGCATCCTGTAGAAAAAAACACAAAGATTCCCTCTTCCACATAAAAATACCTGGACATGTTCATGCCAATATGTGGATCTTTCTATTTCACCTAGGCAGAAGTATGCCTAGTTGTAGGGTGCCATAAACTCAGAGTGTTCCTTGGCATCCAAATTTATAATTAATATAAAAGGAGTATTTTTAAATAATTGCATAGCATACAGGGATATAATTCCCCCTGTTTATTTATTAAGACATTGTTAATATATTATTTATTAAGACAAGTCCTCTAGGATTAAATTGAGGACACTGAGCACTTGTATTTATAAATAGACTTGTATATCAAATTACTGTCTCTAGCATTATTGTTTTGGATAATACAGAATAATATTTTTTGAATAATTGTTCCTATGTAAGGCCTATAATCTGCCTGGTATCATTGTCCTCCCTTGTTAAGGAGTCTAGGCAATCCAGTTTGAGTTCTTAAATGTTCTTGAGTAGTGTAACAGCTATTCCCCAAATGTTAAAGCTCATTTTGAGAGCAAAGGTTTGTAGTAAAAATTTCCAGATACACTGAAAGATTTAAAGTTTTAACTTCTTACATTGAAGAAGTGATGAAATTACATAATAAGGGTATTAGCCATTTTTTTAAATTATAAATAAGTTTGAGTTAGTCAATGTAACACTGGCAATCCTAAATCACAATCCTTAAGTTCTCCTTGTAATACCAGAGCACAACCACAACTTTGGAAGTCATCTAAGTTCTGAGTAAGACTAGGAAGCTTCCCTTGGGGCAGTAGAATTAGCATCAAAATACAGGTAACTTCAGGGCAAACCACAACTTTGGAAAGCAAAACTCAACCTCCAACAAACGATCTAGTCTCCAAGACACAGAGTCTATCCTTCATGCTACAAAGTTTGACTGCCAATTCCTACATATGAACGCACGATGGTGTGGTCTCCAATACCTCAACAAAGAGACATTGCCCTAGATTCTTTTAGAAGCCTGGTTTCTAGGATAAGAGTTCCATAAAAATATTATCTCAATTTAGACCTGTTTCCCTAGGTTGGCTCATGCCACATGTTGTCTAGAATAACTGTATCCAAATTACCAGTTTTATGTCAACTTTCTGTTACCAACGTTATAATTTTATAACCATCTCCAATAACCTAAAAGTCAATAATCTATGACCAAGGCATGTAGAGCATATTTATACATTTAAAACCAGTCAGAAACAAGATTGAAGTGGCTACACATGTCTTTAATATTTAGACCAAGCACCATTTTTACTTTTCTAGCTGTGATTTTAAGAGAAGCACCTTGTCACCTGCTAAGTCTAATAATAAGTCAGGGATTTTTCTAAGAGAAACAGCCATCAGCTCCCATACCATAGAAGCTGAGGGGCTGTTGGCGCCTTTAAGATCAGCTCCTGTAGACGCTCTGCCCCCAGGCAGCTTCTCCAGCTGACCTAGGCTCCTAGCTACAGGTACAGGGTTCCAAAGGCCCATTGAAACTGTTTTTTATTCATTTGTTCCCTTTTTTTGAAACGAGTTAAAACCAAATCAAGGTGTGAATGACTGGCAGATAAAGTTTTTACCATTTTTTCTTTTGAACATGAAACATAAAACATTTAAACAACAAGAAACAAAAACCACAGACATAAACTGACAGACATGGACAGCTTGGTGCACCAGACAATAGACATAGAGGGGAAAAACTAGATGGTGTCCCACCGAAGGGACTCAGATATCCTACCTATGGAACCCAGAACCAGAAAGAAGCATTTCTCCAATAGGAGCCAGCAGAGAGGCAGGACATCTCCTGCCTTTCTTCTGTTACTAGGAGAGCTCTGTAAGTTTTTCTCTTTCTCCAAAGCATCCATGGAGAGTCTGGGAGGACTCTTTTTCCCAAACCCATTCTCTCTCATGTCTAGGGTGTAAACTATCTCTAATCAGGTCCAAAGACTAAAACATAACTCTAAAAGAACGCATACATAAAAACAATTTACCATTACCTTGTCCCTTTTTTATTACAAGTTTTACTCAAGCTAGTCCAAATCATCGAGGCCTTTTCTAGCCCATCTTACCCCAATACATCCCTGTTTCTGCGCTGGCTTCCTCACCTTGAAACTCTTCTTATGCTGACTTGGCCTGAGCTGTGCTGTTGCCCACGCACAGCCTGCAGCTTGCTTGTTAGCAGGCCTGCACACTTGTCACCCTCAGCCACACACTGTTTAAAATTAACCAGGGACATTTTTCATCAATAAAACAAAAGAATTTAGGACAGACCGGATAAACAGTTCTCTGCACCCAAATCCCGTGGGAGGGAGAGCTAAACCTTCAGAGAGGCAGACACGCCTGGGAAATCAGAAGAGACTGCACTCTGCACACATCTCTGACGCCAGAGGAAAACACCAAAGGCCATCTGGAGCCCTGGTGCACTGAGGCTCCCAGAAACGGCGGCGCAGATCTTCCTGGTTGCTGCCACCGCGGAGAGCTCGTAGGCAGCACCCCACGAGCAAACTTGAGCCTCGGGACCACAGGTAAGACCAACTTTTCTGCTGCAAGTGACCTGCCTGGTGAACTCCAGACACAGGCCCACAGGAACAGTTGAAGGCCTGTAGATAGGAAAAACTACACGCCTGAAAGCAGAACACTCTGTCCCCATAACTGGCTGAAAGAAAACAGGAAAACAGGTCTACAGCACTCCTGACACACAGGCTTATAGGACAGTCCAGCCACTGTCAGAAATAGCAGAACAAAGTAACACTAGAGATAATCTGATGGCGAGAGGCAAGCGCAGGAACCCAAGCAACAGAAACCAAGACTACATGGCATCATCGGAGCCCAATTCTCCCACCAAAATAAACATGGAATATCCAAACACACCAGAAAAGCAAGATCTAGTTTCAAAATCATATTTGATCAGGATGCTGGAGGACTTCAAGAAAGACGTGAAGAACTCCCTTAGAGAACAAGTAGAAGCCTACAGACAGGAATCGCAAAAATCCCTGAAAGAATTCCAGGAAATCATAAATAAACAAGTAGAAGCCCATAGAGAGGAGTCACAAAAATCCCTGAAAGAAATCTAGGAAATCATAAATAAACAAGTAGAAGCCCATAGAGAGGAGTCACAAAAATCCCTGAAAGAATTCCAGGAAAACACAAACAGTTGAAGGAATTAAAAATGGAAATAGAAGCAATCAAGAAAGAACACATGGAAACAACCCTGGATATAGAAAACCAAAAGAAGAGACAAGGAGCTGTAGATACGAGCTTCACCAACAGAATACAAGAGATGGAAGAGAGAATCTCAGGAGCAGATGATTCCATAGAAATCATTGACTCAACTGTCAAAGATAATGTAAAGTGGAAAAAGCTACTGGTCACAAAACATATAGGAAATCCAGGACTCAATGAGAAGATCACACCTAAGGATAATAGGTGTAGCAGAGAGTGAAGACTGCCAGCTCAAAGGACCAGTAAATATCTTCAACAAAATCATAGACAAAAACTTCCCTAACCTAAAGAAAGCGATACCTATAGGCACACAAGAAGCCTACAGAACTCCAAATAGATTGGACCAGAAACGAAACACCTCCCGTCACATAATAGTCAAAACACCAAATGCACAAAATAAAGAAAGAATATTAAAAGCAGTAAGGGAAAAAGGTCAAGTAACATATAAAGGCAGACCTATCAGAATTACACCAGACTTTCCGCCAGAAACTATGAAAGCCAGAAGATCCTGGACAGATGTCATACAGACCCTAAGAGAACACAAATGCCAGCTCAGGTTACTGTATCCTGCAAAACTCTCAATTAACATAGATGGAGAAACCAAGATAATCCATGACAAAACCAAATTTACACAATATCTTTCTACAAATCCAGCACTACAAAGGATAATAAATGGTAAAGCCCAACATAAGGAGTCAAGCTATACCCTAGAAGAAGCAAGAAACTAATTGTCTTGGCAACAAAACAAAGAGAAGAAAAGCACACAAACATAACCTCACATCCAAATATGAATATAACAGGAAGCAATAATCACTATTCCTTAATATCTGTCAACATCAATGGCCTCAACTCCCCAATAAAAAGACATAGATTAATAAACTGGATATGCAATGAGGACCCTGCATTCTGCTGCCTACAGGAAACACACCTCAGAGACAAAGACAGACACTACCTCAGAATGAAAGGCTGGAAAACAAATTTCTAAGCAAATAGTCAGAAGAAGCAAGCTGGAGTAGCCATTCTAATATCAAATAAAATCAATTTTCAACTAAAATTTATCAAAAAAGATAAGGAAGGACACTTCATATTCATCAAAGGAAAAATCCACCAAGATGAACTCTCAATCCTAAATATCTATGCCCCAAATACCAGGGCACCTACATACGTAAAAGAAACATTACTAAAGCTCAAAACACACATTGCACCTCACACAATAATAGTAGGACACCCCACTGTCATCAATGGACAGATCATGGAAACAGAAATTAAACAGAGACGTAGAAAGACTAAGAGAAGTCATGAGCCAAATGGACTTAACAGATATTTATAGAACATTCTAACCTAAAGCAAAAGGATATACCTTCTTCTCAGCTCCTCATGGTACTTTCTCCAAAATTGACCATACAATTGGTCAAAAAACGGGACTCAATAGGTACAGAAAGATAGAAATAATCCCATGCGTGCTATCGGACCACCATGGCCTAACACTGGTCTTCAATAACAATAAGGGAAGAATGCCCACATATACGTGGAAATTGAACAATGCTCTACTCAATGATAACCTGGTAAAGGAAGAAATAAAGAAAGAAATTAAAGACTTCTGAGAATTTACTGAAAATGAAGGTACAACATACCCAAACTTATGGGACACAATGAAAGCTGTGCTAAGAGGAAAACTCATAACGCTGAGTGCCTGCAGAAAGAAACAGGAAAGAGCATATGTCAGCAGCTTGACAGCACACCTAAAAGGTCTAGAACAAAAAGAAGCAAACACACCCAGGAGGAGTAGAAGCCAGGAAATAATCAAACTGAGAGCTGAAATCAACCAGGTAGAAACAAAAAGGACCATAGAAAGAATCAACAGAACCAGAAGTTGGTTCTTTCAGAAAACCAACAAGATAGATAAACCCTTAGCCAGACTAATGAGAGGACACAGAGAGTGTATCCAAATTAACAAAATCAGAAATGAAAAGGGAGACATAACTACAGATTCAGAGGAAATTCAAAAAATCATCAGATCTTACTAAAAAAGCCTATGTTCAACGAAACTTGAAAATCTGCAGGAAATGGACAATTTCCTAGACATATACCAGGTACCAAAGTTAAATCAGGAACAGATAAAGCAGTTAAACAACCCCATAACTCCTAAGAAACTAGAAGCAGTCATTAAAGGTCTCCCAACGAAAAAGAGACCAGGTCCAGATGGGTTTAGTCCAGAATTCTATCAGACCTTCATAGAAGACCTCGTACCAATATTATCCAAACTATTCCACAAAATTGAAACAGATGGAGCACTACCAAATTCCTTCTTTGAAGCCACAATTACTCTTACACCTAAACCACACAAAGACCCAACAAATAAAGAGAACTTCAGACCAATTTCCCTTATGAATATAGACACAAAAATACTCAATAAAATTCTGGCAAACGGAATCCAAGAGCACATCAAAACAATAATCCACCATGATCAAGTAGGCTTCATCCCAGGCATGCAGGGATGGTTTAATATACGGAAAACCATCAATGTGATCCATTATATAAACAAACTGAAAGAACAAAACAACATGATCATTTCATTAGATGCTGAGAAAGCATTTGACAAAATTCAACACCCCTTCAGGATAAAAGTCTGGGAAAGAATAGGAATTCAAGGCCTATACCTAAAAATAGTAAAAGCCATATACAGCAAACCAGTTGTTAACATTAAATTAAATGGAGAGAAATTTAAAGCAATCCCACTAAAATCAGGGACTAGACAAGGCTGCCCACTCTCTCACTACTTATTCAATATAGTTCTTGAAGTTCTAGCCAGAGCAATCAGACAACAAAAGGAGGTCAAGTGGATACAGATGGGAAAAGAAGAAGTCAAAATATCACTATTTGCAGATGATATGATAGTATATTTAAGTGATCCCAAAATTCCACCAGAGAACTACTAAAGCTGATAAACAACTTCAGCAATGTGGCTGGGTATAAAATTAACTCAAATAAATCAGTAGCCTTCCTCTACACAAAAGAGAAACAAGACGAGAAAGAAATTAGGGAAATGACACCCTTCATAATAGACCCAAATAATATAAAGTACCTCAGTGTGACTTTAACCAAGCAAGGAAAAGATTTGTACAATAAGAACTTCAAGACTCTGAAGAAAGAAATTGAAGAAGACCTCAGAAGATGGAAAGATCTCCCATGCTCATGGATTGGCAGGATTAATATAGTGAAAATGGCCATTTTACCAAAAGCGGTCTACAGATTCAATGCAATCCCCATCAAAATACCAATCCAATTCTTCAAAGAGTTAGACAGAACAATTTACAAATTCATCTGGAATAACAAAAAACCCAGGATAGCTAAAACTATCCTCAACAATAAAAGGACATCAGGGGGAATCACTATCCCTGAACTCAAGCAGTATTACAGAGCAATAGTGATAAAAACTGCATGGTATTGGTACAGAGACAGACAGATAGACCAATGGAACAGAATTGAAGACCCAGAAATGAACCCACACACCTATGGGCACTTGATTTTTGACAAAGGAACCAAAACCATCCAATGGAAAAAAGATAGCATTTTAAGCAAATGGTGGTGGTTCAACTGGAGGTCAACATGTAGGAGAATACAGATCGATCCATGCTTATCACCATGTACAGAGTTTAAGTCCAAGTGGATCAAGGACCTCCACATCAAACCAGACACACTCAAACTAATAGAAGAAAAACTAGGGAAGCATCTGGAACACATGGGCACTGGAAAAAAATTCCTGAACAAAACACCAATGGCTTATGCTCTAAGATCAAGAATGGACAAATGGGATCTCATAAAACTGCAAAGCTTCTGTAAGGCAAAGGACACTGTGGTTAGGGCAAAATGGCAACCAAGAGATTGGGAAAAGATCTTTACCAATCCTACAACAGATAGAGGCCTTATATCCAAAATAGACAAAGAACTCAAGAATTTAGACCGCAGGGAGACAAATAACCCTATTAAAAATGGGGTTCAGAGCTAAACAAAGAATTCACAGCTGAGGAATGCCGAATGGCTGAGAAACAACTAAAGAAATGTTCAACATCTTTAGTCATAAGGGAAATGCAAATCAAAACAACCCTGAGATTTCACCTCACACTAGTCAGAATGGCTAATATCAAAAACTCAGGTGACAGGAAATGCTGGCGAGGATGTGGAGGGGGAACACTCCTCCATTGTTGGTGGGATTGCAGACTGGTACAACCATTCTGGAAATCAGTTTGGAGGTTCCTCAGAAAATTGGACATTGAACTGCCTGAGGATCCAGCTATACCTCTCTTGGGCATATACACACAAGATGCCCCAATATATAAAAAAGACATGTGCTCCACTATGTTCATCGTAGCCTTATGTATAATAGCCAGAAGCTGGAAAGAACCCAGATGCCCTTCAACAGAGGAATGGATACAGAAAATATTGTACATCTACACAATGGAATATTACTCACCTATCAAAAACAATGACTTTATGAAATTCGTAGGCAAATGGATGGAATTGGAAAATATCATCCTGAGTGAGGTAACACAATCACAGAAAAACACACATGGCATGCACTCATTGATAAGTGGCTATTAGACCAAATGCTTGAATTACCCTAGATGCCTAGAACAAATGAAACTCAAGACAGATGATCAAAATGTGAATGCTTCACTCCTTCTTTAAAAGGGGAACAAGAATGTCCTTGGCAGGGAATAGAGAGGCAAAGTTTAAAACAGAGGCAAAAGGAACACCCATTCAGAGCCAGCCCCACATGTGGCCCACACATATACAGCCATCTAGTTAGACAAGATGGATGAAGTAAAGAAGTGCAGGCCGACAGGAGTCAGATGTAGATCTCTCGTGAGAGACACAGCCAGAATACAGCAAACACAGAGGCGCATGCCAGCAGCAAACCACTGAATTGAGAATAGGACCCCCGTTGAAGGAATCAGAAAAAGAACTGGAAGAGCTTGAAGGGGCTCGAGACCCCATATGTACAACAATGCCAAGCAACCAGAGCTTCCAGGGACTAAGCCACTACCTAAAGACTATACATGGACTGACCCTGGACTCTGACCTCATAGGTAGCAATAAATATCCTAGTAAGAGCACGAGTGGAAGGGGAAGCCTTAGGTCCTGCTAAGACTGAACCCCCAGTGAACTATATTGTTGGCGGGAGGGCGACAAGGGGAGGAGAATGGGGAGGGGATTGCCCATAAAGAAGGGGAGTGGGAGGGGGATGTTTGCCCGGAAACCGGGAAAGGGAATAACACTGGAAATGTATACAAGAAATACTCAAGTTAATTAAAAAAAAAAGAACTTGATTAAATCCTTTTTCTTCACTCTTAATCCTCTCTCCCTGAGTGAGTGCTTGATCTCTCCTATGAAACAAGCCTCCTTAGACAGTACCTTCCCCACGGCGATGGGACGACACTTATTCGACCGGTCTTACCTCCCTCTCTTCACATAAATACTTCTTGTCACATAATCCTCAACACACTAAATGCAAAGAACAGAGAAAGAATATTAAAAGCTGCAAGGGAAAAGGGCCACATAACATAAAAAGGCAGACCTGTCAGAATTACACCAGACTTCTCAACAGAGACTATGAAAGCCTGAAGAGCCTGGTCAGAGGTCATGCAGACTCTAAGAGAACACAAATGCCAGCCCAGGCTACTGTACCCAGCAAAACTCTTAATCAATATAGGTGGAGAAACTAGAATATTCCAGGAGAAAACTAAATTCAAACAGTATCTATCTACTAATCCAGGACAACAGAGAATCCTGTAAGGAAAAGTTTAATATAAGGAAGATACCTATAACAAAGAAAAGACAACATATTAAACATCTCACAGCAAAGCCTAAAGGAGAAAACCCCAAACACATAAAAAATACTTACAATAGCAAATATAACAGGAACCAACAGTCATCTGGTTTTAATGTCTCTCAATATTAATGAACTCAACTCACCTATAAAACGACATAAGCTGTGTGATGGGCTACACAAACAATATCAAGCATTTTGCTGCATATAAGAAGCACACCTCATTAACGTAGACAGACACTATTTCAGAATAAAAGGATGGCAACAGTTCTACCGAGGGAATGGGCTCAAAAAACAACCTGGAGTTGCCATCCTAAAATACAATAAAATAGACTTTCAACTGAAAGTTATAAGTATGATGAACAAAGACACTCATATTTCATTAAAGGGAAAATCCCCCAAGAGAAAATTAAGAATTCTGAATATCTATGACCTGAATGCAAGGGCATTCCCATTAAAAATAAAAACCTTACTCAGGATGATATTTTCCAGTTCCATCCATTTGCCTATGATTTTCATAAAGTTATTGTTTTTTTTTCCACTGTTCAATTTTGATTTTTACTTTTTATCTTTACTAACTTGAGTATTTCTTATTTACATTTTGATTGTTATTCCCTTTCCGGTTTCTGGACCCATAACCTGTCCCCCTCCTCTTCTATATGGGAGTTCCCCTCCCCATCCTCCCCCCATTACTACCCTCTCCCCAAGAATCATGTTCACTGGGGGTTCAGTCTTGACAGGACCAAGGGAGTCTCCTTCCACTGGTGATCTAACTAGGATATTCATTGCTACCTATGAGGTTGGAGCCCAGGGTCAGTCCATGTATAGTCTTTGGGTAGTGGCTTACTCCCTGGAAGCTCTGATTGGTTGGCATTATTGCTCATATGGGGTCTCGAGCCCCTTCAAGCTCTTCCAGTCCTTTCTCTGATTCCTTCAACGGAGGTCCTGTTCTCAGTTCAGTGGTTTGCTGCTGGCATTCGCCTATGTATTTGCTGTATTCTGGCTGTGTCTCTCAGGAAAGATCTACATCCTGTTCCTGTCGGCCTGCACTTCTTTCCTTCATCCATCTTATCTAAATGGTTGGGTGTATGTGTATGGGCCACATGTGGGGCAGGCCCTGAATGCGTGTTCGTTCTGCCTCTGTTTTAAACTTTGCCTCCCTATTCCCTGCCAAGGGTATTCTTGTTCCCCTTTTAAAGAAGGAGTGAAGCATTCGCATTTTGGTCACCCCTCTTGAGTTTCATGTGTTCTGTGCATCTAGGGCAATTCAAACATTAGGGCTAATAGCCAATTTTCAATGAGTGCATACCATGTGTGTTTTTCTGTGATTGGGTTACCTCACTCAGGATGATATTTTCCAATTCCATCCATTTGCCTACGAATTTCATAAAGTCATTGTTTTTGATAGCTGAGTAATATTCCATTGTGTAGATGTACCACATTTTCTGTATCCATTCCTCTGTTGAAGGGCATCTGGGTTCTTTCCAGTTTCTGGCTATTATATATAAGGCTGCTATGAACATAGTGCAGCATATGTCATTGTTATATGTGGGAGCATCTTTTGGGTATATGCCTAAGAAGGGTATAGTTGGGGGAGGGTTGGGAGGGGAACATCCATATAGAATGGGAAGGGGAGGGGTTATGGTGATGTTGGCATGGAAACCGGGAAAGGGAATAACATTCCAAATATAAATAAAAAAATACCCATTTTAATAAAGATGAAAACAAACAAACAAACAAACAAACAAAACCATGTATTCTGTTTTCCACATTGTCTTTACTATGTTGAACTACTAAGAAAATGTAAAACACTCATAGCAGTTTCAAATAAATGTTAACCTGCTGGGTTTACAAAAACAAAACAAAACAAAACAAAACAAAACAAAAAACAAACCTTTAGTAAAGCTCAAAAGACACATTGAAACCCACACAATAATCGTGGTAGACTTCAACACCCCTGTCTCATCAATGGAGAGGTCTTTGGTAGAGAAACTAAGCAGAGACACAGTGAAACTAATAGAGGTTATGAACCAAAAGTATTTAACAGATATATCCAGAACATTTCACCCTAAAGAAAGAATACACCTTCTTTTCAGTACCTCATGGTATCTTCTCCAAAATGGAACATATAATTGGATACAAAACTGTTCTTAACCAATACAAGAAGATTGAAATAATCCCATGCACCCTTTCAGGCCACAATAGCCTGAGGCTGGTCTTTAATAAGAGCAAAGGCAAGAGAAAACCCACATACATTTGGAAACTGAACAACTCTCTACTTAATGATCATTTGGTCTGGGATGAAAAAACCACCACTTTCTGGAATTTAATGAAAATATGAACACATCATACCCAAACCTATGGCACACAATGAAAGCAGTGCTAAAAGGAAAATTTGTACCACCTCGAATGGCTGAGAAACACCTAAATAATGTTCAAATTCATTATTGATCAGAGAAATGCAAATCAAAGTGACCCTGAGATTCCACCTTACACCACTCAGTATATCTAAGATCTAAACCTCAATTAACAACAGATGTTTGTGAGGATGTGGTGAAAGAGGAACTCTCCTCCATTCCTGGTGGGATTGCACACTGGTACAACCACTCTGGAAATCAATTTGGAGGTTGCTCAGTAAATTGGAAATAGACATACCTAAAGATGCAGAAATACTACTCTTGGGAATATACCCAAGATTCTCCAGCCTGCCACAGGGACACATATTCCACTATGTGCATAATTGCTTCACTTGTGATGGCTGAAACCTGGAAACAACACAGATGTTCCAAGAGAGAAGAATAGATAAAGAAAATGTGGTTCATTTACACAATGGAATACTAACCAGCTATTAAAAATGAGGACATTCTGCATTTTTCGGGCACGTGGATGGAACTAGAAAATGTCATCCTGAGTGAAGTAACTCAGACCCAAAAGGACATGCACAATATGTCCTCACTAATAAGTGGATATTAGCCAAAATAAAAAAGTACAGAATACCCATAGAGTCCACAGGACTCAAAAAGGTCAACAAACTAAGGGCTCAAGTGAGGAAGCCTCAGTTCCACTTGGGAGGGAACAGAAAGCAATCACAAGGGGGAGGGAGGGAGGTACTGGGAGGGAATGAGGTTGGGAGGGTCATGATCTGGTATCATGATCTGAAGCCCTGAGGTACAGCAGAAAACATTGAAACAGATGAACTTGGGAGGACAGAGGTTGAGAAGACCCTCTAGAATATACCAGAGACCTGGGAAGTGAACGACTCTCTGGTCTCAAATGGGGTACCCTAGATGAAAGGCCCTACTGTGAAAAGACTGAACTTTTTGAGTCCACCTGTCTTTTCCCCAGGAAGACAGGGAATCAAGTGAGGGATGGAGTAGCTATCCCACAGCCAAAGCTCTGACCCATATTTCTTCCTGTCTGAAGGAAATGCAGGAATGGAAATGGAGAGGAGCTGAGGAAAAGGAGGTCAAGCAAAAGGCCCAAAGTGAGATCCAGCTCAAGGGGAGGCACCAAGACCTGAAACCATTACTGAAGCTATGGAGCTTTCACAAAAAGGGATGTATCATGGTTGCTCCTCAAAAGACCCAACAAGCAGCTGAAAGAGTCAGATGCAGTTATGTGCACCCAACCAGTGAACAGAAGCTGCTGACTCCTCTGGTTGAATTGGAGAAAAGCTGGAGGAAGCGAAGGAGGTGGGTAACCCTGGAGGAGGACCAGCAGTCTCAATTACCTAGCCCCCCTGAGATTGCTTAGACACTGGATCACCAACCAGGTAGTATACAGCAGCTGAGATGAGGCCTCCAACACACATACAGCAGAGGACTCCCAGGTCTGTGTTCAGTCAGAGAGGATGCACCTAATCCTCAAAGACTAGAATTCCCAGGAACTTTACGGGTTGGGTGGAGTGCATGGAATGGGAATGTTCTTGTGGAGAAGTTAAGGGAGGGTGATTGCAAGGGGAGGGAGGTATGCAATATGGAACACTGGGAGGTTGAGGACCAAGAGGTGAATAAATATGGAATGATAAAAAATAAATAATTAGTGGGGCTGGGGATTTAGCTCAGTGGTAGAGCGCTTGCCTAGGAAGCGCAAGGCCCTGGGTTCGGTCCCCAGCTCCGAAAAAAAGAACCAAAAATAAATAAATAAATAATTAGTAAAAAAAAAATACCTAGGGTACATTCCCAAAAGATAACCTAGTACACAACAGAGACACTTGCTCAACTATGTTCATAGCAGCTTTCTTCATAATAGCCAGATACTGGAGATAACCCAGATGCTCCTCAAACAAACAATAGATAAAGAAAATGCGTTATATCTACACAGTAGAATACTATTCAGGTATGAAAAACTAATGGATGGAAATTGATGTCATCCTCAATTAGGTAACCACACCTAAAAAGACATGCAGTGTATGTACTTATTTATAAGTGGATATTAGCAATAAAATACAAAACACTCTCAGTGCATTCTATAGACCCAGAGATGCTACACAACAAGGAAGGCTCAAGAGAGAATGCATGCTTTTCACAAGGAGGGGGAGTAAAAGAGTAATAGGAGAAAGATGGAGGGAGGGCACTGTGTAAGAGAAGTATAGAAAAAGGAATGGGGAAGGGATTCAGTATCACATATGAGGTGAAACATAAAACAGGGTCACAGAGCCCAGAGAATAAATGGAAATCTACAGCAGACATGGTGTGTTTGTGTGTGTATCTGTTTATATGTCTCTGTGTGTATGCTTGTGTGTATCTGTTTGTATGTCTCTGTGTGTGCGCCTGTGTGTGTGCGTGTGTGTGTGCCTGTGTGTGTGTGTGTCTCTGTGTATGTGTGTGTTTGCTGAATGAGGTCCTCCTGAGGATGTATCAGACACCTGGGGTGGAAAAGTTCTCAGGACAAACACTGGTGACATTACCTGATACTCATAGCAGTGGGGATATAGAAGATGAAGAAGCTGCCTTCTATAGTCAGGTAGAAACTCCAGTAGAAGAATAAGGACACCAACACACAAGAGGACACAAATTTGTGACCCCAAATTTATCCTTCCTGCAAGAAAGGCAGGGACAAGATGGAACAGAGACTGAGAGAATGGGCATCCAACAAGAGGCCCAACTTTAGACCCATCTCACAGGCAAGTACAAGTCTCTGACACCATTAACGATAATTTGTTATGCTTGGAGACAGGAGAATAGCTTAACTTTCCTCTGATAGGTTCCACCAAGCACTGACTGAAGCAGATTTAGAAACCTACAGCCAAATATTGTGTTCAGAGGCTCTTATGGGACACTTGGCAGAATGACTGAGGGCCAGAAGAGGATAGCAACTACACAGGAATACCAGGAATCAAGTAAACTGAACCTCTCAGAGACTGAACTACCTACCTAAGATCATACATGAAGTAGTCCTAGGCCCCCACACATATGCTGCAGATATGTAGCTCAGTCTTCATTATGGGCCCCAAACATGGAGTGGGAGCTGTTTTTAAAGCTGTTGCCTATCTGTGGAATCAGCAGCCCTTTTCTAGACTCAGTAGGCAAATAGCAGGCTATCTTGTGGAGCAAGAGGGATAGAAAAATCAATCTTTAATATCAATAATAATAATAGGCCAATCGGCAGGGATGCTGGAGAGTAATGGCAAACCTCTCTGTATGGGACCCATTGTTTGCATCTGAGAATTGATAGCTCTTAAATCCTGCAATAATCGCCATTTTCCTGACTTTTTCTTAATAACAAATATGGGTGTATTCCAAGGTGATCTGGATGGTTTAATATGTCCTAATTGCAATTGTTCAAATACTAATTCGGCAGCAGCAATTAATTTTTCAGAGGATAGAGGCCATTGAGGAACACAAACAGGCTCCTCTGTTTTCCAAGTAATGGGTATTCCTCCCTCAATGGCCCCTAGGAAAAACCCAGACCCGTCCTGTTTTGTTTTTGTTTTGACAGTACTGGGTCAACTCGTCCTTGTAATTTTTTCCCAGACCTTTTCTAGGCATGTAGCCCATTTTCGCCATTATATCCTTAACTTGCAGGGAGTAAGCATTAGTCAGTCTCATGTCTAGACTTATCAAAACATCTCTGCCCCACAGTGTCACGGGAATGTCTATAACACAGGGAGTAATCTTTCCTGATCTCCCTTCTGTATCCTCCCATGTCAATTCTTTGGAGCTTATAAAAGGAGCCATTTCATACCCTAGACCACGTAGGGCCTGAGATGATGTTTGCATAGGCCACCTAGGTGGCCAGTCATGAGCAGAGATAATACTATGATCTGCTCCAGTGTCCAACAGGCCAAGGAATGATTGTCTCTCTACAGTCAATGTTAACATTGGATGATCACCCAGTTCCAATGAGATAAAGGCAAATCGGGAGCCTGTAGATCCTAAGCCCCTGTCCCCTCTGATTCTATTTTCAGCAGGAAAGCACTTATGCAAGCTAGGCGGAAGCAGCATTTGAGCGATTCTGTCTCCAGGGGAAATTGCAGTAATTCCCTAGGGGGAGGCTACCAGGACTTTTACTGTGCCTAAATAATCAGGGTCAATTACTCCGGGCACAATCTGTAAACCCTTCAGGGCAGAGGAGGAGCATCCCAACAATAGCCCAACTGTATCTTTAGGGAGGGGTCCTCTAAAATCTGTGTCTACAGGCTGCACTCCCATTTGGGGGGTTAGTACGAGTCTGGTGGTGGAGTGAAGGTCCAGTCCTGCGGAGCCTTTAGTGGCTCTCCTCGGTCCTTTGGGTGGCGAAGGAAAGGCCAAGGCCTCTGATTGTCCTGTCCCTGTCTGTCGCCCTGCAGTGCCCCATATATTTGAGGGCCCTGGGGACGTGGGCCCCGTTGTCTGTTTTTTGGCCGTGCACCACCACATCCTGTCGCTAGGGGTCGGCCATCCAAGTCCTTCACAGATCTACACTCATTTGCTCAATGACTTCCCTTCTTACACTGTGGACATAGTCCAGGCTGCTTAGGTCTATCACTAATTCTCCCCTTATTCCTTTCAGGACACTGTCTTCGATAATGCCCTTTATGGCCACATTTGAAACAGGTATCCGTGGTGGCAGTTTTTCCTAACTGTATCACAGCTGCCGCTAGGCCAGCATTAGTCAATGGTCCTCCCAGTTCCCTGCAGACTTTCATCCAAATTTCTAAACCTTTGTGTTAGTATGGGTTTATAGCAGTCCTACATTCTTTTGTACATTGCTCATACACTAGCTGCTTAATGAGAGGCATGGCTGTATCAGGGTCTCCGAAGATCTTGGTAGCAGCCTCTACCATGCAGGCTACAAAGTCTGAAAACAGCTCTGTGGGTCCTTGCAGAACCTTGGTAAGGTTCCCGAAGACTGCACCCCTATTAGGCAGTGCTTTCCATGCCTTGATGGCTATTTCATTAATTTGACTATATACTTGTTCTGGATAACCAGTCTGGTGCAGAGTGAATCTCCCTAGACCCAATAGCAATGTCAGCATCCCAATGTCTCTGAGGGTCTACTCCTGAGGCTAGATTAATGGTGGCCTGAGTATTAGCATATTCAAAAAGATAAGATTTCCAATCTAAGTATTGACCTGAGGAGAGGCAGGCTTTAGCCAGACTCCCCCAATCCCAAGAGGTGAGGCAATACCTAGCAATAGCCTCAACTTGAGCCACAACAAAAGCTGCACTCACCCCATAGGTTCTGACCGATTCTGCCAATTTCTTTATAGTCTTAAAGTCAACACGTTCATGATATCAATGCCCATTAGCATCCAGAAACACTGGAAAACTTAATCCCATCTCTTTCCACACCTCTGGGCAAAAGGAAGTAGCTTTTGTAGGCTTCACCATGCTTTTATATTGAGGGTTATACGGAGGTGCTGTTGGTATAACCGCTTTCTTGTCTAATTGTCCGCCTTGTTGCCATGTGGCACTAGCGTGTGGCCAGTCTGGATCATATCTCTCCCTCTCACACTGAGCAGACTCTTCCTCGAGATCAGCCTCATCATCCTCACTAAGCTCTGAATCATCTGACATTTCTAAGGTCAAGGCTTTTAAAGAAGAATATATCTTATTTGTTTCCTGGTTCTGATTATCCTCTTTTTTTTTATCTCTACCTTCTCTCTGTTCCTTTTATCTCCTTTTCTTTTCTTTTTTTCTTTCGAGAACTTTTCTCCCTCCGACATACTTTCTTGTTGCTCTGCAAGGACCCTCTGACCTGTCCTAATGGCTCTAACGGCTTCCTCACGTCGTTTATCCTCTAAGCAGGCACGAACCATTCGCCAAAGAGGTTTTGGTCAGGGCTTAAGCTTGCCCTCTGTGGCTTCTCTATCCCACACAAAGAAAAAAGGAAACAAAAAGAGGTACAAGCCCTATCCACAAAGGATCCATTGGAAACAACATTGCCATAGTTTACAAACCTTTCGGTTTCTATAGCAAGGCTTTCATCTTCTCTGCTTACCTCCAGAGAACCTTATGGTCCCTTATCCGGGAATTTACCGACGTCACCGTCCTGAACTTTCAGAGTTCTGAATCCACGAGATTGTCCTCGGGTCACCGCACAGGCCACCAATTGTCTTGCCTGCCTCGGCCAGCAAGGAAGACGCAACACGGTCGGATTCTTCTCAACAACCTTTATTGCAGGACCACCTCTTTGCTGATACGGGGACCTCGAGCGGCAAAGCACTCGCCTTATATACACAACAGGCTGTGGCTAATTGTCCTTCAGGGATTGGCGGAGAATGAATCACCTCACTAGCATGGTACCGTCCCGGCTAACTGACTCCAGGTGCAAAACCTGCGCATGCGCAGTACCGTTGTTCACCACAGGAGGGCGCCCTACAATCTCTCTTTAACCCTACTCTGAAAAACTACTCATATTACCAAGTCATGTGTTATTAGTTGCCAAAGAGAAAAGACAGTTGAAACCTAACTTTCTTCCTCTCTCTCTCTCTCTCTCTCTCTCTCTCTCCCTCTCTCTCCCTTTCTTTCTTTCTTTCTTTCTTTCTTTCTTTCTTTCTTTCTTTCCTTTGTAAAACTTTTATCCTGCTCCCTCAAGAAGTGGCCATTAATGGGGGCTTTATGAACCACTCCAAATACCTGAGATGATGGTGATGCCCCATTCTTTTTTTTTTTTTCAGAGCAGGGGACCAAACCCAGGGCCTTGTGCTTGCTAGGCAAGCGCTCTATCACTGAGCTAAATCCCCAGCCCCATGATGCCCCATTCTTGTGTAGGGTGTTTTCAGGAAAACACCTGTATTGGATTCATGACTGTCATTACTTTGTCACATCCAGAAGACCTAGTTTCACAGCACGTCTCCCCAAATTTTGTTCTTATATCATTTCTGACTCCCTCTTCAACAACAGTACCTGAGCCTTGGAGGATGTTGTGCTGGTTGAATTTAATGAACTTTCCATAAATCTACATATAATCTGGGAAGACTGAATCAGAGTAGAGGTATCTTCTCCATCACATTGTCTTGAAGGAAGTCTGTGGGTCATTTTCTTGTGATTAATGTAGAATGTCCCCTGTAATTGTAGGTGGTGGTCCTAGATGTTGGTACTCCAGGGTGGATGGGCCTCAATTGTATAAGAAAACAGGTTCAGCAAACCATGGGAGCAAGCACTGCCCCCCCCACTTCTCTCTCTCTCTCTCTCTCTCTCTCTCTCTCTCTCTCTGAGTGTGTGTGTGTATGTGCATGTGTGTATGTGTGTGTGTGTGTGTGTGTGTGTGTGTGTGTGTGTGTGTGTAAGTGATGATGCATATATGTAGAGGTGAGACTGCAATGTCTTAGAGTAGGTTTGATCCTCCTACCAAGATTGAGGGTCATCAGGCTTGGATGGAAAATGATCTTATGTGCTGCATCATCTAAATGGATGCTTTTTTACGAATTTCTTCTCATTAACATTCTTTTCATTCAAAAACATAAGTGTTTTTAATATTTCTGTCCCTTTCTAAATACATCAAACATTAGAAAGTATTAAGGAACACATAAGGCTGTGCATGTACTTTAGAGGTAGTGTGAGTTTGCTTCACACATGGAAGGCAGCTCTCTAACAGTGAAGACAAGCACAATATTTTAAGGCAAGTAAATAATTTTTAGTACAATCAATAATTGTATAAGACACCAGGGCCTGATGTCTTTATTCATTTGTGTCCAGAAGAAGCCAGTGTGTTTTTCCTGCTGTTTGAAATATTTCCAGAAGTTTATGTAAAGGTATAGATGTAGCAATCTTTGTCCAGAATATATGAAGATGTCTAATAACTCAACAGTAAAAGGACAGCGTGGACAATGGATTTCAAGACACTTCTCCAGAGATTTCCAAGTACTTCATTTATATATTCGAAGATGCCCAGCTAGAAGAACATAGCAACCAGAAAAGCAACAGCTTTTGGTCCAGCCCCTGTTCCAGTTGTTCAGGACACACATGAATATCGAGCTGCACATCTGCCACACATGTACTGGGAGGCCTGTCTCCAGCCCCTGTGTGTTCTTTTGCTGATGGTTCAGACACTGAGAGCCCAAAGTGTCAAGTCTAGTTAACTCTGCTGTATGGCCTATGGAGTTTCATTCCCCTTGAGGGCTGCAATCCTTCTTCTGAATCTTGTATATGAGTCCTTAACTTCTACCCACTGTTTAGCTGTGGATATCTGCATCAGTCTGAGTAAGCTGTTCAGTGGAGCCTCTCAGAGGACAGCCATGTTAAACACTTGTCTGCAGTTGTTACAATTGTTATAAAATACTCTGTTACAGAGTATTATGAAATGTCAAGGATTGGTGCTTGCCCACGGATGGGTATCAAGTTTGGCTAGTAATTAACTGGCCATTCCCTCAGTCTCTACTCTGTCATCAATTCCTGATTTTTTTCTATCAGTTTCTTTATATGGCAGATAAATTTGATGAGTGTTTGTAAACTGAACATTGCTGCTTCCCTGGTATAAAGCCTATTTTCCAAGTATTCTATCTAGTTGTTTTGTAGAGAGTTTGGTAGCTCAGTTCATAGAGCAGGGGAGTGCAGTTGAGAAATATATTTTATATGTTTATCATTTATGTAACATATAGTATAATATAACAATATATATTCATATATATTTATATGCTGAGTGTGTAGGTCAGTGGTAGAGCACTTGTGAAGTGTCTAAAAGTGCAAGAGCACATGTGAGACTGTAAAGGAACTGAGAAATAGCAACCTTCTATATTACTGTTTGAAGTATAAATATAAAATGGTTCAGTCTTAAGCACCTGCATGTGCACAGAACTTATAAATGACAAAAGGGAGGAACCCGAAGAAGTACAGTGTGATGAATAGGTAAACAAAGTGTGGCATATCAATACAATGGACTAGTTTCTAGCAATGACAAGACTTATTGATACTAATCCTAATACATTAATAAAAATGACAAACATTAAACTCTGTGAAAGAAGAAATTCTAATGACCAAAAAGGGGTTAATGTTATATTAGATGATTTCATTTCTATTAAATACCTAGAATGAAGTGGTTGGTGGTGACATATGCCTTTAATCGCATCACTCAGGCAGCAGAGGCATGCAGTTCTCCATGAGTTTAAGGCCAGTCTGGTCTACAGAGCTAGATTCAGGACAGCCAATGCTGCTACACACACATACACACACACACACACACACACACACACACACACACACACACACACACACACAAGCACGCACACGCACATGCACACACGCACCTTCATTCTGGAAATAACTCACTCACCCTCTCTCTCTCACTCACTCATTCAATCAAATCCAACAAATACCTCAAAAACCAGACACAAAAAAAATCAATCAATCAATAAGACAGTAGCAGCAACAACAAACGCTAGCAGAATGAGAAACCTGAAGTAGAAGTTAGATTGGGTTCCAGCCTGTTTCCTCATTAATCAAAGGGCCCCTCAGAAAACCATTTATATTATGGGCTATTGCAAAGGCACTGGTGCTGTACACAACCTGGTTTTAAGGTTCTATATTTGAAGTTCATACTTCTATCATCAATAGTTGGAAGTGGTACCTAAAAATTTAATAGGGGGTAGGCTGTGGAGGAATAAAGAGTAGCTTGTAATGGCCACAGGTTTTTTGGTGAAAGATAATTTTTTTTGAAAACCAATAGGGTGATAGGGGCATAATTTTAATAAAATACTAAGAAAGCACTAATAGATTGTATGCTTGTAAGTAATGAACTTAGCACATAAGTTTACTACATACATGTGAACCTATTATTATTGAAACATTATGGTTATTTCCTACGTGTGAATGATTTGCCTATGTATATGTGTGTGCACTGTGTGAATGTCCAGGCCTGTGAAGACATAAGAGGGGTCTAGATCACCTGGAATTAGATTTGAAGATGCTTTTGGGCTTCCATGTAGGTGTCGTTGTAGGTTGCAGGGTTTGTAGGTGACAGATATTGAGGATTACCTTTGCCCTCCAGTAGCAGACAGGGTACCTTCCAGTATTATGAACTCTGGTTAGTAGGGTGAAGAGTCTAGTTAGACCCCGGCTCAACCTCTCCCACTGTGATGACAGAAGTGTTACCATCAGAAATCAGTCCTGAACATCAGATTGTGTAGACCAACCAATAGTCTTGACACAAGCCTGTGACAGTTGAGGCTTCCTATAGGACCCTATGGTTAAGGACTCAGCAGTTTGTTACCCATTCCTGTTACTGGAGGTGAAATTGTGTGACACAAGATGTCTAGGTGGAGCCTTGTGTCCTCTGTTAGTTTGGCTCCATATATATTCCCTCTGTGCGCGCGCGCGCGCGCGCACACACACACACACACACACACACACACACACACACACAGATTTATATATATATATTTATATATTCACATATTCATATATATATTTATATATTCATATATTTAATTATTTTCATTTTTTAAAATTTGGCCACATATGTTAAACTGTTAAACTTGGCATTCATGCTTTTGTTGGCTGAGAGAAGTGTAGAAGAAACCTACAGGGTTTTTGGAATATGTGTATTATTGCCTTTTAAGGTGACTGGTAGTGACAGTAGTGGGAAAATAGATAAGTATAAAATAACATACATGTATTAAAAAATCATGCCTAGGAGAAAAGTATTGAGACAGAGGTCACAAAGTCCACATGGAAATGTAAAGAGAAGTGGCCTGGACATGCTTGGGGCGTTTTGAGACTGTCCATTCTAACAAGTGCTGGAGGACTCCTCCCCCCCATCCATGTACTTCCGCTTCCTGGAGCTGATGCGGGCATTCACCAAGATGGCGGTTGTGAGACTTGCTCCGTCTAGTCTGTCCAGTGTGGGTGGACCCCACATTAGCGGACTTCCAGAACAAGCCCGATCCTTAAGGGCTTTGTGGTCTCACGGGGCTGTCTGTCAGAACCAGCAACTGCAGGATGGAGCTGCGGTCATCTCCACAAGGACTTCATCTTCTCAAGAGGTAAAGGGGCAGCGCGCAAGTCTGGAGTTTAGGAAGGAAGGATTTGGCCTGTGATACACAAGGAGCAAAGGCAGCCCTCACATACATCCCCTGTTTTCCTGCCTCATTACAAACAGCTCTGGAGCATCACATAAATCAGTCATCAACCTTTCTACAAGGGCTCACAGAAGACATCTGAAGCAGATGACACCGTCTCTGGCAAGGTAACTTACTACTTCTGAGATAGAATCTCACTTTGTGGGCAGCCTGGTCTACAGAGAAACCCTGGCTCAAAACACCAAACCAAAGCAAAACCCCAAAACATTAACAGAGCCCAGGCAATCTCACAAGTCTCTGCAGCACCATTTGCCAAACAGCAAGTCAAGGCGTTCTGCTGGTCTCCCTAGCTGCTTGTCTCTCTTCAGGATCCCTAAGCATCCTTTTCATGATGGGTACCAGGTGACCCATGATTTGAAGACAGAGCCCAAGCCTGGGGACTCCTGAGTCTATACCTGCTGAATGCTCTTAGTCATATGAGACCTCCACCCTGTGGGACAGCAGCTCCTACGCCTTAATGAAACTACCTAATTTTATTTTTATGTATAACTTAAGTTGTGTAAACATACAAAAAGGTACACAGATACAGACACACACATGCACGTGGGCAAACACACACACACACACACACACACACACACACACACACACACAATTGTTTTGCCTCTGTGTATTTTCTGTGTACCATGTGTGGTAGAACCTGGTGCTGGTTCCCCAGCAGACAGTTGTGAGCTGCCCTGTGTGTCTTAGCAATCAGAACTGAGTGTTATTCAAACCAAAACTAGAGCTGGTCACTGCCAAGCCCCCTATCTAGATTTTTTTTTTGTTTTTCCTGTTTTTGTTATTTTTGTTCTTTTTTCTTTTTTATTGGATATTTTATGTATTTACATTTCAAATGTTATCCCCTTTCTTGCCTCTCCCATCCCCCCTCCACAACCCCTGATTCTATGAAGACTTTCTTAATATATAGCGCATTAATGTTAATAGACAGCACTGGAAAATTAATCATAAGACAAATTGTCAACTTTAGGGCAATATCAATAATGAATATTAGATTAACATTACCTGTTTGCTAATGGATAAAAGACATATTGAACAGGAACTGTGACCATGTTCCCCTCACAGAAGGGGAGTGAGGACCTTCTGTTCTGTTGATTTTGCACTGATATACATGTGAAGGTCAGAGATTCCCATTGTCTTCCTCTCAGTTTCTTGTCCCCCACATATGTGGAGCTAAGTGTGTACTGGTCAGAGGACAGAGCCAACTGACAGTTCTGTTCTGCCACATTGTGGCTTCTGAGGACTGAACTCAGGTCATCAGGCCTCCCTGTGGGTTCCACCCCTGGTCCCTCTGTTCTGGAGACAAACCTCACTCACCCACATCCCTGGTGTGATTGATTTACTACTTTGGAGTGCACTGATATTCACACTTGCAGGCAAGTAGCTTTGGGATCCCCTTATCCCCACATCTACAGTCGGGTTTTCAAGGCAAAAGTTTTACCAATTGAGCTTTACCAACCACCAGAGCCCTTCATTATTTTCTTGGGGGGGATTTTTATTTGATATTTTTCATTTCCATTTCAAATGTTATCCCCTTTCCTAGTTTGCCATCCATGAACCCCTATTTCATCGCCCCTCCCCCTGAGGGTTTTCCCCCACCCATATACTCACCCCTTCCTACCTCCCTGTCTTAGCATTCCCTTACATTGTGGAGAGGATAGAGCCTTGGCAAGACCAAGGGCTTCTCCTCCCATTGGTGCTCAACAAGGCCGTCCTCTGCTACATATGCACCTGAAGACATGGGTCTGTCAGTGTACTCTGTAGATGGCGGGACATCTGGGTTCTTTCCAGCCCTGGCAATTACAAGTAAGGGTGCTATGAATGTAACTGAGTATGTGTCCTTGTTATATGTTGGCGCCCCTTTTGGGTATATGCCCAGGAGGCTGTATAGCTAGGTCCTCAGGTAGTACTATGTCCGAATTCTGAGGAACTTACAAACTAATTTCCAGAGTTGCAATCCCACCTACAGTGGAGGAGTGTTCCTCTTTTCTCCTCATCCTCGTCAACATTTGTTGTCACCTTAGATTTTGTTCTTAGCCATTCTGACTGGAGTGGGGTCAAATCTCAGCATTTTCTTAGTTTGATTTTTGCTGATGATTAAGGATGTTTAATAGTTCCTTAGGTACTTCAGGGCCATTTGATATTCCTCAGTTTAGAATTCTTTGTTTAGCTCTGCACCTCATTTTGTACTAGAGTTATTTGATTCTCTGCAGTCAAAACTTCTGAGTTTCTTTGTACACATTGCATATTAGCCTTCTATACTCTGTCTTCTCCTTCACCTTCTTCTTAGTCGTTGTCTTCGTTGTCTTCATCGTTGTCGTCTCTTCCTACCCCTCCTTCTCCTCTTCACCCTCCCCTCTCCCCCCTCCCCCCGCTTCCTGTGATCCTCGTCCTCCTCCTAATCCTCCTCCTCCTAATCCTCCTCCTCCTCCTCCTCCTCCTCCTAATCTTCCTCCTCCTCCTCCTCCTCCTCCTCCTCCTACTCCTCCTCAGTCTTCTTTGTCTTCGTCTTCTTCCTAGAAGTTGTCGGCTTCGTCGGCTTCTTAGGCTTTGTTGGCTCCTTGGCTTCGGCTTCTTTTGCTTCTTTCCCTTCTTCTTGGCTTTGTCTTCGCCTTCTTCTTTCACTTCTTCTTTCCCTTCTTCTTCGGCTTCAGCTTCAGTTTCGGCTTCGACTTAGGCAGCTTCGGCCCCATCGGCTTCAGCGGCATCGGCTTCGTGGGCACTGGCTTGGTCGGCATCGACTTCCGGCACATCAGCTTAGGCCGCATCAGCTTCGACAGCTTCTTTGGCAGCCTCGGCCTCGCCTTCAGCTTAGGCTTTGTCTTCGGCTTTGGCCTCGGCCTCGGCCTCTGCCTCGGCTTTGGCTTCAGCTTCGGCTTCGGCTTCGGCTTTGGCTTCGGCGTTGGCTTCTTGGTCAGCTTCGGGTTCGGTGGTTTCAGCATCGACTTCGTTGGCTTCGGCGGCTTCAGCCGCATCGACAGCTTCGGTGTCGATTTCTTCGGCTGTGGCTTGGCCTGCTGCATCAGGTGCTGCTTTGGCTGCATCTTCTGCTTCTGCTTAGGTTGCTCCTGCTGCTGCTGCTACTGCTGCTCCTCCTCCTGCTCCTCCTCCCCCTCCTTTAACTTTTTCTTATTTTTCTTCTTCTTTTATATTGGATATATTTCTTTATTTAACATTTCAAATGTTATTCCCTTTCCCAGTTTCCTGTCCATAAACACCCAATGCCCTCCCCCTTCCCTGTAAGGGTCTCCCTCCACGAATCCACCCCCTTACAACCCACCCCTACATTCCCCTGAGCTGGGGGTCCAACCAGGTTAGGACCAAGGGCTTCCCCTTCCACTGGTGACCAACAAGTGTATTCTCTGATACATATACAGTTGGAGCCCTGGGTCCATATATAGTCTTTGGGTAGTGGTTTAGTCCCTGGCAATCTCTGGCATTGTTGTTCTTATGGGGTTGCAAGCACGTTCAGCTCTTTCAGTCCTTTCTCTAATTCGTGAAAGGGGGTCCTGTTCTCAGTTCAGTAGTTTGCTGCTAGTGTTCACCTCTGCATTTCACATGCTCTGGTTGTGTCTCTCAGGGGACATCTATATCCGGTTCCTGTCATCACACACTTCTTAGCTTCATCAGTCTAATCTAGTTTTGGTGGCTGTATATGTATGGGCCACATGTGGGCCAGGCTCTGAATGGCTGTTCCTTCAGTCTCTGCTCTAAACTTTGCCTCCTCCTATGGATATTTTTGTTATCCCATTTTAAGAAGGAATGGAAGCATCTGTATTTTATTCATTGTTTCTTTTTTTTAGCTTCATGTGGTCTGTGGATTGCATCTAGAGTAATTCAAGGTTTTGTTCTAATAGCCACTTATCAATGAGTGCATGCCATGTGTGTTTTTCTGTGATTGGGTTACCTCACTCAGGATGATATTTTCCAGTTCCAACCATTTGCCTATAAATTTCATGAAGTCATTGTTTTTGATTGCTGAGTAGTACTCCATTGTGTAGATGTACCACATTTTCTGGATCCATTCCTCTGTTGAAGGGCATCTGGGTTCTTTCCAGCTTCTGGCTATTATAAATAAGGCTGCGATGAACATAGTGGAGCACGTGTCTCTTTTATATGTTGAGGCATCTTTTGGGTATATGCCCAAGAGAGGTATAGCTGGATCCTCAGGCAGTTCAATGTCCAATTTTCTGAGGAACCTCCAGACTGATATCCAGAATGGTTTTACCAGTCTGCAATCCCACCAACAATGGAGGAGTGTTCCTCTTTCTCCGCATCCTCGCCAGCATCTGCTGTCACCTGAGTTTTTGATCTTAGCCATTCTCACTGGTGTGAGGTGAAATCTCAGGGTTGTTTTGATTTGCATTTCCCTTATGACTAAAGATGTTGAACATTTCTTTAGGTGTTTCTCAGCCCTTCGGCATTCCTCAGCTGTGAATTCTTTGTTTAGCTCTGAACCCCATGTTTTAATAGTGTTATTTGTCTCCCTGCGGTCTAACTTCTTGAGTTCTTTGTATATTTTGGATATAAGGCCTCTATCTGCTGTAGGATTGGTAAAGATCTTTTCCCAATCTGTTGGTTGCCGTTTTGTCCTAACCACAGGGTCCTTTGCCTTACAGAAGCTTTGCAGTTTTATGACATCCCATTTGTCCATTCTTGATCTTAGAGCATAAGCCATTGGTGTTTTGTTCAGGAAATTTTTTCCAGTGCCCATGTGTTCCAGATGCTTCCCTAGTTTTTCTTCTATTAGTTTGCGTGTATTAGGTTTGATGTGGAGGTCCTTGATCCACTTGGACTTAAGCTTTGTACAGGGTGATAAGCATGGATCGATCTGCATTCTTCTACATGTTGACCTCCAGTTGAACCAGCACCATTTGCTGAAAATGCTATCTTTTTTCCATTTGATGGTTTTGGCTCCTTTGTCAAAAATCAAGTGACCATAGGCATGTGGGTTCATTTCTGGGTCTTCAATTCTATTCCATTGGTCTATCTGTCTGTTCTGTACCAATACCATGCAGTTTTTATCACTATTACTCTGTAATACTGCTTGAGTTCAGGGATAGTGATTCCCCCTGAAGTCCTTTTATTGTTGAGGATACTTTTAGCTATCCTGGGTTTTTTGTTATTCCAGATGAATTTGCAAATTGTTCTGTCTAACTCTTTGAAGAACTGGATTGGCATTTTGATGGGGATTGCATTGAATCTGTAGATCGCTTTTGGTAAAATGGCCATTTTTACTATATTAATCCTGGCAATCCATGAGCATGGGAGATCGTTCCATCTTCTGAGGTCTTCTTCAGTTTCTTTCTTCAGTGTCTTGAAGTTCTTATTGTACAGATCTTTTACTTGCTTTGTTAAAGTCACACCGAGGTACTTTATATTATTTGGGTCTATTATGAAGGGTGTCGTTTCCCTAATTCCTTTCTCGGCTTGTTTCTCTTTTGTGTAGAGGAAGGCTACTGATTTATTTGAGTTAATTTTATACCCAGCCACTTTACTGAAGTTGTTTATCAGCTTTAGTAGTTCTCTGGTGGAACTTTTGGGATCACTTAAATAAACTATCATATCATCTGCAAATAGTGATATTTTGACTTCTTCTTTTCCGATCTGTATCCCCTTGACCAAATCCTTTTGTTGTCTGATTGCTCTGACTAGAACTTCAAGAACTATATTTAATAAGTATTGAGAGAGTGGGCAGCCTTGTCTAGTCCCTGATTTTAGTGGGATTGCTTCAAGTTTCTCTCCATTTAGTTTAATGTTAGCAACTGGTTTGCTGTATATGGCTTTTACTATGTTTAGGTATGGGCCTTGAATTCCTATTCTTTCCATGACTTTTATCATGAAGGGGTGTTGAATTTTGTCAAATGCTTTCTCAGCATCTAATGAAATGATCATGTGGTTTTTGTTCTGTCAGTTTGTTTATATAATGGATCACGTTGATGGTTTTCCGTATATTAAACCATCCCTGCATGCCTGGGATGAAGCCTACTTGATCATGGTGGATGATTGTTTTGATGTGCTCTTGGATTCGGTTTGTCAGAATTTTATTGAGTATTTTTGCGTCGATATTCATAAGGGAAATTGTTCTGAGGTTATCTTTCTTTGTTGGGTCTTTGTGTGGTTTAGGTATAAGAGTAATTGTGGCTTCATAGAAGGAATTCGGGAGTGATCCATCTGTTTCAATTTTGTGGAATAGTTTGGATAATATTGGTATGAGTTCTTCTATGAAGGTTTGATAGAATTCTGCACTAAACCCATCTGGACCTGGGCTGTTTTTGGTTGGGAGACCCTTAATGACTGCTTCTATCTCCTTTGGAGTTATGGGGTTGTTTAACTGGTTTATCTGTTCCTGATTTAACTTCGGTACCTGATATTTGTCTAGGAACTTGTCCATTTCCTGTAGATTTTCAAGTTTAGTTGAATATAGGCTTTTATAGTAAGATCTGATGATTTTTTGAATTTCCTCTGAATCTGTAGTTATGTCTCCCTTTTCATTTCTGATTTTGTTAATTTAGACACACTCTCAGTGTCCTCTCGTTAGTCTGGCTAAGGGTTTATCTATCTTGTTGATTTTCTCAAAGAACCAACTTTTGGTTCTGTGGATACTTTCTATGGTCCTTTTTGTTTCTACTTGGTTGATTTCAGCTCTGAGTTTGATTATTTCCTGCCTTCTACTCCTCCTGGGTGTATTTGCTTCTTTTTGCTCTAGAGCTTTTAGGTGTGCTGTCAAGCTGCTGACATATGCTCTTTCCTGTTTCTTTCTGCAGGCACTCAGCGCTATGAGTTTTCCTCTTAGCACAGCTTTCATTGTGTCCCATAAGTTTGGGTATGTTGTATCTTCATTTTCATTAAATTCTAAAAAGTTTTTAATTTCTTTCTTTATTTCTTCCTTGACTAGGTTATCATTGAGTAGAGCATTGTTCAATTTCCACGTATATGTGGTCATTCTTCCCTTATTGTTTTTGAAGACCAGTTTTAGGCCGTGGTGGTCTGATAGCACACATGGGATTATTTCTATCTTTCTGTACCTGTTGAGGCCCGTTTTTTGACCAACTATATGGTCAATTTTGGAGAAAGTACCATGAGGAGCTGAGAAGAAGGTATATCCTTTTGCTTTAGGATAGAATGTTCTATAAATATCTGTTAAGTCCATTTGGCTCATGACTTCTCTTAGTCTGTCTACGTCTCTGTGTAATTTCTGTTTCCATGATCAGTCCATTGATGAGAGTGGGGCGTTGAAATCTCCCTTTATTATTGTGTGAGGTACAATGTGTGTTTTGAGCTTTAGTAAGGTTTCTTTTACGTATGTAGGTGCCCTTGTATTTGGGGCATAGTTATTTAGGATTGAGAGTTCATCTTGGTGGATTTTTCCTTTGATGAATATGAAGTGTCCTTCCTTATCTTTTTTGATGACTTTTAATTGAAAATTGATTTTTTTTGATATTAGAATGGCTACTCCAGCTTGCTTCTTCTGACCATTTGCTTGGAAAGTTGTTTTCCAGCCTTTCACTCTGAGGTAGTGTCTGTCTTTGTCTCTGAGGTGTGTTTCCTGTAGGCAGCAGAATACAGGGTCCTCGTTGCGTATCCAGTTTGTTAATCTATTTCTTTTTATTTGGGAGTTGTGGCCATTGATGTTGAGAGATATTAAGGAATAGTGATTATTGCTTCCTGTTATATTCATATTTGGATGTGAGGTTATGTTTGTGTGCTTTTCTTCTCTTTGTTTTGTTGCCAAGACGATTAGTTTCTTGCTTCTTCTAGGGTATAGCTTGCCTCCTTATGTTGGGCTTTACCCTTTATTATCCTTTGTAGTGCTGGATTTGTAGAAAGATATTGTGTAAATTTGGTTTTGTCATGGAATATCTTGGTTTCTCCATCTATGTTAATTGAGAGTTTTGCAGGATACAGTAACCTGGGCTGGCACTTGTGTTCTCTTAGGGTCTGTATGACATCTGTCCAGGATCTTCTGGCCTTCATAGTTTCTGGCGAAAAGTCTGGTGTGATTCTGATAGGTCTGCCTTTATATGTTACTTGACCTTTTCCCCTTACTGCTTTTAATATTCTTTCTTTATTTTGTGCGTTTGGTGTTTTGACTATTATGTGATAGGAGGTGTTTCTTTTCTGGTCCAATCTATTTGGAGTTCTGTAGGCTTCTTGTATGCCTATGGGTATCTCTTTTTTTAGGGTAGGGAAGTTTTCTTCTATGATTTTGTTGAAGATATTTACTGGTCCTTTGAGCTGGGAGCCTTCACTCTCTTCTATACCTATTATCCTTAGGTTTGATCTTCTCATTGAGTTCTGGATTTCCTGTATGTTTTGGACCAGTAGCTTTTTCCGCTTTACATTATCTTTGACAGTTGAGTCAATGATTTCTAGGGAATCTTCTGCTCCCAAGATTCTCTCTTCCATCTCTTGTATTCTGTTGGTGAGGCTTCTATTTACAGCTCCTTGTCTCTTTTTTTGATTTTCTATATCCAGGGTTGTTTCCATGTGTTCTTTCTTGATTGCTTCTATTTCCATTTTTAATTCCTTCAACTGTTTGATTGTGTTTTCCTGGAATTCTTTCAGGCATTTTTGCGATTCCTCTCTGTAGGCTTCTACTTGTTCTCTAAGGGAGTTCTTCACGTCTTTCTTGAAGTCCTCCAGCATCATGATCAAATATGATTTTGAAACTAGATCTTGCTTTTCTGGTGTGTTTGGATATTCCATGTTTATTTTGGTGGGAGAATTGGGCTCCGATGATGGCATGTAGTCTTGGTTTCTGTTGCTTGGGTTCCTGCACTTGCCTCCCGCCATCATATTATCTCTAGTGTTACTTTTTTCTGCTATTTCTGACAGTGGCTAGACTGTCCTATAAGCCTGTGTGTCAGGAGTGCTGTAGACCAGTTTTCCTGTTTTCTTTCAGCCAGTTATGGGGACAGAGTTTTCTGCTTTCGGGCGTGTAGTTTTTCCTCTCTATAGGTCTTCAGCTGTTCCTGTGGGCCTGTGTCTTGAGTTCAGCAGGCAGGTCACTTGCAGGGGAAAAGTTGGTCCTACCTGAGGTTCCGAGGCTCAAGTGTGCTCGTGGGGTACTGCCTAAGTCCTCTCCGCGGCGGCAGCAACCGAGGAGATCTGCGCCGCTCTTTCCGGGAGCCTCCGTGCACCAGGGTTCCAGATGGCGTTTGGTGTTTTCCTCTGGCGTCTGGATGTGTGCAGAGTGCAGTCTCTTCTGGTTTCCCAGGTGTGTCTGCCTCTCTGTAGTTTTAGCTCTCCCTCCCACGGGATTTGGGTGCAGAGAACTGTTTATCTGGTCTGTTTCCTCAACTTGAGTATTTCTTATTTACATTTCAATTGTTATTACCTTTCCTGGTTTCCAAGCAAACATCCCCCTAACCCCTTCCCCTCCCCTTCTATATGGGTGTTCCCCTTTCCATCCTCCTCACCTTACAACCCTCCCCACAACAATCCTGTTCACTGGGCATTAGGTCTTGGCAGCACCAAGGGCTTCCCCTTCCACCGGTGCCCTACTACATTGCTACCTATGCAGTTGGAGACCAGGGTCAGTCCATGTATAGTCTTTGGGTAGTGGCTTAGTGGTTGATGGTTTAGTCTCTGGGAGCTCTGGAGGGTCTGGATGGTTGATGTTGTTGTTATTCCTATGGGATTGAAAGCCCCTTCAGCTCCTTCAGTCTGTTTTATTTTTCTTCTTTTTAATTGGATATATTTATTTATGTTCAAATGTACATTCCTTTCCCATTTTCCTGTCCGTAAGCCTCCTATCCCCTCCTCCTTCATCATAACTGTGGCCATCCCATTCACTCCCCCTTTCTATGCCCCCGACATTTCCCTGCTCTGGGGTCCATCCTTGGCAGGACCAAGGACTTCCCCTTCCACTGGTGCCCAAAAATGATATTCCAACTCTGCAGCATATGCAGTTGGAGTCCTGGGACAGTCTATGTAAAGTCTTTGGGTAGTGATTTAGTCCCTGGAAGCTCTGGATGGTAGGCCTTGATATTGTTATGAGGTTTCAAGAACCTTCAGATCTTTCAGTCCCTTCTGTAATTTCCCCAAGGGTGCCCCATTCTCAGTTGAGTAGGTTGCTGCTAGTGTTTACCTATGTATTTGACATGCTCAGCTCGTGTCTCTCAGGAGAGACCTATATCCGGTTCCTGTCATCATGCTCTTCTTAGCTTCATCAGTCTCACCTAGTTTTGGTGGCTCTCTCTCTCTCTCTCTCTCTCTCTCTCTCTCTCTCTGTGTGTGTGTGAGTATTTCTGTATATTTATATATATATATATATATATATATATATATATATATATATATATGGGGCACATGTTGGGCAGGCTCTGAATGGCCGTTTCTTGAGTGTCTGCTGTAAAGTTTGCCTCCGTATACCCTCCTATGAATATTTTTGTTCCCCATTTTAAGAAGGATTGCAAGCATCTGAATTTTGGTCATCCTTCTTGAACTTCATGGAGTCTGGGGATTGCATCTTGGGTAATTTGAGCTTTTGGGCTAACATACAATTATCACTGAGTGTAGACCATGTGTGTTTTCCTGTGAATGGGTTAACTCACTCAGGTTGACATTTTCCAGTTCCATCCATTTGCCTCTGAATTTCATGAAATCATATAGTTGAGTAGTACTCCATTGTGTAGATGTACCACATTTTCTGTATCCATTCCTCTGTTGAAGGGCATCTGGGTTCTTTCCAGCTTCTGGCTATTATAAATAAGTCTGCTATGAACATAGTGGAGCATGTGTCCTTGTTATATGTTGGAGCACCATTTGGGTCTTTGCCCAGGAGAGGTGTAGCTGGGTCCTCAGGTAGTGGAATGTTCAATTTTCTGAGGAACCTCCAGACTGATTTCCAAATTGGTTGTACCAGTTTGCAATCCTACCAACAATGGAGGAGTGTTCCTCTTTCTCCACATCCTCACCAGCATCTACTGTCACCTGAGATTTTATCCTAGCCATTCTGACTAGTGTGAGGTGAAATTGTAGGGTTGTTTTGATTTGCATTGCCCTGATGACTAAGGATGTTGAACATTTCCTAAGGTGCTTCTCACCCATTCGATATTCCTCACCTTTGAATTTTTGTTTAGCTCTGTACCCCAGTTTTTGATAGTGTTATTTGGCTCTCTGGAACATAGGTTCTTGAGTTCTTTCTATATTTTTGATATTAGCCCTGTATCAGATGTAGTATTAGTAAAGATCTTTTCCCAATTTGTCGATTTCTATTTTGTCCTAACAACAGTGTCCTTTGCCTCATAGAAGCTTTGTAGTTTTATGAGATCCCATTTGTTGATTCTTGATCTTAGAGCATAAACCATTGGTGTTTTGTTCAGGAAATTTTTCCCAGTTCTCACGTGTTTGAGACAGTTCCCTACTTTTTCTTCTGTTACTTTCAGTGCATGTGGTTTGATTTGGAGGTCCTTGATCCATGTGGACTTAAGGTTTGTATAGGGAGATAAGAATGGACCCAAAGCCCTTGGTCCTCCGAAGGTTGGACTCCCAGTGCAGGGGTATGTGGGGGGGCAGTAAGGGGAATGTATGGGGTAATACCCATATGGGGGAGGATATTGGAGGGGATGGGGGCAGATGGACCGGAAACTGGGAAGGGGAATAACTTTTAAAATGTAAATAAAGAAACATATCTAATAAAAGATTAAAAAAAAGAACGTAACTATTTGCATTCTTCTACATGCTGTCCTCCATTGATCTAGAACCATATGTTGAAAACGCTTTTTTTCCATTGGATGATTTTAGCTCCTTTTTCAAAGATTAAGTGACCAACGGTGTGTGGAAACATTTCTGGATTTTCAGTTTTATTTCGCTGATCTATCTGCAGGTCTCTGTACCAATACCATACAGTTTTTATGACTATTGCTCTGTAATACTGTTTGTGGTGAGGGATGGTGATTCCCCAGGAAGTTCTTTCATTGTTGAGTATAGTTTTTGCTATTCTTGTTTTTTTGTTCTTTCAACGGGCCTCTGTGTCAGCACTCAGGTGGAATTGTTTTCCTGTTTTCTTTCAGCCATTTCTGGGAAGAGGTGCTCTGCTCTCAGGTATGGAGGTGCTCCTGGTGACTGTCTTTGAGCTCTTGGCACAGGTAGGAATTGGAAGGATCCCCCACCCCCGACTGCTCCTATGTCCCTGCACCCAGCAGGCAGAGATGACACTAGACCATTCCCTCTTAGGCTGGGAATGTGAGCAGAGGGTAGTCTCCTTTGATTTCTCAGGAGTGTCCTCACTTCTGAGGGTCCAGCTCTCTCCCCCACAGGATTTGGGAGCAGGGAGCTGTTTGACTCATTCAGTTCAGTTCTGGGCACCGACCAGAACTGCAGGTACCTGCTGCTAACAGTTCCTATATTACTGTGTCCAGAGGAACTATGCAGTTTCCTGTCTGACCAGGGATGTGGGCAGAGGTGAGCAGAAGTGTCCTGCGGTTTCAGGATGTTCTGCACTTCTCAGTTTTCAGCTCTCTTCCCCACGGGATTTGAGATTAGGGATCTACACTCTCATTCTCATTTCCTATTTTTTTTGCTTGAAGGAGAATTGATGATACACCAGCATATTTTCTGAAGTCCATATGCTTCTTGATCATTTTGTTATTTTAGGGTGTTAATTAGTTGTTAAGGTAGAGCTTCATGTAAATAATGCAAGAATGAATTATATTTTGAAAATATTCTTTTGCTTATTGAATATTTTCTTTAAAACTCTGATTTGTCCAACTTTACTTTTTCATTCTGTCAGTCCATTTATTCCCCACATGTAACTTAAATATCTATTGTGTATAATACACATTCTAATATATCTCAAGATCTTCCCATTCCTCAACCTTTACATTCCTCTGCCCAGTCAAGCTTCCTTACATTATATGAATGTAAATATAACATGAAATGAACTTTGCTATTTGGAAACCTCGTTTCTTTTTGCTGAAACCTTTTGGACTCTCATGTATAGGAGATTGGATGCCATAGGTTATCTCCTTGTACTTATATTTACCCAATTTGTTGTAAGTCCAGGGACACATCGACCATTTTACCACAAAGCCTGAGGTCCTGCTTTACTACCTTTTAGCCCCTGTGTTACCATGGATACTTTATCTATTACCTAAGCAGTATGTGGTGATCCTAATGGCAGCAAATATGGAAACCTTAATCGTGGGTGTAAAAAAATGAAATTTGAAAATGAAAAGAGTCAAAGTATTGGTGACTGGGGGTTTCAATTTTTCATTTGTTGCTAAAATTTACGGAGATACAAATAGTCTGTAGATCTGCATCTGTAGGTCATGCCTATGTTGTGTCAGTCATCTAGCATAAGACCCACAACATGTCAGTCACCCACAAGTCATACAGGTTATCAAAAATCTGTCCCTAAAACCTACATAGCCTGTTAATTATCCAAAGGAAAAGCCCACAGCCTGGCAACCATCCATAAGAATTGCCCATGTCCTGTCAGTCATCCACTGGAAACCCCCTCATCCTGTCAATCATCTATCAGCAACTCACAAAACCTGTCAGTCACCCAGAAGAAATTATCAGAGTCTGTCAATCAGACCTAACAAATGGCCATAGTCTATTAATCACCCACAGGACATGCCCACAAAGTTATATACAAACCCTTCAGAGCCTGTTAGTCATTCATTAGAAACTCCCATAGCCTCTCATTCAATGGAGAGACCCACAGCTTGTCAGTCTTTCATAACATATCTTAGAGCCTGTCAATTATTCATAGGTAGAGTCAACAGCCTGTCTCTCAACCGTAGGAAACACATACCAACTTTGTCACTTGTCCAAAGTACAAGCCCACACTATGTCAGTCATTCACAGGAAATACCCACACCCTGTCCATCATTCATAAGAAACACCCAACGCCTGTCAACCATACATAGTACACATCTACAATTGTTCAATATGCATAGCAAACATGCACAGCCTTCCAGTCAGTCATCCATATTAGCTGACTGCTACCTGCATATCATCCATAGAAAGTACCCACAACCTGTCAGGCATTCATAGGAAACACCTACAACATGTCAATCATCCGTAGGAAGGAGTTACAGCCTGATTGTCACCTACATGGCAGACCCCCAACCTGGCAACCATCTGTGGGAAAAACCTGCAGCCTATCAAACACCCATAGGAATTGCCCACAGCCTTAGAACCATTTCTAAAAAATGCCCATATCCTCTGAAAATCCACAGAGAAAGTCAACAGCCTTTCAGTCATCTATTGGAAACACACACAGTCTGTTAGTCATCTAGAGGACACACACATTGCTTGAGAGTCATCCATAGGAAAAACTAAGTGCATGCCATGCATGCATAGGAAATGACCACAGCAAGCCAATTGTGCATAGGAATTTCCAATAGTCTGTCAGTTATCAAGAGAAAATTCACACAGTCTGTCAATTATACAAAGTAAATATCAACAGTATTCAATTAAATATTAAACATAGAAATGTTCAAAAACCCACAACCCCCACACACTCACAACATAAATAGGGACATGATAAACCTGGGAGACAGCACACAATAAATCATGCTGATAGCAAAGATCCATCTCTGCCTCCGGCTCCTCCTCCTACATCATTCAGGCCTCAGGTTTGCCATGCAGAGCCGATCCTGTTACCATGCCTGCTTGAAATCAAATGGGGAGATGTTTGTGATGAGGAACTTCATCAATTTATTCTAATAGCTTTATAAAAATCATGTAGTGAAGGAAGCGCAGGATTTTGTTTCTGTTGACAGCACATTTTCAGAAGGGTTTAGTCCACGGTTTTTCTGCATACGGTAGCTAATTCTTCAGAGCTCCTGATAAAGCAGAAAAGTGTGAAAACAAGGCCCTGCCTTGTGTGTCCATTCAAGAGTCCAACCTCACCTTATTTCAATTATATTGACAATAGCAACAAGAAACGTCAGAAAAATGAAAGGAAATGCCTCATTGTGAATATGATCACAGTTTACCAAGGATATAAACACAAATGTTTACACAATATGAACATAGAATTAATATTTATTTAATAAATCCCAGTGAGAGGTTTACAGCGTGCCTCAATTGTTTACATTCCTGAATGAAAGACACACACACACACACACACACACACACGCACACAAACACACACACACCTACACACACACACCCCTACACAAAGGGAGTATAAATTAGTCATAGGAGGGAATACAAAGTGTGAAGCAGAGACTGAAGGAAAGGCCATCCAGAGAGTGCAACGTAAGGGGATCCATCCCACATGCAGTCACCAAACTCAGGCACTCTTGGGGATGCCAAGAGGTGCATGCTGACAGGAGCCTGATATAGGTGTCATCTGAGAGGCTCTGCCAGAGCCTGAGAAATTTAGAGGCAATGTTCTCAACAAACCATTGGACTGAGAAGTGGGACCACAATGGAGGAGTTAGAGAAAGGACCCCATAGGAAGAAAAACAATGTCAACCAACCAGATACCGCAGAGCATCCAGGGACTAAAGCTCCAAGTAAAGCATACACATGGAGCAACCCCTGGCTCCAGCAGAATATGGAGCAGAAGATGGACCTTGTTGGGCATCAATGGGAAGGGAGGCCTGTGGTCCTGTGAAGACACAATGCCCCAGTGAAGGAGAATGCCAGGGCAGGGAAGCAGGTGGGAGTGGGTGGGAGGGTGGGGAGTGCCCTTGTGGAGGCATGGTGTGGGGTGATGTGATGGGCTGAGGTTTTCTGGAGGGGAATCATTTCATATGTAAATAAAAAATCTTACGAATGAAATGAAAAAGAGTAGAGGGCTATTCCTATAAAAACTGGAAATCAATGGAACTAAATATTTTCTGAGGGCAGTTTAAAGAAGAAAATGTCTGTGGAAATTTAGAAGATGGTAAGTGACCTCAAAACATTCCATGTTCTATGTTGAAGAGAATTTTGTCTTCTGAATTCTAAAACTGACTCTTTTTCCATTCTTAATCCTGTAGGAGAGCGAGGTCCACCTAATTCCTACTCTTTCATGCTTACTGATCAAGAAAATAGTTCTCTCCTTCTAAATTCACTGTTTATGAGTCTAGAACTTCTTTGTTGTTACTTTGGTTGCAACAATTGCATCCCCCTACACTCTGTTGCAACTCTGAAATTTTCAGTGCACTTTAAAAATTGATTCTATAGTATTTTATCCTTTGGAATATTTTTAGGTCTAGAGATATGGCTCAGTCGTTAAGAGCTTTGGCTAACTGCACTTCTAGGAGACCTGAGCCTAATATGCAGCTGTACATTTTGGCCTTCAACTGTGTGTAACTACAGTTTGAAGGGGATGTTGAATTCTATTCTGGATGCTACAGACACTACATTCATTTGGTGCACAGAAATACATGCTAAGTATCTATACAGGTCAAATATCAAAATAATACATACTTACCCATGGGTGTCTGTTTTTACCACCTATGTTGCACCTATAGTGTCCAGAAGAGAGGTTCAGGTCCCAGAGATGTAAGTGCTCTTAGGCACTGGATGATTCTGAGAATAGAAATAGGTTGTTGGAAAATGCAACCAACCCTTATCAATATTGAGTCATTCCTCTAAGCCCCACATTGATTTTCCCTATTTTATAGTGTAATTTTGCTTTGTTTTTGTCCATGGCAGTTGGAGCTCTTCAAGAGAGCACTACTTCTTAAGCCCTCCCAGGTCAGGCTTTCGGGTCCCTGGGTTTATCAATTAAAATTGGGGTACAAAGATAAGCAGAGAATTCTCAACAAAGGAATTTCAAATGGCCAAGAAGCACTTAAAGAAATCTTCAAAGTCCTTAACCATCTTTGAAATGAGAATCAAAATGATGCTGAGATTTCATATACACTGTTAGAAAGGCTAAGTCCATAATTTCAAGTGATAGTACATGCTGGTAAGGATGTGGAGCACAGAAAAGATTTTTTCATTGTTGCTGGAGTAGAAATTTGTACAATCAATTTGGAAAATTAATTTGGCATTTTCTCTGAATACTCAAAATAATTTTACCTCAAGACCTAGCTATACCTCTCCTAGGCATTTACACAAACGGTTACCTACTATACAACAGGGACACTTGCTCAACTATGATCATAGTAGCTTTGTTCATAATACCCATAAACTAGAAACAATTCAATTGCCCCTAAAACAAGGATGGATAAAAAATAATGTGGTACATTTGCACTGTAGAATACTATTCAGCTATGAAAAACAAAGACATCTTGAATTTTGCAAGCAAATAGGTGGAAATTGAGAATATCATCCTGAGTTAGGTAACCCACACCCAAAAACATGCATTGAATGTACTGACTTATAAGTGCTTATTAGTCAAAATTACAGTGTAATCATAATATACCGTATATACAGAAAGATACTGAATATGAAGGAAAGCTCAATATAAAATACCTGATTCTCACTTAGGAGGGGGAATAAAATAGTCATAGGAGAAATATGTAGGGAGAGGACTGAGTAAGAGAGGGATAGGAAGAGGAATAGGGAATGAGTTGAGTATGAAGTTTGAGGAGAGACAGAAGAGAGGGCTGGAGAACCAGAAGTGTAAATGAAAACCTATAGCTGGAGAGAGGGAGAGAGAGACAGAGAGAATAAGAGAGAGAGAGAGACAGAGAGAGAGAGAGGAGAGAGACAGAGACAGAGACAGAGAGACAGAGAGAGAGACAGACAGAGGCAGAGAGAGACAGAGTTGTGGGGTGCGGAAGGTGGGAACATCTTGAGGATATACCAGACACCTGGAGTGGGAAATTTCCCACGGTAAATAGTGGTGACATTAGCTGATACTCCTGGCAGTGGGGATATGGAAACTGAAGATGCCACTTCTGTAGCCACACAGGAACTCCAGTGGGAATATAAGGACAACAACCCATAAGAAGACACAAAACTTTTGACCCCAAGTTTATCCTTCCTACAAGAAATGCAGAGAGAAATGTGGAGCAGAGACTATGGGAATGGACAACCTATAAAGGTCCAAGTTTAGACCCATCCACAGGCAAGTACAAGTTCCTGACAATATTAATGATACTTTGTTATACTAGAAGACAAAGGAATCACTTAACCCTCCGCTGACAGGTTCTACCTAGCAGCTGACTGAAACAGATTCAGAAACCCATAGTGAAACATTGTATCATGCCTACAGACTCTTATGGGAGATTTAGGGGAATGAGTGAGGGCCTGGAACAGAACATCAACTACACAGAATACCAACAGAGTCATCTAAACTGAACCTTTGGGACCTCTCAGAGACTGAACTATGTAGTACATGAAGCAGACCTTGTCTGACACACATTTGTTGAAGATGTGCAGCTCACTCTTTATTTCGAGTGCTAAAAGTGGGGTGGGAGCTCTTTTTAAAGCCGTTTCTTGTCTGTGAAATCTGATACTTTTTCTAGACTCAGTAGGAGTGGATGAACGTAATCCTGCTGTTTCTTGATGTGGCAAGGTGCGGGAATACTCACGGGGCTGGGGAGTTCAACCTCTTAGAGGAGGAGGAGAGGTGGGATGGAAGGAAGAATGGTGTTAGGATGGTCTCAGAGGGGGCAATGATTGAGATATAAAGTGAATAAAAATATTAAAAATAAAACAAAAGTATATGTAATATATAGCAGAGGACCCCTTGGTCAGGCTTCTGTCACAGAAGATGCCACTAATCCTCAAGAGATTGGAGGCCCCAGGAAGTTTAGACGTTTTGTGGGTGTGGATATCCCCAGTAGAATTGGCGGGGGGTTATGGGATCCAGAATTCTTGGGGAATGGGCCAGGAGGGGAATAATATCTAGAGTGTAAAATTGATTAATTTATTTACTAATTAAAAATTCTTTGGATCTTTGTAGATGTAAAATTGTCAGTATAACCCTTTAAGAAATTATTCATATCTACATCAAAATGATAATTCACCATTATCAAGCTCTCATGATCCTAGAGATGCAGATAAGATCTTGTCTATCTAGAGGATTAAATATTATTTATTGCATTATTAAAGTCAGAGTCTATATGACCAACTGAGGAGAGGTAAAATGGTTTTGAAATTATTCAACGTTAGTATTGAAAGACATCCTTGAGAGAATAGGGATACCCAGTGTCCTAGTTAGGGTATTACTGCTGTGAATAGACACCATGACCAAGACAAATCTTATGAAGGACAACGTTTAATTGGGGCTGGTTTATGTGTTCAGAGGTTCACTTGATTATCATCAAGGTAGGGGTATGGTGGCATCCAGGGAGACATGGTGCAGGAGGAGCTGAGAGACTACATCTTTATGTGAAGGCTGTTAGTTTAAGACTGACTCCCATGCAGCTAGGATCAGGGTCCTAAAGCCTACACCTCAGTGACACACATTCCAACATGGTCACAACTTGGAATATTGCTATTCCCTGGGCTTCACACATATAAACCATCAGACCCAGGATACAGTTCAATATAATAAAGACAAGATAAGAATGGTACACAGCAAGTATCATTCTAAAATATATATGCCCAAGCATTCACACTAAATCAGAAATCAGAAATGTGAAAAGTATATTTGATCTTCCCCTGTTCAATAAAATCATTGAAGTCTTAGCTAGAATAACAGCACAAGTGAATGAGATAGATGTACACCCTTGAAAGAATGAAGCCAATGTCACTTTATTTAGGCCTGGGTGGTTGATATACACAAAAGACTCTAAAGCCTCCACCAAAATTCCCCTGCAGCTATTCAATTGTTCAGCATTGTATTAGAGGAAAAGGAATGCATCAAACCAAGTTAGTTTCTTAAATCCAAATACCCAGCACACTCTGCAAATAAGCAAACTAACAGATTCTCACAGATATTATAGATTAAATATAACCAAGGAATTGAATGACTTGTACAGTTAAAAACTCTAAACTTAACGTAAATTAACAGAAGAAGATACAGTAACATGGAAAGGCCCCACGCTCCTAGGTCAGAAGGATTAATATGGTGGAGTTGGATGTGATGGTTTATATTTCCTTGGCTCAGGGGTGGCACTATTAGAAGCATGGTCCTGTTGGAGTAGGTGTGGCCCTGTTGGAGTAGGTGTGCGACTGTGTGTAAGGGGTTTAACACACTCATCCTAGCTGCCTAGAAGGCAGTATTCTGTAGGACCATCCAGATGAAGATCTACAGCTCTCAGATCCTCCTTCACCATGTCTGATTGGTGGCTGCAGTGATCCTGCTGTGATGATAACAGGTCTGAACCTCTGAAGCTGTAAACCAGCCCTAATGAAATGGTGTCCTTTTAAGAGTTGCCTCGGCCATGGTGTCTGTTCACACAACTAAAGTCCTAAGCTGAGGAATATTGAATGGCTGTGAAGTACCTATAGAAATGTTCAACAACCTTAGTCATCAGGGGAATGGAAATCAAAACAATGCTGAGATTCCTCCTCACACCCCTCAGCATGGCTAAGAACAAAAACTCAGGTGATGACAGATGCTGGCAAGGATGTGGAGAAAGAGGAACACTCCTCCACTGTTACTTGGATAGCAAGCCAGTACAACTGCTCTGGAAATCAGTTGGGAGTTTCCTCAGAAAATTGGACATAGTACTACCTGAGGACCCAGGTATACTCATTCCTGGGCATAGAATCAATAGATGCTCCAACATATAACAGACAAACATGCTCCAGTAAGTCCATAGAAGCCTTATTTTTAATAGCTAGAATCTGGAAAGAACCCAGAAGTCCATCAACAAAAGAATGGATACAGAGAATGTGGTACAATTACACAAACGCAGTACTACTCAGCTATTAAAAAGACAATGACTTCATGAAATTCATAGGCAAAAGGATGGAACTAGAAAATATCATCTTGAGTGAGGTGACCCCAGAAAATAACACAGATGGTGTGCACTCACTGATAAGTGAATAGTAGCCCCAAAGCTCAGATGAGCCAAGGTGCAATCCACAGATCACATAAAGCTCAAGAAGAAGGACAACCAAAATGTCTATGTGTCAGTATTTCTTAGAAGGGGGAACAAAAATATTTATAGTAGGAAATATGAAGCCAAAATTTGGAGAAGGGTTTGGAGAAAAGTATAAATAAATAAATAAATTTAAAAAATCAAAATAAAAATAAAGAAAACATCCACAGTATATGGGGAATTGACAGCACTTTATCAAATTACACTGATCCATAGAGATAACTGCATGCAGAAGACAGAAACTTAGTCCATTTCTACACCAAGCACAGAAGTCAATACCACATACATCACATACATACGGATCTGCATAATACTTCACACAACAAATGTGGCAGAGGAGAAAGTAGGAAATATGTTTGACTTTACTGTACAGAATGGTACTTCCTGAACATTAGTCCTATAGCACAGAGAATAAAAGCAACCATTCATAAATCATACCTCCTGAAATTTAAAACATGGCATAAATCAATGATCATCATCATTTGACTGAATATGATGCCTCTGCCATTCGTAAAAATCTTAATAGATTCTTATAAAAATAAGTATATTTACAATACAAACCAAGATAAACCTTATCTATTAAGCTTCACACCTACCAAGTAGCATTCATGATACATAAAGTAGTCTGCATGATTTCAGAACAGAAATGCAAACATGGTTATCCCAAAGCTACAAATACTGCAAAGTAAACCAGTTACTGGCTCGTAAGATGTTCTGGTACAGTAGTGGAACACATATTATGGAAATAATTCTCTTTCCTGATTCTATTTCAGACACACTCTATGTGATGGAAGCCAGGCCTGAAACTGCTAAAGCAGCCAAAACCCTAAGAGTAGATATGTCCTGAGCCAAGAGGAAAACTCAGTACTCTTATCCGTATCAATGAAATGACTGTCATAGCTATAGATCTGTGTTTGGAACCCTCATTAGAAAAGCATCATCTTCTTGTAGGCTATAGACACTAACACAGAGACCCCAACCTGGAAAGTGTACAGAGAAGGTGGTAACTCCATTTTAAATGGTATGACTCCTTTACGTCTCTCCCTCAAGACTTCATTATCTCTATAGCAAATAAACGTAGAGATTCTAAGAGATTGGGGTGATAGATTACTGTAGTGAGTGACTTACCGACATAATACCAAGTCCCTAGTAAAAGAGAAGAAAAAACAACATGGAATCTGAGAAGTAATACTAAGAAGTCAATAGGATTCAAACAAGGAATTGCTGAGTGGATGAAGGTAGAGGTCAGTACTTTCCCTTTCGTGCATTCAGAGGACCTGTGGGAGCATCACCTAAGGACGGCACAATGGCACCAGCCACCCTGGGTTTCCCTTCAGTATTTAGGTATTTTAGTAATATCTGCAATTTAATGAGTATAAATATCCTCCACTTGGGAAGACAGATGTGATGTTTGGATTCCACTGAGCATGGATGTTTGTTAAAATTTATTCTCAGTCTAATAGGTCAGGTCTGCACCTGAAGGGTGCACTGTGCACTCACTGATTTTGGTGAACAGGATTTTATGTGTGAAAAGAACAAATACTTCTCACGCACTTACCAGATGATGCAATCCAGGAGATTGGAACCTTGATCAAGGAGAATCCATGTCTCTGTGACTGCAGTGTCCTGAAAATGACTCATTTCTTCTTCTTTTTCGTGATTAGGCAGGTAGCAGGCCAGTAACAAGAATGAATATATATATCCAATTGAATTAAATTTTTTCAGAAATAAGTGACATCATGAACAGCAGATGACAATTGGAGAAATGGTAAGTTATGGAGTCAGGTCTTCACATGTTATAAAGTTGTAAAGGAAAGGCAGCAGAGCATTGTGAGAAAAACAGTCCAAGGAGATCAATGGACCCAGATGTGTAACCCTGTAGCTATCTGCCCAGGGTTTCAACAGAGGTCAATGTGTTGCATTGTTGAGATGGCAGCTCTGTCCCCCTTTGCACAAAATCAGATGCCACTTAGGCTCATGCACTGCTTCCTCAGGACTTAGCCCTTCCTTTAGGTTAGTTGTCAGTGTTCACAGCCTGCACTAAGCCAACCTTATCAATCAGGCCACTGTTCAGTATTCATTTTAATCTCTCAGAGACTCTCAGTCCACTCCTTTGTAGCTTCCCATCACACATGTGCCTTCTTGCCTTTAGCTGTTTGTATGTAGTGCTTCTAGGTTTCTGGTTTGTGCTGTCTTCACTGTAACCCTCCACCATAGAGCCTATAGTTTGACCAAACACTGACCTCTAACTCCGTCTTTCAGTTAAATCTCTTCCCGATATATACTACATGCACTTAATATGTGAAGGGAGTGTACATTGCCTGTCCCTCTGATTTGTGAGGATATATCATAAAGTTGCTAAATAGAGCACCTTGGTGTCACAGACTGTATTGTTTGTCCAAGGGACTTAGCATATGAGTTTTGAATTAAACTGCTTGCCTCTTAATTGTAAGAGTTTCCCATTAAAATGTTCAAAGTGAAAGTCTTGCATTTTAAAATTTTTATTGCATCAGTAGCTTTTTTAGTGTATTTTCAAGGGAAAACAATCTTTAACCCTACTCTTACTTCTCATATTATCAAGTCATGTGTTATTAGTTGGCAAAGAGAAGACAGTTGAAATGTGGCTTCTCTGAATTTTCTTTCTTTCCTTTCCTTCCTCCTTTCTTTCCTTTTTTTCTTTCTTTATTTTTGTAAAACGTTTATTCTGCTCCCTCCACAAGTGGCCATTAATGATGACTTTATGAGCCATTCCAAATACCTGAGATGATGGTGATGCTCCATTCTCGTGTAGGGCGTTTTGAGGAAAACACCCTTATTATATTCATGACTGTCATTACTTTGTCACATCCAGAAGACCTAGTTTCACAGCACGTCTCCCCACATTTTGTCCTTATATCTTTTCTGACTCCCTCTTCCACAACAGTAACTGAGCCTTGGAGGATGTTGTGCTGTTTGATTTTAATGAACTTTCCATAAATCTACATATAATCTGGGAAGACTGAATCAGAGTAGAGGAATCTTCTCCATCACATTGTCTTGAAGGAAGTCTGTGGGTCATTTTCTGTGGTTAAGGTAGAATGTCCCCTGTAATTGTAGGTGGTGATACTAGATGTTGGTACTTCTGGGTGGATGGGCCTCAGTTGTATAAGAAAACAGGTTGAGGGATCTGGGGATTTAGCTCAGTGGTAGAGCGCTTGCCTAGGAAGCGCAAGGCCCTGGGTTCGGTCCCCAGCTCCGGAAAAAAAAAAAAAAAAAAAGAAAAGAAAACAGGTTGAGCAAATCATGTGAACAAGGCAGTAATCTCTGCCCCTCCCCCTCTCTCTCTCTCTCTCTCTCTCTCTCTCTCTCTCTCTCTCTCTCTCTGTGTGTGTGTGTGTGTGTGTGTGTGTGTGTGTTTGTAAGTGACAAAGTCCATATGTAGAGGTGAGAGTGCAATGTCTTAGAATTGGTTTGATCCTCCTACCAAGATTGCAGGTCATCAGGCTTGAATGGAAAATGATCTTAGGTGCTGTGTCATCTCAATGGTTGCTTTTCTACAAATTTCTTCCCATTGACATTCTTTTCATTTAAAAAGCAGAAGCATTTCTAATATTTCTGTCACTTTCTAAGTACATCAAATCTTAGACAATATTAAGGAACACGTAAGGATGTGCAAGTACTTTAGAGGCAGTGCGAGTTTGCTTCACACATGGAAGGCAGCTCTCGAACTGTGAAGACAAGCACAACATTTTAAGGGAAGTAAATAATTTTTAGTACAATAAATAATTGTATAAGACACCAGGGCCTGACACTCAAGTTCCTGATTTTTTTAATTCATTTGTGTCCAGAAGAAGTCAGTGTGTTTTTCCTGCTGTTTGAAATATTTCCAGAAGTTTATGTAAAGGTATAGGCTTATAGCAATTTTTTGTCCAAAATATATAAAGATGTCTAAAATCTCAACAGTAAAAGGTCAGCATGGGCAATGGATTTCAAGACCTTTCTCCAGAGATTTCCAGCTAGATACCTAGCTAGAAGAACATACCAACCAGAAAAGCAACAACTTTTGGTCCAGCCCCTGCTCCAGTTGCTCAGGCCACACATGAATATCGAGCTGCATATCTGCCACACATGTACTGGGAGGCCTGTCTCCAACCCCTGTATGTTCTTTTGCTGGTGGTTCAGATGCTGAGAGCCCAAAGTGTCAAGTTTAGTTAACTCTGCTGGACGGCCTATGGAGTTTCATTCCCCTTGAGGGCTGCAATCCTTCTTCTGAATCTTGTATATGAGTCCTTAAGTTCTACCCAGTGTTTAGCTGTGGATGTCTGCATCTGTCTGAGTAAGCTGTTCAGTGGAGCCTCTCAGAGGACAGCCATGCTAAACACTTGTCTGTAATTGTTATAATTGTTATAAAATACTCTGTTATAGAGTATTATGAAATGTCAAGGATTGGTGCTTGCCCACAGATGGGTATCAAGTTTGGCTAGTATCCCTCAGTCTCCACTCTGTCATCAATTGCTGATTTTTTCTTTCAGTTTGTTTATATGGCAGATGACTTGTTGAGTGTTTGTAACTGAACCATCCCTGCTTTCCTGGTATAAAACCTACTTTGCAAGTATTTTCTGTAGTTGTTTTGAAGAGACTTCGATAGCTCAGTTCACAGAGCACTGGAGTGTAGTTGACACATACATTTCACAAATACTCTTATAAGTTTCTCATTTATATATAACATATAGTATAATAAAATGATATATATATATTCATATGCTGAGTGTGTAGGTCAGTGGTGGAGCACTTGTATGGCACATGTGAGACTGTAAAGGAACTGAGAAATAGCAACCTTCTATATTACTGTTGGAACTATAAATATAAAATGGTTCAGCCTCAAGCAGCTGAATGTGCACAGAACTTACAAATGACAAAAGGGAGGAACCCCAAGAAGTATAGCATGATGAATAGGTAAACAAAGTGTGGCGTATCAATACAATGGACTAGTATCTAGCAATGACAAGAGGTATTCATAATAATCCTAAAACATGAAAACACATTACAATCCGTAAACTCAGTGAAAATAGCATTTTTAATGACCAAAAAGCTTTATTTTTATATTAGATCATTAATTTCTATTAAATACCTAGAATGAACTGGTTGGTGGTGACATATGCCTTTAATCCCAGCACTCAAGAGGCTGAGACATGTAGTTCTCCATGAGTTTAAAGCCAGCCTGGTCTACAGAGTTAGGTATCGGACAGCCAGGGATGCTACACACACACACACACACACACACACACACACACACACACACACACGGACATACACGCACTCACACAATCAATCAATCAATCAATCAATCAATCAAACAAAACCTCAAAAACAAGACAACAAAAAGAAATCAATCAATTAAACACAACAACTGCAGCAGCAGCAGCAGCAGCAGCAACAACAGCAACAACAAACACTAACAGAATGAGAAACGTAAAGCAGAAGTTAGATTGGGTACCAGCTTGTTTCCTCATTAATCAAAGGGCCCCTCAGAAAACCATTCATATTATGGGCTATTGCAATGGCATTGGAGCTGTACACAACCTGGTTTTAAGGTTCTATATTTGAAGGTCATACTTCTATCATCAAAGAGGGATAGTTGGAACTGGTGCCTAAAAAGTTGATAGGGGGTAGGCTGTGGAGTAAAAAAGAGTAACTTGTAATGGCCCAGGGTTTCCTGTCAAAGATGAGAATGTTTTTAAAACAATAGGGTAATGGGAGCATGACTTTAATAAAGTACTAAGAAACCACTACTACATTGTACGCTTGTAAGTAATGAACTTAGCACATAAGTTTACTACATACCTGTGAACCTATTATTATTGAAACATTATGCTTATTTCCTATGTGTGAAAGTTTTGCCTATGTGTCTGTCGGTGCACTACATGCATGTCTGGGCCTGTGAAGATATAAGAGGGGTCTAGATCACCTGGAATTAGATTTGAAGATGCTTTTGGGCTTCCACATAGTTGTCATTGTAGGTTGCACGGTTTGTAGGTGACAGATATTGAGGATTACCTTTGCCCTCCAGTAGCAGACAGGGTACCTTCCAGTATTATGAACTCTGGTTAGTAGGGTGAAGAGTCTAGCTAGACCCCGGCTCAACCTCTCCCACTGTGATGACAGAAGTGTTACCATCAGAAATCAGTCCTGAACATCAGATTGTGTAGACCAACCAATAGTCTTGACACAAGCCTGTGACAGTTGAGGCTTCCTATAGGACCCTATGGTTAATGACTCAGCAGTTTGTTACCCATTCCTGTTACTGGAGGTGAAATTGTGTGACACAAGATGTCTAGGTGGAGCCTTGTGTCCTCTGTTAGTTTTTGGCTCCGTATGTATTCCCTTGGCGCATGCATGCATATATATATAAAAATATATATGTGTATATATATGTATTTATATATGTATTTTTTTCATTTGTTTTTTTAACTTGGTGACAAATATTAAACTGTTATACTTGGCACTTTTTGCTTTTGTTCGCTGAGAGAAATGTAGAATAAACCCACAGTGTTTTTGGAATAGGTGAATGATTGCCTTTTAAGGTGACTGGCATTGACAGTAGTGGAAAAATAAATAACCCCAAAATAACATACATGTATTAATAAATCATGTCAGGGAGAAAAGTACTGAGACAGAGGTCACAGAGACCTCTCCGTGATGAAAAGAGAAGTGGCCTCGATCCTGGACATGCTTGGGGCGTTTACCTCCCTGGCCGTTTTGAGACTGTCCATTCTAACCAGTGCTGGAGGACTCCTCCCCCGATCCATGTACTTCCGCTTCCTGGAGCTGTTGTGGGCCTTCACCAAGATGGCGGATGTGAGACTTGCTCCGTCTAGGCTGTCCAGTGTGGGTGAACCCCACATCAGCGGACTTCCAGAACACGCCCTATCCTTAAAGGCTTTGTGGTCTCTCGGGGCTGTCTGTCAGAACCAACAACTGCAGGATGGAGCTGCGGTCATCTCCACAAGGACTTCATCTGCTCAAGAGGTAAAGGGGCAGCGCGCAAGTCTGGAGTTTAGGAAGGAAGGATTTGGCCTGTGATACACAAGGAGCAAAGGCAGCCCTCACATACGTCCCTGTTTTCCTGCCTCATTACAAACAGCTCTGTGGCATCACATAAATCAGTCAGCAACCTTTCTACAAGGGCTCACAGAAGACATCTGAAGCAGATGACACCGTCTCTGGCAAGGTAACTTACTACTTCTGAGATAGAATCTCACTTTGTGGGCAGCCTGGTCTACAGAGAAACCCTGGCTCAAAACACCAAACCAAAGCAAAACCCCAAAAACATTAACAGAGCCCAGGCAATCTCACAAGTCTCTGCAGCACCATTTGCCAAACAGCAAGTCAAGGCGTTCTGCTGCTCTCCCTAGCTGCTTGTCTTTCTTCAGGATCCCTAAGCATCCTTTTCATGATGGATACCAGGTGACCCATGATTTGAAGACAGAGCCCAAGCCTGGGGACTCCTGAGTCTATACCTGCTGAAAGCTCTTAGTCATATGAGACCTCCACCCTGTGTGACAGCAGGTCCTAGGCCTTAATGAAACTACCTCATTTTATTTTTATGTATAACTTAAGTTGTGTAAACATACAAAAAGGCACACAGATACAGACACACATGCACGCGGGCAAACACACACACACACACACACACACACACACACACACACACACACACACAATCGTTTTACCTCTGTGTATTTTCTGTGTACCATATGTGGTAGAACCTGGTGCTGGTTCCCCTGGGGCTGCAGCTATAAACAGTTGTGAGCTGCCCTGTGTGTCCTAGCAATCAGAACTGAGTGTTATTCAAACCAAAACTAGAGCTGGTCACTGCCATGCCCCCATGTAGATTTTCTTTTTGTTTTTCCTGTTTTTGTTCTTTTTGTTCTTTTTTCTTTTTTCTTAGATATTTTATGTATTTACATTTCAAATGTTATCCCCATCCCCCCTCCATAACCCCTGATTCTATGAAGACTTTATTAATATATAGAGCATTAATTATAATAGACAACACTCGAAAATTTATCATAAGACAAATTGTCAACTTTAGGGCAATATCAATAATGAATATTAGATCAACATTACCTGTTTGCTAATGGATAAAAGACATTTTGAACAGGAACTGTGACCATGTCCCCTTCACAGAAGGTGAGTGAGGACCTTCTGTTCTGTTGATTTTGCACTGATATACATGTGAAGGTTAGAGATTGCCATTGTCTTTCTCTCACTTTCCAGTGCCCCACACATGTGGAGCTAAGTGTGTAGTGGTCAGAGGACAGAGCCAACTGACGGTTCTGTTCTGGCTTCTGAGGACTGAACTCAGGCCATCAGGCCTCCCTGTGGGTTCCACCCCTGGTCCCTCTGTTCTGGAGAGAAACCTCACCCAGCCACACCCTCGTGTGATTGATTTACTATCTTGGAGCACATTGCTATTCACACTTGCAGGCAAGTAAGCCTTGGGGCTCCCCTTATCCCCACATCTACAGTCAGGTTTTCAGGGCAAATGTTTTACCAAGTGAGGTTTACCAACCGCAAAAGCGCTTCATTATTTTTCTGCGGGGGGGCGATTTTTTCCTTTTCTTTTATTTTCCCGGTCAATATTAAATTGGATGTATCTTATTTACATTTCAATTGTTATTCCCTTTCCCGGTTTCCAGGCCAACATCCCCCGAACCCCTCCTCCTCCTCTTCTATATGGGTGTTCCCCTCCCCATTCTCCCCCCATTACCTCACCCCAAGAATCCCATTATTTAAGGGTCCAGCCTTGGCAGGACCAATGGCTTCCCCTTCCACTGATGACCTTACTAGGCTATTCATTGCTACCTATGCAGTTGGAGTCCAGGGTCAGTCCATGTATAGTCTTTAGGTAGTGGCTTAGTCCCTGGAAGCTCTGGTTGCTTGGCATTGTTGTTCATATGGGGTCTCAAGTCCCTTCAAGCTCTTTCAATCCTTTCTCTGATTCCTTCAACGGGGGTCCCGTTCTCAGTTCAGTGGTTCGCTGCTGGCATCCACTTATGTATTTGCTGTATTCTGGCTGTGTTTCTCAGGAGAGATCTACATCTGGTTCCTGTCAGCCTGCACTTCTTTGCTTCATCCATCTTATCTAGTTTGGTGGCTGTATATGTATGGGCCACATGTGGGGCAGGCTCTGAATGGGTGTTCCTTCTACGTCTATTCTAAACTTAGCCTCCCTATTCTGGGGGTGGGGGGATTTTTATTTGATATTTTTTGTTCCCATTTCAAATGTTATCCCCTTTCCTAGTTTCCCATCCATGAACCGCCTATCACATTGCCCCTCCCCCTCTTCTATTAGGGTGTTTTCCCACCCATCCACTCACCCCTTCCCACCTCCCTGTCTTAGCATTCCCTTACACTGGGAGGTGGAGCCTTGGCAAGACCAAGGGCTTCTCCTCTCATTGGTTCCCAAAAAGGTCATCCTCTGCTACATATGACCTGAAGACATGAGTGTGTCAATGTGTACTTTGTACATGGAGGGACATCTGGGTTCTTTCCAGCTCCAGGCAATTACAAAAAGGGTGCTATGATCATAATTTGAGCATGTGTCTTTGTTATATGTTGGAGCCCCTTTTAGATGTATGCCCAGGATGGGGTATAGCTGGGTCCTCAGGTAGTACTATGCCCAATTTTCTGAGGAACATGCTAAGTAATTTCTAGAGATGTACCAGCTTGCTCTCCCACCTACAAGGAGGAGTGTTCCTCTTTCTCCACATCCTCACCAACATCTGTTGTCACCTGAGATTTTGTTCTTAGTCATTCTACTGGTGTGAGGTGGAATCTCTTCATTTTCTTGATTTACATTTCCCTGATGATTAAGGATATTCAATAGTTCCTTAGGAGTTTCTGGGACATTTGATATTCCTCAGTTTAGAATTCTTTATTTAAGTTTGCACCTCCTCATTTTGTAATAGAGCTATTTGATTCTCTGGAGTCTAAACATAGATTTCTTTGTATACGTTGCATATTAGCCTTCTATCAGATGTAGGAGTCGTAAAGATCTTTTTCTAATCTGTTAGTTTCCATTTTGTCCTAATGACAGTGTCCTTTTCCTTGCATAATCTTTGCAATTTTTTGAGGTCTCATTTTTCGATACTTGAAATTGGAGCCTAAGCTATTGGTGTTCTATTCAGGAAAATTTCCCCAGTGCCCATGTGGTCCAGGCTCTTCCCCAATTTTCCTTTTATTATTTTGAGTGTATCTGCTTCTATGTGGAGATCCTCAATTCACGTGGACTTTAGCTGTGTACAGGGTGACAAGAAAAGTTTGATTTGCATTCTACATGCTGACTGCCAGTTGATTCAACAGCATTTGCTGGAAATGCTGTCTTTTTTCCACTGAATGACTTCAGTGTCTTTGTCAAACATCAAGTGACCAAAGTTGTGTGGGTTCATTTCTCTGTCTCCAATTCTACTCCCTTGATCAACCTGCCTGTCTGTGTACTAAACCATGCAGTTTTTATCACTATTGATATGTAATACAGCCTGACGCCTGGGATGGTGAGTCTCCCAGAAGTTCTTTCATTTTTGAGGACAGTTCTCACTACCCTGGATTTTTTATTATTCCAAATGAATTTGCACATTCCTCTTTCTACCTAAATGAGGAATAGAGTTGGAACTTTCATGGGAATTACATTGAATCTTAGATTGCTTTTGGTCAGATTTCCATTTTTACAATTTTAATCCTGCCAATATGTGAGCATGGGAAATCTTTCCATCTTATGAGATCTTGTTCAAGTTCTTTCTTTAGAAATTTAAAGTTCTTGTCAAAGAGATCATTCACTTGTTTGATTAGAGTCACAGCGAGGTATTTTATATCATTTGTTACTGTTTTGAAGGGTGTCATTTCCCTAATTCCTTTCTGAGCCTGTTTATCCTTTGAATAGAGGAAGGCAGTGGACTTTAGTGCTAATTCTTCAAGGTTTTCTCCATTTAGTTTGATATTGGCCACTGGTTTGCTCTATATTGTTTTTACTATGTTTAGGTATGGGCCTTGAATTCCTGATCAATCCAAGAATTTTAAAATGAAGGCTAGCCCTCACTTTTTACTTTACATACATTATAGTTTTTATTGGATGGAAGATTACTTAGATTTGTGTTGACTGTTGTAATTTAACACGCTCCACAGACATTGTTGTCAATTTCGAATCATTCACTAACTGTGAGCAGTTACTGGACTAATTAAAGTTCTCTAAGTGCCAGGAGCCATGTGGAGCTAGACAGGTTTAGTGTGTCAAGAGGGTCAGCTAGAAGCCCTGTTGGAGGCTTCCAGCCTATCCTACAGTGCCCGTATTCAAAACAAACAAAGAAAGCAAAATCTCATAAATGAGTTAGTCAGTAAATAAATAGTGTGATACCTAGAAAAGCAACACACGGGTGTCAAGCTTCTCTTTGGTTGCTGGTTTAGTCTTTGGGAGCCCTGGAGGGTCTGAATGGTTGATGTTGTAATTAATCTTATGGGGTTGAAACCCCTTCAGCTCCTCCAGTCCGTTTTCTTTCTTCTTCTTCTTCTTCTTCTTCTTCTTCTTCTTCTTCTTCTTCTTCTTCTTCTTCTTCTTCTTCTTCTTCTTCTTCTTCTTCTTCTCTTTTTTGATGGGATATATTTCTTAATTTACATTTTAGATGTACATTCCTTTCCCATTTTCCTATCCATAAGCCTCCTATCCCCTCCTCCTTCACCATAACTGAGGCCCTCCCATTCATTCTCCCTTTCTACACCCCCAGACATTCCCCCGCTCTGGGATCCAACCTTGGCAGGACCAAGGACTTCCCCTTCCACTGGTGCCTAAGAAATGATATTCCAACTCTGCAACATATGCATTTGGAGTCCTGGGTCAGTCCATGTATGGTCTTTGGGTAGTGGTTTAGTCCCTGGAAGCTCTGGATGGTAGGCCTTGGTATTCTTATGGGGTGGCAAGAACCTTCAGATCTTTCAATTCCTTCTGGAATTTCCCCAAGGGAGTCCCGTTTTCAGTTGAGTGGGTTGGTGCTAGTGTTTACCTATGTATTTGACATGCTCTGGTTGTGTCTGTAGGAGAGACCTATATCTGGTTCCTGTCAGCATGCTCTTCTTAGCTTCATCAATCTTACCTAGTTTTGGTGGATACACACACACACACACACACACACACACACACACACACACACACAAATTAAAAGGTGAGGAATATCGAATGGGCGAGAAGCACCTTAGGAAATGTTCAATATTCTTAGACATCAGGGAAATGCAAATCAAAAAATCCCTGAGATTCTACCTCACACCAGTCAGAAAGGCTAGGATAAAAATCTCAGGTGACAGCAGATGCTGGTGAGGATGTGGAGAAAGAGGAACACTCCTCCATTGTTGGTGGAATTGCAAACTGGTATAACCACTTTGGAAATCAGTCTGGAGGTTCCTCAGAAAATTGGACGTTGCATTACCTAAGGACCCAGCTATACCTCTCCTGGGCGTAGACCCAAATGATGCTCCAACATGCAACAAGAAAACATGCTCCATTATTTTCATAGCAACCTTATTTATAATAGCCAGAAACTGGAAAGGATTCAGATGCCTTCAACAGAGAAATTGATTCAGAAAATGTGGTACATCTACACAATGGAGTACTACTCAACTATCAAAAACAATGACTTCATGAAACTCAGAGGCAAATGGAAAGAACTAGAAAATATCAACCTGAGTGAGTTAACCCACTCACAGGAAAACACACATGTTGTACACTCAGTGATTATTGTATGTTAGCCCAAAAGCTCAAATTACCCTAGATGCAATCCCCAGACCCCATGAAGCTCAAGAAGAAGGATGAGCAAAATGCAGACGCTTGCAATCCTTAAAATGGGGGGAAAAAAGTATTCATAGGAGGGGATATGGAGGCAATCTTTACAACAGACACTCAAGGAATGGCCGTTCAGAGCCTGCCCCACATTTTTAAATAGTGTTATTTGGCTCTCTGGAGCCTAAGTTCTTGAGTTCATCTATTTTTGATACTAGCCTTGTGTCGGATGTAGTATTGGTAAAGATTTTTTCCCAATTTATAGGTTGCTGTTTTGTCCTAATGACAGTGTACATTGCCTTACAGAAGCTTTGCAGTTTTATAAGGTCCCATGTCTTGATTCTTGATCTTAGAGCATAAGCCATTGGCATTTTTTCAGGAAATTTTTCTCAGTCCCTACATGTTTGACACAGTTCCCCACTATTTATTCTATAACTTCCAGTGTATGTGGTTTGATGTGGTGGTCCTTGATCCATGTGGACTTAAGCTTTGTACAGGGTGATAAGAATGGATTGATCTGCATTCTTCTACAGGCTGACCACCAGTTGAACCAGCACCATTTGCTGAAAATGCTCTTTTTTCCACTGGATGGTTTTGGCTCCTTTGTCAAAAATCAAGTGACCATAGGTGTATGGGTTCATTTCTGCATCTTCACTTCTATTGCACTTGTCTGTCTGTCTCTGTACCAATAGCATGCAGTTTTTTTTATCACTATTGCTCTGTATTACTGCTTGAGTTCAGGGATAGTGATTCCCCTGGAAGTGATTTCATTTTTGAGGATAGTTTTAGCTATCCTGGGTTTTTTGTTATTCCAGATGAATTTGCAAATTGTCTAACTCTCTGGAGAATTGGATTGGTATTTTGATGGGGATTGCGTTGAATCTGTAGATCGCTTTTGGTAAAATGGCCATTTTTACTATATTAATCCTGCCAATCCATGAGCATGGGAGATCTTTCCATCTTCTGAGGTCTTCTTCAATTTCTTTCTTCAGAGGCTTAAAGTTATTATCATACAGATCTTTCACTTGCTTGGCTAGAGTCACACCGAGGTATTTTTTATTATTTGGGACTATTAGGAAGGGTGTCATTTCCCTATTTCTTTCTTGGCTTGTTTCTCTTTTGTGTAGAGGAAGGCTACTGATTTATTTGAGTAATTTTAGATCCAGCCACTTTGCATAAGGTGTTTATCAGTTTTAGTAGTTCTCTGGTGGGACTTTTGGGTTCACTTAGATATACTATCATATCATCTGCAAATAGTGATATTTTGACTTCCACTTTTCCAATCTTTATCCCTTCGATCTCCTTTTGTTGTCTGATTGCTCTGGCTAAAACTTCAAGAACTATATTGAATAAGTAGGGAGAGAGTGGGTAACCTTGTGTAGTCCCTGATTTTCGTGGGATTGCTTCAAGTTACTGTCTATTTAGTTTAATGTTAGCAACTGGTTTGCTGTATATGGCTTTTACTATGTTTAGGTATGGGCCTTCAATTCCTATTCTTTCCAGAACTTTGATTATGAAGGGGTGTTGAAATTTTGTCAAATGCTTTCTCAGCATCTAATGAAATGATCATGTGGTTTTGTTCTTTCGGTTTGTTTATATAGTGGATTATGTTGATGGTTTTCTGTATATTAAACCATCCCTGCATGCCTGGGATGAAGCCTACTTGATCATGATGGATGATGGTTTTGATGTGTTCTTTGATTCTGTTTGCCATTTACAAGAATTTTATTGAGTATTTTTGTGTCAATATTCATAAAAGAAATTGGTCTGAACTTCTCTTTCTTCATGGGGTCTTTGTGTGGTTTCTGTATAAGAGTAATTGTAGCTTCATAGAAGGAATTTGGGAGTGCTCCATCTGTTTCTATTTGGGGGAATAATCGGGATAGTATTGCTGTGATATCTTCTATTCTGATAGAATTCTGCACTAAATCCATCTCGTCCTGGGCTCTTTTTGGTTAGGCGACTCTTAATCACTGCTTCTATTTCTTTAGGAGTTACAGGATTGTTTAGATGGTTTATGTGTTCCTCATTTAACATTGGTAAATGGTATTTGTCTAGAAAATTATCCATTTCCTCCAGATTTTCCAGTTATGCTGAATATAGGCTTTTGTTGGATGATCTAATGATTTTTTTAATTTACTCAGATTTTGCTATGTCTCTCTTTTCATTTATGATTTTTTTTTGATTTGGCTACACTTCTCTGTGATCTCTGGTTAGTCTGTCTAAGTGTTTATCTATCTTGTTGATTTCTCAAAGAAACAGCTCCAGGTTTTGTTGAATCTTTATGTAATCCTTTTTGTTTCTACTTGCTTAATTTTAGCCCGGAGTTTGATTATTTGCTGCCCTCTACAAATACACCACTTGGGTGTATCTGTTTCTTTTGTTCTAGAGCTTTTAGGTGTGCTGTCATGTAGCTGAGTATGCTCTCTCCTGTTTCTTTTGCAGGCACTCAGAGCTATGAGTTTTACTCTTAGCACTGCTTTCATTGTGTCCCTTATATTTCGATATTTTGTATCTTCATATTCATTAAATTCTAAGAAGTCTTTATTTCTTTAATTCTTCCTTGACCAAGTTGTCATTGAGGATAGAGTTGTTCAACTTCCATGAATATGTGAACGTTCTGTCAGTTTGATATTGCACATTGGTTTGCTGTTCCTTGCTTTTATTATGTTTGGATTTGGGCCGTGAATTCCTGATTATTCAAGACTTTTAACATTAAGGGGTGGTGTATTTTGCCCAAGGCTTTTAATGATAATGTATTTTTTAGTTTGTTTATATAGTAGATTATGTTGATTGATATTCATATATTGAATCATCCCTGCGTCTCTGGGCAGAACTCTGCTTTATCATGATGAATGGTTATTTTAAGGCGTTCTTGAAATAGGTTTGTTAGAAATTTATTGAGTATTTTTGCCTCGATATTCATAGGAAAAATTGGTCTGAAGTTCTCTTTCTTTTTTGAGTCTTTGTGTGGTTTAGTTATCAACATAACTGTGGCTTCATGGAATTCCCAGAAGTTAAACTCCTGAGAGAAAAATAACCCTATTAAAAATGGGGTACAGAGGTAAAGAATTCTCAACTGATGAATTTCAAATGTCCAAGCAGCATATAAAGAAGTGTTCAAAATCCTTAGTCATGAGGGAAATGAAACTCAAAATGACCATGAGATTCTACCTCATATCAGTCTGAATGGCAAAGAGTAAAAACTCATGTGACAGCATATGCTGGCCAACATGTGGAAAAAGAGGAACAGCCCTCCATTGCTGTTAGCATTGCAGGCTTGTTCAATCACTCCGGAAATCAGGCTGGAGGTTCTTCAGAAAACTGGACACCGTGCCTCAGAACCAGATATATAACCCTGGGCATATACCTACAAAGATTCCCCAACATTTAACAAGGACACATGATCCACTATGTTCCATTGCAGCCTTATTTATTTATTTATTTATTTATTTATTTATTTATTTATTTATTTTCTTATTTTTAAATTTATTTATTTTTAATTTTTTATTATATGTTTCTTTACTTACATTTCAAAGGTTATTCCCCTTCCTGGTTTCCTGTCCATAAGCCCACATTCCTTCCCCTCCTTCTCCCCTATACAGGTATTCCTCCTATACATCCCCCTCATTGCCCTCCCCCATATTCCCCTGAACTGGCGGTCCAACCGTGGAAAGATCAAGGGCTTTCCCTTCCACTGGTGCCCCAACAAGGCTATTCTCTGCTACATATGCAGCTGGAGACCTGGGTCAGTCCATGTATAGTCTTTAGGTGATGGTTTAGTCCCTGGAGGCTCTGGTTGGTTGGCATTCTTGTTTTTATGGGGTTGCAAGCTCCTTCAAATCTTTCAATACTTCCTCTAATTCTGCCCAACAGGGTCCTCTTCTCAGTTTGGTGGTTTGCTGCTAGCATTGACCTCTGTATTAGACATGCTCTGGATTGTCTCTCAGGAGAGATCTATATCCGGTCCCTTTTTAGCTTCATCAATCTTATCTAGTTTTGGTGGTTGTATATACATGGGCCATATGTGTGTCAGGCTCTGAACAGCCATTTCTTGAGTCGCTGCTCTAAACTTCGCTTCCATATCCCATCACATGAATATTTTCCCCAATTTTAAGAAAATGTAGGAGCATCTGCATTTTGGTCATCCTTCTTCTTGAGCTTCCTGTGGTCTGTAGATTGTGTCTTGGGAAATTGGGTTTTTGACTAATATCCACTTATCAATGAGTGCATACCAAGTGTGTTTTTTGTCATTGAGTAACCTCACTCAGCATGATATTTTCTAGTTCATTCCATTTGCCTATGAATTTCATGAAGTCATTGTTTTTGATAGCTGAGTAATACTTCATTGTGTAGATTTATCACATTTTTTTGAATCCTTTCTTCTGTTGAAGGGCATCTGGGTTCTTTCCGGCTCCTGGCTATTATAAATAAGACTGCTATGAACATAGTGGAGCATGTGTCTTTGTTGTATGTTTGAGCATCTTTTGGGTATGTGCCCAAGGGTGGTAGAGCTGGGTGCTGAGGTAGTGTAATGTCCAATTTTCTGAGGCTGGAGAGCCTGATTTCCAGAGAGGTTGTAGAAGTTTGCAATCCCCCCAACAATGGAGGAGTGTTCCTCTTTCTCCACATCCTCACCAGCGTCTGCTGTCACCTGAGTTTTTTTTTTTTTTTTTTTTTTATCTCAGGGCTGTTTGATTTGCATTCACGTGATGACTAAGGATGTTGAACATTTCTTTAGATGCTTTTTGGCCATTTGATAATCCTCAGCTGAGAATGTTTTCTTTAGCTCTGTACCCTATTTTTGATAGAGTGATTTGGCTCTCTGGAGTCTACCTCCCGAGTTCTTTGTATATTTTGGATTGATAATAGCTCTCTATCACATGTAGAATTGGTAAAGATCTTTTCCCAATCTGCTGGTTGCTGTTTTGTCCTAATGACATTGTCTTTTGCTTTACAAAAGCTTTGTAGTTTTATGAGGTCCCATTTGTTGATTCTTGATCTTAGAGCATAAGCCATTTTTGTTTTGTTCAGGAAATTTTCCCCAGTGCCCATGTGTTTGAGACTCTTCTCCAATTTTTCTTCTATCAATTCGAGTGTATCTGGTTTGATGTGGAGGTTCTTGATCCACTTGGATTTAAGCTTTGTACAGGGTGATAAGAATGGATCCATTTCCATTCTTCTATATGCTGACCTCCAGTTGAACCAGCACCATCTGTTGAAAATGCTATCTTTCTTCCATTGGACAGTTTTAGCTCCTTTGTCAAAGATCAAGAGGCTACAGGTGTGTGGTTCATTGCTGGATCGTCAATTCTGTTGCACTGATCTACCTGCCTGTCTCTGTACCAATACCATAAAGTTTTGAAGATTATTGCTCTGTAATACTGCTTGAAGTCAGGGATGGTGATTCCCCCAGAATTTCTTTTATTGTTGAGTACAGTTTTCGCCATCCTGGGGTTTTGTTATTCCAAATGAATTTGCAAATTGCTCTCTCTATCTCTATAAAGAATTGAGCAGGAAATTTGATGGGGATTGCATTGACCTGTAGATTGATTTTGGCAAAATGGCCAACTTTAGCATATTAATCCTGCTAATCCTTGAGCATGGAAGATCTTGTCATCTTCTGAGATCTTCTTCAATTTCTTCAGAGATTTGAAATTCTTGTCATACAGATCTCTCACTTGCTTGATTAACATCACACCAAGGCATTTTATGTTATTTGGGACTATTGTTAAGGGAGCCATTCCCTAATTTCTCTCTCAGCCTGTTTATCCTTTGGGTAGAGTAAGGCTACTGATTTGTTTGAGTTAATTTTACACCCCGGCACTTTGCTGAAGTTGTTTATCAGGTTAAGGAGTTCTCTGGTGGATCTTTTGTGTTCGCTTAAGTACACTATCATATCATCTGCAAATAGTGATATTTTGATTTCTTCCCTTCCAATTTGTATCCCTTTGACCTGCTTTTGCTGTCTGATTGCTCTGACTAGGATTTCCGGTACTATATAGAATAAGTAGTGAGAGCATGGGCAGCCTTGTGTAGTCCCTGATTTTAGTGGGATGGCTTCAAGTTTCTCTCCATTTAGTTTGATGTTAGCTACTGGTTTGCTGTATGTTGCTTTTACTATGTTTAGATATGGGCCTTGAATTCCTGATCTTTCCAGGACTTTTATAATGAAGGAGTGTGGAATTTTGTCAAATGCTTTCTCAGTTTTTAATGAAATGACCATGTGCTTCTTATCTTTGAATTTGTTTATATAGTGGGTTACATTGATGGTTTTCCGTATATTAAACCATCCCTGCATGCCTGGGATGAAGCCTACTTGATGCTGATGGATGTTTTCTTAGATTTAGTTTGCAAGAGTTTTATTGAGTTTTTGTAGTTTTATGAGATCCCATTTGTCCATTCTTGATCTTAGAGTATAAGCCATTGGTGTTTTGTTCAGGAAATCTTCTCCAGTGCCCATGTGTTCAAGACGCTTCCCCACTTTTTCTTCTATTAGTTTGAGTGTATCTGGTTTGATGTGGAGGTCCTTGATCCACTTGGACTTAAGTTTTGTACAGGGTGATTAGCATGGATTGATCTGCATTCTTCTACATGCTGATGTCCAGTTGAACCTGTACCATTAGTTAAAAAATGCTTTTTTCCATTGTATGGTTTTGGCTCCTTTGTCAAAAATCAAGTGACCATATGTGTGTGGCTTCATTTCTGGGTCTTCAATTCTATTCCTCTGGTCTATCTGTCTGTCTCTGTACCAATACCATACAGTTTTTATCATTATTGCTCTGTAATACTGCTTGAGTTCACGAAAGTGATTCCCCTGGAAGTCCTTTTATTGTTGAGGATAGTTTTAGCTATCCTGGGTTTTTTGTAATTCCAGATGAATTTGCAAATTGTTCTGTCTAACTCTCTGAAGTATTGGATTGGTATTTTAATGGGGATTGCATTGAATCTGTAGATTGCTTTTGGTAAAATGGCCATTTTTACTATATTAATCCTGCCAATCCATGAGCCTGGGAGATCTTTCCATCTTCCGAGGTCTTCTTCAATTCCTTTCTTCAGAGGCTAGAAGTTCTTATCATACACTTATAAAAGTTCTTATCTTTTCACTTGCTTGGTTAAAGTCACACCAAGTTATTTTATATCATTTGGGACTATTTTGAAGGGTATCATTTCCCTAATTTCTTTCTTGGCTTGTATCTCTTTTGTGTTAGAGGAAGGCTATTGATTTATTCGAGTTAAATTTATACCCAGTCACTTTTCTGAAGGTGTTTATTAGGTTTAGTAGTTGTCTGATGGAACTTTTGGGATCACTTAAATATACAATCTTATCGTGTGCAAATAGTGATATTTTGACTTCTTCCTTTCCAATCCGTATCCCGTTGATATTATTTTCTTGTCTGATTGCTCTGGGTAGAACTTCAAGAACTATATTGAAGAAGTAGGGAAAGAGTGGCCAGCCTTGTCTAGTCCCTGATTTTAGTGGGATTGCTTCATGTTTATTTCCGTTTAGTTTAATATTAGCTACTGGTTTGGTATATATGAATTTTACTATGTTTAGATATGGGCCTTGAATTTCTCTTCTTTCCAGGTCTCTTATCATGAAGGGGTGTTGAATTTTGTCAAATTCTTTCTCAACATCTAATGAAATGATCATGTGGTTTTTATCTTTCAATTTGTTTATATAGTGGATTACGGTGATGGTTTTTCGTATATTAAACCATCCCTGCATTTCTGTGATGAAGCTGATTTGATCATGATGGATGATTGTTTTGATGTGCTCTTGGATTTGGTTTTCAAGAATTTTATTAAGTATCTTTGCGTCAATATTTGTAAGGGAAATTGATCTGAAGTTCTCTTTCTTTGTTGGGTCTTTGTGTGGTTTAGGTATAATAGTAATTCTGTCTTCACAGAAGGAATTCGGTAGCGCTACGTCTGTTTCAAATTTCTGGAATATTTGGATAGTATTGGTATGAGGTCTTCTATGAAGGTCTGATAGAATTCTGCACTAAACCCGTCTGGACCTGGGCTCTTTTTGGTTGGGAGACTTTTAATGACTGCTTCTACTACTTTAGAAGTTATGGGGTTGTTTCAATGGTTTATTTGTTCCTGATTGAACTTTGGTAACTGGTATCTGTCTAGGAAATTGTCCATTACGTGCAGATTTTCAAGTTTTGTTGAATGTAGGATTTTGTAGTAAGATCTGACGATTTTTTGAATTTCCTCTGATTCTGTTGTTATGTTTCCCTTTTCATTTCTGATTTTGTTAATTTGGACACACTCTCTGTGTCCTCTTGTTAGTGTGGCTAAGGGTTTATCTATCTTGTTCATTTTCTCAAAGAACCAGCTTTTGGCTCTGTTGATTCTTTGTATAGTCCTTTTTGTTTCTACTTGGCTGATTTCAGCTCTGAGTTTCATTATTTCCTGCGTTCTACTCCTCCTGGGTGTATTTGCTCCTTTTTGTTCTAGAGCTTTTAGGTGTGCTGTCAAGCTGTTGACCTATGCTCTCTCCTGTGTCTTTCTGCAGGCACTCAGAGCTATGAGTTTTCCTCTTAGCACAACTTTCGTTTTGTCCCATAAGTTTGGGTATGTTGTACCCTCATTTTCATTAAATTCTAAGAAGTCTTTAATTTCTTTATTTCTTCCTTTTCTAGGATATCATTGAGTAGAGCATTGCTCATCTTTAATTTCTTTCTTCAGAAGCTTGAAGTTCTTATCATACAGATCTTTCTCTTGCTTGGTTAAAGTCACACCGAGTTATTTTATATCAATTCGGACTATTATGAAGGGTGTCATTTCCCTAATTTCTTTCTCGGCTTATTTCTTTTTTGTATAGAGGAAGGCTACGGATTTCTTTGAGTTAATTTCATACCCAGCCACTTTGCTGGAGGTGTTTGTGTATTTTATGTATTTACATTTTAAATGTTATCCCCTTCTTTGCCTCTCCCATTCCTCTCTACAACCCCTGATTCTATGAAGACTTTCTTAATATATAGAGCATTAATGTTAATAGACAGTACTGGAAAATTAATCATAAGACAAATTGTCAACTTTGGGACAAAAATATCAATAATGAATATTAGATCAATATTACCTGTTTGCTAATGGATAAAAGACATATTGAACAGGAACTGTGACCATGCCCCCTCACAGAAGGTGAGTGAGGACCTTCTGTACTGTTGATTTTGCACTGATATACATGTGACGGCCAGAGATTGCCATTGACTTCCTCTCACTTTCCACACACGTGGAGCTAAGTGTGTAGTGGTCAGAGGGCAGAGCCAACTGACGGTTCTGTTCTACCACATTGTGGCTTCTGAGGACTGAACTCAGGCCATCAGGCCGCCCTGTGGGTTCCACCTCTAGTCCCTCTGTTCTGGAGACAAACTTTACTCTCCCACGTTCCTGGTGTTATTGATTTACTATCTTGGAGCACATTGATACTCACACTTGCAGGCAAGTAAGCTTTGGGGCTCCCCTTATCCCCACATCTACAGTCAGTTTCTCAGGGCAAATGTTTTACCAAATGAGTTTTACCTGCCACCACAGCCCTTCATTTTTTTGGGAGGGGTTTGTTTAATTTTTTTTATTTCCATTTCAAATGTTATCTTCTTTCCTGGTTTCCCATCCATGTACAGCCTATCACATCGCCCCTTCCCAATTTCTATGTGGGTTTTCCCCCACCCATCTACTCACCTCTTCCCACCTCACTGCTTTACCATTTTCTTACACTGGGGGATAGAGCCTTGGCAAGACCAAGGGCTTCTCCTCCAATTAGTTCCCAACAAGGCCATCCTCTGCTACATATGCACCTGAGGCCATGGGTCAGCCAATGTGTACTCTGTAGATGGAGGGACATCTGAATTCTTTCCAGCTCCTGGCATTTACTAATAAGGGTTCTATGAACATAATGGAGCATATTTCCTTGCTATATTTTGGAGCCCCTTTTGGGTATATGCCCACTAGGGGGTATAGCTGGGTCCTCAGGTAGTACTATGTCCAATTTTCTGAGGAACTTACAAACTAATTTCCAGAATTATTTTGCCAGCTTGCTCTCCCACATACAGTGGAGGAGTGTTCCTCTTTCTCCACATCCCCGTCAACATTTGTTGTCACCTTAGATTTTGTCCTTAGTCATTCTGAGTGGTGTGAGGTCAAATCTCAGCATTTTCTTGGTTTGATTTTTGCTGATGATTAAGGATGTTTAATAGTTCCTTAGGAGCTTCAGGGCCATTTGATATTCCTCAGCTTAGAATTCTTTGTTTAGCTCTGTACCTCATTTTGTAGTAGAGTTATTTGATTTTCTGCAGTCTAAACTTCTAGATTTCTTTATATATATATATATTACATATTACCCTTCTATCAGATATAGGATTGGTAAAGATCTTTTCCCAATCTGTTGTTTTCCATTTTGTCCTAATGACAGTGTCCTTTTCCTTGCATAATCTTTGCAATTTTTTGAGGTCCCATTTGTTGAATCTTGATCTTAAAGCATAAGCTATTGGTGTTCTATTCAGGAAATTTTCCCTAGTGCCCACGTGTTCCAGGGTCTTCCCCAATTTTCCTTTTATTATTTGGAGTGTATCTTCTTCTATGTGGAGATCCTCAATTCTCTTGGATTTTAGCTGTGTACGGGGTGATAAGAAACATTTGATTTGCATTGTCCATGCTGACTGCTGGTTGATCCAGCAACATTTGTTCAAAATGCTATATTTTTTCCAGTGGATGGTTTTAGGTCCTTTGTTAAACATCAAGGGCCCAAAGGTGTGTGGGCTCATTTCTGGGTCTCCACTTCTATTCCATTGATCTGCCTGTCTGAATCTGTACCAAACCATACAGGTTTTATCACTATTGCTATATAATACAGCTTGAGGCCTGGGATGGTGATTCTCCCAGAAATTCTTTTATAGTTGAAGATAGTTTTCACTATCCTGGATTTCTTGTCATTTCAAACGAATTTGCAAATTACTCTTTCTAACTCTATGAAGAATAGAGTTGAAATTTTCATGGGGATTACATTGAATTTGTAAATTCCCTTTGGTCAGATGGCCATTTTACATTTTTATTCCCGTCAATCCATGAGCATGGGAGATCTTCCCATCTTATGAGATCTTTTTCAAATTCTTTCTTCAGAAACTTGAAGGTCTTGTCAAAGTGATCATTCACTTGCTTGGTTAGAGTAACACCGAGGTAGTTTTTTAACATCTGTTACTATTGTGAAGTGCATTATTTCCCTAATTTCTTTTTGAGCCTGTTTATCCTTTGAATAGAGGAAGGCTACTGATTTTAGTGGTATTTCTTCAAGTTCATCTCCATTTAGTTTGATGTTGGCTACTGGTATGCTGTATATTGTTTTTACTATGTTTAGATTTGGGACTTGAATTCCTGATCTTTCCAAGACTTTTAAAATGAAGGCTAGCCTTCATTCTTTTTTTTTTTTACTTTAAATATATTATACCTTTATTAGATACAAGTTTATTTAGATTTGTTTTGACTGTGGCAAACTTAACTAGCTCCAGAGATAATGTTGGCAATTTTGAATCAATCCCTTTCTGTGAGCACACAGTGGCATTACTGAGCTAATTAATGTTCTCTAAATGCCTGGAGCCATCTGGAGCTAGACAGGATTAGTGTCTCAAGAGGGACAGATAAAAGCCCTTTTGGAGGCTTCTATCCTATTCTACAGTGCCTGTATCTAAAACAAACCATGAACAGCAAAATCCCATAAATCAGTTAGTCAGTAAATAGATAATGTGATACCTAGAAAAGCAATACATGAGTATCAAGCTACTCTTTGGTTGGTGTTTTAGTCTCTGGGAACTCTGCGATTCTGGTTGGTTGATAGTGTTGTTCTTCCTGTGGTGTTGAAACCCCTTCAGCTCCTCCAGTCTGTTTCCTCCTCCTCCTCCTCCTCCTCCTCCTCAGGCTGCTGCTGCTGCTGCTTTATTCCCTTTCCTAGTTTCCTCTCCATATGCCCCCGTCCCCTCCCCCTTCCCTATAAGGGTATTCTCCCCCCAAACCCACACCCTTTACAACCTACCCCTATATTCCCCTGCACTGTGGGTCACCCAGGGTAGGACCAAGGGTTTCCCCTTCCACTAGTGTTCAACAAGTCTATTCTCTGATACATATGCAGTTGGAGCCCTGGGTCCATGTATACTCTTTGGGTAGTGGTTTAGTCCCTGGGCATCTCTGACATTGTTGTTCTTATCGGGTTGCAAGCACCTTCAGCTCTTTCAATCCTTTCTCTAATTCCCCAAAAGGGAGTCCTGTTCTAAGTTCAGTAGTTTGCTGTTAGTGTTCACCTCTGCATTTGACATGCTCTGTGTGTCTCTCAGGAGACATCTATATCCGGTCCGTGTCATCACACATTTCTTAGCTTCATCAGTCAAATGTAGTTTTGGTGGCTGTATATGTATGGGCCACATGTGGGGCAGGCTCTGAATGGCTGTTCCTTCAGGCTCTGCTCTAAACTTTGCCTCTATTTCCCTCCTATGGATATTTTTGTTATCCCATTTCAGAAGGAGTGGAAGCATCTGTATTTTATTCATCCTTTGTCATGAGCTTCATGTGGTCTGTGGATTGCATCTAGAGTAATTCGAGGTTTTCGGCTAATATCCACTTATGAATGAGTGCATACCATGTGTGTTTTTCTGTGATTGGGTTACTTCACTCAGGATGATATTTTCTAGTTCATTCCATTTGCCTATGAATTTCATGAAGTCATTGTTTTTGATTGCTGAGTAGTACTCCATTGTGTAGCTGTACCTTATTTTCTGAATCCACTCCCCTGTTGAAGGGCATCTGGGTTCTTTCCAGCTTCTGGCTATTATAAATAAGGCTGCTATGAACATAGTGGAGCGTGTTTCCTGGTTGTTTGTTGGGGCATCTATTGGGTATATGCCCAGGAGAGGTGTGGCTGGGTCCTCAGGTAGTGGAAATTTCTCAGGAACCTCCTGGCTGATTTCCAGAGTGGTTGTACCAGTCAGCAATCCTACCAACAATGGAAGAGTTTTCCTCTTTATCCACATCCTGGCCAGCATCTGCTGTCACCTGAGTTTTTTTATCGTATCCATTCTTACTGGTGTGAGTGGAATCTCAGGGTTTTTTGATTTGTACATCCCTGATGACTAAGAATGCTAAACATTTCTATAGGTGCTTCTCAGCCATTTGATATTCCTCAGCTGAGAATTCTTTGTTTAGCTCTGAACCCAAATTTTAATAGGGTTATTTGGCTCTCTGGACTCTAAGTTCTTGGGGTTTTTTTTTTTTTTGTATATTTTTGATATTAGCCCTGCATCAGATGTAATATTGGTAAAGATCTTTTCCAAATCTGTTGGTTGCTGTTCTGTTCTATTGAAAAGTATCCATTGCATTACAGAAGCTTTGCAGTTTTATGAGGTTCCATTTGTCAATTTTTGACCTTAGCACATAAGCCATTGTTGTTTTGTTTAGGAAAATTTCCCCAGTGCCCATGTGTGTGAGTCTATTCTCCAGTTTTTCTTCTATTAGTTCCACTGTATATGTTTTAATGTTGATGTTCTTGATCCACTTGGACTTAAGCTTTGTACAGGGAGATAAGAATTGTTTGATTTGTATCTTTTACATGCTAACCTATTGAATGAGCACCATTTATTGAAAATGCTATCTTTTTACAAATGGATGGTTTTTGTTCTTTGTCAAAGATCAATTGACCAAAGGTGGGTGGGTTCAGGTCTGGGTCTTCAATTATATTTCACTGATCTGTCTAGCTGTCTATGTTACTAAACCATACAGCTTTTTTTTTTCCACTATTGCTCTGTAATACTGCTTGAGGTCAGGAATGATGATTTCCCCAGAAGTTCTTTTATCATTGAGTATAGGTTTTGCTATCCTGGGTTTTTTTTATTCCAAATGAATTAGTAAATTGCTCTTTCTATGTCTGAAGAATTGAGTTGGATTTTTGATGGGGATTGCAGTGAATCTGTAGATTGCTTTTGGCAAAATGGCCACTTTTACTATATTAATCCTGCTAATCCATGAGAATGTGAGGCCGTTCCATCTTCTGATATCTTCTTCAATGTCTTTTCAGAGACTTGAAGTTCTTGCTATATAGATCTTTCACTTATTTCGTTAAAGTCACACTGAGGTATTTTATATTATTGCGACTATTGTGAAGGGTGTCATTTCCCTAATTTTACTCAGCCTGTTTTTCCTTTGAGTGGAGGAAGGCTACTAATTTTTTTTTGAGTCATTTTGTACCCAAAAATTTGCTGAAGTTAATATCAGGTTTTGTAATTCTCTGGTGGACCTTTTGGCGTCACTTAAATATACTATCCTATCGTTGGCAAATAGCCATATTGTGACATCTTCCCTCCCACTTTGTATCCCTTGACCTCCTTTTGTTGTCTGACTGCTCTGGCTCGGAATTCCAGGGCTGTATTGAATAAGTAGTTACAGTGCAGGCAGCCTTATCTAGTCCCTGATTTTAGTGGGATTTCATCAAGTTCCTCTCCATTTAGTATGATGTTAGTTACTGGTTCACTGTATATTGTTTTTACTATGTTTAGTTATGGGTTTTGATTTCCTGATCTTTCCAGGACTTTTTTTTTGTTGTTGTTTTCTCTTTATTACAAAATATAACATTTATGCAATGAAATATTGTACCTGAGCCATACCTTTTACATAATAAAGTATAAAATGTATGTGCTACTGAAAAAGATGAGTTCATTATCATATAATGGATAGAAGTTATATAATAATTATAAGATAAAACCATTAAATATACATATACTTTATAGTAGAGAAAACAATCTTTGAATTTTAGAAATGGTCCAGGGGTTAGAAACTTGTTGAAGTCAAATTTTTTTCATTAATTTGAGTATTTCTTATTTACATCTCGAGTGTTATTTCCTTTCCCGGTTTCAGGGCAAACATCCCCCTAATCCCTCCCCCTCCCCTTCGTTATGGGTGTTCCCCTCCCCATCCTCCCCCCATTGCTGCCCTCCTCCCAACAATCACCTTCACTGGGGGTTCAGTCTTAGCAGGACCCAGGGCTTCCCCTTACACTGGTGCTCTTACTAGGATATTCATTGCTTCCTATGAGGTCAGAGTCCAGGGTCAGTCCATGTATAGTCTTTAGGTAGTAGCTTAGACCCTGGAAGATCTGGTTGCTTGGCAGTGTTGTTCATAAGGGGTTTTGAGCCCCTTCGAGCTCTTCCAGTTCTTTCTCTGATTCCTTCAATGGGGTCCTATTCTCAGTGCAGTGGTTTGCTGCTGGCATTCGCCTATGTATTTGCTGTACTCTGGCTGTGTCTCTCAGGAGAGATCTACATCCGGCTCCTGTCAGCCTGCCCTTCATTGCTTCATCCATCTTGTCTAATTGGGTGGCTGTATATGTATGGGCCACATGTGGGGCAGGCTCTGAATGGGTGTTCCTTCAGTCTCTGTTTTAATCTTTGCCTCTCCCTTCCGTGCCAAGGGTATTCTCATTCCACATTTAAAGAAGGAGTGAAGCATTCACGTTTTAATCATCCGTCTTGAGTTTCCTTTGTTCTAGGCATCTAGGGTAATTCAAGCATTTGGGCTAATAGCCACTTGTCAATGAGTGCATACCATGTGTGTTTTTCTGTGATTGGGTTACCTCACTCAGGATGATATTTTCCAGTTCCAACCATTTGCCTACGAATTTCATAAAGTCATTGTTTTTGATAGCTGAGTAATATTCCATTGTGTAGATGTACCACATTTTCTGTATCCATTCTTCTGTTGAAGGGCATCTGGGTTCTTTCCAGCTTCTGGCTGTTATAAATAAGGCTGCTATGAACATAGTGGAGCACATGTCTTTTTTATATGTTGGGGTATCTTATGGGTATATGCCCAAGAGGTATAGCTGGATCCTCAGGCAGTTCAATGTCCAATTTTCTGAGTAACCTCCAGACTGATATCCAGAATGGTTGTACCAGTCTGCAACCCCACCAACAATGGAGGAGTGTTCCTCTTTCTCCACATCCTCTCCAGAATCTGCTGTAACCTGAGTTTTTGATCTTTGATCTTAGCCATTCTCACTGGTGTGAGGTGAAATCTCAGGGTTGTTTTGATTTGCATTTCCCTTATGACTAAAGATGTTGAACATTTCGTTTGGTGTTTCTCAGCTATTCGGCATTCCTCAGCTGTGAATTCTTTGTTTAGCTCTGAACCCCATTTTTTAATAGGGTTATTTGTCTCCCTGCGGTCTAACTTCTTGAGTTCTTTGTTTATTTTGGATATAAGGCCTCTATCTGTTGTAGGATTGGTAAAGATCTTTTCCCAATCTGTTGGTTGCCGATTTATCCTAACCACAGTGTCCTTTGCCTTACAGAAGCTTTGCAGTTTTATGATCCCATTTGTCGATTCTTTATCTTAGAGCATAAGCCATTGGTGTTTTGTTCAGGAAATTTTTCCAGTGCCCATGTATTCCAGATGCTCCCCTAGTTTTTCTTCTATTAGTTTGAGTATATCTGGTTTGATGTGGAGGTCCTTGATCCACTTGGACTTAAGCTTTGTACAGGGTGATAAGCATGGATCGATCTGCATTCTTCTACATGTTGACCTCCAGTTGAACCAGCACCATTTGCTGAAAATGCTATCTTTTTTCCATTGGACGATTTTGGCTCCTTTGTCAAAAATCAAGTGCCCATAGGTGTGTGGGTTCATTTCTGGGTCTTCAATTGTCTTCCATTGGTCTATCTGTCTGTCTCTGTACCAATACCATGCAGTTTTTATCACTATTGCTCTGTAATACTGCTTGAGTTCAGGGATAGTGATTCCCCCTGATATCCTTTTATTGTTTAGGATAGATTTAGCTATCCTGGGTTTTTTGTTATTCCAGATGAATTTGCAGATTGTTCTAACTCTTTGAAGAATTGGATTGGTATTTTGATGGGGATTGCATTGAATCTGTAGATCGCTTTTGGTAAAATGTCCATTTTTACTATATTAATCCTGCCAATCCATGAGCATGGGAGATGTTTCCATCTTCTGAGGTGTTCTTCAATTTCTTTCTTCAGAGTCTTGAAGTTCTTATTGTACAAATCTTTTACCTGCTTGGTTAAAGTCACACCGAGGTACTTTATATTATTTGGGTCTATTATAAAGCGTGTCATTTCCCGAATTTCTTTCTTGGCTTGTTTCTCTTTTGTGTAGAGGAAGGCTACTGAGTTATTTGAGTTAATTTTATACCCAGCCACTTTGCCGAAGTTGTTTATCAGCTTTAGTAGTTCTCTTGTGGAACTTTTGCGATCACTTAAATGTACTACCATATCATCTGCAAATAGTGATATTTTGACTTCTTCTTTTCCAATCTGTATCCCTTTTGCCTCCTTTTGTTGTCTAATTGCTCTGGCTAGAAATTCAAGAACTGTATTGAATAAGTAGGGAGAGAGTGGGCAGCCTTGTCTAGTCCCTGATTTTAGTGGGATTGCTTTAAGTTTGTCTCCATTTAGTTTAATGTTAGCAACTGGTTTGCTGTATATGGCTTTTACTATGTTTAGGTATGGGCCTTGAATTCCTATTCTTTCCAGGACTTTTATCATGAAGGGGTGTTGAATTTTGTCAAATGCTTTCTCAACATCTAATGAAATGATCATGTGGTTTTGTTCTTTCAGTTTGTTTATATAATGGATCACATTGATGGTTTTCCATATATTAAACCATCCCTGCATGCCTGGAATGAAGCCTACCTGATCATGGTGGATGATTGTTTTGATGTGCTCTTAGATTCGGTTTTCCAGAATTTTATTGAGTATTTTTGCGTCTATATTCATAAGGGAAATTGGTCTGAATTTCTCTTTCTTTGTTGGGTCTTTGTGTGGTTTAGGTATAAGAGTAATTGTGGCTTCATAGAAGGACTTTGGTAGTGCTCCATCTGTTTCAATTTTGTGGAATAGTTTGGCTAATATTGGTATGAGGTCTTCTATGAAGGTCTGATAGAATTCTGCACTAAACCTGTCTGGACCTGGGCTCTTTTTGGTTGGGAGACCTTTAATGACTGCTTCTATTTCCTTAGGAGTTATGGGGTTATTTAACTGGTTTATCTGTTCCTGATTTAACTTCGGTACCTGGTATCTGTCTAGGAAATTTTCCATTATCTGCAGATTTTCAAGTTTTGTTGAATATAGGCTTTTATAATAAGATCTGATGATTTTTTGAATTTCCTCTGAATCTGTAGTTATGTCTCCCTTTTTATTTCTGATTTTGTTAATTTGGACACACTCTCTGTGTCTTCTCGTTAGTCTGGCTAAGGGTTTATCTGTCCCGTTGATTTTCTCAAAGAACCAACTTTTGGTTCTGTTGATTCTTTCTATGGTCCTCTTTTTTTCTACTTGGTTGATTTCAGCTCTGAGTTTGATTATTTCCTGCCTTCTACTCCTCCAGGGTGTATTTGCTTCTTTTTGTTCTAGAGCTTTTAGGTGTGCTGTCAAGCTGCTGATATATGATCTCTCCTGTTTCTTTCTGCAGGTACTAAGAACTATGAGTTTTCCTCTTAGCACAGCTTTAATTGTGTCCCATACGTGTGGGTATGTCGTACCTTCATTTTCATTAAATTCTAAGAAATCTTTAATTTCTTTCTTTATTTCTTCCTTGCCCAGGTTATCGTTTAGTATATTGGACCATCCTTTCATCCCTGGGCTGAAGCCTAACTGATCATGATGGGTGATTATTTTGATGTGTTCTTGTATTCACTTTGCAAGATTTTTATTGAGTATTTTTACATCAATAATCATAAGGGTAAATGGTCTCAAGTTCTCTTTCTTTGTTGGATTTTTGTGTGGTTTAGTTATAAGAGTAACTGTGGTTTCAAAGAAGGAATTTGGTAGTGCTCTGCTTATTTCTATTTTGGGAACTAATCTGGATAGTGTTGATATGAGGTCTTCTATGAAGGCCTGATAGAATTCTGCAGTAAATTCATGGAGTCCTGGGTTCTCTTTGGTTGGGAGACTCTTAATAACTGCTTCTACTTCTTTAGGAATTATGGTGTTGTTTAGATGTTTATCTGTTTTTGATTTAACTTTAGTACCTTGTATTTGTCTAGAAAATTGTCTATTTCCTCCAGATTTTCCAGTTTTGTTGAATATATGCCTTTGTAGTGGGATCCGTTGATATTTTTAATTTCCTCAGATTTTTTGTTATGTCTCCCTTTTCCCTTCTGATTTTGTTAATTTGGATACACTCTGGGTATTCTTGCTAAGGGTTTATCTATCTTGTTGATTTTGTCGAAGAACCAGCTCCTGCTTTTGTTGATTCTTTGTGTACTCCTTTTTTTTTAAAACTTGGATGATTTTAGCTCTTAGTTTTATTATTTCTTCCCTTCTATTCCTCTTGTGTGTATTTACTTCTTTTGGCTGTAGACATTTTAGATGTGCTGTCAAGCTGCTGAGTATGCTCTCTCCTGTTTCTTTTGGGGGCACTCAGAGCTATTTTTCCTTTTAGTACTGCTCTCACTGTGTCCTAAATGTTTGGGTGTGTTGTATCTTCATTTTCATTAAATTCTACGAAATCTTTTTTTTAAAACTGGCATTATTTATTTATTTTTTGGCTTGTGAAACTTCCTTAATTTGTTGATGTAGCAAACAAATTTCAACTCTGCTATGCAAATGACAGAAGAAATGTGCTCAGCAATTAACTTTAGAGTTCAATTTCATACAGGCAACATGCTATATGTGAAAAAATTACTAACTGAACTACAGGTATTAAATACTGAAAAAAAATTAACAGTTTATTTTAATTTATCTTATTTAACAATCTAAGAAGTTCACGGCCATCAGCAGTTCCAGTGCAATTTCAGGTGCAATTGGGAATTCAGGAATTTCAGTGGAGCTGTTAGTATAGCGGACCTTGTAGGTAAAATACATGCACACTTTCGATAGCACATGTGAAGGGATCTCTCTAAAGTTGACCTCATTGGTTTCATTCTCCGCAAACTGACCTGGACCACTCAACATGGCCTTTATTGTTCCTGATGTTAATGCATGTTCTCTTTTTACAATAAATTCATGACCATCAGAAGATATTAATTTCACATACATGGCATCAGGGCCTTCACAGCCACCATAGGTTTTCTCCTCTCCATCCATTATGTTCTTATAAAATTCTACTTGATCCCAGAGGAACTTACTAGTTTCCTGGCGAGGCCGAGAAGCAGTCATCTAGTAACTTGCATCCGAAGGAAGTGCTAAGAAATCTTTAATTTCTATCATTAATTCTTCCTTGACCAAGTTTTCATTGAGTAGTGTGTTGTTAAACTTCAATGTATCTGAGGGCATTCTGTCATTATTGTTTTTATTGAAGACCAGCCTTTGTCCATGGTGATCTGATAGGACAAATAGAATTATTTCTATCTTCCTGTATCTATTGATGCCTATTTTTTTGACAAATCATATGGTCAATTTTCGAGGAGGTACTATGAGGTACTGAGAAGAATATAAATCCTTTTGTTTTATTATTTAATGTTCTATAAATATTTGTTAAATCCATTTAGTATATAACTTCTGTTAGTTTCTCTATGTCGCTGTTTAATTTCTGTTTCTCTTATCTGTCCATTGATGAGAATGTGGTGTTGAAAGTGGACAGATGTGTCTGTCTGTCCTCTGGTCTCAGGATGTTCCATACTTCTTGGTGTTTAGCTCTCTTCTCCGTGGGATTTGAGATCAGGGAGCAGTGTGATGGGCTAGGCCCTCATTCGTATTTCATATTTTTTTGCTTGAAGGGGAATTGATGGCACACCAGCATATTTTTCCGAAGTCCACATGCTTCCTAATCATTTTGTTATTTTAAGGTGTTTATTAGTTGTTAAGGTAGAGCTTCATATAAATAATACAAGAATGAATTATAGTTTGAAAATATTCTTATGCTTATTGAATATTTTCTTCAAACTCTGATTTGTCCAACTATAGTTTTTCATTCTGTCAGTCCATTTATTCCTCACATGTAATTAAATGTCTATTGTGTATAATACACATTTTAATATATCTCAAGGTCGGGTTGGGGATTTGTCTCAGTGGTAGAGCCCTTGCCTAGCAAGCACAAGGTCCTGGGTTCAGTCCCCAGCTCCGAAAAAAAAATATATCTCAAGGTCTTCCCATTCTTAAACCTTTATGTTTCTCTGCCCAGTCAAGCTTCCTTACATCATATAAATGTAAATATAGCATGAAATGAACCTTGCTTTTTGGAACTCTCATTTCATTTTGCTGAAACCTTTTTGAATCTCATATATAGGAGATTGGATGCCATAGTTTATCTCCTTCTACTTATATTTACCAAATTTAGTGTAAGTCCAGGGACACATTGACCATTTTAAAACAAAATGGAAGGTCCTGCTTTGCTACGTTTTTGCTCCCGGGTTAACATGGATACTTTATTTATTACCTAAGCAATATGTTGTGATCATAATGGTAGCAAATATAGAAAGCTTAATCGTGGGCATAAAAAATGAAATTTGGATTGAAAAAGTCAAAGTATTGGTGACTGGGGATTTCAATTTTCATTTGTTTATAAAATTTACAGTGAAACAAGTGGTCTGTAGATCTGCATCTGTAGGTCATGCCTATGATGTATCAATCATCTATCTTAAGAAGCACAACATGTCAGTCACCCACAAGTCATACAGCTTATCAAAAATCTGTCCCCAACACCTACATCATCCAAAGTAAAAGCCCACAGCCTGGCAACCATCCATAAGAATTGCCCATGTCCTGTCAGTCATCCACTGGAAATCCCCTCACCCTGTCAATCATCTACCAGCAACTCACAAAACCTGTCAGTCATCCAGAAGAAATTATCACAGTCTGTCAATCAGACATAACAAATGGCCATAGTCTGTTAATCAACCACAGGACATGGCGGCTAACTTATATACAAACCTCTCAGAGCCGGTCAGTCATACATTAGAAACTCCCATAGCCAGTCATTCAATGGAGAGACCCACAGCCTGTCAGTCTTTCACAACATATCTCAAAGCCTGTGGATTATTCATAGGTAGTGTCAACAGCCTATCACTCAGCCCCAGGAAACATATACCAACTTTGTCACTTGTCCAAAGGACAAGCCTACACTCTATCTGTCATTCATAGGAAATACCTACACCCTGTCCATCATTGATAAGAAATAGCCAAAGCCTGTCAACCATACATAGTATGTATCTACCATTGTTCAGTATGCATAACAAATATGCACAGACTTTCAGTCAGTCCTCCATGGTAAATGACTGCTACATGAAATCATCCATAGAAAGTACCCACAACCTGTAAGGCATTCATAGGAAAAACCAACAACCTGTCAATCATCTGTAGGAAAGAGTTGCCTGTTTGTCAGCTACATGGCACACCCCCAACTTGGTAGTCATCTGGGGGAAAAATCTACATCCTATCAATAACCCATAGGAATTGCCCATAGCCTTAGAACCATTTATAAGAAATTTCAATATCCTTTCAAACAGCCACAGTAAAGTCAACAGCCTCTCAGTCATCTATTAGAAACACACACAGTCTGTCAGTCATCCACAGATCACATACATTGCGTGAGAGTCATCCATAGGAAAAGCTAAGTGCCTGTCATGCATACAAAGGAAATGAACACAACCAGTAAATCATGCATAGGAATCTCCAACAGTCTGTCAGTTATCAAGAGAAAATTCACACAGTCTTTCAATGTCGGGGCCAGCACCAACAGGGTACCTAGAATCGGGCGAAAGCCTGCGGGATGAAAGAAGCACACACACACAGGTTATTCGTGTCAAGCCAGAAGAGGAAGAGAGCTCCTGGTTTCTTTATTGACCAAACTATATATCCAAAGAACACCACTTAGCAGGTATCTGTCAAGCACAGTGGGGAACCCTGGCTGAGACTTCGGTAACAAAGGACCAACTATGTGGCCTGAATAAATTAGGGAAATAACCAGGAAGGCCAGCCTAATTCTGACTCAGGTGAGAAGTACCCGGCCAGACTGTTCCCAGTTGGGGACAAAAGGCTTCCACATGCAAGGGCAGGGCTCAGCAGGGGTCAAACCTTGTTGGAGACCCAGAAGGGTCTTGTTCAGGCTGACAACATTCTGTGAATGTAAACTTCTTGTGCCACACAGTGACAAAGCAACCAGGCCCAAATCCAATACAGCTCCCACATTTCAATTATTCAACAGTATACAATTAAGATTAAACAGAAAAATTTCCAAAATCCGCAACCCTCACACACTGATATCATAAATAGGGACATGATAAACCTGGGAGACAGCACACAATAAATCATGCCGAGAGCAAAGATTCATCTCTGCCTCAGGCTCCTCTCCTACATCATTCAGGTCTCAGGTTTGCCATGCAGAGCCGATTCTGTTACCATGCCTGCTTGAAATCAAATGGGGAGATGTTTGTGATGATGAACTTCGTCAATTTATTCTAATAGCTTTATAAAAATCATGTAGTGAAGGAAGCGCAGGATTTTGTTTCTGTTGACAGCACATTTTCAGAAGGGTTTAGTCTACTGTTTTTCTGCATACGTTAGCTAATTCTTCAGAGCTCCTGATAAAGCAGAAGATTGTATAATAGGAAAACAAGGCAGGAAGTGTATGTCCATTCAAGAGTCCTATCTCACCTTATTTCAATTATATTGACAATAGCAAAAGGAAACGTCAGAAAAATGAAAGGAAATGCCTCATTTTGAATATGATCACAGTTTGCCATTGAAAGAAACACAGATGTTTAAACAATATGCACATAGAATTAATATTTAATTAATGAATTCTAGTGACAGGTTTACAACTTGCCTCAAAGGTTTACATTCCTTTCTTTTATTCAGTATTTTTTCCTCCATCTTTATTAACTTGGGTATTTCTTATTTAAATTTCAACTGTTATTTCCTTTGCCAGTTTCTAGGCCAAATCCCCCAACCACTCCCCTTCCCCTACTATATGAGTGTTACCATCCCCATCTTCCCCTGTTACTGCCCTCCCCCCAATAATCACGTTCACTGAGGGTTCAGTCATGGCAGGACCTAGGGCTTCCCCTTCCACTGGTGCTCTTACTAGGCTATTCATTGCTACCTATGCAGTTGGAGCCCAGAATCAGTCCATGTATAGTCTTTGGGTAGTGGCTTAGTCCCTGGAAGCTCTGGTTGGTTGGCATTGTTGTTCATATGGCGTCTCATCCCCTTCAATCTCTTTCAGTCCTTTCTCTGATTCCTTCAACGGGGGTCCTGTTCTCAGTTCAGTGGTTTGCTGTTCGCGTTCGCCAATGTTTTTGCCTTATTCTGGCTGTGTCTCTCAGGAAAGATCTATATCTGGTTCCTGTCAGCCTGCACTTCTTTGCTTCATCCATCTTATCTAGTTTGGTGGCTGTATATTTACGGGCCACATGTGAGGCAGGCTCTGAATGGGTGTTCCTTCAGCCTCTGTTCTAAACTTTGCATCCCTATTCCCTCCCAAGGGTACTCTTGTTCCCCTTTTAACGAAGGAGTGAAGCAATCACATTTTGGTCATCCCTCTTGAATTTCATGTGTTCTATGCATCTAGGGTAATTCGAGCATTTGGGCTAATATCTACTTATCAATGAGTGCATACATACCATGTGTGTTTTTCTGTGATTGGGTTACCTCACTCAGGATATTTTCCAGTTCCATCCACTTGCCTTTGAATTTCATAAAGTCATTGTTTTTTGATAGCTGAGTAGTCTACATGTTTACGTGAAGGCTGTTAGTTTAAGACTGACAGCCATGCAGCTAAGATCAGGGTCTTAAAGCCCACACCCACAGTGACATGCCTATTCCAACAGGGTCACAACTTCTAATACTGCTACTTCCTCGGCTTCACACATACAAACCATCAGACCCAGGATACAGTTCAATATAATAAAGACAAGATAAGAATGGTACACAGCAAATATCATTCTAAAATATTTATGCCAAGCATTCACACTAAATCAGAAATCAGAAATGTGAAAAGTATATTTGATCTTCCCCTGTTCAATAAAATCATTGAAGTCTTAGCTAGAATAACAGCACAAGTGAATGAGATAGATGTACACCCTTGAAAGAATGAAGCCAATGTCACTTTATTTAGGCCTGGGTGGTTGATATACACAAAAGACTCTAAAGCCTCCACCAAAATTCCCCTGCAGCTATTCAATTATTCAGCATTGTATTAGAGGAAAAGCAATGCATAAAACCAAGTTAGTTTCCTAAATCCAAATACCCAGCACACTCTGCAAATAAGCAAACTAACAGATTCTCACAGACATTATAGATTAAATATAACCAAGGAATTGAATGACTTGTACAGTAAAAACTCTAAACTTAATGTAAATTAACAGAAGAAGATACAGTAACATGGAAAGGCCCCACGCTCCTAGGTCAGAAGGATTAATATGGTGGAGTTGGATGTGATGGTTTATATTTCCTTGGCTCAGGGGTGGCACTATTAGAAGCGTGGTCCTGTTGGAGTAGGAGTGGCCCTGTTGGAGTAGGTGTGCGACTGTGTGTAAGGGGTTTAACACACTCATCCTAGCTGCCTAGAAGGCCGTATTCTGCAGGACCATCCAGATGAAGATCTACAGCTCTCAGATCCTCCTTCACCATGTCTGATTGGTGGCTGCAGTGATCCTGCTGTGATGATAACAGGTCTGAACCTCTGAGGCTGTAAACCAGCCCTAATGAAATGGTTTCCTTTTAAGAGTTGCATTGGCCATGGTGTCTGTTCACACAACTAAAGTCCTACGTAAGACAGTGGCCATAACACAAAAATTCATCTAGATAGTCTGTGCAATCCCCTAAGAATACCAACACGATTCTTTAATGACATTTAGAAATCCATCATTAATTTAATAGGTCAATATAAAGGAGCCATGTAGGTCAGCACAGTCATCAACATTAGCGCAGCTTGAGCCCTCACCGACACAGATTTGGAGTTAATACACCATAGAGGTAAAGCAATAATGAAATCTGCAACAGTATTCAAAGGCTCATAGGTTGGGAAACGTAATTAAGCATCTGTCCATAATTTTGTACACAGACAGCCATGAGTCATTGAACACCCCTGTCTGGGTTCAGGTAAAGCAGATGTCTACCCTTCAAGAGACTAGAGGCTCCAGGAAGCTTATACATATGGTGGAGTTGCTGGGCTGGGGATATCCTTGTGGAGGAGACAAGGGGTAGGGGGAGGAGGTATGCAATATTTAGATGTGGAACTGTCAGGGGGTGGATTGGGAGGGGAATGAAATCTGAAGTGTAAAAGTAAATAAATAAAAAATGGCTATCTTGCTGATAGCAATCTACTGATTCAATACAATCTATCAAAATTCCAATTCAATCCTTCATAGAGTCAGAAAGATGAATTTGGAAATTCACTTGGAATAACAACAAAAAAAAACAAGGATAGAGAAAACTATCCTCAACATAAAGAAATAATAACAATAAAAGATAGAATCACCGTCCTTGACCTCAAGCTGTATTACAGAGCAATAGTTTTAAAAACTGTATGGTATTAAAAACAGAGACAAGCAGGTAGATCAATGTAATAGAATTGAAGACACCGAAATGAACAAATACTCCTATGGTCCCTTGATGTTTGACAAAGGAAATATAACCATACAGTAGAAAAAAGATAGCTTTTTCAATAATTGTTGCTGGATCAACTGGAAGTTCGCACCCAGAAGAATGCATATTGATCTTCTTCCCTAGTGCAAAGCTCAAGGGCAAGTGGATCAAGGACATCCACATAAAAAGAAAACACTCAAAGCCAGAGGGGAAACTGTGGAGAAAAGCCTCGAACGTAGGGACTCTGCGGAAATTTTCCTGAAAAGAAACACCAATGGCTTCTGCTCAAGGACTTTCAAATGGGACCTCATAATATTGCAAAGCTTCTCTAAGGCAAAGGATACTGTCTTTAGGACAACACGGCAACCAAGAGATTGGGAAAAGGTCTTTACCAATCCTACATTCAATAGAGGTCTAATATCCAATATGTACTAAGAACTCAAGAACTTAGACTCCAGAGAGCCAAATAATCCTATTAGAGAAATGGATATAGAACTAAACAGAGAAATCTCAGCTGAGGAATATCGAACAACTGAAAAGTACCTGTAGAAATGTTCTTCAACAATCTTAGTCATTAGGGGAATGCAAATCAAAACAATGCTGAGATTCTACTTCACACCCCTCAGAGTGGCTAGGAACAAACCTCAGGTGACCACAGATTCTGACAAGAATGTGGAGAAAGCAGAACACTCCTCCACTGTTACTTGGATAGCGAGCTGGTACAACTGCTCTGGTAATCAGCTGGGGGTTTCCTCAGAAAATTGGACATAGTACTACCTGAGGACCCAGGTATACCCATTTCTGGGCATAGAGCCAATAGATGCTCCAACATATAACAGACAAACATGCTCCAGTAAGTCCATGGCAGCCTTATTTTTAATAGCTAGAAGCTGGAAAGAACCCAGAAGTCCATCAACAAAAGAATGGATACAGAGAATGTGGTACAATTACACAAACGCAGTACTACTCAGCTATTAAAAAGCAATGACTTCATGAAATTCATAGGCAAAAGGATGGAACTAGAAAATATCATCTTGAGTGAGGTGACCCCAGAAAATAACACAGATGGTGTGCACTCACTGATAAGTGAATAGTAGCCCTGAAGCTCAGATGAGCCAAGGTGCAATCCACAGACCACATAAAGCTCAAGAAGAAGGACAACCAAAATGTGTTTGTGTCAGTATTTCTTAGAAGGGGGAACAAAAATATTTATAGCAGGAAATATGAAGCCAAAATTTGGAGAAGAGATTGAAGGAAAGTATATATTAATTAACTAATTAATTAAAAAATAAAAATTAAAAATAAATCCATGGTATATGGGGAATTGACAGCACGTTAACAAATTATACTGATGAATAGAGACAGCTTCATGGAGAAGACAGAAACTTGGTCCATTACACAGAACAAGCACAAAAGTCAATGCCACATGCATCATGGAACAAAACATAAGACTTCATACCACAGATGTGGCAGATGAGAAAATAGGAAATATGTTTGACTTCGCTGTGCAGAATGGTACTTCCTGAACATTACTCCTATAGCATAGAGAATAAAAACATCCATTCATAAATCATACCTCCTGAAATTTAAAACATGGCATAAATCAATGATCATCATCATTTAGCTGAAAATGATGCCTCTACCATTCGTAAAAATCTTAATAGATTCCTATAAAAATAAGTATATTTACTCTATAAACACAAGAAAAGCCTTATCTATTAAGCTTCACACCTACCAAGTAGCATTCATGATACGTAAAGTAGTCTGCATGATTTCAGAACAGAAATGCAAACATGGTTATTCCAAAGCTACAAATACTGCAAAGTAAACCAGTTACTGGCTCGTAAGATGTTCTGGTACAGTAGTGGAACACATATTATGGAAATAATTCTCTTTCCTGATTCTATTTCAGACACACTCTATGTGATGGAAGCCAGGCCTGAAACTGCTAAAGCAGCCAAAACCCTAAGAGTAGGTATGTCCTGAGCCAAGAGGAAAACTCAGTACTCTTATCCGTATCAATGAAATGACTGTCATAGCTATAGATCTGTGTTTGGAACCCTCGTTAGAAAAGCATCATCTTCTTGTAGGCTATAGACACTAACACAGAGACCCCAACCTGGAAAGTGTACAGAGAAGGTGGTAACTCCATTTTAAATGGGATGACTCCTTTACGTCTCTCCCTCAAGACTTCATTATCTCTATAGCAAATAAACGTAGAGATTCTAAGAGATTGGGGTGATAGATTACTGTAGTGAGTGACTTACAGACATAATACCAAGTCCCTAGTAAAAGAGAAGAAAAAACAACATGGAATCTGAGAAGTAATACTAAGAAGTCAATAGGATTCAAACAAGGAATTGCTGAGTGGATGAAGGTAGAGGTCAGTACTTTCCCTTTCGTGCATTCAGAGGACCTGTGGGAGCATCACCTAAGGACGGCACAATGGCACCAGCCACCCTGTGTTTCCCTTCAGTATTTAGGTATTTTAGTAATTTCTGCAATTTAATGAGTATAAATATCCTCCACTTGGGAGGACAGATGTGATGTTTGGATTCCACTGAGCATGGATGTTTGTTAAAATTTATTCTCAGTCTAATAGGTCAGGTCTGCACCTGAAGGGTGCACTGTGCACTCACTGATTTTGGTGAACAGGATTTTATGTGTGAAAAGAACAAATACTTCTCACGCATTTACCAGATGATGCAATCCAGGAGATTGGAACCTTGATCAAGGAGAATCCATGTCTCTGTGACTGCAGTGTCCTGGAGGTGACTCATTTGTCCTTCTTTGCCATCGGGCAGGCAGCAGGCCAATACCATGACAGTAGATGTATCCATGTCCAAGGTGATCCTTAGTGAAGCTCAGTTTTTTTCAGAGATAAAGTGACGTCACGAACAGCAGATGACGTTTGCAGACATGACAATTTATGGAGTCTGGTCTGCGTACGCTGTAAAGTTGTAAAAGAAAGCCAGCACAGCACTGTTAGTAAAACAGTCCAAGGAGAGCAGTGGGCCTCTGATTTGTGAGGGTTTATCATGAGATTGCTAAGTAGGACTCCCTCTTGTCAAGGACTCTGCTGCTAGTCCTAGTGACTCATCCTATGAGTGTTGACCTAAACTGTTTGCCTTTTAATTAAGAGTTTCCCATTAAGAATATCCTTGTAAGAGCACCAGTGGAAGGGGAAGCCCTGGATCCTGCTAAGACTGAACCCCCAGTGAACTAGATTGTTGGGGGGAGGGCGGCAATGGGGGGAGGATGGGGAGGGGAACACCCATAAAGAAGGGGAGGGGCAGGGATTAGGGGGATGTTTTCCTGGAAACCAGGAAAGGGAATAACATTCGAAATGTATATAAGAAATACTCAAGTTAATTAAAAAAAAGTTTCCCATTAAAATGTTCTAAGTGAAAGCCACAAGTTTCTATACTCTTTATTACATCAGTAGCTTTTTAGTGTATTTTTCAAGTGAAAACCAGTCTTCAACTGGTACCCTTTAAAACTTCAGGAGCTCCTTCCAGTACCTGATGGAATTAGGATGCCCCATTCTGTGTGGGGTGTTTTCAGCAAAGGCCCCTGTATTGGACTCATGACTGCTAGCATTTGTTCCATCCGGAAGACCTAGTTTTACAGGAATGCCCCCAAAATTCACTCTTCCATCCTCTCTGACTCTGCTCAACAGCAGCACTGGAGCCTTGGAGGCTAGGATGCTGGTTGATTTTAAGCAACTCTACAAAATGTGGATATAATCTGGGAAAAGTGAATCACAGTAGAGGTATCTTCTCCATCACATTGTCCTGAGGGCAAGTCTGAAGCTCATTTTTTTGTGATTGATGTATAATTGCCCTGCTAAGTGTAAAAGACAAAAGAGAGAACCCCAAATGGTCCAGCATGATGAATGGGTAAACAGAGTTTATCATATTGATACAATGGACTAGTCTCTAGAGATGGACAGAGGCATTGACAGTATCTTATGATAAAAGAAGCTATTATTTAATGACCAAGAAAGGGGATATTTCTATATTAGATGACTTCATTTTTGTTAAATACGCAAAATGACCTGGTTCGTGGGGGCATAGAAATTTATCCCAGCACTCAGGAAGCAGAGGCATGTAGATTTTCACGAGTTTGGGGCCAGCCTAGTCTACAGAGGTAGATTCAGGAGAGCCAGAGCTACACACACTCAAACACACACACACACACACACACACACACACACAGACAGAGAGAGAGAGAGAGAGAGGGAGAGAGAGAGGGAGAGAGAGAGAGAGAGAGAAAGGGGGTGGGCAGAGACAAACTTTCTTGAAAATCAACCAATCACTCACACAAGGAATCACTTAAACAAACAAAAACCTCAAAAAACCAGACACCAAAAAACCAATCAATCTATCAAACAATGTCAGAAGCAACAGCAGCAGCAGCAGCAGCAGCAACAACAACAACGACAACAACAACGACGACAACATCTACACCAAAAACCAACCGAATGAGACCAAATGTTAGATTGGATTGCAGCCAGTTTACTCCTTAACTCAAAGCATCCATGAAACCCAGGCACATCATGGGCTATGGTGTGCTCTACACATCCTGATCTTAAGTTCCTATACTTAAAGTAACACTTCTGTCATTAAAGAGGGATAGGCTGAGCTGGTGCCTAACAAGTTGATAGGGGGTAGGATCTGGAGGAATAAAGAGTACCTTCTAATGGCCACAGAGTTTTCTCAAACTTAAAATATTTTTAAAACCAATAGTATAAGGGATGCATAATTTAATGACATAGTAAGAATGCACTCCTAGATTATATACTTGAAAAAGATGAATTTGCTGCATAAGTGTATTACATACCTGTAAACATGTTATTATTGAAAGATAATGCTTCTTTCACATGTATGAATGTTTTGCCTACGTGTCTGTGTGTGCACTATATGTATGTCTGGGCCTGTGAAGATATGAGAGTTCTAGATCGCCTATAATTAGATTTGAAGATGCCTTTGAGCTTCTTTGTAGGTGTTACTGTAGGTTTCAGGGTTTGAAGCTGACTGATGTTGAGGATTACCTTTGCCCTCCAGTAGCAGACAGGTTACCTTCCAGTATTATGAACTCTGGTTAGTAGTGTGAAGAGTCTAGTTAGACCCCGGCTCAACCTATCCCTCCCCCCCCTGTGATGACAGAAATGTTATCTTCAGAAGTCAGTCCTGAACATCAGATTGTGTAGAGCAACCAATAGTCTTGGCACTGGCTTGTGATGGTCAAGGTTTTCTATAGGACCCTTTGGGTAATGACTCAACAGGTTGTCACCCATTCCTGTTGCTGGATTTGTAACTTGGTGGCACAAGATGTCTAGGTGGAGCCTCGTGTCATGTTAGTTTTTGGCTCCATATGTATTCCATACATATAGGAAGCTAATAGAGTAGCAGATTTCCATTTAATTTTTTCAAAGGGACTTTAGTGTTTGTTGTCCCTCCCCTTATTTCCTACTTTACCTAGGCTTGCATACCAGGGCTGTGGGTGCCTGGTTAAGAAAAAGAAACTGACCCTCTTCCTTATCAAGTATGAATCTGTATGCCCATTCCAACATGCAGCCAGCAGGTGACCAGGATACACTGGAGAGAGTGATCAACTCCAGTCAACATCATGTTGATGAATATGAAAGGAGGGTAATGGGGCTTGAAAAATGCGAGGGAGGTAGAAGTGTGTACCCTTTGCCTCTACCCATTTCTCCCGGTTCCCTCTCATTAACCCCTCCTATTCTAGCTTTTATCTCTTCCCAACACTATACACTCCTTCCTCTTCCTGGGGCGATATTCTTCTGCTCCCTAGTTCCCTAGTAGATAGTCAGGAATCCTGTGTGGTTATCCAGATTGTAGTTCTCATATCAGATACTTAAAACCTAACATCCTTAACAGCAGACACATGAAATGTTTGTTGTTTTGGGTCTGGGTTTGCCAAATCAGGATGATTTTTTTAGGTCCATCAGGCCAGTCTTAGGGTTACAGATTGCAATGGCTGCCCTAACTGCCCTCAGTACTCCCTTTGAAGGCCATGCAAATAGATCTACTTCAGCGTCAACATTGACAGAGCTTTGAACAAGCACTGAGGGGGCTGGGCTCCTAACAGTGGAGTCTGAGGGGGGCACACATGGAGCATAAGCATAGGGTACAGTCCGTAAGCCAGCTCCATTGTGAGCTCAGAGCATGTCACTATGGTGGTGCCAGTGCAGCTGTGTTACTAGGTGATGAAGTATAGTTCAGTTAACCCTGAACGAGCAGGTCTTGCCTACACTTCTTTGGCAAGAATTGGTGATTTTAGGAAACTCTTATCGTATAATTTGGGAGGTGGAGATTAGCTAAATGGGAGGGAAGAGAGAGTAAGAAGGTCCTGGGCGGCCCTAGCGCTCCATAATGGAGGAAGATTTTGAATATGATGCTCTGGCATTGAAGTTCCCCAGAAGGGGACGCTGGTACACCCGTCTGTGGCGCTCCTGTCCTGGTTTTGGATGCCTGCGTCAAAAGAAAACGACGAAATTTCCCCTCTATCTGATCGGGTATGATCCCGTGGGTCGATTACAAACAGCGGCCTGTGTTGGGGACGTGGAGAAAATTGAAAGTATGATCCATGAGTGTCATCATCATGTGGATGAATCTGATTGGAGGGGCAGGTAATGGGGCTTCAAATTGATGAGGGGAGTAAAAGGAGGAGGGTAGGAACTGCTAGGGACACTCAGGGCTAAGGAGGAAGACAAATCAACTTCCAGGGCTACAATCTGAGGGTAGAGAGTGGTCATACATAGGCTCATTTTCACTGGGGACCCCTGGGTTTTATACCTGCTAAATGCTCTTAGTCGTATGAGACCTCCACACTGTGGAACAGCAGCTCCTAGGCCTTAATGAAACTACATAATTTTATTCTTATGTTAACCCTTACATTTTGTAAACATACAAAAAGACACACACACTCACACACATAAATACCGTTGTTTTGCCTCTGTGTATTTTCTGTGTACCATTGTGATAGAACCTGGTGCAGGATCCCCTGGAACTGCAGCTATAGACAGTTGTGAGCTGCCCTGTGTGTCTTAGCAATCAAACTGAGTTCTCTACTAAACAAAACTAGAGCTGTTATTGCCAAGACCCCTATCTAGATTTTCTTTCTTCTTTGTTGTTGTTGTTGTTTTCTGTTTTTTCATTTTTATTAGATAGTTCATACATTTACATTTCAATGTTATATCCTGTCCTGCCTCTTCCATCCCACTTCCCACTCCCCCTGATTCTATGACGACTTTCTTAATACATAATATGATGCAATATAATAATGTATAATATAATATAATGTATATGATACAATATAATAATATAGTATAAAATAATAATGGATCAAAGACATTTAGAACTGGAACTGTGACCATGCTCCCATGTAATCACCTTCTGTACTGTTGTTTTTACATCGATACACATGTGAAGGACAGAGATTGTCCTCATCTCACTTCCTGTGCCCCACACGTGTGGAGCTTAGGGTGTGGTGGTCAGAGACAATGTCGACTGCTAGTTATGTTGTACCACCATGGGGTTCTAAGGCCTGAGCTCAGGCAAGCAGGCCTCCCTGTGGGTTCCAGCCCATCGTCCCTCTGTTCTGGAGACTCCACTCAAGCAAGTCCATGGTGTGCTTTATTTACTGTCTTGGAGCACACTGATCCTCACACTTGTAGGCAAGTGACCTTTGCGGATCCCCTTATCCCAAGATCAGCAGTCAGGTTTTCAGGACAAATGCTTTACCAGTTGAGTTTTAACAACTACCCCAGCCCCTCATTCCTTTTTCTCTGTGTGTGTGTGGGTTCTTACCATGAACCCCCTTGCTCATCGTCCCTCCTCCTCTTATATGAGGGTTCACCCCCACCCGTTTGCCCACTCCTTCCGGATTCCCTGCCTTAGCATTCCGTTCCACCGGGGCTAGAGCCTTGGCAGGACCACGAGCTTCTCCTCTTATTGGTGCCCAACAAGGCCATCCTCTGCTACATATGCAGTTGAAGCCAGGGGTCTTTCCATGTGAACTCTTTAGATGAACGGATATCTGGGTTCTCTCCAGCTCCTGGCTATTGTAAATAAGGCTGTTGTGAATGTAATGGAATATGTTTCTTTGTTTTATGTTGGAGCCCTTTTTGTGTATATGCACAGGAGTGTGTAAAGCTGGGTCCTCCAAACAGATTTCCAGAGTTGTCCCAGCTTGCTCTCCCACCTACAAAGGAGGAGTGTTCCTCCTTCTCCAAATCCTCGCCTACCTCTGTTGCCTGAGTTTTGATCTTAGCCATTCTGACTGGTGTGGCGTTGAATCACAGGGTGGTACTGATTTGCATTTTCTCTGATGACTAAAGATGTTGACCAGTCCTTTAGGTTCTTTTTGGCCATTTGATATTCCTCAATTGAGAATTCTTTGTTTAGCTCTGCTCCCCATTTTGTAATAGAGTAATTTGATTCTCTGGAGTCCAACTATTTGAATTCTATGTGTATATTGGTTGTAAGCCTTCTATCAGATGTAGGATTCATAAAAATCTTTTCCAATCTGTTAGTAGCCATTTTTTTCTAATGACAGTACTCTTTGCCTTACAGAAGCTTTGCAATTTGATGAGGTCCCATTTGTTGATTCTTGATCTTGGAGAATAAACTATTGCTGTTCTGTTCAGGAAATTTTCCCAAGTATTCCAGGCTCATGTATTCTAGGCTCTTCCCCATGTTTTCTTCTTTTAAGTTGAGTATATCTGGTTTTATGTGGAGATCCTTGATTTGCTTGGATTTTAACTGTGTACAGGGTGATAAGAAAGGTTTGATTTGCAGTCTACATGCTGAGTGCCAGTTGATTCAGCACCAGTTGTTGAAAAAGCTATCTTTTTCCCACTAGATGGTTTTAGTTCTTTTGTTAAAAATCAAGTGACCATAGGTAGGTGTATGGGTTCATTTCTGGGTCTCCTATTCTATTCCATTGATCTACTTGCCTATCGCTGTACCAGTATCATAACATTTTTATCACTATTGCTCTGTAATACAGCTTAAGGTTAGGGAGGGTGATTCCCCCAGAATTTTTTTTTCTTGTTGAGTATAGTTCTCAGGATCCTGTTTTTTTGTTAATGCAAGTGAATTTCCAAATCGCTCTTTCTACCTCCATTGGGAATGGAGTTAGAATTTTGATGGAGATTGCGTCGAATCAGTAGATTGCTTTTGGACAGATGGCCAATTTTATAATGTTAATCCTGCCAATCTGTGAGAATGGGAGATCTTTCCATCTTATGAGATCTTCTATTCTTTCTTCAGAGACTTGAAGTTCTTACCGAACAGGATTTTCACTTGCTTGGTTAGAGTCACACTGGGTTATTTTATTTTATTTGTGATTATTCTGAAGGTGTTGTTTCCCTAATTCCTTTCTTAGCCTATTCATCCTTTGAATAGAGAAAGGCTACTGATTTGTTTGAGTTAATTTTGTATCCAGCCACTTTGCTGAATTTGTTTAAGGGGGCATCCTTGACTACTCCCTGATTTTAGTGGTATTCCTTCAACTTTCTCTCAATTTAGTTTGATGTAGGCTATTGGTTTGCTGTATATTGCTTTTCCTATGTTTATAGTAAGCTTTGAATTCCTGATTTTTCCAAGACTTTTAAAGGTTAGCACCTCATTCTTATATCCTGTCTTTATGGTTGAAGGGGAATCGATGACACACCAGCATATTTTCCCTAGTTCACATGCTTCTTGATCATTTTGTTATTCTAAGATGTTAATTAGTCTTTAAGGTGGAGCTTCATATAAAGAATACAAGAATGAAGTTTAGTTTTAAAATATTCTTCTGTTCATTGAATATTTTCTTTAAAAACAGTGAATTGTCCAATGGTAATTTTTCATTCTGTCAGTCCATTTATTCCCCACATGTAACTTAGATATCCCCTGTGTAGAATACACGTTCTAATATCTCTCAAGATCTTCCCATTTGTAAAACTTCATTTCTCTGCCCAGTCAAGCTTCCTTACATTCTATAAATTTAAATATAACATGAAATGAACATTACTCTTTGGAACCCTTCTTTCATTTTACTGAACCTCTATGAATCTCAAGCAAGGCAGCTATGCCACCATAGGTTATTACCTTGTAGCAATATTTACCTGATTTTGGTGTGAGTCCATGGGCACATTGATCAATATACGGCAAAGCATGAGGTCCTTGTTTCTATACCGAGTATAGAAGTGTTACATATGGGCATAAAAAATGAAATGTGAAAATAAAAATAAAAGAAAGTATTGAGGACTGAGGGCTTATATTTTGTTCACTGTTAAAAATGTACATAGATGCAAGTGACCGGTAAAATTGCCACTTACCTGTTGATTGTGACATATTTTGTTTAATGTAGGCCACAATGGGTTGCATGATAATTACCTTTAATTTTGTAAAGTGCTAAAAGTATTGCTAATTATAGTTGTAAAATAATAAAAAGGATAAATGACCTTCCATTCTTAGAGAGGGTAAAATGTGAATGAAAATGAAGGTAACCACAATAGATAAGATAGGAGGATTAAGAAATGTAAACTTCTTTTATATGAATTTTTTTATGTGTACTGCTGATAAAATCCTGTTTTTCTCTCACAGAATAGTTCTGTTTGTTATCACTAGGAAGAGAAATCATTACCATGATCAGGAAATGCTGAGCTCTCAGGAGCTGGAAATGCTTGTAGTGTTGTAGCAGATTTCTTCCCCATTCGAACTGAAACATCAGAGTAGCCCCTATTAAGATATGTTTAATGTTCATCCCTTGGATGGGGACATGGAGTCATGGAGCTCCTGAAAATACCGAGGAGTAACTAGTAAGTTCCAGATATTAGAGTATGATTTAAATTCAAGCTGAGATCAATTTGGGAACTTTTCTAGGATTCAGACAGGCTGCTTTGAGCAGCGAAGAAGGTCAGGATAGAACACCTGCCTTAAATAGGAAGAGTCATGTACCATATCCCTAGCACAGTAAATGAACATTCGAGTAGACCTCAATAAATAAGAACATTGTAGTTACTTTCTTCCATCAGATAGAAATCACCTTCATATTATGTAGTACTTACAGGTGATGATAGTCTTACTGGGAATTCAGAGATGTTGCTAAATGTGTTTTCAATTTGCAGGACATCGCTGCATTATGCGAGTGCCCACAACCATCCAGATGTAGTGACACTGTTATTAGAAAATAAGTCCAACATTAACATCCAGGATGATGAAGGCTGCACACCGTTGATTAAGGTAGCTATTGGCCATCTGTTTTGGTATGAAATGGATTAGAGGTGTCCTTGTTTGGTTTCTGTTGTTGTGAGAAAACACAGACCAAAACTTACTCAGGAGAGGAAAAAGTTATTTAGCTTACATTTATTCATCCCAGTTGATCCTCATGGGAAACCTGGTCAGGAACTCAAATAAGGAACTGGGGGGAAGAACTAAACTAGAGATCAGGGGAGAATGCAGCTTTCCATGGCTTTTACACAGGTTTGGTCAGCTTTTTTTTATACAACTTTGAACTCAGGCATGCCCCTACCACAAGACCTTGGGCTTTCCTACTTCTGTCTAAATAAAAAAAAATAGTTCCACACAGTGCCCCAGAGGCCAGTCCAATTCCTCAAGTGAGGATCTTTCCAGGTGTATTAAGCATGTATCACATTGGCAAAAAGAACAAAATCTAAGCAAACAAGCAATCTCTGCATTGTGACAGCCAACCAGCACAGACCTGAGTGCTTAGGACATCTAGGTGGGTTGGTAGAACCCCTTAATTCTACCACTTGGAAAAAGATGTGGTGGGGAGATCATTAAATGAGTCAAGCCTGGAGTATTTAAGAAGACCTTGTGTCAAAATGGAGGGAAAATATGAATAACTAAAACTCTGTCTGATTTCAGAGAAACTATTCAGTGCCATTGTAGAAATGTCTCCCTTGGCTTCCTTGAAGTGAAGATGTATTTCTTTGTACAATTTCCACAGGCTGCGCAGCGGGACAACACACATTGTGTTTGTGTATTGCTCAGGCACAATGCTAATCCAAATTTGATGGATTACAGTGGGAATACAGCCTTTCACCATGCCATTTCCAGGGGCAGCATAGCAATTGTAAAGATGCTCCTGGAGTACAACGTAGATATTGAAGCCAAAACAGAGGTAAAGGTCATTCAACTTCATTCCCAATGCACTTCTAGCTACTTCTAGCTGGGACACTCAGACCTATTTTCTACATGCAGAACCTCAAGCATTCTCACTGAATGTGTTCAGAGGAACGCTTTTTCTCTTTAAATATGTGTGTGTGTGTGTGTGTGTGTGTGTGTGTGTGTGTGTGTGTGTATTTATAATTAGTGCCAAAAAACCCACAGAATAGCATATTTTGTCTCAGCGTTGACTTTAAGTTTGAAATTCAAGATTATAGGCTTTAGGATTACACACAGACACACACAGACACACACAGACACACACAGACACACACACACATACACACACACATCACATCACATCTACACCAACAAGAAAAAGAAATACATTTCAAGTTTAATGATTATAGAATATATAGAACTGGGTTGCTGCTAAGAAGGTATTGATGTGTGTTTGGCTCAGGGATGAGGGCAGACTGGGAAAGGAGAGAGGTGTCAGGCAAATTAGAAAATCTGATCATTGAGAAAATATACAAAACATTTTTATGATTTTCAAAAGTTTTGGTATTCATAGAAGATGCTATTGCCCTTGGGAGATAATTTTTAGTTTAGAAAAGAAATATATTTGGAGTGCAGATTGAGAAACTCTGCTCCAGATACCTCTTGAGCACACTCCTTCAACAGGGGCATACCAAACTTTATATTTTGGGGTTGTGTCCATGGAGGTCCTAGTCTTTGGAGCTAAGAAGATTGGAACCATTGAGTGTTTGGGGAAAATTCTGGAAGGGATTGGTGTTCATATGCAGTGTTGTGTAGACAAAAGATGTGTCAAAGGGAAGAAGAGAGCTGTGTGTGGAAAGCACAGCAGGTGTTGTAGGAAAAATGATGCCTTGTGACTCAGTACAGTGTGTGTTTATGTTCACAAAATCTGTGATGAACTTTCAGTTGAGAAACAAGTTGTTTTATAAAATGTAATATTGTTTTCTTTACAGTATGGCTTGACACCACTGCAACTTGCAACATATGAAAATCAGACTGAAATGATAAACTTCTTAGAATCAATGAGTGCAGATGCACAGGCCGTGCAAGTGTCAAACAGGTACAGTTTCTTCTCTTCTACAATCTTAGTGCTGTTCTTGATGGTGAGAATTGCTTAAGTCAGGAATATTAATATGATATTAAATGATTTGAAAAACTCAGAGAAATATTTAGAAAGCTTATTACACACGAAATATGAGCTAGAAAAGAGACTGTTCCAACACAACAAAAGAACAGCAGTACCAGGAGTGCTACATAGCTCAGTAGTTCAGTTCGTGAGTCATGAACCAAGACAAAGAATAAGCTAGATCAGCTGTTGGTCTACTTCAGTATTTTTTATTTTGACACAGTTTTTATAATTTCTGACCTTAAAAATGACAGTATAAGCCATATCTTTAGAATTATATGTTACATAATCACAGGTAATAAATAGTGTTTCCTAATGATCTGTTTGAAATGTCCAATGCAGTAGAAAACTACCTTTTGCTAGGAGGTGTTCGGTAAACTTTCATCCCGTAATTAACTAGCAATGTTGGTGATATTGCAGTCCAAGACATTTTTGTGTCACATTTCAGATGGAGCTTTTAATGTGGATATATAAATAGTTCATTTCCTTCCACATATTCTGGTATTTTAGAATTATAAATCTTCTCCTAGATTTTGTGAATGTTTAGCTCTAAAAAAATTGATCTTACAAAGCTATATTCCCTTCCATATGAAATAAAATTATTATGCTGAAATTCCCTGTTTAGTACACATGTTTACCTAATGTTTATGTTGAGCCATTATTTCCAGACAACAGATCTGTGCTTTAAGGTGAGCCTTTCTAGAGAGAGCTCACTCTCCTTTCAAAACTTAATGCTCTTTGAAATATTTAATTTTATTTTTTCTTATTCATTTTACATCAAACTCACTGACCCTGTCTCAGTCTCCCTATTCCACAGTCCTTTCCGGTTCCCCTTCCCCTTCACCTCCGAGCAGTCATGGATCCCCTATATATCCCCACACCCTGGCACTTCAAGTCTCTGCAAGGGTAGACACTTCCTCTCTCTCCAAGGTCAGACAAGGCAACTCAGCTAGAAGGAGGTATCCCATGTATAAGCAACAGCTTTTTGATAGGCCCCATCCCAGTTGACTGGGACCCATATGAAAACCTAGCTGCTCTTCTGCTACATATGAGTGGGAAGGTGTGAGTCCAGCCCGTGTATGTTCTGTGGTTGGTGGTTCAGTCTCTGAGAGCCCCAGGCGTCCAGGTTATTTCACTTTGTTGTTTGTCCTCTGGAGTTCTTATCTCCTTGCAGACCTGGAATCTTTCCTCCTAGTGTTCCCTAAGAGTCTACTGCCATACATCCCTGAGCAAGGCAAATATTCTCTTTAGAGTTTTTAAGAGGGAGGGAGGGAGGAGAGAGAGAGAGAGAGAGAGAGAGAGAGAGAGAGAGAGAGAGAGACAGAGACAGAGACAGAGACAGAGAGAGACAGAGAGAGAGACAGAGAGTCAGAGAGAGAGAGAGAGACAGAGAGAGAGAGAGAGAGAGAGAGAGAGAGAGAGAGAGATTGATTGACTGATTGTGTGTATGCATGCTTGAGCCTTTTAGTTTGTGTTCTATTTAAAAGCTAACCATGCCTCATGTTTTCTCTTGAGAAAGTCACAAGGATACCAGTCAACAGTCATAGTGAATTGCTGAAAAATAAATTCAAAATTGTTTGACTAGACCTGTAGTTCCATGAATTACATCCCAGACTGTGGGAGGTAGGAGACACACAGACCTTTGTGAGTTAAGTCCAACATGGTCTATGGGGTGGGTTTCAGACCAGCATGGCTACATAGTGAGATCCGGTTTCAAAAAACATTGTTTGTGAACATCTAAACTAAGATACAGGGGACTGAAATATAAAGGGCTTCAAATGCTCGCTAAATGTTTTTCTTATGAATAGTGCAATAACCATAACTTATAAATCTATGCCACAGTGCAAGAACACCAGCACATAAAAAAGAAGTGAAGCATGTAAGATTTTTGGAAGGTAAGATTTTTATATCATATATAAATTTACTATATTGTAGCTGGTCTTATTCACCCTAGATAAAATAGTGCGGACATTTTAGCTCCTCTCCTACTGTGACCACACAAGCAGCCCAGCTAGCAGAAAGGAATCCAAATGCAGGCAACAGAATGAGAACCTGCCCTCACTTCAGTAAACCAGGAGTCCACATGAAGAGCACGTGAAGCTGCACGTCTGCTACCTCTGAATATGGGGTCTATGTGCAGCCCTGACGTGCTCTTTGATAGGTGGTTCAGTCCCTGTGAGCCCTCATGGGCCCCTGTTGGTTAATCTGTAGGTTTTCTTGTTGTGTTTCTGAACCTTCAATGGCACTGTCCTCCTTTGAATTCAATATCCTTCACCCAATTCTTTCACAAGACGCCCCAACCTCCACCTGATATTTATTTGGCTGTGGGTGTGTACATCTGTTTCTATCCAGGGCTTGATGAAGACTCTCAGAAGAATTATCCAAGGCTTCTGTCTGCAAGCATAGCAAAATATCATTAATGGAGTCAAAGACTGGCTCTCTCCCACAGGGTGGGTCTCAAGTTGGTCCAGTTATTGGTTTGGTATCTCCTTAATGTCCGTTCCATTTTAACCTGCATATCTTGGTGGTAGGATAAATTTTGGGTTGATGTTTTTCTGAGTGCTTTGGTGTTCTCCTCCTTCTCCTGGAAGTCTCCCCTGGTACAGAAGATGACCACTGAAAACTGCATATCACCTGCTGCTAGTAGGCTCTGCAAGTCTCAGCTCCATAGATAGACTGCTAAGAGCCCCCATAGTTCCTGGTCTTTGTTTCACCACAGAGATGCCTCTCCACTGGTATCTTCTGTCCTAGCTCCCACACCACACCTGCTCTGCACCTTAGTTCCCCTCCCCATCCTACAAATTTCCCTCCCTCAATCGAATCCTGATATCTATTTCATTTTCCCTCCTGAGTGAGATTCATGCATCTTCCCTTGGGCCCTCATTACTTAGCTTCTTTAGGTCTGTGCACTGTGGCCTGGTTATTCTGTAATTTATGGCTGCTAAGGTCCTCACCTTTAAGTGAGTACATTCCATGCCTGTCCTTCTCGGTTTCAGTTACCTCATCCAGTATGATGTTTGCCAATCCCATCCATTTGCCTGCAGTTTTCTCAAATTCCATGTTTTTCATAGCCGAGTATTATTTCATTGTGCAAATATACCACATTTCCTTAATCAGTTTTTCAGTTGTCTCCTGTCCATGGTTATTACAAGGAGAGGTTTTATGAACATAGTTAAGCAAGTGTGCTTGGGTGGTATGGTGGAGCAAGTTTGGGGTATATGCCCATGATTGACATAGTTGTGTCTTAAGGTAAAAACTATTTCAAATTTTTTGGAAAAAAAACCCGCCAAATTGCTTTTCAAAAGGGATTTTAGGGGTTGGGAATTTAGCTCAGTGGTAGAGCATTTGCCTAGCAAGCGCAAGGCCCTGGGTTCGGTCCCCAGCTCTGAAAAAAAGAAAAAAAAAAAAGAAAAGGGATTTTAATGTCTCTCCCACCAACAATGGAGGAATATTCCCTTTGCTCAATATCCTTGTCAGCATGGCTGTCCCTTGAGGTTTTGATTCTGGCTGCTCTGACTGGTGTAGGATGGACTCAGGGTCCTTCTGATCTGCATTCAGTGATGACTGTAGATGAGCATTTGATGTCTCTCGGCCTCCTGAGCATCCTCGGCTGGGAATGCTTCGTTTACCACTGTACACCATATTCAGATTGGTTTATTGCTGTCTAACTTTTTGGGCTTTTTATATATTTTAACCATTATTTCTCTGTGAAGTGTAAGACTGATGACGATCTTTTCCCAAAATGTAGGCTTCTCTTTTGTCCTTTTGATGGTGTCCTTTGCTTTACAGAGGTTTTTAAGTTTTGTGAGTCCCCATTTATCAATCATTGATCTCAGAGGCTGGGACAGTGGTGTGCTGTTCAGGAAATTGTCTACTGTACCGATGTCCTCAGTATATTGAAGTTTCTGCTTCAATGTCAAGGTCTTTCATCCACATGAACTTGAGTTTTGTGCAGGTTGAGAAATACAGATCTATTTGCATTCTTCTTCATGCAGACATACAGTTACACCTGCACCATTTGTTGAAGAAACTTTCCTATTTTCCCCATTGTGTGGTTTTGCCTTTGTCAAAATCATGTGTTGGTAGGTATGTGTGTTTTTTCTTTGATTTGATTCCATCGGTCAACTTTTTGTTTCTATACTAATTCTATACAGCTTTTGTTATGATTGCTCTGTGATATGTCTTGATATCAGGGATGATGATACCTCCAAAAATTATTTAATTATTCAAGATATCTATCTATCTATCTATCTATCTATCTATCTATCTATCTATCTATGTATCTATCATCTATGTATCTATCATCTATCTATCTATCATCTATGTATCTATCAGCTATCATGGGTTTTTTGTTTTTTAAAAAATTGCTCTTTCAAGGTCTGTAAATAATGGTCTTGCAATTTTGAAGAGAAATGCATTGACTGTGAAGATGCTTTTTGTAAGATGGCCATTTTCACCTTGTTAATCCTATCCATCTGTAGTATAGGAGACCTTTCCATCTTCAGATGTCCTGTTAATTCCTTTTTCAGAGACATAAAGTTTTTGACAGGCAGGTCTTTAAGTAGCTTGATTAGAGTTGTACTGGGCTATTTAATGTTATCTGTGGTTACTGTAAAGGGTTTTGCTTGACTAAATTTTTCTTATCCATTTTAACTGTTGCATGAGGAAGGGCTGCTGGTTATTTGAGTTAATCTTGCATTCAGACACTTTTCTGTAAGGGTTTATCACCTTTGGTGTAGGAGTTCTTTGGTAGATTTTGTGAGGTCTCTTTTGTATGTGGGCAGCTTTGCTTACTCTCTGGTTTTAAGTTTCTCTGCATATAAGTTGTTAGTGTTTATTGGCTGGTTCAGGTATGCAAATTTGATCACTGAGGTCTCTAAGACTTTTAACATGAAGGGGTGCTTGATTTTATCAACGGCTTTATCAGCATCTAATGTGATGACCAAGTGAATTTTTTTGACATCTCCACCCTTGCCAGCTGCAGCTATCCATTCATTTTCATGGCTGTCAAGCCATCTCCCCTGTATCTCCCCAGACCCGATCCTGAAACACTCAGTTGTCTCAAATTTACCCACTCCCACCTAGTTCCTTCCTTCCTCTGCCTCCTCTGAGTATTTTCCGGTATGTTCTAAGTTAGATTCAAAATCCTCTCTTGGTCCTTTCTTCTTCATCTTCTTTTGGTCCTGAGTATAGTATTGATATCCTGTACTTTATTGCTAATATCCACTTAGAAGTGAGTATACGCCATCCATGTCTTTTGGGTCTGGGTTATGTCACTCAGGAAGATATTCTCAAGTTCTATTCATTCACCTGCAAAGGTCATTATGTCTTTGTCTTTAGTAGGTGAATAGTATCCCACATTGTCTTTTTTCATTAAAAAAAAAAAACTTCACCCTTGTCAGTTGCAGATTTCCATTCACTTTCAGGACCATCCATCCATCTCTCCTCTTCCTTACCCACACCTGATTCCAAACCCATCCCATAGCCCTCCGTATCTCTTCTCTATTCAGTTCACTCCCTCCGTCTTCCTCTTAGGACTGCTTTATGCACTCCTTTAAGTGAGATTCAGGCATCCTCACTTGTGCATTCCTTCTTGTGTAGCTTTTCTGAGTCTGTGGATAATAGCATGGTGTCTGTATTTTTGGCCAATAACCATCTATAAGTGAGTACATAACACACATGTCCTGTTTGAACTCCGGAGGATATTCTCAAGTTCCATTGATTTACCTGCAAAATTCATTCTGCCTTTGTTTGTAATAGTGGGATAATATGCCATTTTGAAAGTATACATCACTTTCTTTTTTTTATTAACTTATGTATTTCTTATTTACATTTCAAGTGTTATTCCTTTCCCAGTTTCCAGGCCAAAATCTCCGTAGCCCCTCCCACTCCCCTTCTTTATGGGTGTTCCACTCCCATTCCTCCCCTATTGCCGCCCTCCCCCAAACAATCACATTCACTGGGGGTTCAGTCTTCGCAGGACCCAGGGCTTCCCCTTCCACTGGTGCTCTTACTAGGGCATTCATTGCTACCTATGAGGTCGGAGTCCAGGGTCAGTCCATGTATAGTCTTTAGGTAGTGGCTTAGTCCCTGGAAGCTCTGGTTGCTTGGCATTGTTGTTCATATGGCATCTCATCCCCTTCAATCTCTTTCAGTCCTTTCTCTGATTCCTTCAACGGGGGTCCTGTTCTCAGTTCAGTGGTTTGCTGCTGGCATTCACCTCTGTATTTGTTGTATTCTGGCTGTGTCTCTCAGGAGAGATCTACATCCGGCTCCAGTCTGCCTACACTTCTTTGCTTCATCCATATTGTCTAATTGGGTGGCTGTATATGTATGGGCCACATGTGGGGCAGGCTCTGAATGGGTGTTACTTCAGTCTCTGTTTTAATCTTTGCCTCTCTATTCCCTGCCATGGGCATTCTTGTTCCCCTTTCAAAGAAGGAGTGAAGTATTCACATTTTGATCATCCATCTTGAGTTTCATGTGTTCTATGCATCTAGGGTAATTCAAGCATTTGGGCTAATATCCACTTATCAATGAGTGGATACCATATGTGTTTTTCTGTGATGGGTTAGCTCACTCAGGATGATATTTTCCAGTTCCAACCATTTCCCTATGAATTTCACAAAGGCATTGTTTTTGATAGCTGAGTAATATTCCATTGTGTAGATGTACCACATTTTCTGTATCCATTCCTCTGTTGAAGGGCATCTGGGTTCTTTCCAGCTTCTGGCTATTATAAATAAGGCTGCTATGAACGTAGTGGAGCACGTGTCTTTTTTATATGTTGGGGCATCTTTTGGGTATATGCCCAAGAGAGGTATAGCTGGATCCTCAGGCAGTTCAATGTCCAATTTTCTGAGGATCCTCCAGACTGATTTCCAGATTGGTTGTACCAGTCGGCAATCCCACCAACAATGGAGGAGTGTTCCTCTTTCTCTGCATCCTTGCCAGCATCTGCTGTCACCTGACTTTTTGATCTTAGCCATTCTCACTGGTGTGAGGTGAAATCTCAGGGTTGTTTTGATTTGCATTTCCATTATGACTAAAGATGTTGAGCATTTCTTTAGGTGTTTCTCAGCCATTCGGCATTCCTCAGCTGTGAATTCTTTGTTTAGCTCTGAACCCCATTTTTTAATAGGGTTATTTGTCTCCCTTCGGTCTAACTTCTTGAGTTCTTTGTTTATTTTGGATATAAGGCCTCTATCTGTTGTAGGATTGGTAAAGATCTTTTCCCAATCTGTTGGTTGCCGATTTGTCGAACCACAGTGTCCTTTGCCTTACAGAAGCTTTGCAGTTTTATGAGATCCCATTTGTCGATTCTTGATCTTAGAGCATAAGCCATTGGTGTTTTGTTCAGGAAATTTTTTCCAGTGCCCATGTGTTCCAGATGCTTCCCTAGTTTTTCTTCTATTAGTTTGAGTGTGTCTGGTTTGATGTGGAGGTCCTTGATCCACTTGGACTTAAACTTTGTACAGGGTGATAAGCATGGATCAATCTGCATTCTTCTACATGTTGACCTCCAGTTCAACCAGCACCATTTGCTGAAAATGCTATCTTTTTTCCATTGGATGGTTTTGGCTCCTTTGTCAAAAATCAAGTGACCATAGGTGTGTGGGTTCATTTCTGGGTCTTCAATTCTATTCCTTTGGTCTATCTGTCTGTCTGTGTACCAATACCATGCAGTTTTTATCAGTATTGCTCTGTAATACTGCTTGAGTTCAGGGATAGTGATTCCCCCTGAAGTCCTTTTATTGTTGAGGATAGCTTTAGCTATCCTGGGTTTTTGGTTATTCCAGATGAATTTGCAAATTGTTCTGTCTAACTCTTTGAAGAATTGGATTGTTATTTTGATGGGGATTGCATTGAATCTGTAGATCGCTTTTGGTAAGATGACCATTTTTACTATATTAATCCTGCCAATCCATGAGCATGGGAGATCTTTCCATCTTCTGAGGTCTTCTTCAATTTCTTTCTTCAGAGTCTTGAAGTTCTTATTGTACAGATCTTTTACTTGCTTGGTTAAAGTCACGCCGAGGTACTTTATATTATTTGGGTCTATTATGAAGGGTGTCGTTTCCCTAATTTCTTTCTCAGTTGTTTCTCTTTTGTGTAGAGGAAGGCTACTGATTTATTTGAGTTAATTTTATGTCCAGCCACTTTACTGAAGTTGTTTATTAGCTTTAGTAGTTCTCTGGTGGAACTTTTGGGATCACTTAAATGTACTATCATATCATCTGCAAATAGTGATATTTTGACTTCTTCTATTCCAATCTGTATCCCCTTGACCTCCTTTTGTTGTCTGATTGCTCTGGCTAGAACTTCAAGAACTGTATTGAATAAGTAGGGAGAGAGTGGGCAGCCTTGTCTAGTCCCTGATTTTAGTGGGATTGCTTCAAGTTTCTCTCCACTTATTTTAATGTTAGCAATTGGTTTGCTGTATATGGCTTTTACTATGTTTAGGTATGGGCCTTGAATACCTTTCTTTCCAGGACTTTTATCATGAAGGGGTGTTGAATTTTGTCAAATGCTTTCTCAGCATCTAATGAAATGATCATGTGGTTCTGTTCTTTCAGTTTGTTTATATGATGGATCACGTTGATGGTTTTCCGTATATTAAACCATCCCTGCATGCCTGGGATGAAGCCTACTTGATCATGGTGGATGATTGTTTTGATGTGCTCTTGGATTTGGTTTGCCAGAATTTTATTGAGTATTTTTGCGTCTATATTCATAAGGGAAATTGGTCTAAGTTCTCTTTCTGTGTTGGGTCTGTGTGTGGTTTGGGTATAAGAGTAATTGTGGCTTCATAGAAGGAATTTGGTAGTGCTCCATCTGTTTTAATTTTGTGGAATAGTTTGGATAGTATTGGTATGAGGCCTTCTATGAAGGTCTGATAGAATTCTGCACTGAACCCGTCTGGACCTGGGCTCTTTTTTGTTGGGAGACCTTTAATGACTGCTACTATTTCCTTAGGAGTTATGGGGTTGTTTAACTGGTTTATCTGTTCCTGATTTAACTTCGGTACCTGGTATCTGTCTAGCAAATTGTCCATTTCCTGCAGATTTTCAAGTTTTGTTGAACGTAGGCTTTTATAGTAAGATCTGATGATTTTTTGAATTTCGTCTGAATCTGTAGTTATGTCTCCCTTTTCATTTCTGATTTTGTTAATTTGGAAACACTCTCTGTGTCCTCTAGTTGGTCTGGCTAAGGGTTTATCTATCTTAATGATTGTCTCAAAGAACCATCTTTTGGTTCTGTTGATTCTTTCTATGGTCCATTTGTTTCTACTTGGCTGATTTCAGCTCTGAGTTTGATTATTTCCTGCCTTCTACTCCTCCTGGGTGTATTTGCTTCTTTTTGTTCTAGAGCTTTTAGGTGTGCTGTCAAGCTGGTGACATATGCTGTTTCCTGTTTCTTTCTGCAGGCACTCAGAGCTATGGGTTTTCCTCTTAGCACAGCTTTCATTGTGTCCCATAAGTTTGGGTATGTTGTACCTTCGATTTCATTAAATCTAAGAAGTCTCTATTTTCTTTCTTTATTTCTTCCTTAACTAGGTTATCATTGAGTAGAGCATTGTTCAACTTCCACGTATATGTGGGCATTCTTCCATTATTGTTATTGAAGACCAGATTTAGGCCGTGGTCGTCTGATAGCACCCATGGGATTATTTCTATCTTTCTGTACCTGTTGAGGCCTGTTTTTTGACCAAATATATGGTCAATTTTGGAGAAAGTACCATGAGGACCTGAGAAGAATGTATATCCTTTTGCTTTAGGATAGAATGTTCTATAAATATCTGTTAAGTCTATTTGGTTCATGATTTCTCTTAGTCTGTCTACGTCTCTGTTTAATTAGTGTTTCCATGATCTGTCCATTGATGAGAGTGGGGTGTGGAAATCTCCTACTATTATTGTGTGAGGTGCAATGTGTGTTTTGAGCTTTAGTAAGGTTTCCTTTACGTATGTAGGTGCCCTTGTATTTGGGGCATAGATATTTAGGATTGAGAGTTCATCTTGGTGGATTTTTCCTTTGATGAATATGAAGTGTCCTTCCTTATCTTTTTTGATGACGTTTAGTTGGAAATTGATTTTATTTGATATTAGAATGGCTACTCCAGCTTGCTTCTTCAGACCATTTGCTTGGAAAGTTGATTTCCAGCCTTTCACTCTGAGGTAGAGTCTGTCTTTGTCTCTGAGGTGTGTTTCCTGTAGGGAATGCAGGGTCCTCATTGCATATCCAGTGTGTTAATCTGTGTATTTTTATTGGGGAGTTGAGGCCATTGATGTTGAGAGATATTCAGGAATAGTGATTATTGCTTCCTGTTATGTTCATATTTGGATGTGAGGTTATGTTTGTGTGCTTTTCTTCTTTTTGTTTTGTTTCCAAGACGATTTGTTTCTTGCTTTTTCTAGGGTGTAGCTTGCCTTCTTATGTTGGCCTTTACCATTTATTATCCTTTGTAGTGCTGGATTTGTAGAAAGATATTGTGTAAATTTGGTTTTGTCCTGGAATATCTTGGTTTCTCCATCTATGTTAATTGAGAGTTTTGCAGGATAAAGTAACCTGGGCTGGCATTTGTGTTCTCTTAAGGTCTGTAGGCCATCTGTCCAGGACCTTTTGGCTTTCACAGTTTCTGGTGTGATTCTGATAGGTCTGCCTTTATGTTACTTGACCTTTTTCCCTTACTGCTTTTAATATTCTTTATTTTGTGTGTTTGGTCTTTTGACTATTATGTGACGGGAGCTGTTTCTTTTCTGGTCCAATCTATTTGGAGTTCTCTAGGCTTCGTGTATGCTTATGGGTATCTCTTCCTTTAGGTTAGGGAAGTTTTCTTCTATGATTTTGTTGAAGATATTTACTGGTCCTTTGAGCTGGGAGTCTTCACTCTCTTCTATACCTATATCCTTAGGTTTGATCTTCTCATTGAATCCTGGATTTCCTGTATGTTTTGGACCAGTAGCTTTTTCTGCTTTACATTATCTTTCACAGTTGAGTCGATAGTTTTCTATAGAATCTTCTGCTCCTGAGATTCTCTCTTCTATCTCTTGTATTCTGTTGGTGAAGCTCGTATCTACAGCTCCTTGTCTCTTCTTTTGGTTTTCTATATTCAGGGTTGTTTCCATGTGTTCTTTCTTGATTGATTCTATTTCCATTTTTAATTCCTTCAAGTGTTTGTGTTTTCCTGGAATCCTTTCAGGGATTTTTGTGATTCCTCTCTGTAGGCTTCTACTTGTTTATGTTTTCCTGCGTTTCTCTAAGGGAGTTCTTCATGTCTTTCTTGAAGTCCTCCAGCATCGATCAAATATGATTTTGAAACTAGATCTTGCTTTTCTGGTGTGTTTGGATATTCCGTGTTTGCTTTGGTTGGAGAATTGGGATCCGATGATGTCATGTAGTCTTGGTTTCTGTTGCTAGGGTTCCTGTGCTTGCCTCTCGCCATCAGATTATCTCTAGTGTTTCTTTGTTCTGCTATTTCTGACAGTGGCTAGACTGTCCTATAAGCCTGTGTGTCAGGAGTGCTGTAGACCTGTTTTCCTGTTTTCTTTCAGCCAGTTATGGGAACAGAGTGTTCTGCTTTGGGGCGTGTAGTTTTTCCTATCTACAGGTCTTCAGCTGTTCCTGTGGGCCTGTGCCCTGAATTCACCAGGCAGGTCACTTGGAGCAGAAAAGTTGGTCTTACCTGTGGTCCCAAGGCTCAAGATTGCTCGTGGGGTGTTGCTAATGATCTCTCCTCAGGGGCAGCAACCAGGCGGACCTGCGCTGCCCTTTCCGGGAGCCCCCCGTGCACCAGAGTCCCAGATGGCGTTTGGTGTTTTCCTCTGGAGTCAGAGATGTGGGCAGAGTGCAGTCTCTTCTGGTTTACCAGTCGTGTCTGCCTCTCTGACGGTTTAGCTCTCCCTCTCCCAGGATTTGGGTGCAGAGAACCGTTTATCTGGCTGGTCCCTTCAGGTTCCTGCGGTGTCTCAGACGCAGTGGACCTGCTGCTCCTGTGCCCTTATCTACGGGAACCCAGAGACCGTTTCCTCTTGGGCCAGGGATATGGGCAGGGGTGGGCAGTGTTGGTGGTCTCTTCTGCTCTGCAGTCTCAGGAGTGCCCACCTGTCCGGGCGGTGAGCTCTGTCTCCCACGGGGTTTGGGAGCAGTGAGCTGGAGGCAGGGAGCACGAGATTCGGACTCCCGCTAAAAACTGGAAGTGTCCGGTCCTCCCACGGGGTTTGGGAGCCATACATCACTTTCTTTATTCATTGTTCAGTAGAGGCACATCCAGGTTGTTTCCAGATTCTGGTTAGTATGAACAAAGCTACTATGAACATAGTTTGACAAGTGGTTCTTTGGTACAGTGTGACATCTTTATGACTACACACCCAGGAGCGTTATAGCTGGCCCTTGAGGTAGAACAGTTTTTTTCTCTCAGTTTTGTGAGAAACCACCCAATTGATTTCCAAAGTTGTTGTTCAAAGTTTCACGTCCATCAGTGATGGATTAGTGTTCCCTTTGCTCCACAACCTGCCAGCATTCACTCTCACTTGAGTTTTTCATCTTTGCTTTTGTGATGGGTGTCAAATGACATGTCAGAGTGGTTTTGAGTAAGCAGCTCTTGGTTTTGTTCATTCTTTGTATTGTTTCCCATGTTTCTATGTTTAATTTTCATACCATCTTCTCTTGAGCGTGTATGCTTCTGTTTTTATTTTTAATATTGCATATGTGCTGATTAGCTGCTATTATGAAATCTCTCCATTTCTTTTGAAGGGACATAGTGTTATGAACTTTCCTTTTGCACTGCTTTTATTGTGTTCCCTAAGTTTGTATGATTTGTGCCTTCACTTTCATTGAATTCTAGAAAGACTTTTCTTCTTTCAACAGTGGTCACTTAGCATAGAGTTGTTCAGTTTCCATGAGATTGTAGGCTTTCCATTGTTTTTGTTGTTGACATAGTCCAACTTTAGTCCATGGTGACCTTATCAGACACAAAAGCATTTTGGTGTTCTTTTGTTGTTGTTGTTTTTGTATTTTCTTGTATCTGTTGTAGATCTGTATCTGTACATGTTCAATTTTGGAGAAGGTTCCATGAGGTGCTGAGAAGATACATATTTTTTTATTTGAGTGACAGCTTCTATAGATATATGTTGTTGTAAAAATATTAAAATAAAAAAGTAAAAGTTGTCTTTTACCCCGCTAGGTCCGTACCTCGGTGCCCCAAGATATCTGCTAGATATCTTGGCGGAAACACAGCCCAGCCGCACATTTTCCTACACTCAAACCCTCACATAAAAGAACACACAACACAATAATCTTTGATCCAATTGGTAAGGTATAGTTGCCACTTAAACATACAAGGCCTGGTACCATCCATCCCTTAGGAAGATTGATAACAACCTGTAAATACACAGAGCAGAATCTTAATATCACCTGCCATGGCTCCTCCCCCCTCTCTCTCCTCTTCTCTGTGTTAATCCCCTTCTCTTCCTTCAAGCTTCTCTCCTGCCCATCCTTGCTTCTCCTCCAGTGTCAGGTCTCCTACTATCCTGTACCTGCCCCTCACCTGTATTTTACAAATTCAATGGGGAGGTGGTTCTGGTGAAGTCATCTGAGTTCTGAGTATGTGACTAGGCAGCTGTCCTTGGGGCAGTGGAATTAGCATCAAAATACAGAAACTTCAGGGCAAACCACCACAGATATCTGTTAGGTCCATTTGATTCATGTCATCTACTAGTTGCATTACATTTCAGTTTAGTTTCTCTTTTGGTGACATGCCTGTTGGTCATTAACGTGATAATATGTAGGTGATGTCCCCTACTATTAATGTGTGGAATTGGAGGTGTGGTTTAAGCTTTAACAAAATTAGTAAATGTTTCTTTTGTAAAGGAGGATGCACTTGTATCGCAAGCATTGATGTTTAGAATTGAAGCACCATCTTGTTGGATTTTCCTTTGATTTATATGCAGTGTCCTTTCCCATCTCTTTTAATTATTTCTCATTGAAAGTCTATTTTACCAGATATTAGATTGGCTGCTGCAGCTTGACTCTTGGGTCCATTTGCTTTACAGACCTTTTGTCCAGTCCTTTATTCTGTGGCAGTGATTATCTTTGTGGCTGAGTTGCATTTCTATATGCAACAGAAGCATAGATTCTGTTTATGCATCTACTCTCTTAGACTATGTCTTTTTATTTGGTAAGTGAATCTGTTCCTGTTCAGAGATATTAATAATTAATGATTGCTTTTACTTGGTATTTTGATTTTGGTTTGCATGTGTTTCTCTTGGTTGGTTTTACTATGCGATTATTAGTTTCTCGTGTTTCATTGAGTTCAGTTACTCTCCTTGTCTTGGAGTTTTGCTTGTAGCATCCTGATTAGTGATGGGTTAGTAGAAAGATATAGTTTGCGTTTGGTTTTGTCACAGAATAGCTTTTTACTCCATCTTGAGTAAAATTGATTGAAAATTTTGCTAAGTATTGTAGTCTGGGCTGACAGCTATAGTCTCTTAGGGTCTGTAAGACATCTCTCTGGCTCTTCTGGCTTTTAATTCTCTGTTGAGAAGTTTGGTATAATTCTGATTGTTCTGTCTTTATATGTAATATGTTACTTGCCTCTTTCTCCTTGTGGCTTTTTAATTTTCTCTCTTTGTTTTGGGGATTTAATGTTTTGGTTATTATGTAGCTGGAGGATTTATTTTCTGACACAGTAAACTCTTATTTGTACTGTAAGCTTCTTGTGTGTATGTAGGCATCTTTTTCTTGAGGTTTGGGATGTTTTCTTCTATGATGTTGTTGAAGATATTTTCTGGGCCTTTCATCTGGGAATCTTCTTCTCCTGTTCCTATTTTTCTTAAGTTTGGCCCTGATTCCACATCCAGCCTATCAGGCTGTGCCTTTTTAATGGGGAAGATGAGTTCACTGATATTGAGAGATATTAACAACAAATGAGTGTTAATTCCTGCCATTCTCATTTTGTGAATGAGTGATTATTATTTATTTTTGTTAACACCAATCAATTTGGTGTTCTGTAAGGTTCCTCTAAGTTTATAGGCATTCTTCCTTTATGTTGTATAAATTTCCTTCTATGATTTTGTTGAACATGTGTTCTCATCTTTGGAGCTGGTACTCTCTTCACTTTTGAACAATTCCTATTATCCTTAGTACAAAATTTCACAGTGTCTCAGACTACCTGAATATTTTGAGTCAGTAACTTTTTAGGTGATATTTTCTTTGGTTGACGTATTAATTTCTTTGAGTATATCATGTATGCCTGAGATCATCTCTTCCAATTCTTTTATTGTGTTGGCTGTGCTTCTGTTCTTGTTCTCTTTTGGAGTATTTCTGTCTCCAAGGTTCCATCATTTTGGGTTGCCTTTATTGCTTCTTTAATCATTTGCAGGTGTTGACATATTTTATTCATTTTGCTCACCTGTTTGATTGTATTTTCCTGTATATTTTAAGGGATTTGATAATTTCTCCTTTAAATTCCTCTATCATATTCATAAGATTGGATTCAATGTCATTTTATTGTATTTTGATTTTATTCGCATATCCAGGTCTTGATGTAGTAGGATAGCTGGGCTCCAGGTGTGTTATATTGTTTTGTTCTTGTCGAGTGTATTCTCATGCTGGCCTTTAGCCAACTCTTTATCCATGGGTGTTTACTGGTGCAAGAGTCATGAAGTGGGCTCTGGGTTTTTCTCTTTTTAGGGGTTAGGTTAAGATATGGTCTCACTAAATTGTAGCTTTCTTTGTCTAAGGAATCACAGTGATCCATATGCTTTTGCTTCCTCAGTGTTGGGATTCATGTTGTGCGCCACCAGACCCAATCTGTTATTCTTTCAAGAATCATTAGCCCAGAGTAAAAGGAATCACAGTTGATTGTTTTTATACTGGTAAGGATTGGGTTTTCTGTCATTCTGAGAGAGTTCAGTTAGGATCATCACAATTGTTCACGGGTATTTATTTCTAGACATTGATGTTTGATAAATTACTGCCATCTTTGATTTGAAATATACAGGGAATGGATTGGTTCTAAGTGACGTAATTGGCTACAAATGAATATTTACTCTAGAGTACTCAATAGATTGTTCTCATAGACATTGATACTAAAAATGAGTTTCATAATTTTATTTGTAATATTCTTCTATACTTGTAATAATACACATTTTGTTTTTATTTTCAGAAGTCTTGTTTTTTAAAGATGAAAGGCCTTTGTCCTGGTAAGGCTTAACAGTACATTAGTACTAGAGGAGTGCAAAGATAAAAAGCAAATTCTTTTTGGGTATACTTTGAGACTTGTGTCTTACAGGTCCCACAGTATTCTGAATATAATTTTAGCCTAAAATTTGTTCAGTGTACTTTATATGAATGTGAAAAGTATGCTCACAAGTATGCCATTTCCAAGAAAAAACTATGCAGTTTTTAAAAAGAGCCTGCTAGGATTAACTCTGCAAGTTAATGTCCACTTAAGATTCTTCAGCTTTTCAAAGCCTTACTAAATTGTATTTGTGGACTAAGACCCACACTCATAGTTATCATTTCAGGCATTCATCTCTCTGACACGGTACATAATGTGGGATGATTCTCAGTTGTCAGTCATTACTACAAGATGGCAACCATTTCTTTCCTCCTTTGACACCAGCTATGAAGGCAAAGGAACTTTTTGTCAGGTGTAGCATATATCATATATCTTAGAAGAAACCCATGAGTTGCAGTCCATCCAATGAAAGGCTGAGATTCCATGAAGGTGGATATTAACATTTCTCACTTTACATTTATAGGTTGTTATGGCTATTCTTAAGGGATGGATATATACTGGTTTGTGTGTGTCTAGATGAACTAACTATATCTTACCTAAGTGGGTGGTTTATGTCCTTATCAATTGGTTGTAAGTTGATTGTGCAAATGTATTGTTCATTAAGTAATTAACATATGACTCTGGGTTACAGTTGCTGGGTTACAGTTTGTTGAGTCATGACTTCACTGGATTGTTGGGAGTGTGAGAAGAGTCTGTGACAGGAAGCGGTGCTAGGCTATGGAATGCTTGGGGCTAGCTTGGCATGTGGCCACACTAGCATGGCCCACAGAACAACCCGCTATGGAGACAGTGTGTGAAAATGGATGACAGAGAAACATCTAGAGCATGTGATTGCACCTGGCATGGGAACTCATGGGAACCAGTCATTCACCTTTTAATTATTCCACAAGACCCATGTCTTCCTGAAAGCTCCACCCATCAAATATCCATTCATATGATCAGTTTTCCACAGGAATGGATCCTTTGAATCTCAATAGATTAGCTGAATGTATAGAACTAAGTGACCATGTGACTATTATTTATCTCTCTATAAAGGAGGTTTTTGCCTTCCATATCAGTTGGACATGAACATACAGGTGAAGGCCCATCCATTCCTGTCCAGGATGCTAGGTTAGACACTGGTTTGGTAGAAAATTAAAAGGTGTATTTCAAGCTCATTCTGTGCTCATTAGGATTACTTACCTCCACAAGAGAGGACAATTATGTTGTTCTCTTTATTTGGGCTCTGCATCAGGAAATCATTTTATAAATACTATCACATGACTTATTCCCTCCATGTTTAAGATTCCCTAAATCATACAAGCTAATGTCAAAATCAAGATTCAAACTTTTCCATACTAAAACTGTTCAAAGACTCCTTGCAAAATACGCATGTTAACTTATACTTGGAAGTGCAAACAGTTTCACAGTCTCAATGCAATTAGTCTTATTGTTCTTTGTTTCTGTTATTACCTTATTATGTTCATAAAAATGGATAAATGGCACAGAAACAGGCAGATTGTGACTTCGGGATTCATTCATGCGTGTGTTAAGAAGGAGCAGCTTGAACATTACAAATGCAGTGGTGGGTTTTGAAGAGCTCTAGCAGCAACAGAAATCTATTTGATGTTCGACAAGCAAACCACTTGGGTGGTACCATCATAGATAGTGAAATATTCACAAAGTATCATGGGAATAGGTGCCTTACTGCATCAGGGGCAAAGACTGTTATGATTAATGTAGTCAGGGGACTAATTCCATTGCATCTATAGATTAAAAATATCACTCGGTATAGCTATGAGAGCAAAAGCTAGAGAGGTGGTTGTGTGTATATATGTATCTGTATAATGGTTTCATTGGGCTAATTTTTGGGCCTAATTTCCTTCCCTTTCTTCTACATGGGGAAAAGTTGGAAGTAAAGTATTCCCAGACATACTCAACTGGTTAAAGAACAAATGAATAGCTTTTTAAAACAATTTATAATGTAATATAAGTTAGAAAATCAAGCAAGAAGTAATCCAATGCATTGGATTAATGTTTAGTATGAATATTAACATAACATTCTTAAAATACACCACAGTGGAGTAAGACCACCAGGACAGCTAAAATCCATTTTGAAAAACTCTAACCGGCATAATTCAGGTAAGATTAAGTGTAAGTCCTCTACTGATTCTACCCTAACTATAGAAAGAACTTTGTTTGTGCTAGGAAAGTAAGGAAATCAAATATGAATATATTTATATCCATTCTTCACTTCCTGGCAACCATTTTTAGAATTCAGATTTACTTAAGATATTGTTTCTAAGAAATTTCTTTTTTTCTTTTAAAGTTGTTTTATGTATTTGCATTCTTTTTATTGAATTACATTTTATTTCTTTACACAACTTTTCCATAGGCATTCTAGACATCAATCCAGTGGTTGGCTGTCTCTGCGTCTGTCTTAGTCAGCTTCTGGTAGAGCCTCTTAGCGGACAGCCATGCTAGGCTCCTGTTTGCCAGCACAACATGGCATCAGTAATAGTATCAGGGTTTGGTGCCTATGCATGGGATAGATCCCAAGTTGGGCCGGTCACTGGACAGCCTTTCCTTTCCTCTCTGCTCCATTTTTTACCCTGTATTTCTTTTTTTTTTCTTTTTTTTCCTTTTTTCTTTTATGGGATTTTTAAAAATTTATACAACCACCAAACTAGATAAGATGGATGAAGCAAAGAAGTGCAGGCCGACAGGAACCGGATGTAGATCTCTCCTGAGAGGCAAAGCCAGACTACAGCAAATACATAGGCAAATGCCATCATTAAACCACTGAACTGAGGACGGGACCCCCGTTGAAGGAATCAGAGAAAGGACTGAAGGAGCTTGAAGGGGCTTGAGACCCCATATGAACAACAATGCCAACCAACCTGAGCTTCTAAGAAATTTCAAATTCAAATTATGTCATCTGCAATGCTACTATATTCAAATCGAACTACTGATGCATGTAGTGACCTTTGATAAAAAAAAAAAACTATTCCATGATTTGTGTCCTCTCTAGACACATAGCAGCAAGTTGACTTTGATATAAAATACATTTTTATTTCAGGTTTTAGCATATATACTATATATATGATTATTGCTACATGTCATAGGTGTCAGTGTGTGAAAATATGATCATATTAAAAAGCAAACCAAAAACAGTATTCAATTAATTTCATTATGTTTTGGAGACTAAATATCATTAGCATAATCTGGAATTTTTCCCTCCATAATATTTCAATCATACTTATTTTATAATTCACAGATTATCTTATAGTTATTTTTAGTTGTCTTCCATTTAATGTGAATATCTTGATATTATAAATATCTGGCTCACTCAGGAACCTTTGGAGAAGTGAATGGTGTGTGAGATTTGTAGGTAGTGCTGGGGAATGAAAACTGATATTCTTAGCATTCAATGAAAGCAGCCTCCATATGGGCTACTCTGACAGCACCTTTTCCCTGTAGTCCTATTAATTAGCAAAAGATATAGTGATACTTGATTTATATGCTGCAAGACATAATTTCCAGTAAAAACAACATTGACACAGTAGATGGAAGGTTGAAAAACCACATCATTCTCCAGTACACAGCACTGAATGATCCCTTGATTGAGTCTGAATAAGATTAGATTCCAACAGGGGGAGAAGCACCACAGAATTTATCCTTTCAGCAACCTACACCACAGCATCTCTCATACCTACTGTGCCTTTGGAGAGAGCCAGCCAGAGAATAGTGTAGAGGAACCTAAATGACCCTCTTCACATAACCCTGAGAGAAACAGAATTATCATAATGTGGGTGTCTTTTTTTAAAATGTATTTCAGCACTGGAGTTTTGTTTCTGTTGTCGAGGACTGAAAGAGGCCCCACACATGCTGAGCATACGGTCCACCATAGAGACATTTTCTCAGCCCATTTGTTGATAGGACAAAAACTTGCTCTGGTCATGGGCAATGCCAAGGGGTGTGCAGTGGAGTTTTACATACTGTAAAGGAAATGAACTAGGGTTGTTCATTCTCTGAAGCATGTTTCGAGGGCAGGCTTTATCCAGAGAGTGAAACATGAGACACACTATGGTTTATATGTGGAAATATATTTTTAAAATGTTTTATGTAAGATTGCTGCTCTATCTGCAAGTTTCTTTCATGCTTCTCTCTCTGGAGTAATAATTCATGTTGCATAACTACTAAGGAAGTCTTTCCAGTTGCTCTTGCCATGGCCAGCAATGGAAGTTGATGTTGAACTTCTTTTTGCTGGAAATGAGCTAGGGGTCAATGCTAGATCTGAGGGCCCTTAACATCTTCTTCAGAAGATCTCGACTACAGTAACACACTGATCTCTCAAGAGCTTTGTCACACTTGCAGCTGGAAACACTTTGTAAAGGTCTTTGGGTCTCCTATATTTGACTATGCTGCAACGACAGTCACCAGAGACTGTGCTTCCCGGTGGTAGCAATGAATGTTCCCCTACAGTGAAGGAAGTTCAAGTCGACCTTTGTAGCAGCCCCTTTCACTGCTGTACGAGATGAGCATGCTCACCTAGAGCGCTGCAAACATCCCTAGTCCAGAGGCAGAAAGCAGCAGTGGCAACATGACGCTGTCCTTTTAACCCTTCACTATGGGACAACAGTTCAGGCTAAGATGATAATTTCTGTGTCTGATAGTGATCAGGATCATAGGTAATTTGCACAACAATTTTTATAAGTAGTAACTTTTGATGAAATTTTCTCTTTGTCTTTAAAATATACTAGGAAATGGGAAGAAAGGTTTTTGCATATATTTATTATTTACCAATAATTATTCACTTTAAAGGCTTTTCATAAATGGTGCCAAAGGATATAGGGTCACAAATATTAGCCTTTGTACTTATTGTCATGTTTCCTATAGTTGTTTTGTGACAAATTTTGCTTCCCTCTTTAGAAGCTGGTAAGAGACTTACAGGAACATCACCATGGTAAGAATGTGTGCATTTTACAATTAATCTGTAAAAAGTATAATGTTCAGAACCTGACATTCTCTTTGCCTCTGTGTACTCCGATTTCAGCTTCTTTATTTCTTCTATAATCACAAGCTGAACAATTATCTCCCACACAGCATGAGTTATGGACAAACATCCTTAGGAAGGGAGATGATTCAGTGGATAAAGTGCTTGCCATGAGTCTGTGAGAATGGAAGTTTGGATTCTCAGAATCCACATGAGGTCTTGAGGATCTCATGTGCATCTGAATCCTGGGGCACTTATGGTGAGGCAGGAGGTGGTGAGAGAGAATCCCCTGAAGTTTACTGGCTAGTTTGCCTGGGTTTCTTATTCATGAAGAAGGGATTGAGCCACAAAACCAAGGTTGGAAGAATGTTGCATGCTGTTATTCTAAAGGCTCCCTGACAAGCCCTCCTTTCTTGTTCCTAGGTGTGTGAATGTGGATAATGTCAGCTCTACCTCCTCTGTGAAGGTAAAATTCTTCTTTGTGAATTTAATTTTCTTATGAATTTTGTTACAATTCAGCAATAGTGTAACTATCCCAGTTTTATATGGAAAGATTGCTCAAGGGAGTCCACATTGTAGATGTGGAGATTTCTACAAACTGCAAGTGAGCAGTAAGTCCTTGTGAGTAGTGGTGGCCAATAAGAGAATGGACTCAAAAGACATAGTGAGTGGAAGACTGAGCGCAGTCCTCGTACAATAGAAGATGTCTGATGTTTGACAAGTATTGTTTGCAGAAATGAGTACATGTTCGACTGATTTTAAAATGTGACTGTTACTAGACCATAATATTTCTTTTTTAAAAAATTTTTATTAGATATATTTCTTTACTTACTTTTCCAATGTTTTTCCCCTTCCTGGTTTCCGGTCCATGAGCCCCCATCCCTTCCCCCTCACCCTCTCCCATATCGGTTTTCCTGGGCTGGAGAGATGGCTCAGTGGTTAAGAGCACTGACTGAAAGAACCAAAAAAAAAAAAAAAAAACCAAAAAAAAAGGAGCACTGATTGCTCTTCCAGAGGTCTTGATGAATCCAATTCACAGCAACCACATGTTGACTGACGACCATCTATAATGAGATATGATGATCTCTCCTGGTGTGTCTGATGATAGCTACTGTATACTTATATATAATAAGTACTTCTTAGTAAGTCCAGACATTTCTATAATCCATGAATCTCCTAAGTGACTTTACCCTCAGGAAAATGCATGCAATTTTTATCTACCTTTGGACACTGCTATTTTAGGATCCTGTATGAGAGCATCTCCTTGGTTTCTCTATTTCATGTGTATTTACACTAAGGAGAAATTGTGGCTATGTAGCAGTTTGTAATATGTTCATCAAGTTTGTCTTATGAGAATAGAGCATTTTCTATTTGATTCTATGAGGGTATGTTGAAAGCTCTTCATCTAGAAAAACAACAAGTGTTTTTCCCAATTATCCAGCATTTTTAGATGCAGGGAGTCAATTACTGTATATTTCCATTTAAGTTCTTCTTTATGGATTTTAAAATAATATAAACTTATATTCTTTGTGCCACATTCAAACAGTTAAAATATTGTAGTGCTTTACTTAGATATTTCGATATCCAGTCTGAGGCTGCTTTATCACTGTGAGCTGCTCCAGGTTAAGAAACCTGTTTCTATATAACCTATAGCCCTATAGTGAGGGGCTGTGTGAATGAAGAGTGGCAATTTAATGATTTTTGAATGTGACTCAGTGGACAATTGTGTTTCTATAAAGCAGTTTCACCGGTTCTATGGTATGGACAGTGCTAGCAATTAAATTGCCATTTATTTGTAAATGAAAACTGTGCATTTTGTGATTCCCCACAATGGAAGAGGAAGACTGTTAGAAGGGGCCTCATTAATATTAATAATCATCTTAAACTAGAAGCAGAATAATTGACTGATAATGAATTAAGCTTAGTCTCAACAAGAACAAGGTCAAGTTTGTCAGTTAATGATTTTCTCTTAATCTAGGCTAGCATAAATATTTTAACTTCTTGATGGTATCCTATTAAGTTGTAAATAGGCATATAAGAAGATATTTTATATTTAATAATTTTGATTTTCATGTGTCAATATCCTGTAATTCCTAAAGAACATTGTTGATGTGAAAGCATGCATCCTAAAAGAATAGAGTTAATTTCAAGACCAAATAAAAAGTAAACTCTCTTCTCTGCATTGCAGGGAGAATCGGGAAGAAAATTCCATATAATACCTAAGAAGATCCAAAATATTTTTAGAAAATCTGGAGTTTATGTGTCTTCTCGGGTAGACCCAATTCTTGAAGTATGGGAAGAAAATACATCTGCAACAGTAATCCCCACTGATGTGAGAAGTAACCTATTTCCTTTTGTGAAGGGGAGTGATGGGTGTTTGTGCCTATGCCTTCCTAGTGCAAGTAGTGAACGAGTAGAGAAAGATCAGCCTTGAGCATTCCCTTCACACTCTCCATATCCTCACTCCTTGCCAGTCACTGCATTAGGCATTGCTTCTCAACCTTCCTAACGCTGTGACCTTTAATACAGTTCCTCATGCTGTGGTGATTCCCAACCATACAACTGTTATGTTGCTACTGCATCAGTGTCAGATTGATAATATCATCAACTGTAATGTCGTATTGGTATTTTCAGAAGGTCTTTGCCAACCTGTGTGAGACTGTTCTATGCCTTCCTCCAATAGGGTATGACAGACAGGTTGAGAATCACTGTCATAAAATGTAATAATAGTAAATTAGACTATGGAAACAGAAGAAAAAACAGAAAATGAGCATGTTTTTAACTCACTGAGGAGAAGTCATAAAAATACAGAAACCAAATAGTACATGCTCCTGGATATAGGTACAGTCAACATGAAAGCGACCACCATAGTTGTGCTTCATTTACTTTGGATTGACTGACTTTATGTGTGTGAATGTTTTGCGTGTATTCTGTCTGTATACCATGTGCGTGTGCTTCCCACAAAAATCAGAAGAGGTCATTTCATCCTTTGTTCTTGTTGTTCCAGAATTTTGTCAACCAATATTATGTGTTTTACAAAGCAAAGCCAGGTGTCCTGGAGGAGCAATGAATGTTTTAAACTCCTCAGCCCCTTTTCCACCACACAGATTTAATATGTTTGATAGGCAAAAAGATTAAAATTATCATCAGGGGAAATAAGAAGTCAGTCTTCTGATATTTCTTAACTTCCTGGACAGGACCTCAGCATTCTGGTTTTACCCATTGAAGTCCAAAGTACTTATAGGCGGGGTGCCCACAACAGGAGGCTGGGTATGTTGGTGTACACAGTTAATTCATGAACTCATAAATCAGGCAGGATGGTCTCTGTCAGTTCAAGGACATACTGTACTTAATTTATTTGGGGAGTAGGAGAATGTAAGTTGAATTGTAGGTATCAAAAGATAACTTGTAGGAATCAATCTTTCCCTTCCTCTGTTTCCAGTCTCAGGTATCAAATTCAAGTTGTCAGTCAGGCTGCCAAGTAGGTTTATCACATTGGTAGTATGATTTACACTTTGGTTAGCATTAACAGACAAACAGTAGATAAACTCTGCGTGTGTGTGTGGGGGGTTATTTAACATTAACACAAATGCTAAGCAGTGCATGGGAGGATCAGACAAAGAGATGGGAGTTCATGTGATTGAACACTTGGCCACTGATGGGAGATTGTTTAACTTTCGGGGTCTGGCCTTGCTAGCAGAAGGTTTTCAGTGGTAGATTTTAATGGCTATGACTACTTGTGGTACCAGTACTGTGTTATCTGCTTCCCGGTCTACCAGCATGTGAGAACCAACAATGTACTGCCAAAAGTCAGGCCTCCCTGTTCCTTCCTTGAAATAAGTGACTGGTTTTCCCCATCAGATATTTTGTCACAGAAAGTACAGAAACAAATTCAAAAGTAACAGCCATCTTTCCTGTTTAAATCCCCTTTCAGAAGTTACAAAGCAAGCAGAAGGGTGTGTCTGCTGATCTTACACACACTACTTACTCCTTACTCCACTGCATACTGTCAACACGTAGCTAACTACCTTCCTCTAGACCTCTAATTTCATCATTAGGAAAGAGGAAGTTCAGATATAATTATTACACATAATGGAATCATTAGAAACTGTAATTTACAGAAACCAAACTCAAATGCTCTTCGTTTATGCCTAGATCAATTTGGTTTCCAATTAACTACTACAGGTGATGAACCTGAGTAATTTTTATTCTAGGAAGAACTTAGCAAAGACATAGAACTCAGGTACTTTAATAAACAGAAATTCACTCGGCAATCACCTTCTATTGCAGTGAAAAGTCATTAGAATTTTCTAAACTAAAATTTCTAATGCAAACACATTTTATCCTAACTAGAATTTTATGATGCTATGGAATGTACAAATAATGGTGATGAATATAGTAACTAAATTTTATATGCCCATGATTAGAATACAATCCACAATATCATTACAGCAGTGGGATCTTACAGAGACAACTAAGACAAAGGTAGTTTCCATTCTTCCAAGGAATAAATGTCACTGAAGTAAAACTAAACATCATTTCTGATGTTAAATTTGAATAAAACCAAACGAACACAAGACTTCCCACAAGACTACATGGGAAATGCAGTGTAATGAGTATAAAATAAAAAAATGAAAGACCTTAGCTAGATAATACCAGTTCTCTACCCCATGCTAGCGGAATACCAGGTATAAGTCATTATAAACAAGTACAGCCAGCAGGATTTACAATGACACAGGCACATTTCAAAGGTGATGCCTAGTTTGGCTGAAAGAAAAAGATCACATGAATGAGAAATTCACACTTACTACATTTCATTTTTATTCTAAACGGCTATACACCAATCTTTCTCCTTTTATTTTAAAAGCAGTAAATATATATACATATATACATATAAACATATACTTGCATATATATGCATGTATACACATCTTCTCACGTACACATATGTAGTTACAAATACATACATGCGTATAAGTGCACACACACATGTGTATATGCATATTTGCCAGCCAGATGGTTCAATGGAGTAGTGATAAGTAGTCTGGTAACACATTGCATATGAAAACATGACTATGTGTGTAACATACCCCATGGTTTGCTATATTCAAGTCTGTCTTTCTCAGGAAATCCAAGGAACTTAAATTCTCTCATGATCCATTTTAATAGTGTGAACACTAAGAGGAAATGCATGCTTCTTCAACATTATTCTTTGATCAACAGTCCTCCTTCACCTGTTCTGTTGAATCTTCTCTGTGATATATTGCTTGTTGATGCAGAGAATGTTTGACGTGTCAGTTTTGCAAGTAAGAAACGTAAATCATCCTCAAACCTGGCACTGAAAGTCAAAAGTAGACTGCCATGTTATGGGTTTCCCTGAGGTGTAAGGAAGAACAAACATGTGAAGATCTTATTTCTTATGCAGTATGAGTCAATGAGGCTTCCCATTTACAATGCAGCATCAAACCCATTCACAAGCCCAACTTCCTGAATTTATCTATTTAAATCAACGAGTGTTCCGGGCATCCTATCTAAGCTAGCTTTATGGAATTTGATAACACATTTTGTGACCAAATCCCCTGGGTAACACCACTTCACAGCTTTGAATGAATCCTTCAGACTCTGTTAAATACACTCTTATTGTAACTAGCTGATGCTTATGTTAGTCACTTTCTATAGTTGTAAAAAATATCATGGGAAAGAAAATGTTTAGAAGAAAGAGATGGTGTGAAGTGGGTCTCTTGGTTAAATTGGATACAGAAATCACCATCATGATTCAGGCAGACAAGCATGACGATGAAGCAGCAGCTGAGAGATCACATCTTGACCTACACAGGAAAGAGAGAACTTAGTGGAAATGACACCAGTCTATTGAAATCTTTTTTTTTATTAACTTGAGTATTTCTTATTTACATTTCGAGTGTTATTCCCTTTCCTGGTTTCTAGGCCAACATCCCCCTAATCCCTCCCCCTCCCCTTCTTTATGGGTGTTCCCCTCCCCATCCTCCCCCCATTGCTGCCCTCCCCCCAACAATAACGTTCACTGGGGGTTCAGTCTTAGCAGGACCAAGGGCTTCCCCTTCCACTGGTGATCTTACTAGAATATTTATTGCTACCTATGAGGTCAGAGTCCAGAGTCCAGGGTCAGTCCATGTATAGTCTTTAGGTAGTGGCTTAGTCCCTGGAAGCTCTGGTTGCTTGGCATTGTTGTTCATATGGGGTCTCGAGCTCCTTCGAGCTCTTCGAGTTCTTTCTCTGATTCCTTCAACGGGGGTCCCGTTCTCAGTTCAGTGGTTTGCTGCTGGCATTCGGCTATGTATTTGCTGTATTCTGGCTGTGTCTCTCAGGAGAGATCTACATCCGTATCCTGACGGCATGCACTTCATCGCTTTATCCATATTGTCTAATTGGGTGGCTGTATATGTATGGGCCACATGTGGGGCAGGCTCTGAATGGGTGTTCCTTCTGTGTCTGTTTTAATCTTTGCCTCTCTATTCCCTGCCAAGGGTATTCTTGTTCCCCATTTAAAGAAGGAGTGAAGCATTCACATTTTGATCATCCGTCTTGAGTTTCATTTGTTCTATGCATCTAGGGTAATTCAAGCATTTGGGCTAATAGCCACTTATCAATGAGTGCATACCATGTGTGTTTTTCTGTGATTGGGTTGCCTCACTCAGGATGATATTTTCCAGTTCCAACCATTTGCCTATTAATTTCATAAAGTCATTGTTTTTGATAGCTGAGTAATATTCCATTGTGTAGATGTACCACATTTTCTGTATCCATTCCTCTGTTGAAGGGCATCTGGGTTCTTTCCAGCTTCTGGCTATTATAAATAAGGCTGCTATGAACATAGTGGAGCACGTGTCTTTTTTATATGTCGGGGCAACTTTTGGGTATGTGCCCAAGAGAGGTATAGCTGGATCCTCAGGCAGTTCAATGTCCAATTTTCTGAGGAACCTCCAGACTGATTTCCAGAATGGTTGCACCAGTCTGCTTTCCCACCAACAATGGAGGAGTGTTCCCCTTTCTCCACATCCTCGCCAGCATTTGCTGTCACCTGAGTTTTTGATCTTACCCATTCTCACTGGTGTGAGGTGAAATCTCAGGGTTGTTTTGATTTGCATTTCCATTATGACTAAAGATGTTGAACATTACTTTAGATGTTTCTCAGCCATTTCGCCTTCCTCAGCTGTGAATTCTTTGTTTAGCTCTGAACCCCATTTTTTAATAGGGTTATTTGTCTCGCTGTGGGCTAACTTCTTGAGTTCTTTGTATATTTTGGATATAAGGCCTCTATCTGTTGTAGGATTGGTAAAGATCTTTTCCCAATCTGTTGGTGGCCGTTTTGTCCTACCCACAGTGTCCTTTGCCTTACAGAAGCTTTGCAGTTTTATGAGATCCCATTTGTCGATTCTTGATCTTAGAGCATAAGCCATTGGTGTTTTGTTCAGGAAATTTTTTCCAGTGCCCATGTGTTCCAGATGCTTCCCTAGTTTTTCTTCTATTAGTTTGAGTGTATCTGGTTTGATGTGGAGGTCCTTGATCCACTTGGACTTAAGCTTTGTACAGGGTGATAAGCATGGATCGATCTGCATTCTTCTACATGTTGACCTCCAGTTGAACCAGCACCATTTGCTGAAAATGCTATCTTTTTTCCATTGGATGGTTTTGGCTCCTTTGTCAAAAATCAAGTGCCCATAGGTGTGTGGGTTCATTTCTGGGTCTTCAATTCTGTTTCATTGGTCTATCTGTCTGTCTCTGTTCCAATACCATGCAGTTTTTATCATTATTGCTCTGTAATAGTGCTTGAGTTCAGGGATAGTGATTCCTCCTGAAGTCCTTTTATTGTTGAGGATAGTTTTAGCTATCTTGGGCTTTTTGTTGATGAATTTGCAAATTGTTCTTTCTAACTCTTTGAAGAAATGGATTGGTATTTTGATGGGGATTGCATTGAATCTGTAGATTGCTTTCGGTAAGATGGCCATTTTTACTATATTAATCCTGCCAATCCATGAGCATGGAAGATCTTTCCATCTTCTGAGGTCTTCTTCAATTTCTTTCTTCAGAGTCTTGAAGTTCTTATTGTACAGATCTTTTACTTGCTTGGATAAAGTCACACCGAGGTACTTTATATTATTTGGATCTATTATGAAGGGTGTTATTTCCCTAATTTCTTTCTCAGCTTTTTCTCTTTTGTGTAGAGGAAGGCTACTGATTTATTTGAGTTAATTTTATACCCAACCACTTTGCTGAAGTTGTTTATCAGCTTTTGTAGTTCTCTGGTGGAACTTTTGGGATCACTTAAATGTACTATCATATCATCTGCAAATAGTGATATTTTGACTTCTTCTTTTCCCATCTGTATCCCCTTGACCTCCATTTGTTGTCTGATTGCTCTGGCTAGAACTTCAAGAACTATATTGAATAAGTAGGGAGAGAGTGGGCAGCCTTGTCTAGTCCCTGATTTTAGTGGGATTGCTTCAAGTTTCTCTCCATATTGTTTAATGTTAGCAACTGGTTTGCTCTATATGGCTTTTACTATGTTTAGGTGTGGGCCTTGAATTCCTATTCTTTCCAGGACTTTTATCATGAAGTGGTGTTGAATTTTGTCAAATGCTTTCTCAGCATCATATGAAATGATCATGTGGTTCTGTTCTTTCAGTTTGTTTATATAATGGATCACGTTGATGGTTTTCCCTATATTAAACTATCCCTGCATGCCTGGGATGAAGCCTACTTGATCATGGTGGATGATTGTTTTGATGTGTTCTTGGATTTGGTTTGCCAGATATTTATTGAGTATTCTTGTGTCGATATTCATAAGGGAAATTGTTCTGAGGTTCTCTTTCTTTGTTGGGTCTTTGTGTGGTTTAGGTATAAGAGTAATTGTGGCTTCATAGAAGGAATTCGGTAGTGCTCCGTTTGTTTCATTTTTGTGGAATAGTTTGGAGAATATTGGTATGAGGTCTTCTATTAAGGTCTGATAGAATTCTGCACTGAATCCGTCTGGACCTGGGCCCTTTTTGGTTGGGAGACCTTTAATGACTGCTTCCATTTCCTTAGGAGTTATGGGGTTGTTTATCTGGTTTATATGTTCCTGATTTAACTTTGGTACCTGGTATCTGTCTAGGAAATTGTCCATTTCCTGCAGATTTTCAAGTTTTGTTGAATACAGGCTTTTATACTAAGATCTGATGATTTTTTGAATTTCGTCTGAATCTGTAGTTATGTCTCCCTTTTCATTTCTGATTTTGTTAATTTGGACACACTCTCTGTGTCCTCTAGTTAGTCTGGCTAAGGGTTTATCTATCTTAATGATTGTCTCAAAGAACCATCTCTTGGTTCTGTTGATTCTTTCTATGGTCCATTTGTTTCTACTTGGCTGATTTCAGCTCTGAGTTTGATTATTTCCTGCATTCTACTCCTCCTGGGTGTGTTTGCTTCTTTTTGTTCTAGAGCGTTTAGGGGTGTTGTCAAGCTGCTGACATATGCTCTTTCCTCTTTCTTTCTGCAGGCACTCAGCGTTATGAGTTTCCTCATAGCACAGCTTTCATTGTGTCCCATAAGTTTGGGTATGTTGTACCTTCGTTTTCATTAAATTCTAAGCAATCTTTAATTTCTTTCTTTATTTCTTCCTTGACCTGGTTATCATTGAATAGAGCATTGTTTTATTTCCACGTATATGTGGACGTTCTTCCATTATTGTTATTGAAGACCAACTTTAGGCCATGGTGGTCTGATAAGATGCATGGGATTATTTCTATCTTTCTGTACCTGTTGAGGCCCGTTTTTTGACCAATTATATGGTCAATTTTGGAGAAAGTTCCATGAGGAGCTGAGAAGAAGGTATATCCTTTTGCTTTAGGATAGAATGTTCTATAAATATCCGTTAAGTCCATTTGGCTCATGAATTCTCTTAATCTGTCTAGGTCTCTGTTTAATTTCTATTTCCATGATCTGTCCATTGATGAGAGTGGGGTGTTGAAATCTCCTACCATCATTGTGTGAGGTGCAATGTGTGTTTTGAGCTTTAGTAAGGTTTCTTTTATGTATGTAGGTGCCCTTGTATTTGGGGCATAGATATTTAGGATTGAGAGTTCATCTTGGTGGATTTTTCCTTTGATGAATATAAAGTGTCCTTCCTTATCTTTTTTGATGACTTTTGGTTGAAAATTGATTTTATTTGACATTAGAATGGCTACTCCAGCTTGCTTCTTCTGACCATTTGCTTGGAAAGTTGTTTTCCAGCATTTCACTCTGAGGTAGTGTCTGTCTTTGTCTCTGAGGTGTGTTTCCTGTAGGCAGCAGAATGCAGGGTCCTCGTTGCGTATCCAGTTTGTTAATCTATGTCTTTTCATTGGGGAGTTGAGGCCATTGATGTTGAGAGATATTAAGGAATAGTGATTATTGCTTCCTGTTATATTCATATTTGGATATGAGGTTATGTTTGTGCGCTTTTCTTCTCTTTGTTTTGTTGCCAAGACGATTAGTTTCTTGCTTCGTCTAGGGTATCTCTTGCCTCCTTATGTTGGGCTTTACCATTTATTATCCTTTGTAGTGCTGGATTTGTAGAAAGATATTGTGTAAATTTGGTTTTGTCCTGGAATATCTTGGTTTCTTCATCTATGTTAATTGAGAGTTTTGCAGGATGCAGTAACCTGGGCTGGCATTTGTGTTCTCTTAGGGTCTGTATGACATCTGTCCAGGATCTTCTGGATTTTATAGTTTCTGGCGAAAAGTCTGTATGATTCTGATAGGTCTGCCTTTATGTTACTTGATCTTCTTCCCTTACTGCTTTTAATATTCTTTCTTTATTTTGTGCGTTTGGTGTTTTGACTATTATGTGACGGGAGCTGTTTCTTTTCTGGTCCAATCTATTTGGAGTTCTGTAGGCTTCTTGTATGCTTATGGGTATCTCTTTCTTTAGGTTAGGGAAGATTTCTTCTATGATTTTGTTGAAGATATTTACTGGTCCTTTGAGCTGGGAGTCTTCACTCTCTTCTATACCTATTATCCTTAGGTTTGATCTTCTCATTGAGTCCTGGATTTCCTGTATGTTTTGGACCAGTAGCTTTTTCCGCTTTACATTATCTTTGACTGTTGAGTTGATGATTTCTATGGAATCTTCTGCTCCTGAGATTCTCTCTTCCATATCTTGTATTCTGTTGGTGAAGCTCGTATCTACAGCTCCTTGTCTCTTCTTTAGGTTTTGTATTTCCAGGGTTGTTTCCATGTGTTCTTTCTTGATTGCTTCTATTTCCATTTTCAATTCCTTCAACTGTTTGATTGTGTTTTCCTGGAATTCTTTCAGGGATTTTTGTGACTCCTCTCTATGGGCTTCTACTTGTTTATTTATGTTTTCCTGGAATTCTTTCAGGGATTTTTGCGATTCCTCTCTGTCGGCTTCTACTTGTTCTCTAAGGGAGTTATTCACGTCTTTCTGGAAGTTCTCCAGCATCATGATCAAATATGATTTTGAAACTAGATCTTGCTTTTCTTGTGTGTTTGGATATTTTGTGTTTGCTTTGGTGGGAGAATTGGGCTCCGATGATGCCATGTAGTCTTGGTTTCTGTTGCTTGGGTTCCTGTGCTTGCCTCTCGCCATCAGATTATCTCTAGTGTTACTTTGTTCTGCTATTTCTGACAGTGGCTAGACTGTCCTATATGCCTGTTTTTCAGGAGTGCTGTAGACCTGTTTTCCTGTTTTCTTTCAGCCAGTTATGGGAACAGAGTGTTCTGCTTTGGGGCGTGTAGTTTTTCCTATCTACAGGTCTTCAGCTGTTCCTGTGGGCCTGTGCCCTGAATTCACCAGGCAGGTCACTTGGAGCAGAAAAGTTGGTCTTACCTGTGATCCGGAGGCTCAAGGTTGCTCATGGGGTGTTGCTTATGAGCTCTCCGCGGCGGCAGCCACCAGGAAGTTCTGACCGCCCTTTCCGGGAGCTTCTGTGCACCAGGGTTCCAGATGGCGTTTGGTGTTTTCCTCTGGAGTCAGTAATGTGTGCAGAGTGCAGTCTCTTCTGGTTTCCCAGGCATGTCTGCCTCTCTGAAGGTTTAGCTCTCCCTCCCACAGGATTTGGGTGTAGAGAACTGTTTATATGGTCAGTCCCTTCAGGTTCTGGCGGTGTCTCAGATGCCAAAAGAAAGCACTGTTGTTCTACTCTGTTTCCAGCTCTGTCTCTCTATTGAAATCTTAAACCTCATCCTGGCAACAGTTTTACTACAAAACAGCCCCACCACCTACTCCTTTTGAAAATAATTCAGCGCTCTGCACAGCAAGCATAATGTGAGCCTATGGGGCTGTTGACATTCAAGCCACCACAGAGGTGCTGGATGAGGTCTTAATATACATCCTGTAAGTGTAGCAATAGTCATGATGTTACAGAATAGTTGACAATACTGTGCCCTCCTCCCAGATTGCGTTGTTTACTTATAAACAAATTTCTACTAATTGCTGTGGTTCAGCCTTTGCACAGACCTTTAATCTCTCAAACTGGAATGTAGACATTTCCTTAGTACCCACCCTTAATGCTAAGTAATCAATGTAACCTTAGTTTATAGAATGAAGCACCTCGTTTAAAAGTGATGCTTAATTGCATGAAAGAGAAGGTGATTATCCAGAGAAAGATTTGGTATAAAGAATATTCCCATCTCTCTCACGAAGGAATAAGAAAAGTGGCTACTTGAGGGGTAGTGCAGCAGAAAGTACAAAAAGACGGGGGGAGAGAGAGAGAGAGAGAGAGGGAGGAGGGAGGGAGGGGCGGAGGGAGGGAGGTGGCCTTTTTACTTGGAGAGTTTTAGAGAGAAACAGTGCAGAATGAACCATAGAATATGAAGGAAAGAGAATATTACAAAATCACTATTTAGAGGAAGAGTAGAGCAAAACATCAGAGGCCAAGAGTCACATTTTGTCCTTTCTATTTATATATTTCCATCTTACAAGGAAAAATGACTTCAGGTAGCAAAGAGCAGAAGAAATCTAAGTATAAACCTAAAGAGATCCACAGTAAAGACTTTGAAAAACTCTGGGCCAATTACTCAAGCAGACAGGAAGCAGACTTCACTGAATGTCACTGAATGTCGTGCTAACTTTCGACAGAATACACAAATAGTTTGGGGACTATGAATCCAGGTTCTGACATTATCAGAAGGGTGATAGAATGAATAAAATCAGTAAATTTTCAATCAAAAGTATCACTGCTAATTTTCGTTTTAGGATGAAAAATATAAAACAGATAATTTCTATGCGGTGTCTTCTGAGCATAGAAATTCTATTCCTAAGGCTACTGCTGATCGTGAAGCTTCCACCTCTACTGCTGACAGCCTGGATGCTGCCGAGCCTGACCCAACAAATTCTACAAATGCTACTGACTGTCTGGCTGCTCTTGAGCGTGAGCTGACTAATTCCAACAACACTGCTGACTGTCTGGCTGACCTTGAGCCTGATCCGACGATTTCTACCAATGCCGCTGACTTTCAGGCTGCTGTTGCACCAGAGCCAACTATGTCCACCCACCCTGCTGACTGTCTGCCTGATGTGGAACCAGAGCCAACTATGTCCACCCACCCTGCTGACACTCTGGCTGCTCTTGAGCCTGAGCTGACTACTTTCAACAACACTGCTGACTGTCTGGCTGACCTTGAGCCTGAGCCAAACATGTCCACCCACCCTGCTGACAGTCTGCCTGATGTGGAACCAGAGCCAACTATGTCCAATCACCCTGCAGAAACTCTGGCTGCTCTTGAGCCTGAACTGACTAATTCCAACAACACTGCTGACTGTCTGGCTGACCTTGAGCCTGATCCGACGATTTCTACCAATGCCGCTGACTTTCAGGCTGCTGTTGCACCAGAGCCAACTATGTCCACCCACCCTGCTGACTGTCTGCCTGATGTGGAACCAGAGCCAACTATGTCCACCCACCCTGCTGACACTCTGGCTGCTCTTGAGCCTGAGCTGACTACTTTCAACAACACTGCTGACTGTCTGGCTGACCTTGAGCCTGAGCCAAACATGTCCACCCACCCTGCTGACAGTCTGCCTGATGTGGAACCAGAGCCAACTATGTCCACCCACCCTGCTGACACTCTGGCTGCTCTTGAGCCTGAGCTGACCAATTTCAACAACACTGCTGACTGTCTGGCTGACCTTGAGCCTGATCCGACTATTTCTACCAATGCCGCTGACTTTCAGGCTGCTGTTGCACCAGAGCCAACTATGTCCACCCACCCTGCTGACTGTCTGCCTGATGTGGAACCAGAGCCAACTATGTCCACCCACCCTGCTGACACTCTGGCTGCTCTTGAGCCTGAGCTGACTAATTCCAACAACACTGCTGACTGTCTGGCTGACCTTGAGCCTGATCCGACTATTTCTACCAATGCCGCTGACTGTCGGGCTGCTGTTGCACCAGAGCCCGCTATGTCCACCAACCCTGCTGACAGTATGGCAGCTGTTGAGCCTGAGCCGACTATGTCCACCCACCCTGCTGACATTCTGACTGCTGAAGAGCCTGAACATAATACTTCTACCAAAGCTGCTGACTGTCGGGCTGACCTTGAGCCTGAGCCAAACATGTCCACCCACCCTGCTGACAGTCTGCCTGATGTGGAACCAGAGCCAACTATGTCCACCCACCCTGCTGACACTCTGGCTGCTCTTGAGCCTGAGCTGACCAATTTCAACAACACTGCTGACTGTCTGGCTGACCTTGAGCCTGATCCGACTATTTCTACCAATGCCGCTGACTTTCAGGCTGCTGTTGCACCAGAGCCAACTATGTCCACCTACCCTGCTGACTGTCTGCCAGATGTGGAACCAGAGCCAACTATGTCCACCCACCCTGCTGACACTCTGGCTGCTCTTGAGCCTGAGCTGACTAATTCCAACAACACTGCTGACTGTCTGGCTGACCTTGAGCCTGATCCGACGATTTCTACCAATGCCGCTGACTTTCAGGCTGCTGTTGCACCAGAGCCTGCTATGTCCACCTACCCTGCTGACTGTCTGCCAGATGTGGAACCAGAGCCAACTATGTCCACCCACCCTGCTGACACTCTGGCTGCTCTTGAGCCTGAGCTGACTAATTCCAACAACACTGCTGACTGTCTGGCTGACCTTGAGCCTGATCCGACGATTTCTACCAATGCCGCTGACTTTCAGGCTGCTGTTGCACCAGAGCCTGCTATGTCCACCAACCCTGCTGACAGTATGGCAGCTGTTGAGCCTGAGCCGACTATGTCCACCCACCCTGCTGACATTCTGACTGCTGATGAGCCTGAACATAATAATTCTACCAAAGCTGCTGACTGTCTGGCTGACCTTGAGCCTGAGCCAAACATGTCCACCCACCCTGCTGACAGTCTGCCTGATGTGGAACCAGAGCCAACTATGTCCACTCACCCTGCTGACACTCTGGCTGCTCTTGAGCCTGAGCTGACCAATTTCAACAACACTGCTGACTGTCTGGCTGACCTTGAGCCTGATCCGACTATTTCTACCAATGCCGCTGACTTTCAGGCTGCTGTTGCACCAGAGCCAACTATGTCCACCCACCCTGCTGACTGTCTGCCTGATGTGGAACCAGAGCCAACTATGTCCACCCACCCTGCTGACACTCTGGCTGCTCTTGAGCCTGAGCTGACTAATTCCAACAACACTGCTGACTGTCTGGCTGACCTTGAGCCTGATCCGACGATTTCTACCAATGCCGCTGACTTTCAGGCTGCTGTTGCACCAGAGCCTGCTATGTCCACCTACCCTGCTGACTGTCTGCCAGATGTGGAACCAGAGCCAACTATGTCCACCCACCCTGCTGACACTCTGGCTGCTCTTGAGCCTGAGCTGACTAATTCCAACAACACTGCTGACTGTCTGGCTGACCTTGAGCCTGATCCGACGATTTCTACCAATGCCGCTGACTTTCAGGCTGCTGTTGCACCAGAGCCTGCTATGTCCACCAACCCTGCTGACAGTATGGCAGCTGTTGAGCCTGAGCCGACTATGTCCACCCACCCTGCTGACATTCTGACTGCTGATGAGCCTGAACATAATAATTCTACCAAAGCTGCTGACTGTCTGGCTGACCTTGAGCCTGAGCCAAACATGTCCACCCACCCTGCTGACAGTCTGCCTGATGTGGAACCAGAGCCAACTATGTCCACCCACCCTGCTGACACTCTGGCTGCTCTTGAGCCTGAGCTGACCAATTTCAACAACACTGCTGACTGTCTGGCTGACCTTGAGCCTGATCCGACTATTTCTACCAATGCCGCTGACTTTCAGACTGCTGTTGCACCAGAGCCAACTATGTCCACCCACCCTGCTGACTGTCTGCCTGATGTGGAACCAGAGCCAACTATGTCCACCCACCCTGCTGACACTCTGGCTGCTCTTGAGCCTGAGCTGACTAATTCCAACAACACTGCTGACTGTCTGGCTGACCTTGAGCCTGATCCGACTATTTCTACCAATGCCGCTGACTGTCGGGCTGCTGTTGCACCAGAGCCCGCTATGTCCACCAACCCTGCTGACAGTATGGCAGCTGTTGAGCCTGAGCCGACTATGTCCACCCACCCTGCTGACATTCTGACTGCTGACGAGCCTGAACATAATACTTCTACCAAAGCTGCTGACTGTCGGGCTGACCTTGAGCCTGAGCCAAACATGTCCACCCACCCTGCTGACAGTCTGCCTGATGTGGAACCAGAGCCAACTATGTCCACCCACCCTGCTGACACTCTGGTTGCTCTTGAGCCTGAGCTGACCAATTTCAACAACACTGCTGACTGTCTGGCTGACCTTGAGCCTGATCCGACTATTTCTACCAATGCCGCTGACTTTCAGGCTGCTGTTGCACCAGAGCCTGCTATGTCCACCTACCCTGCTGACTGTCTGCCAGATGTGGAACCAGAGCCAACTATGTCCACCCACCCTGCTGACACTCTGGCTGCTCTTGAGCCTGAGCTGACTAATTTCAACAACACTGCTGACTGTCTGGCTGACCTTGAGCCTGATCCGACTATTTCTACCAATGCCGCTGACTGTCGGGCTGCTGTTGCACCAGAGCCCGCTATGTCCACCAACCCTGCTGACAGTATGGCAGCTGTTGAGCCTGAGCCGACTATGTCCACCCACCCTGCTGACATTCTGACTGCTGACGAGCCTGCACATAATACTTCTACCAAAGGTGCTGACTGTCTGGCTGACCTTGAGCCTGAGCCAAACATGTCCACCCACCCTGCTGACAGTCTGCCTGATGTGGAACCAGAGCCAACTATGTCCAATCACCCTGCTGACACACTGGCTGCTCTTGAGCCTGAGTCGACTAAATCCTCCAATGCTGCTGACTGTCTGGCCTATGTTGAGCCAGAGCCAGCTATGTCCACCCACCATGCCGACAGTCTGGCTGCTCTTGAGCATGAGCTGTCTCATGCCAACAAAGATGCTGACTGTCTGGCTTCTCTCAAGGCTGAGCTGATTAATTCCACCAATGCTACTGATTGTCTGGCTTCTGTTGGGACTGAGACAACCATGTCCACCCAGCCTACTGACAATTTGGCAGCTGTTGAGCCTGAACATAATTCCACCAATACTGCTGACGGTAAGGACTCTGTTGAACAAGAGCCATCTAAGCCCACCTACCGTGCCGACAGCCTGGCTGCTCTTGAGCATGAGCTGACTAATTCCAACAACACTGCTGACTGTCTGGCTTCTCAGAAGGCTGAGTCAATTGATTCTACCAATGCTACTGATTGTTTGGCTTCTGTTGGGACTGAGACAACTATGTCCACCCACCCGGCTGACAATATGGCTACTGATGAGCTTGAGGCTACACATTCCACCAATGCTGCTTACTTTCTGGCGGCTCTTGAGCCCCAGTCGACTAATTCCTCCAATGCTGCTGATATTCTGGCTTCTGTTGGGTCTGAGACAACCATGTCTACCCACCTTGCTGATATTCCTATTGCTCATGAGCCTGACTATAATGATTCTACCAATGCTGCTGACAGTCTGGACTCCGTTGAGCCAGAGCCAGCTATGTCCACCCACCGTGCCGACAGTCTGGCTGCTCTTGAGCATGAGCTGTCTCATGCCAACAAAGCTGCTGACTGTCTGGCTTCTCTCAAGGCTGAGCCAACCATGTCCACCCAGCCTGCTGACAGTTCGGCAGCTGTTGAGCCTGAGCCTACAATTTCCACCAGAGCTGCTGATTTTCTGGCTACTGTTCTGCCAGAGCTAACTAGGTCAAACCACCCTGCTGACTGTCTGGACTCTGTTCAGCCTGAGTCATCTATGTCCACACACCCTGCTGATAATATGGCTACTGATGAGCTTGAGCCTACAAATTCGACCAACGCTGCTTACTGTCTGGCTGCTCTTGAGCCTGAGTCGACTAAATCCTCCAATGCTGCTGACTGTCTGGCCTATGTTGAGCCAGAGCCAGGTATGTCCACCCACCGTGCCGACAGTCTGGCTGCTCTTGAGCATGAGCTGTCTCATGCCAACAAAGATGCTGACTGCCTGCCTTCTCTCAAGACTGAGCTGATTAATTCCATCAATGCTACTGATTGTCTGGCTTCTTTTGGGACTGAGACAACCATGTCCACCCAGCCTACTGACAGTGTGGCAGCTGTTGAGCCTGAACATAATAGTTCCACCAATGCTGCTGATGGTCTGGGCTCTGTTGAACAAGAGCCAGCTAATCCCACCCACCGTTCCAACAGTCTGGCTGCTCTTGAGCATGAGCTGACTAATTCCAACAACACTGCTGACTGTCTGGCTTCTCAGAAGGCTGAGTCAATTGATTCTACCAATGCTACTGATTGTTTGGCTTCTGTTGGGACTGAGACAACTATGTCCACCCACCCTGCTGACAATATGGCTATGGATGAGCTTGAGCCTACACATTCCACCAATGCTGCTTACTTTCTGGCCGCTCTTGAGCCCCAGTCGACTAATTCCTCCAATACTGCTGATATTCTGGCTTCTGTTGGGTCTGAGACAACCATGTCTACCCACCTTGCTGATATTCCTATTGCTCATGAGCCTGACTATAATGATTCTACCAATGCTGCTGACAGTCTGGACTCCGTTGAGCCAGAGCCAGCTATGTCCACCCACCATGCCGACAGTCTGGCTGCTCTTGAGCATGAGCTGTCTCATGCCAACAAAGCTGCTGACTGTCTGGCTTCTCTCAAGGCTGAGCCAACCATGTCCACCCAGCCTGCTGACAGTTCGGCAGCTGTTGAGCCTGAGCCTACAATTTCCACCAGAGCTGCTGATTTTCTGGCTACTGTTCTGCCAGAGCTAACTAGGTCAAACCACCCTGCTGACTGTCTGGACTCTGTTCAGCCTGAGTCATCTATGTCCACACACCCTGCTGATAATATGGCTACTGATGAGCTTGAGCCTACAAATTCGACCAACGCTGCTTACTGTCTGGCTGATCTTGAGCCTAAGTCGACTAAATCCTCCAATTCTGCTGACTGTCTGGCCTATGTTGAGCCAGAGCCAGGTATGTCCACCCACCGTGCCGACAGTCTGGCTGCTCTTGAGCATGAGCTGTCTCATGTCAACAAAGATGCTGACTGTCTGGCTTCTCTCAAGGCTGAGCTGATTAATTCCATCAATGCTACTGATTGTCTGGCTTCTGTTGGGACTGAGACAACCATGTCCACCCAGCCTATTGACAGTTTGGCAGCTGTTGAGCCTGAACATAATTCCACCAATGCTGCTGACGGTCTGGACTCTGTTGAACAAGAGCCAGCTAAGCCCACCCACCGTGCCGACAGTCTGGCTGCTCTTGAGCATGAGCTGACTAATTCCAACAACACTGCTGACTGTCTGGCTTCTCAGAAGGCTGAGTCAATTGATTCTACCAATGCTTCTGATTGTTTGGCTTCTGTTGGGACTGAGACAACTATGTCCACCCACCCTGCTGACAATATGGCTACTGATGAGCTTGAGCCTACACATTCCACCAATGCTGCTTACTGTCTGGCTGCTCTTGAGCCTGAGTCGACTAAATCCTCCAGTGCTGCTGACTGCCTGGCCTATGTTGAGCCAGAGCCAGCTATGTCCACCCACCGTGCCGACAGTCTGGCTGCTCTTGAGCATGAGCTGTCTCATGCCAACAAAGATGCTGGCTGTCTGGCTTCTCTCAAGGCTGAGCTGATTAATTCCACCAATGCTACTGATTGTCTGGCTTCTGTTGGGACTGAGACAACCATGTCCACCCAGCCTGCTGACAGTTTGGCAGCTGTTGAGCCTGAACATAATAATTCTACCAATGCTGCTGACGGTCTGGACTCTATTGAACAAGAGCCAGCTATGCCCACCCCCCGTTCCGACAGTCTGGCTGCTCTTGAGCATGAGCTGTCTCATGCCAATAAAGCTGCTGACTGTCTGGCTTCTCTCAAGGCTGAGCCAACCATGTCCACCCAGCCTGCTGACACTTTGGCATCTGTTGAGCCTGAGCCTACTTTTTCCACCAAAGCTGCTGATTGTCTGGCTACTGTTCAGCCTGAGCTAACTAGGTCAAACCACCCTGCTGACTGTCTGGATTCCGTTCAGCCTGAGTCATCTATGTCCCCACACCCTGCTGACAGTTTGGTAGCTATTGAGCCTGAACTGACTAATTCCACCAAAGCTGCTGACTGTCTGGACTCTGCTGAGCCAGAGCCAACTATGGCCACCCACCATGCTGACATTCTGACTGCTGTTGAGCCTGAACATACTAATTGCTCCAGTACTGCTGACTGTCTGCCTGCTGTTCAGCCTGAGTCCAGTATGTCCACCCACCCTGCTGACAGTATGGCTGCTATTGATGCTGAGCCTACAGATCCTGCCATTGTTGCTGACTGTCTGGCTGCTCTTGAACCTCGGCTGTCTGTTACATGTGCTGCTGACAGTAGTGTGTTAGTTGAGAGTCATGACTCAGGACCAGCTAGTCACATTGGATTGGATTATGTAGTTGATTTACCTCTTTACAAGGAGAGTACAAGGTACAAACCCCATGCTGACCCAGAGCCCACTCCTGGTTCCTGCACTTGTTATTCCCTTGACTCCATTCAAATGACTAACCTGACTCTTTTGATATCCCTTAGTGAAGAAGAAATATTTGATTCTGCTACTTCAGATGAGGAATCTTCTTTTACTCCTGACGTAGAAGAAGGTCTGCCTGCTACTCAGGGTGCTGAGGATATTTTTCATGCTTCCGCACGAGCTGAACCAATAAACCACAGCTTGATCCTTCTCAGGGAGAGTGGATATCTTCGGGCAACAGAGATACCACGCATACCTTTTTTGCTCTTCATATGGCTTATATCCTCACTCTTATCCATCATAACATGGATGAAAATCCAAATTCAACAAGCATGGCATGAAGAAAATGGCCAAGGAGCTCCCACTAAGAAGAGAGTCGGACCAGGTAAGTTAAACTAAAATAGTAGCTTAAAATAGATTAAGATTGTTTTACTAGAAACCTAGGTCTCTTTTGTTAATAAATTTCATACTTCTATAGGGCTATTTACGCATAACCTAGAACCTGAAAACTTTATTTTTTCTCAATTTATAGAAAATAATTTTCATAATGTAACAAATCCAGTTTAGAGAAATACAACTGACCAGGTAATATTTTTTCCTACTTGGATGTTTCCTATTCTAGAATGAGGAGATTATTGTCACTTCCAGTGAAAACATGTGTTTCCTGAATGACTAAGCCGGGAAAACTTCCTGTTAAATGTTATTGTCTATTTATCGCTGTCATTCTGAACTCTGACTTCTGAAGTTAGCATAGCCTTTGACCGCAACATTCCAAAAGAAGCAACTTCTGAGATTAAAAATAACAAGAGAAGCATCCACCTTCTCACTGTTTCTCTCTACATTGATATGTCTACATTGATATCTACATGATAATGACACTGATGTTGTTGATGCTGGGCATGACAATATCACCAGAGATGTGCCTGATGATACTGTTAATAATTCTTCTTTTTCTTCTAGTGGCTGCGGCTCCTGATCCCTAGACCCTTGATGCTCCTCCAGGATCGATTGGAATATCAAAACACAGTCTGTGTGGGAGAATTGATCATATATATAAATTTTAAAATAAAATGTTCAGTCTGATTGTAGACTGAAGTAAAAATTGATTGTTTCATTGGAGTCTCAGTTGTGCCATGTGATGCTTCCTGGAAACTTTTTTCAATTATTTTCAATTTTAATATTTTCAATTTTAATATTTACTTATTTACTTTACATCCTGCTCACTGCCCCCTCCCTGTCAGCCTCTCCCATAATTGTTCCCTTGTGCCCCACTCTCCTTCTCCTCTCAGTGGGTAGGGGCCATTTGGTTATCTTCCCACCCTGGAACATGAAGTCTCTGTGAGACTAATCTAGGACACAATCTAGCTAGAAGAACCTATTCTGCATACAGGCAACATCCTTTAGGATAACCCATGCTGTAATTGTTTGGGACTCACACAAAGATCAAGCTGCACATCTCCTACCTATGTGTGTGGAGGCTTAGGACCAGCCTCTGTATGTTCTTTGGTTGGTGGTTCAGTCTCTAAGAGCCCTAAGAGTCCAGGTCAGGTGATTTGGTTAGTCTTCCTGTGGCGTTCTTATCGTCTGAGGGACTGCAATCCTTCCACTTATTTTTCCATGACAGTCTTCAAGATCCATCCAATTTTAGCTGGGAGTGTTCATCTAAGTCAGCTTCTGGGTGAACCCTCTCATGGGACAGCCTATGCTAGACTCTGTCTGCAAGCATAACAGGATATCATTAATAGTGTCAGGGACTGTTGCTTGACAATGCGATGGGTTTCAAGTTGGGTAGGCTGGTGGTTGGCTTTTCCCTCAGTCTCTCCTCCAGCCCTGTTCCTTCATTGACTGTAGACAGGAAAAAAATTGGATTTAAAGTTTTGTGGTTGGGTTGATGTTCGAATTGCTCCAGTGGGCTTGCTGCATAGCTAGAAGAGCCAGTCACCCCAGGCTCTGTATCCCCAAGGCTATGATTCACAACCTCCACTGATTCTTGTGTGCCTCCCCTATCCCATTCTCTGTCTCTCTCTCTGAGGTTGTACCCTCACTCAACACCCTTACAAGTTACAGATCTCCATTCATTATCATGGTTCCCTCCTCCTTCCCACACTGAACCCTGCCTGACCCTATCCCTTTCTATCTCCTTTCTTAATCAGCTCCTTTCATCCATCCATATGCCTTCCATGACCATTCTATATTCTCAAATATCCTTTCTTGTGCCCTTCTTTTTCTACCTTCTTGGGTCTGTAGAGTCTATCATGGGCATCCTGTATTTTATGGGCTGCCTCCTGAGAGGGAGGGGTCATGCTTACCTTCCTTTTCACTGAGCCCCACTGGATTGCATTCCTATTTAGGGCTCCTAGGCATAAGAGGCCTGTATAACTAAAGAGAGCCAATCCTAGGCCTTCTATAAGAAAACATAATCATTGAATTAAGTCATAAATACTTTTCCAATGTTTCTTTTAGAGCCCATCTATTCAGCACTTTAACATGTTTAAGTTAAAGAAATTACATTTTTTATATCATTAAATTGATTAGATTTATATGTAGAAGATTTTGCTGCTGTGCATTTTCTATGCAGTATGTGTGATAGAATTCAGTACTGGTTCCCCTGGAATTGGAGTTACAGATAGTTGTGAGTGACCAGCAATGTGCTAGCAATTAAAACTGAGAGCTCTACAGTCAAAACTAGAACTCTTAACAGCCCATCCATCTCTAAAGGTATATATATATATATATATATATATATATATATATATATATATATATATATATATATATATATATATGTGTGTGTGTGTGTATATATATATATATATATCTCAACATGGTAAATTTTATCATAAAATCTTATGAAATTTCAATACATTGTCTAGTTTATGTAAAAAAAATTCACTAAGAACATTTTACTCTAATATGACCTGTGTTTGCAGATGGGTCAAAGACATTTTGAATTGGATCTATGACCCTGAACCCCAGTACTCACATTGTGTACATGTGTACATCTTGTTTGTGCATTGATCCACATATGAAAGATAGAGACTGATATTGTCTTTCTCTCACTTTACCCCCCACACGTGGATTACTGTGTTTGGGCCAAAGGACAATGCCACTTTACAGTTCTGTTCTGCTATACTGTGGGTTCTAGGGACTGAATACAGACCATCAACCCTCATTTTCGTTCCACCCCTGGTCCCTCCATTTTGGAGACTGTTCACTCACTCAAATCCCTAGTGTGTTTGATTTTCTGTCTTGGAGCAAAATTATCTTCATACTTGCAGGAAAGTAAGCTTTGGGGATCCCATTATACCCACATCTGCAATGAGGTTTTCAGGACAAGTGTTTTGCCAATTGAGTTTTACCAAGCACCCCAGTCTCTATCCCTTATTTCCTATTTTTAGGCTGTACTAGCTTAGGAAGGAGAACCAGTAGCACAGTAGTAGACATTCCATTGTCCACATGCTTCTTGATCATCTTGTAGTTCTAAAGGCTTAATTAATTAGTCTTTAAGCTGCAGTTTCATATAAATAATAAATTATGCATTCTAATTCCAAAATATTCCTCTGTTTATTGAACATATTCTTTAAATACTCCGACTTGATGAACTGGAATTTTTCATTCTGTCAGTCCATTTACTCCCCACATGTAACTTCCCACATGTACTGTGTAGAATCCCCATTCTACTATTTCTCAAGATTGTCCCATTCTTACACCTTTTTGTTTCTTTAGCCAGTCAAGATCCTTACACTTCATAAATTTAAATATTATGAAATGAACCCTGGTCTTTGGGACCCTCATTTCATTTTGCTTAAACCATTTTGAATCTAAAATCCAGGAGCTGGGGTGCCATTGTTTCTCACCTCATAGTGATATTTACCAATTTTGGTGTAAGTCCAGGCACACACTGACCATTTTACCATAAAGCGTGAAGTCCTGCTTTGCTACCTTTTAGTCCCTGTGTTACCATTGATACTGTATCTATTACCTAAGAAGCATGTTGTGATCCTGATGGAAGCAAATACAGAAACATTACTCCTGGGCATAAAAAATGAAATTTGGAAATGAAAAAAAAATCAAAGTACTAGTGACTGGGGGTTTCCTTGTTCATTTGTTGGTAAGAATTTACATAGATACACGTGGTCTGAAAACTGCATCCATAGGTCATGTCTACATTGTGTCAATCATCCAGCCTAAGACCCACAGCCTGTCACTCATCCACAAGACACACAGCTTATCAAAAAATCTGTCCGCAAACCCTCCATAGTCTGTCAATTATCCATAGGGAAATCCCACAGCCTGGCAATCATCAATAAGAATTGCCTAAGTCCTGTCAATCATCCACTGGAAACCTCCTTGTCCTGTCAGTCATCTACAAGCAACTCTCAACTCTCTGTCATCCAGAAGAAATTTTCACAGCCTGTCAATCACGCATAAAAAATAGCCATAGTCTGTTAATCATCCACAGGTCATGTCCACAAGCTTACATACAAACCTTACATGGAGATCTGTAACTTGTAAGAGTGTTGAGTGAGGGTACAACCTCAGAGAGAGAGACAGAGAATGGGATAGGGGAGGCACACAAGAATCAGTGGAGGTTATGAATCATAGCCTTGGGGATACAGAACCTGGGGTGACTGGCTCTTCTAGCTACACAGCAAGCCCACTGGAGCAATTCGAACATCGACCCAACCACAAAACTTTACATCCAATTTTTTTCCTGTCTACAGTCAATGAAGGAACAGGGCTGGAGTGTAGAGGGCCGCAATAACATTCGCCACCACAAGATGGCGCGGGCCTCCGCCGCGCCAGCCGACTTCCTTTCAGGAAGTTAACTGTGTGTGCATGTGCAAGAGTGCCTTCGTGCCAGGTCTTTGCCCACTCCGGGGTGTGCCTAATGAGATCTTGGGTAAGCGACCAATCAGGTGTGGATGTGCCGCGCTAGGGTGTATATAAGCCGCGCCCTGCCGGCGTCCCGGGCCTCTCCTTAAGATTCAAAAAATGTTTAGCTGCAGTAAGAATTCGTGTGTTCCCATGTATTCTTGCTGGCGAGCTCGCGCGGGACACTGGAGGAGAGACTGAGGGAAAAGCCAACCACTAGCCTACCCAACTTGAAACCCATCACATTGTCAAGCAACAGTCCCTGACACTATTAATGATATCCTGTTATGCTTGCAGACAGAGTCTAGCATAGGCTGTCCCATGAGAGGGTTCACCCAGAAGCTGACTTAGATGAACACTCCCAGCTAAAATTGGATGGATCTTGAAGACTGTCATGGAAAAATAAGTGGAAGGATTGCAGTCCCTCAGACGATAAGAACGCCACAGGAAGACTAACGAAATCAACTGACCTGGACTCTTAGGGCTCTTAGAGACTGAACCACCAACCAAAGAACATACAGAGGCTGGTCCTAAGCCTCAACACACATAGGTAGGAGATGTGCAGCTTGATCTTTGTGTGAGTCCCAAACAATTACAGCATGGGTTATCCTAAAGGATGTTGCCTGTATGCAGAATAGGTTCTTTTTTTTTTTTTTTTTTTTTATTAACTTGAGTATTTCTTATATACATTTCGAGTGTTATTCCCTTTCCTGGTATCCGGGCAAGCATCCCCCTCCCCATTCCCCTTCCTTATGGGTGTTCCCCTCCCAACCTTCCCCCCATTGCCGCCCTCCCCCCACCAGTCTAGTTCACTGGGGGTTCAGTCTTAGCAGGACCCAGGGCTTCCCCTTCCACTGGTGCTCTTACTAGGATATTCATTGCTACCTCTCCCTTCCCTACAATCTTAGTGTTGTTCTTGATGGTGACAATTACTTAAGTATGAATATTAAAATGATATTAAATGATTTGAAAAACTCAGAGACAAATATTTAGAAAGCTTATGACACAGGAAATACGGAGACTGTTCCAACACAACAAAAGAACAGCAGTACCAGGATTACTACATAGTTCAGTAGTTCAGTTCGTGAGTCATGAACCAAGACAAAGAATAAGCTAGATCAGCTGTTGGTCCACTTCAGTATTTTTTATTTTGACACAGTTTGCCACTGAATTAAAGGTCATGTGTGTCATTGGCAAATGTTCTACCATGAATAAACACCCCCAGTCCCTGAGTCTGAAATTTTATAATTTCTGACTCTAAAAATGACAGCATAAGCCACATGTTTAGAATTATACATACATAATCACAGGTAATAAATAGTGTTTCCTAATGATCTGTTTGAGTTTTGAAATGTCCAATGCAGCAGAAAACTACCTTTTGCTAGGAGGTTTTCTGTAAACTTTCATCCTGTAATGAACCAGCAATGTTCTTGATACTGCAGTCCAAGACATTTTTTTGTCATATTTCAGATGGAGCTTTCAATGTGGATATATAAATAGTTCATTTCCTTCCACATATTCTGGTATTGTAGAATTATAAATCTTGTCCTAGACTTTGTTAATGTTTAGCTCTACAAAATGATCTTACAAAGCTATATTCCTTTCCATATGAAATAAAATTGTTTATGCTGAAGTTCCCTGTTTAGTACACATGTTTACCTATTGTTTATGTTGAGCCATTATTTCCAGACAACAGATCTGTGCTTTAAGGTGAGCCTTTCTAGAGAGAGCTCACTCTCATTTCAAAACTTTAATGCTCTTTGAAATATTTAATTTTATTTTTTCTTATTCACTTTACATCAAACTCACTGACCCTGTCTCAGTCTCCCTATTCTACAGTCCTTTCCGGTTCCCCTTCCCCTTCACCTCTGAGCAGTCATGGATCCCCTATATATCCCCACACCCAGGCACTTCAAGTCTCTGCAAGGGTAGACACTTCCTCTCTCTCCAAGGTCAGACAAGGCAGCTCAGCTAGAAGGAGGTATCCCATGTATAAGGAACAGTTTTTGATAGGCCCCATCCCAGTTGACTGGGACCTATAAGAAAATCCAGCTACTCTTCTGCTACATATGAGTGGGAAGGTGTGAGTCCAGCCCGTGTATTTTCTGTGGTTGGTGGTTCAGTCTCTGAGAGCCCCAGGTGTCCAGGTTATTTCACTCTGTTGTTTGTCCTCTGGAGTTCTTATCTCCTTGCAGACCTGGAATCTTTCCTCCTAGTGTTCCCTAAGAGTCTAATGCCATACATCCCTGAGCAAGGCAAATCTTGTCATTAGAGTTTTTAAGTGGGAGGAAGGGAGGGAGGGAGGGAGGAAGGGAGGGAAAGAGGGAAAGATTGTGTGTATGCTTTCTCGAGCCTTTTAGTTTGTGCTCTATTTAAAACTTAACCATGCCTCATGTTTTCTCTTGTGAAATTCGGGAGGATACCAGTCAATAATCATAATCATTTGCTGAAAAATGAATTAAAGATTATTTGCCTAGACCTGTAGTTCCATGAATTACATCCCAGACTGTGGGAGGTAGGAGACACACAGACCTTTGTGAGTTAAGTCCAACATGGTCTATGGGGTGGGTTTCAGACCAGCATGGCTACATAGTGAGATCCGGTTTCAAAAAAGAATGTTTGTAAACATCTAAACTAAGACACAGGGGACTCAAATATAAAGGGCTTCAAATGCTCGCTAAATGTTTTTCTTATGAATAGTACGATAACCATAACTTTAAAATCTATGCCACAGTGCAAGAAGACCAGCACATAAAAAAAAAAGTGAAGCATGTCAGATTTAACAAAGGTAAGATTTTTATATCATATATAAATTTACTATATTGTAGCTGGTCTTATTCACCCTAGATAAAATAGTGCAGACATTTTAGCTCCTCTCCTACTGTGACCACACAAGGCAGCCCAGCTAGCAGAAAGGAATCCAAATGTGAACAGAATGTGAACCTGCCCTCAGTTCAGTAAACCAGGAGTCCACATGAAGAGCACATGAAGCTGCACATCTGCTACCTGTGAATATGGGGTCTATGTGCAGCCTTGCGTGCTCTTTGATTGGTGGTTCAGTCCCTGTGAGCCCTCATGGTCCCCTGTTGGTTAATCTGTAGGTTTTCTTGTTGTGTTTCTGAACCTTCAATGGCACTGTCCTCCTTTGAATTCAATATCCTTCACCCAACTCTTTCACAAGACGCCCCAACCTCCACCTGATATTTATTTGGCTGTGGGTGTGCACATCTGTTTCTATCCAGGGCTTGATGAAGACTCTCAGAACAATTAGCCAAGGTTTCTGTCTGCAAGCATAGCAAAATATCATTAATGGAGTCAAAGATTGGCTCTCTTCCACAGGGTGGGTCTCAAGTTGGTCCAGTTATTGGTTTGGTATCTCCTTAATGTCCGTTCCATTTTAACCTGCCTATCTTGCTGGTAGGATAAATTTTGGGTTGATGTTTTTCTAAGTGCTTTGGTGTTCTCCTCCTTCTCCTGGAAGTCTCCCCTGTGTACAGAAGATGACCACTGAAAGCTGCATATCACCTGCTGCTAGTAGGCTCCGCGAGTCTCAGCTCCATAGATAGACTGCTAAGAGCCCCCATGGTTCCTGGTCTTTGTTTCACGATAGAGATGCCTCTCCACTGGTATCTTCTGTCCCAGCTCCCACACCACACCTGCTCTGCACCTTAGTTCCCCTCCCCATCTCCCACAAATTTCCCTCCCTCAATTGAATCCTGATATCTATTTCATTTTCTCTCCTGAGTGAGATTCACGCATCTTCCCTTGGGCCCTCATTACTTAGCTTCTTTAGGTCTGTGCACTGTGGCCTGGTTATTCTGGAATTTATGGCTGCTAAGGTCCTCACCTTTAAGTGAGTACATACCATGCCTGTCCTTCTCGGTTTCAGTTACCTCATCCATTATGATGTTTGCCAATCCCATCCATTCTTAATTTTTAGAAGAAAAAAAAACTGTCAAGTTCCTTTTCAAAGGGGGTTGTAAATGTGTCCTCCCACCAACAATGGAGGAGTGTTTCCTTTGCTCAATATCCTTGCCAGCATGTGCTGTCACTTGTGTTTTCTATTTTAGCCATTCTGACTGGGGTAGGATGGAATCTAAGAGTTCTTTTTATTTGCATTCAGTGATGACTGAAGACTGAACATTTACTATTTCTCTGCCTCCTGAGATTCCTCTGTTGAGAATTCTCCATCTACCACTTTACCTCACTTTCCAATTGGTTTATTGGTGTCTAACTCCTTGGGTTTTTATATATAATTTGACCATTATTTCTCTTTCAAGTGCAGGACTGGTGAAGATCTTTTCCCAATGCGTAGGCTTCTGTTTTGTCCTTTAATGGTTTCCTTTGCTTTACAGAAGGTTTTCAGTTTCATGAGTCCCCATTTATCAGTTGTTGGTCTTAGAGGCTGGGACATTGGTGTTCTGTTTAGGAAATTGTCTACTGTACTAATGTTCCAAGGATATTAATGTTTCTGCTTCAATGCTGAGGTCTTTCATCCATGTGAACTTGAGTTTTGTGCAGGGTGATAAATACTCATCTATTTGCATTCTTCTTCATGCAGACATCCAGTTACACCTGCATCATTTGTTGAAGATACTTTCATTTTTCCCCCATTGTATGGTTTTGCCTTCTTTGTCATAATCATGTGTTGGTAGATATGTGTGTCTTTTCTTTGATTTGATTCCACCTATCAACTTTTTGTTTCTGTACTAATTCTATACAACTTTTGTTATGATTGCTTTGTGATATGTCTTGAGATCAGGGATGGTGATACCTCCAAGAATTATTTTATTATTCAAGATCTATATCTATATCGATATCTAACTCTATCTATCTATCTATCTATCTATCTATCTATCTATCTATGTCTTAGCGATCTTGGGTTTTTTTTTTTTGAAAGAATTGCTCTTTCAAGGTCTGTAAATAACTGTCTTGCAATTTTGATGGGAAGTGCAGTGAATGTGATGATGCTTTTTATAAGATGGCCATTTTCACCTTGTTAATCCTATCCATCTGTAGCATAGGAGACCTTTCCATCTTCAGATGTCCTGTTAATTCCTTTTTCAGAGACATAATGTTTTTGACAGACAGGACTTTAAGTAGCTTGATTAGAGTTGTACTGGGCTATTTAATGTTCCCTGTGGTTACTCTGAAGGGTTTTGCTTGGCTAAATTTTTTCTTATCTCTTTTAACTATTGTATGAGGGAGGGCTGCTGGTTTTCAGAGTTAATCTTGTATCCAGACACTTTTCTGTAAGGGTTTATCACCTTTGGTGTAGGTGTACTTTGGTAGATTTTGCGAGGTCTCCTTTGTATGTGGGCAGCTTTGCTTACTCTCTGGTTTTAAGTTTCTCTGCATTTAAGTTGTTATTGTCTATTGGCTGGTTTAGGTATGCAAATTTGATCACTGAGGTCTCTAAGACTTTTAACATGAAGGGGTGTTTGTTTTTATATGGCTTTATCAGCATCTAATGTGATGATCAAGTAAAATTTTTCCATAACCCCACCCCTACCAGCTGCAGCTATCCATTCATTTTCATGGCTGTCAAGCCATCTCCTCTGTATCTCCCCAGACCCGATCCTGAAACACTCAATTGTCCCAAATTTACCCACTCCCACCTAGTTCCTTCCTTCCTCTGCCTCCTCTGACTATTTTACAGTATGTTCTAAGTTAGATTCAAAATCCTCTCTTGGTTCTTTCTTGCTCATCTTCTTTCGGTCCTGAGTATAGTAGTGATATCCTGTACTTTATTGCTAATATCCACTTAGAAGTGAGTATACAACATCCATGTCTTTTGGGTCTGGGTTATGTCACTCAGGAAGATACTCTCAAGTTCTATTCATTCACCAGCAAAATTCATTATCTTTGTCCTTAGTAGGTGAATGGTATCCCACATTGTCTTTTTTCATTTTAAAAATTTATTTTTTTAAGATTTATTTTATTTATATGAGTACACTGTAGCTGTCTTCAGACACACAGAAGAGGGCATCGGATCCCATTTCAGATGGTTATGAGCCACAATGTGGTTGCTGGGAATCAAACTCAGGACCTCTGGAAGAGCAGACAGTGCTCTTAACTGCTGAGCCAACTCTCCAGCCCATAGCAGCCTTATTTATAATAGCCAGAAGCTGGAAAGAACCCAGATGCCCTTCAACAGAGGAATGGATACAGAAAATGTGGTACATCTACACAATGGAATATTACTTACCTATCAAAAACAATGCCTTTATGAAATTCATAGCAAAGCTACTAGAACATAGTTTAAGATGTGGTTCTTTGGTATCGTGTGACATCTTTCTGACTACACCCAGGAGAGTTATAGCTGGCCCTGGAGGTAGAACTATTCTCAGTTTTCTGAGAAACCACCCAATTGATATCCAGTTATTGTTGACACCCACCAGTGATGGAGTAGACTTCCCTTTGCTCCACATCCTGCCAGCATTTACTCTCACTTGAGTTTGTCACCTTGTTTTGTGATGGGTGTCAAATCACATGTCAGTGGGTTTGAGTAAGCAGCCCTTGGTTTTGTTCTCTGTATTGTTTGCCATGTTTCTATGTTTAATTTTCATACCATCTTCTCTTGAGCCTGTTTGCTTCTTTTTTTCAATATTTCAGATTTGATGTTTAGCTGCTTTTATGAAATTGCTCCATTTTATGAAGGGACATAGTGCTATGAACTTTCCTTTTGCACTGCTTTTATTGTGTTCCCTAAGTTGGGATGTTTTGTGCCTTCATTTTCATTGAATTCTAGAAAGTCTTCGATTTCTTCTTGCACCAGTGGTCACCGAGCATAGCATTGTTCAGTTTCTATCAGATTGTATGCTTTCTGTTGTTTTCTTGTTGATGTAGTCCAGCTTTAGTCCATGGTGACCTTATTAGATGCAAGAGTTTTTTGGGGGGATTGTTGTTGGTTCTTTTTTTCCCTTTTCTTTTATCTGTTGATGTAGATCTGTATCTATATATGTTCAATTTTGGAGAACATTCCATGAGATGCTGAGACGGTACATATTTTTTATTTGTGTGAAAGGTTCTGTAGATATCTGTTAGGTCCATTTGGTACATGCCATCTATGAGTTGCATAATTTTTCAGTTTAGTTTCTCTTTTGGTGACATGTCCTTTGGTCATAATAGTGATAATATGTAGTTGATGCCCCCTACTCTTAATTTGTGAGGTTTGAGGTGTGGTTTAAGCTTTAGCCAAATTAGTAAATGTTTCTTTTATGAAGCAGGATGCCCTTGCATCTCAGGCATTGTTCAGAATTGAGACATCATGTTGGTGTATTTTCCTTTGATTTGTATGCAGTGTCCTTTCCCATCTCTTTTGATTATTTCTGATCGAAGGTCTATTTTACCAGTTATTAGATTGACTGCTTCAGCTTGTGTCTTGGGTCCATTTGCTTTTCAGTCCTTTGGTTCAGCCCTTTATTTTGTGGTAGTTTTTATCTTTGTGGCTGAGTTCCGTTTCGATATGCAACAGAACGATAGATTCTGTTTATACATCTGCTCTCTTAGACCCTGTCTTTTTGTTTGGCAAGTGAATCTGTTCCTGTTCAGAGGTATTAATGACTAACGATTGCTTTTACTTATTATTTTGATGTTGGTTTGCATGTCTTTCTCTTCTATTGGTTTTGCTGTGTGATTATTAATTTCTTCTGTTTTGTTGAGTTCAGTTACTCTACTTGTCTTGGAGTTTTGCTTGTAGCATCCCTGGTAGGTATGGATTAGTAGAAAGATATAGTTTGTATTTGGTTTTGTCACAAAATATCTTTTTACTCCATGTATGTTGTTTGAAAATTTTGTTAAGTGTTGTAGTCTGGGCTGACAGTTGTAGTCTCTTAGGTTCTAGAAGACATCTCATTGGCACTTCTGGCTTTTAATTCTCTGTTGAGAAGTTCGGTATATTTCTGATTGGTTTGCCTTTATATGTAATATGTTACTTGCCTCTTTCTCCTTGCCGCTTTTTAATTTTCTCTCTTTTTTGGTGGATTTACTGTTTTGGTTATTATGTAGCTGGAGGATTTTCTTTTCTGGCACAATAAAGTACTATTTGTACTTTAAGCTTCTTGTGTGTAGATAGGCATCTTTTTCTTGAAGTTTGGGATGTTTTCTTCTATGATGTTGTTGAGGATATTTTCTGTGCCTTTAATCTGGGAAACTTCTTCCATTCCTATTTTTCATAGATTTGGTCCTAATTTCACATCCTGCTTGTCAGGCTGTGTCTTTTTAGTGGGGAAGATGAGTTCACTTATATTGAGAGATATTAATAGCCAATGAGTGTTAATTCCTACCATTCTCGTTTTGTGAAGAGATTATTATGTGTTGGGAACACTAATCAATTTGGTGTTCTGTGAGGTTCTTTTATGTTCATAAGCATTCTTTCTTTACGTTGTATAAATTATCTTCTATGATTTTGCTGAACATATGTTCTCATCCTTGGAGCTCGTACTCTCCACTTTTGCTCATGGCTATTATTCTTAGTAGGAAATTTCACAGTGTCTCAGACTACCTGAACATTTTGGGTCAGTCATTTTTTTAGGTAACCTTTTCTTTGGATGATGTATTAATTTCTTAAAGTATATATTCTATGCCTGAGATCATCTCTTCCAATTCTTTTATTGTGTTGGCTGTGCTTCTGTTCTTGTTCTCTTTTGTAGATTTTCCATCTCCAAGGTTCCATCAGTTTGTTTCCTTTATTTCTTTTTTTATCATTTGCAGGTATTGACATGTTTTATTCATTTTTCACCTGTTTGATTATATTTTCCTGTACATTTTAAGGGATTTATTAATTTCTCCTTTAAATTCCTCTATCATATCAATAAGATTGGTTTCAAAGTAATTTCATTGTGCTTTGATTGTGTTAGGATATCCAGGTCTTGCTGTAGTAGGATATCTGGGCTCAGGATGTGTCATGTTGATTTGGCTCTTGTTGAATGTATTCTCATGCTGGCCCTCAGCCAACTGTTTATCCCTGGGTGTTTTTCAGGTGCAGTGTCCTGAGGTGGGCTCTGGGTTTTTCTCTTTTTACGGGTGAAGTTGAGACATTGTCTCACTAAATTGTAGTTCTGTTTGTCTAAGGAATCACAGTGATCAATGTGTTTTTGCTTCCTCAGTGTTGGTATTCATGTTATGCACCACCAGACCCAATCTGTTATTCTTTCCAGAATCATTAGCCCAGAGTAAAAAGAATCACAGTTGATTATATTCATACTGGTAAGGATTGGGCTTCCTGTCATTCTGAGAGAGTTCAGTTAGGATCATCGCAATTGTTTACGGCTATTTATTTCTAGACATTAATGTTTGATAAATTGCTGTCATCCTTGATTTGAAATATATAGGGAATGGATTGGTTCTAAGTGAAGTAATTGGCTACAAATGAATATTTACTCTAGAATACTCTCTAGATTGCTCTTATAGACATTGATACTAATAATGAGTCTGATTATTCGTAATATTCTTCTATACTTGTAATAATACATTCTTTGTTTTTATTTTCAGAAGTATTTGTTTTTAACAATGAAAGGCCTTTGTCCCGGTAAGGTTTAACAATACATTAATACTAGAGAAATGCAAAGATAATAAGTAAATTATTTTGGGTATACTTTGAGACTTGTGTCTTACAGGTCCCACAATATTCTGAATATAATTTTAGGTTGAAAACTTGTTCGGTGTATTTCATAAGAAAATGAAAATTATACTCACCCACCATTTCCAAGAACAAACTATACAGTTTTTAAAAAGAGCCTGCTAGGATTAACTGTGCAAGTTAGTGTCTACTTAAGATTCTTTGGCTTTTCAAAGCCTTACTAAATACTTGTACACTAAGACCCACACTCATAGTTATCATTTCAGTCATTCATCTTGTCTGACATGTTACATAATTTGGAATGATTCTCAGTCAGTCATTACTAGAGGATGGCAACAATTTCTTTCCTCCTTTGGCACCAGCTATGAATGCAAAGGTGTAGCATATATCATAGATGTTGGAAGACACCCATGAGTTGCAGTCCATCCAATGACAGGCTGAGAGAATTTGAAGGTGGATGTTAAGAATTCTCTCTGTACATTTATTGGGTGTTATGGTTATTCTGAAGGGATGGATATGTACAGGATTTTGGGTGTCTAGATGAACAAACTATATCTTATCTTGGTGGGCGGTTTATGTCCTTATAAGTTAGTTATAAGTTAATTGTGCGAATGTATTGTTCATTAAGTAATTAACATATGACTCTGGTTGCTGGGCTACAGTTTGTTGAGTCATGACTTCACTGGGTTGTTGGGAGTGTGAGAAGAGTCTGTGACAGGAAGCCGTGCTAGGCTATAGAATGCTTGGGGCTAGCTTGACATTTGGCCACACTAGCATGGCCCACGGAACGTGATGTGGGTTTCAGGTTGGGAACAACCCTTTATGGAGACAGTGTGTGAAAATGGAGGACAGAGAAACATCTAGAGCATGTGATTCCACCTGGCATTGGAACTCGAGGGAATCATTCACCTTTTAATTATTCCACAAGTCCAATGTCTTCCTGAAAGTTCCACCCGTCAATTATCCATTCATATGATCTGCTTTCCACAGTAACAGATCCTTTGAATCTCAATAGGTTAGCTGAATGTATAGAACTAAATGACCATGTGACAATTATTTATCTCTGTATAAAAGGGGTTTTTGCCTTCCACATCAGTTGGACATGAACATACAGGTGAAGGCCCATCCATTCCTGTCCAGGATGCTAGGTTAGACACTGGTTTGGTAGAAAATTAAAAGGTGTATTTCAAGCTAATTCTGTGCTCATTAAGAGTAATTACCTCCACAAGAGAAGACAATTATGTTGTTCTCTTTATTTGGGCTCTACATCAGGAAAACATTTTATAAATACTATCAAATGACTTATTTCCTCCATGTTTAAAATTTCCTAAATCATACAAGCTAATGTCAAAAATCAAGATTCAAACTTTTCCATACTAAAACTGTTCAAAGACTCCTTGCAAAATATGCATGTTAACTTATACTTGGAAGTGCAAACAGTTTCACAGTCTCAATGCGCTTAGTCTTATTGTTCTTTTTTTCTGTTATTACCTTCTTATGTTCATAAAAACGCATAAATGGCACAGAAACAGGCATATTGTGACTTCAGGATTCATTCATGCATGAGTTAAGAAGGAGCAGCTTGAACATTACAAAAGCAGTGGTGGGTTTTGAAGAGTTCTAGCAGCAACAGAAATCTATTTGATGTTCGACAAGCAAACCACTTGGGTGATACCATCATAGATAGTGAAATATTCACAAAGTATCATGGGAAAAGGTGCTTTGTTGCATCAGGGGCAGAGACTGTTATGATTAATGTAGTCAGGGGACTAATTCCATTGCATCTACGGATTAAAAATATCACTTGGTATAGCTATGAGAGCAAAAGCTGGAAAGGTGTGTGTGTGTGTGTGTGTGTGTGTGTGTGTGTGTGTGTGTGTGTGTGTAACTGTGTAATGGTTTCATTTGTGTTGCTAAATTCCTTCCCTTTTTTCCACATGGGGAAAAGTTGAAAGGAAAGTATTCCCAGACTTGTAATGTAATATAAGTTAGGAAATCAAACAAGAAGTAATTCAATGCATTGGATTAATGTTTAATATGAATATTAACATAACATTCTTAAAATACCCCGCAGTCGAGTAAGATCACCAAGACAGCTAAAATCCATTCTGAAAACATCTATCCAGCATAATTCAGGTAAGATTAAGTGTAAGTCCTCTACTGATTCTACCCTTACTATAAAAAGAATAAGGAAATCAAATACGAATATATTTATATTCTTTGTTCACTTGCTGGCAACCATTTTTAGACTATAGATTTATTAAGGTATTGTTTCTAAGCAATGTCAAATTCAAATTATACCGTCTGACGTGTTAGCTTCTTCAAATTGAACTACTCATGCGTGTAGTGTCTTATGATACAAAAAATACACTATTCCATGATTTGTGTCTTCTCTAGACACATAGCAGTAAGTTGACTTTGTAATAAAATACATTTTTATTTCAGTTTTTATATATAATATATATATGATTAATGCTACGTATTATAGGTGTTAGTGTCTGTAAAATATGATAAGGTTAAAAAACAAACCAAAACAATATTCAATTACTTTCATTATGTTTTGGAGACTAAATGTTTTTAGCATAATCTGGAATTTTTCCCTTCATAATATTTCAATCATACTTATTTGATAATTCATAGATTATCTTATAGTTATTTTTAGATGTCTTCCATTTAATGTAAATATCTTGATATTATAAATATCTGGCTCACTCAGGAACCCTTGGAGAAGTGAATAGTGTGTGAGATTTGTAGGTAGTGCTGGGGAATAAAAACTGATATTCTTAGCATTCAATGAAAGCGGCTTCCATATGGGCTACTCTGACAGCACCTTTTCCCTGTAGTCCTATTAATTAGCAAAAGATATAGTGCTACTTGATTTATATGCTGCAAGACAAAATTTCCAGTAAAAACAACATTGACACAGTAGATGGAAGGTTGAAAAACCACATCATTCTCCAGTACACAGCACTGAATGATCCCTTGATTGAGTCTGAATAAGATTAGATTCCAACAGTGGGAGAAGCACCACAGAATTTATCCTTTCAGCAACCTACACCACAGCATCTCTCATACCTACTGTGCCTTTGGAGAGAGCCAGCCAGAGAATAGTGTAGAGGAACCTAAATGACCCTCTTCACATAACCCTGAGGGAAACAGAATTATCATAATGTGGGTGTCTTTTTTAAAAATGTATTTCAGCACTGGAGTTTTGTTTGTGTTGTCGAGGACTGAAAGAGGCCCCACACATGCTGAGCATACGGTCCACCATAGAGACATTTTCTCAGCCCATTTGTTGATAGGACAAAAAACTTGCTCTGGTCATGGGCAATGCCAAGGGGTGTGCAGTGGAGTTTTACATACTGTAAAGGAAATGAACTAGGGTTGTTCATTCTCTGAAGCATGTTTCGAGGGCAGGCTTTATCCAGAGAGTGAAACTTGAGACACACTATGGTTTATATGTGGAAATATATTTTAAAAATGTTTTATGTGAGATTGCTGCTCTATCTGCAAGTTTCTTTCATGCTTCTCTCTCTGGAGTAATAATTCATGTTGCATAACTACTAAGGAAGTCTTTCCAGTTGCTCTTGCCATGGCCGGCAATGGAAGTTGATGTTGAACTTCTTTTTGATGGAAATGAGCTAGGGGTCAATGCTAGATCTGAGGGCCCTTAACATCTTCTTCAGAAGATCTCGACTACAGTAACACACTGATCTCTCAAGAGCTTTGTCACACTTGCAGCTGGAAATGTTTTGTAAAGTTCTTTGGGTCTCCTATACTTGACTGTCCTGCAATGACAGTCACCAGAGACTGTGCTTCCCGGTGGTAGCAATGAATGTTCCTCCACAGTGAAGGAAGTTCAAGTCGACCTTTGTAGCAGCCCCTTTCACTACTGTATGAGATGAGCATGCTCACTTAGAGCGCTGCAAACAACCCCAGTCCAGAGGCAAAAAGCAGCAGTGGCAACATGACGCTGTCCTTTTAACCCTTCACTATGGGACAACAATTCAGGCTAAGATGGTAATTTCTGTGTCTGATAGTGATCAGGATCATAGGTAATTTGCACAACAATTTTTATAAGTAGTAACTTTTGATGAAATTTTCTCTTTGTCTTTAAAATATACTAGGAAATGGGAAGGAAGGTTTTTGCATATATTTATTATTTACAAATAATTATTCACTTTAAAGGCTTTTCATAAATGGTGCCAAAAGATATAGGGTCACAAATATTAGCCTTTGCACTTATTGTCATGTTTCCTATAGTTGTTTAGTGACAAATTTTGCTTCCCTATTTAGAAGCTGGTATGCAACTTACAGGAAGATCACCGTGGTAAGAATGTGTGCATTGTACAATACATTAATCTGTAAAAAGTATAATGTTCAGAACATGACACTGTCTTTGCCTTTGTGTACAACGATTTCAGCTTCTTTATTTCTTCTATAATCACAAGCTAAACAATTATTTGTAGAGCAAACCATGTTCAAACTACTAGACCTATCTCCCACACAGCATGAGATATGGACAAACATCCTTAGGAAGGGAGATGATTCAGTGGATAAAGTGCTTGCCATGAGTCTGTGAGAATGGAAGTTTGGATTCTCAGAATCCACATGAAGTCTGATGATCTCACCTGCATCTGAATCCTGGGGCACGTACGATGAGGCAGGAGGTGGTGACAGAGAATCCCCTGAAGTTTACTGGCTAGTTTGCCTGGGTTTCTTATTCAAGAAGAAGGGATTGAGCCACCTAACTGAGGTTGGAAGAATGTTGCATGCTGTTATTCTAAAGGCTCCCTGACAAGCCCTCCTTTGTTGTTCCTAGGTGTGTGAATGTGGATAATGTCAGCTCTACCTCCTCTGTGAAGGTAAAATGCTTCTTTGTGAAATTAATTTTCTTATGAATTTTGTTATAATTCAGCAATAGTGTAACTGGGATCAGTTTTATATGGAAAGATTGCTCAAGGGAGTCTACATTGTAGATGTGGAGATTTCTACAAACTGCAAGTGAGCAGTAAGTCCTTGTGGGTAGTGGTGGCCAATAAGAGAATGGACTCAAAATACATAGTGAGTGGAAGATTGAGCACAGTCCTTGTACAATAGAAGATGTCTGATGTTTGACAAGTATTGTTTGCAGAGATGAGTACACATTTGACTGATTTTAAAATGTGACTCTTACTAGACCATAATATTTCTTTTTTAAAAATTCTTTATTAGATATATTTCTTTACTTTTCCAATGTTTTTCCCCTTCCCGGTTTCCTGTCCATGAGCCCCCATCCCTTCCCCCTCACCCTCTCCCATACGGGTTTTCCTGGAGTGGAGAGATGGCTCAGTGGTTAAGAGCACTGACTGCTCTTCCAGAGGTCTTGATGAATCCAATTCCCAGCAACCACATGGTGGCTCACAACCATCTATAATGAGATCTGATGATCTCTCCTGGTGTGTCTGAAGACAGCTACAGTGTACTTATATATAATAAGTACTTCTTAGTAAGTCCAGACATTTCTATAATCCAGGAATCTCCTAAGTGACTTGACCCTCAGGAAAATGCATGCAATTTTTTTCATCTTTATTAACTTGGGTATTTCTTATTTAGATTTCGATTCTTATTCTGTTTTCGGGTTTCTGGCCAACATCTCCCTAAACCCTCCCCATCCCCCTAGCCCCTCCCTGTCGCCTTCTCTATGTGTGTTCCCCTCCCCATCCTCCCCCCATTACCGTCCTCCTCTGCTAAGTTGTAAGTAGGCATATTAGAAGATATTTTATATTTAATAATGAATTTTAATTTTCATGTGTCAATATCCTGTAATTCCTAAGTAATAAAGTTGATTTAAAAGCATGCATCCTAAAAGAAAAGAGTTAATTTCGGGACCAAATAAAAAGTTAACTGTCCCCTCTGCATTGCAGGGAGAATCAGGGAGAAAGATCCACATAAAACCTAAGAAGAGCCAGAACAGTTTTAGAAAATCTGGAGTTTATGTGTCTTCTCGGGTAGACCCAATTCTTGAAGTATGGGAAGAAAATACATCTGCAACGGTAATCCCCACTGATGTGAGAAGTAACCTATTTCCTTTTGTGAAGGGGAGTGATGGGTGTTTGTGCCTATGCCTTCCTAGTGCAAGTAGTGAACGAGTAGAGAAAGATCAGCCTTGAGCATTCCCTTCACACTCTCCATATCCTCACTCCTTGCCAGTCCCTGCATTAGGCAGTGCTTCTCAACCTTCCTAATGCTGTGACCTTTAATACAGTTCCTCATGCTGTGGTGATTCCCAACCATACAACTGTTTTGTTGCTACTGCATCAGTGTCAGATTGATAATATCATCAACTGTAATGTCGTATTGGTATTTTCAGAAGGTCTTTGCCAACCTGTGTGAGACTGTTCTATGCCCTCCTCCAATAGGGTATGACAGACAGGTTGAGAATCACTGTCATAAAATGTAATAATAGTAAATTAGACTATGGAAACAGAAGAAAAAACAGAAAATGAGCATGTTTTTAACTCACTGAGGAGAACTCATAAAAATACAGAAACCAAATAGTACATGCTCCTGGAAATAGGTACAGTCAACATGAAAGCGACCACCATAGTTGTGTTTCATTTACTTTGGATTGACTGACTTTATGTGTGTGAATGTTTTGCGTGTATTCTGTCTGTATACCATGTGCGTGTGCTTCCCACAAAAATCAGAAGAGGTCATTTCATCCTTTGTTCTTGTTGTTCCAGAACTTTGTCAGCCAATATTATGTGTTTTACAAAGCAAAGCCAGGTGTCCTGGAGGAGCAATGAATGTTTTAAACTCCTCAGCCCCTTTTCCAGCACACAGATTTAATATGTTTGATAGGCAAAAAGATTAAAATTATCATCAGGGGAAATAAGAAGTCAGTCTTCTGATATTTCTTAACTTCCTGGACAGGACCTCAGCATTCTGGTTTTACCCATTGAAGTCCAAAGTACTTATAGGCAGGGTGCCCACAACATGTGGCTGGGTATGTTGGAGTACACAGTTAATTCACGAACTCATAAAGCAGGCAGGGTGGTCTCTGTCAGTTCAAGGACATCCTGTTCTTAATTTATTTGGGGAGTAGGAGAATGTAAGTTGAATTGTGGGTATCAAAAGATAACTTGTATGAATGAATCTTTCCCTTCCTCTGTTTCCAGTCTCAGGTATCAAATTCAAGTTATCAGTCAGGCTTCCAAGTAGGTTTATCACATTTGTAGCATGATTTACACTTTGGTTAGCATTAACAGACAAACAGTAGATAAACTCTGCATGTGTGTGTGTGGGGCGGGGTTATTTAACATTAACACAAATGCTAAGCAGTGCATGGGAGGATCAGACAAAGAGATGTGAGTTCATGTGTTTGAACACTTGGCCACTGTTTGCGAGATTGTTTAACTTTTGGGGTCTGGCCTCGCTAGCAGAAGGTTTTCAGTGGTAGATTTTAATGGCTGTGACTACTTGTGGTACCAGTACTGTGTTATCTGCTTCCCGGTCTACCAGCCTGTGAGAACCAATAATGTACTGCCAAAAGTCAGGCCTCCCTGTTCCTTCCTTGAAATAAGTGACTGGTTTTCCCCATCAGATATTTTGTCACAGAAAGTACAGAAACAAATTCAAAAGTAACAGCCATCTTTCCTGTTTAAATCCCCTTTCAGAAGTTACAAAGCAAGCAGAAGGGTGTGTCTGCTGATCTTACACACACTACTTACTCCTTACTCCACTGCATACTGTCAACACATAGCTAACTACCTTCCTCTAGACCTCTAATTTCATCATTAGGAAAGAGGAAGTTCAGATATAATTATTACACATAATGGAATCATTAGAAACTGTAAATTTATAGAAACCAAACTCAAATGCTCTTCGTTTATGCCTAGATCAATTTGGTTTCCAATTAACTACTACAGGTGATGAACCTGAGTAATTTTTATTCTAGGAAGAACTTAGCAAAGACATGGAACTCAGGTACTTTTTATTTTTATTTTTATTTTTTTTCTTTATTAACTTGAGTATTTCTTATTTACATTTCGATTGTATTTCCCTTTCCCGATTTCCAGGCCAACGTCCCCCTAGCCCCTCCCCCCTGTTCCCCTCCCCATCCTCCTCCCATTACCTCCCTCCCCCTAACAATCTTGTTCACTGGGAGTTCAGTCTTAGTAGGACTAAGGGCTTCCCCTTCCACTGGTGCTCTTACTAGGATATTCATTGCTACCTATGAGGTCGGAGCCCAGGGTCAGTCCATGTATAGTCTTTGGGTAGTGGCTTAGTCCCTGGAAGCTCTGGTTGCTTGGCCTTGTTGTTCATATGGGGTCTCAAGCCCCTTCATGCTCTTCCAGTCCATTCTCTGATTCCTTCAACGGGGGTCCCGTTCTCAGTTCAGTGGTTTCATGCGGGCATTCGCCTATGTATTTGCTGTATTCTGGCTGTGTCTCTCAGGAGAGATCTACATTCGGCCCCTGTCGGCCTGTACTTCTTTACTTCATCCATCTTGTCTAACTGGACTGCTGTATATGTGTGGGCCACTTGTGGGGCAGGCTCTGAATGGGTGTTCCTTCTGCATCTGTTTTAAACTTTGCCTCTCTATTCCCTGCCAAGGATATTCTTGTTCCCCTTTTAAAGAAGGAGTGAAGCATTCACATTTTGATCATCCATCTTGAGTTTCATTTGTTCTAGGCATCTAGGGTAATTCAAGCATTTGGGCTAATAGCCACTTATCAATGAGTGCATGCCATGTGTGTTTTTCTGTGATTGGGTTACCTCACTCAGGATGATATTTTCCAGTTCCAACCATTTGCCTACGAATTTCATAAACTCGTTGTTTTTGATAGCTGAGTAATATTCCATTGTGTAGATGTACCACATTTTCTGTATCCATTCCTCTGTTGAAGGGCATCTGGGTTCTTTCCAGTTTCTGGCTATTATAAATAAGGCTGCGATGAACATAGTGGAGCACGTGTCTCTTTTATATGTTGAGGCATCTTTTGGGTATATGCCCAAGAGAGGTATGGCTGGATCCTCGGGTAGTTCAATGTCCAATTTTCTGAGGAGACTCCAGACTGATTTCCAGAATGGTTGTACCAGTCTGCAATCTCACCACATCCTCGCCAGCATTTGCTGTCACCTGAGTTTCTGATCTTAGCCATTCTCACCGGTGTGAGATGAAATCACAGGTTTGTTTTGATTTGCATTTCCCTTATGACTAAAAATGTTGAACATTTCTTTAGGTTTTTTCCCAGCCATTCAGCATTCCCCAGCTGTGAATTCTTTGTTTCGCTCTGAACCCCATTTTTTAGTAGGGTTATTTGTCTCCCTGCGGTCTAAATTCTTGAGTTCTTTGTCTATTTTGGATATAAGCCCTCTATCTGTTGTAGGATTGGTAAAGATCTTTTCCCAATCTGTTGGTTGCCGTTTTGTCCTAACAACAGTGTCCTTTGCCTTACAGAAGCTTTCCAGTTTTATGAGATCCTGTTTGTCCATTCTTGATCTTAGAGCATAAGCCATTGGTGTTTTGTTCAGGAAATTTTCTCCAGTGCCCATGTGTTCCAGATGCTTCCCCACTTTTTCTTCTATTGTTTGAGTGTATCTGGTTTGATGTGGAGGTCCTTGATCCACTTGGACTTAAGCTTTGTACAAGGTGATAAGCATGGATCGATCTGCATTCTTCTACATGTTGACCTTCTGTTGAACTGCACCATTTGCTGAAAATGCTATGTTTTTTTCTATTGGATGGTTTTGGCTCCTTTGTCAAAAATCAAGTGCCCATAGGTGTGTGGGTTCATTTCTGGGTCTTCAATTCTAGTCCGTTGGTCTATCTGTCTGTCTCTGTACCAATACCATGCAGTTTTTATCACTATTACTCTGCAATACTGCTTGAGTTCAGAGATAGTGATTCCCCCTGAAGTCCTTTTATTGTTGAGGATAGTTTTAGCTATCCTGGGTTTTTTGTTATTCCAGAGGAATTTGCAAATTGTTCTAACTCTGTGAAGAATTGGATTGATATTTTGATGGGGATTGCGTTGAATCTGTAGATCACTTTTGGTAAAATGGCCATTTTTACTATATTAATCCTGCCAATCCATGAGCATGGGAGATCTTTCCATCTTCTGAGGTCTTCTTCAATTTCTTTCTTCAGAGACTTGAAGTTCTTATTGTACAGATCTTTTACTTGCTTGGTTAAAGTCACACTGAGGTACTTTATATTCTTTGGGACTATTATGAAGGGTGTCGTTTCCCTAATTTCTTTCTCGGCTTGTTTCTCTTTTGTGTAGAGGAAGGCTACTGATTTATTTGAGTTAATTTTATACCCAGCCACTTTGCTGAAGTTTTTTATCAGGTGTAGTAGTTCTCTGGTGGAACTTTTGGGATGAACCATAGAATGTGAAGGAGAGAGAATATTACAAAATCGTTATTTCGAGGAGAAGCAGAGCAAAACATCAGAGGCCAAGAAACACATTTTGTCACTTCTTTTTATATATTTCCATCTTAAAAGGTACCATGAGTTTAGATCCCAAAGAGCAGAATAGTGGTAAGTTTAAACCTAAGCATGTCCACATTAAAGATTTTTAAAGACTCTGGGCCGTTTACTCATCCTGAAAGGAAGCAGACGTTACTGAATATCATTGAATGTAGTGCTAAATATCGACGGAATACAGAAATAGTTTGGGGACTATAAATCAAGGTCCTGACTTTATCAGAAGGGTGATGAAATGAATAAAATCAGTGAATTTTAAATCAAAAATAACAATGATAATTTTCCTTATAGGATGAAAAAACTAAAATGGAAAATTTCCATTCCGTGCCTTCTGAGGCTGCTGCTGATGTTGGACCTTCCACTTCTACTGCTGACAGCCTGGATGCTGCTGAGCCTGCGCAGAATAAGTCCACCAAGGAGGCTGCCAGTCTGACTGCAGTTGAGCCTGAGCCAACTAAGTCCACCATTGCCGCTGACAGTCTGACTGCAGTTGAGCCTGCGCCAACTAAGTCCACCATTGCCACTGACAGTCTGACTGCAGTTGAGCCTGCGCAGACTAAGTCCCCCAAGGAGGCTGCCAGTCTGACTGCAGCTGAGCCTGCACTGACTAAGTCCACCAAGGATGCTGCCAGTCTGACTGCAGCTGAGCCTGCGCCGACTAAGTCCACCACTGCCGCTGACAGTCTGACTGCAGTTGAGCCTGTGCCGACTAAGTCCACCACTGCCGCTGCCAGTCTGACTGCAGCTGAGCTTGCGCTGACTAAGTCCACCAATTCCGCTGAAGGTCTGACTGCAGATGAGCCCGAGCTGTCCCATACAAATGCTGATGACAGTACTGTGTCAGGTGACTCAGGACCAGCTAGTCACATTGGATTGGATTATGTAGTTGATTTACCTCTTTACAAGGAGAGTACAAGGTACAAACCCCATGCTGACCCAGAGCCCACTCCTGGTTCCTGCACTTGTGATTCCCTTGACTCCATTCAAATGACTAACCTGACTCTTTTGATATCCCTTAGTGAAGAAGAAATATTTTATACTGCTTCTTCAGATGAGGAATCTTCTTTTATTCCTGACATAGAAGAAGGTCTGCCTGCTACTCAGGCACCTGTTGATAATTTTGATGCTTCTGCGTCAGCTGAACCAATAAACCACAGCATGAACCCTCTCAGGGTGGGTGGATATCTTCGGGCACCAGCGATAGCACACATCCCCTTTTTGCCTTTTTTATGGCTTGTATCCTCACTTTTCTCTGTCATAACATGGATGAAAATCCAAATTCAACATGCATGGCATGAAGAAAATGGCCAAGGAGCTCCCACTGACAAAAAAGTTGGATCAGATTAGTTAGACAAAAATAGTAGCTTAAAATAGATGAATTTTTTTCCCTTGAAACCTAGGTCTGTTTTGTTAATAAATTTCATGCTTCTATAGGGCTATTCATGAATAACCTAGAACCTGAAACTTTTTTTCAATTTATATATTTTTAGTAACATGATAAATCCAGTTTGGACAAATACAAGTGACATGTAAAACTGTTTTCTGATTGGTTGTTTTCTAGTCTAGAATGAGGAGATTATGGTCACTCCCAGTGAAGACCTTGTGTTTCCTGAATGACTAAGCAGGGGTAACTTCCTGTTAAATGTTATTGTCTATTTAATGCTGTCATTCTGAACTCTGACTTCTGAGGTTAGCATAGCCTTTGACCGCAACATTCCAAAAGAAGCAACTTCTGAGATTAAAAATAACAAGAGAAGCATCCACCTTCTCACTGTTTCTCACTACATTGATCCCGATGATAATGATACTGATGTTGTTGATGCTGGGCATGACAATATCACCAGTGATGTGCCTGATGATGCTGTTGATAATTCTTGTTTTTCTTCTAGTGGCTGCGGCTCCTGATCCCTAGACCCTTGATATTCCTCCAGGATCGATTGGAATGCCACAGCAGTCTGTGTGGGAGAATTGATCATATATATAAATTGTAGAGTTAAAGGTATAATGTGATAGTAGACTGAAGTAAAAATTTATTGTTTCACTGGAGACTCAGTTGTGCCATGTGATGCTTCCTAGAAAAAATGTTCAATTATTTTCAATTTTATTTTTTACTTGTTTACTTTACATCCTGCTCACTGCCCCCTCCCTGTCAGCCTCTCCCACAATCCTTCCCTTGCGCCCCGCCTCCTTCTCCTCTGAGAGGGTAGGGGCCACTTGGTTATCTTCCCACCCTGGAACATGAAGTCTCTGTGAGACTATGCCCTTCCTCTCCCACTGAGTCCAGACAAGGCCGTCTAGATAGAAGGACATATCCCGCATAGGGGCAACAGCTTTAAGGATAGTCCCTGCTGCAGTTTTTTTTGGGACTCACACGAAGATCGAGCTCCATATGTGCTACCTATGTGTGTGGAGGCTTAGGACCAGCCTCTGTATATTCTTTGGTTGGTGGATCAGTCTCTAAGAGCCCTAAGAGTCCAGGTCAATCGATTTTGTTAGTCTTCCTGTTGCGTTCTTATCCTCTGAGGGACTGCAATCCTTCTACTTTTTCTTCCATAAGAGTCTTCAAGATCCATCCAATTTTAGCTGTGGGTGTGTACATCTAAGTCAGCTGCTGGGTGCAACCTCTCCAGACAGCCTGTGCTAGACTCTGTCTGCTAGCATAACAGGGTATCATTCAGAGTCAGGGACTGTCGCTTGTTCAAGGGATCAGTTTCAAGTTGGGTGGGTTATTGGTTGGCTGTTCCCTCAGTCTCCCCTCCAGCCCTATTCCTTCATTTCCTGTAGACAGGAAAAAATTTGGATTTAAAGTTTTGTGGTTGGGTCGATGTTCCAGTTGCTCCACTGGGCTTCCTGCATAGCGAGAAGAGCCAGGATCCCCATGCTCTGTATCCCCAGTGCAGTGAGTCACAAGCTCCAGTGATTCTTGTTGCCTCCCCTACCTCAGTCTCTGTCTCTCTCTGAGGTCGCCTCCTCACTCACCACCCCTATCTGTTGCAGATTTCCATTCATTATCATAGTTCCCTCCCCCTCCCCACACTGGACCCTCAGTGACCCTATTCCTTCCTTTCTCCTTTCCCAACTGCTTCCCTTCATCCATATGCCTTCCATGACCCTTCCATATTCTCAATTATCCTTTCTTGTGCCCTTCTTTTGTTCAGTCTTCTTGGCTCTGTGGAGTGTAGCACTGGGCATCCTTTATTTTATAGGCTCCTTACTGAGAGGGGAGAGGTCATGCTTAGCTTCCTTTTCACTGAGCCCCACTGGATTGCATACCTACTTTAGGCTCCTAGGCATATGAGAGCTGCGTACCTGAAGACAGCAGCTCATAGGCCTTCTGTACAGAAAACAGAAACATTGAGTTAGTTTATCAATTCTTTTCCATGGTCTCCTTTAGAGCCCGTTATTGGGCACATGTTTTAGGTCAAGAAGTTAATACATTTTATTTTCTTTGTCTATCATTAAATTGATTAGATTTATATGTAGGAGTTTTTACTGCTGTGCGTTTTCTATGCAGTATGTGTGATAGAACCCAGTGCTGGTTCCCCTGGAACTGGATTTACAGATGGTTGGTTTTGAGTGGCCAGCGATGTGCTAGCAATTAAAACTGAGTGCTCTACAAACAAAACTAGAACTCTTAACTGCGTCTCCATCTCTCTAGGCCATATGTGTGTATGTATGTGTGTGTGTGTGTGTATGTATATGTATATGTATGTTAATATTATACAACATGGTAAATTTCACCATAAGATAAATTTTTATCATGAAACTTCAATAAATTTTCTAGTATAGTGCAAAAATTTTCACCAAGAGATATTTACACCAATATGACTTGTGCTTGCAGATGGGTCAAACAAAGACATTTTGAATTGGATCTATAACCCTGAACCCCAGTATAAACCTTGTGTACATCTTGTGTGTGCATTGATCCACATGTGAAGGATAGAGACTGATATTGTCTTCCTCTCTATTTCCTGTACCCCACTCACATGTGTAATTGTGTGGGTCAAAGGACAATGCCACTCTACAGTTCTGTTCCGCCACATTGTGGGTTCTAGGGACTGAACTCAGGCCATCATCCCTCTGTATGGGTTCCACCCCTGGTCCCTCAGTTCTGGGGACATGTTCATTCACTCAAATCCTAGTGTCTTGGAGCACACTGATCTTCATCCTTGCATGAAAGCAAGTTTTGGGGATCCCCTTATTTCCACATCTGCAGTGAGGTTTTCAGGAAACGTGTTTTACCAAACACCTCAGGCTCTAATCCTTATTTCCTATTGTTAGGCTGTACTAGGTTATGAAGGAGAACCATAGCACAGTAGTAGATATTCCATAATCCACATGCTTCTTGATAATTTTGTAGATCTAAAGGCCTTTAGTCTTTAAGTTACAGTTTCATATAAATAATAAATTCTGAATTAGAATTCCAAGATCTTCCTCTTTATTGAATATTTTCTTTAAATACACTGACTTGTCCTACTGTAGTTTTTCATTCTGTCAGTCCATTTACTCCCCACATGTAACTTAGATGTGTACTGAGTACAATACACATTCTACTATCTCTCAAAATCGTCCCATTCTTAACCTTTTGTTTCTGTGCCCAGTCTCAGAGCCTGTAAATCATTCATAGGTAATGTCAACAGCCTGTGAATCAACCCCAAGAAACACATACCAACTCTGTCACTTCTCTAAAGGACAAGCCTACAGTCTGTCAGTCATTCATAAGAAATGACTACACCCTGACCATCATTCATAAGAAACACCCAACGCGAATCACTATCCCTGAACTCAAGCAGTATATCCTCCATTGTTGGTGGGATTGCAGACTGGTACAACCATTCTGGAAATCAGTCTGGAGGTTCCTCAGAAAATTGGACATTGAACTGCCTGAGGACCCAGCTATACCTCTCTTGGGCATATACGCAAAAGATGCCCCAACTTATAAAAAAGACACGTGCTCCACTATGTTCATCACAGCCTTATTTATAATAGCCAGAAACTGGAAAGAACCCAGATGCCCTTAAACAGAGGAATGGATACAGAAAATGTGGTACATCTACACAATGGAATATTACTCAGCTATCAAAAACAATGAGTTTATGAAATTCGTAGGCAAATGGTTGGAACTGGAAAATATCATCCTGAGTGAGGTAACCCAATCACAGAAAAACACACATGGTATGCACTCATTGGTAAGTGGCTATTAGCCCAAATGCTTGAATTACCCTAGATGCCTAGAACAAATGAAACTCAAGACGGATGATCAAAATGTGAATGCTTCACTCCTTCTTTAAAAGGGGAACAAGAATATCCTTGGCAGGGAATAGAGAGGCAAAGATTAAAACAGAGACTGAAGTAACACCCATTCAGAGCCTGCCCCACATGTGGCCCATACATATACAGCCACCCAATTAGACAAGATGGATGAAGCAAAGAAGTGTAGGCTGACAGGAACCAGATGTAGATCTCTCCTGAGAGACACAGCCAGAATACAGCAAATACATAGGCGAATGCCAGCAGCAAAGCACTGAACTGAGAATAGGACTCCCATTGAAGGAATCAGAGAAAGAACTGGAAGAGCTTGAAGGGGCTCGAGACCCCTTATGAACAACAAGGCCAAGCAACCAGAGCTTCCAGGGACTAAGCCACTACCTAAAGACTATACATGGACTGACCCTGGACTCTGACCTCATAGGTAGCAATGAATATCCTAGTAAGAGCACCAGTGGAAGGGGAAGCCCTGGGTCCTGCTAAGACTGAACCCCCAGTGAACTAGATTGTTGGGGGAGGGCGGCAATGGGGGGAGGATGGGGAGGGGAACACCGATAAGAAAGGGGAGGGGGAGAGGGGAGGGGGATGTTTGCCTGGAAACCGGGAAAGGGAATAACACTCGAAACGTATATAAGAAATACTCAAGTTAATTAAAAAAAAAAAAACAAAAAAAAACCACCCAATGCCTGTCAACCATACATAGTACATATCTACAATAGTTCAATATGCACAGTAAACATGTACAGCCTTCTAGTCAGTCATCCATATTAACTGAGTGCTACCTGCAAATCATCCATAGGAAGTACCCACATCCTGTCAGGCATTCATAGGGAATGCCCACAGCCTGTCAATCATTTATAGGAAATAGCTACAGCTTGTTAGTCATCAATACACATGGCACACCCCCAAGCTGGCAATCATCTGGAGGAAGAACCTACGTCCTATCAATCATCCATAAGAATTCCCTACAGCCTTAGAATCATTTATAAGAAATGACCATATCCTGTCATCTATTAGAAACACACACAGTCTGTCAGTCATCCACACATCACATACATTGCGTGAGAGTCATCCATAGGAAAAGCTAAGTGCCTGTCATGCATACAAAGGAAATGAACACAACCAGTAAATCATGCATAGGAATCTCCAACAGTCTGTCAGTTATCAAGAGAAAATTCACACAGTCTTTCAATTATCCAAAGTAAACAGCAACAGTATTCAATTAAGATTAAACAGAAAAATTTCAAAAACCCACAACCCTCACACACTGATATCATAAATAGGGACGTGATAAACCTGGGAGACAGCACACAATAAATCATGCCGAGAGCAAAGATTCATCTCTGCCTCAGGCTCCTCCTCCTACATCATTCAGGCCTCAGGTTTGCCATGCAGAGCCGATCCTGTTACCATGCCTGCTTGAAATAAAATGGGGAGATGTTTGTGATGATGAACTTCATGTATTTATTCTTTATGAAAAATAATGTAGTGAAGGAAGCGCAGGATTTTGTTTCTGTTGACAGCACATTTTCAGAAGGATTTAGAACACTTTTTCTGCATACAGGTAGCTAATTCTTCAGAGCTCCTGATAAAGCAGAAGATTGTATAATAGGAAAACAAGGCAGCAAGTTTGTGTCCATTCAAGAGTCCATCCTCATATTATTTTGATTATATTGACAATAGCGAAAAGTTCAGAAAAAATAAAGGAAACTCCTCATTCTGAATGATCACAGGTTACCATGGACACACAAACACCAATGTTTTTAACAATGTGAGCGTAGAATTAATATTTTATGAGTAAATCACATTGACAGGTTTGTAACCTGCTTTAATGGTTTACGTTCCTGTATGAAAGGCACACACACACACCGACACACAGACACACACACAGACATGCACACACACACACCGACACACAGACACACACACCGACACACAGACACACACACAGACACACACACACACAAAGGTTTTATGTTTTGATATATCTTGATCAGTACCGTAGATAGGCCATTGCTTAATCTCCACATGGTTAATTCACCTTCTGCCAATAATTCTGAGTTTTTACTTACTAAATGCTGAAACAAGATGCCATTTAAGACAGTCAGAGAGTGAAACATTCAAGGTTTTGTGTGTAGATATTTCAGAGAGAATCACAGAGACTAGGTGCAAAATAATTCTTTATAACAATGGATGTAAGTTGAATGTGCTTCCTGAAGTATTTTCAGGGGGAAAATCGGGATCACATTAGGAGACAGTGTTCTTTCTGCAGTTTTTCCCTGGCTCTTTGCCAGGCACACCTTTCTTATTGCAGTTCGTTTGAACGGGCAGCACTCATTTTCCTACCCTAGGTTTTGATGTTCGTGGGCTGGATCCTGCTACTCTGTCTCTATTTCCTCATTCACACAATTTGCTTTAAGTTCTTCTTAGAAATGTTACTTCTTCAAATATTAATTTGTGGATCTACACTATTCCTCTCATATGAAAGCCACGGACTTCAGGCTGTCTGGTAAGCTTTTCTTTATAAAACTTTCTGGGATATTTATCATGGCTGTAATTATAATAGATTTTTTAACTTGATTCTTCATAATCTTAATGTTTTTATTCCTTGATAATACTCACTAAATCTTTAGTTAATAGCTAAGGAAACCTGAGTTTTCTGGTGGATAACGGAGCAGTCCCACTGATGTCCACATCCTAAAATTCCCTAATTTGCCTAAACCGCAGCATGCTTGGTGAATCTAAACATACAGTGGAGTGGTGGATATTATCCCAAAATTTCAGAATACTGACCATATAATTTAGAGACTATTTGTAGCTCAAGAAGACGAACGACAAAAATCTGATGCTTCAGTACTTCTTAGAAGGGGGTACAAAATAGTCCAGGAGGAAATATGAAGACAAAGTATGGAGCAGAGACTGAAGGAAAGGCCATCCAGAGAGTAACACATATGTGGATCCATCCCACATGAGGTCACCAAACCCATTCACTATTGGGGTGACAAGAGGTACATGCTGACAGGAGCCTGATACAGCTGCCTCCTGAGAGAATATGCCAGAGCCTGACAAATCAGAGGCAGATGCTCTCAGCAAGCCATTGGATTGAGAACTGGGACCTCAATGGGGGAGTTAGTGAAAGGACTGAGGTAATTGAGGGGATGTGCAACCCCATAGGAAGAACTACAGTATCAACCAACCAGATACTGCAGAGCTACCAGGGACTAAAGCACCAAGTAAAGAGTACACATGGAACGAACCCTGGCTCCAGCAGCATGTGTAGCAGAAGATGGGCCTTGTTGGGCATCAATGGGAGGAGAGACCCGTGGTCCTGTGAAGGCTCAATGACAAGTATAGGGGAATGCCAGGGCAGGGAGGCAGGAGGGAGTGTGTGGGTGTGTGGGAGTTCACCCTCATGGAGGCAGGGGTTGAGGAGATGGGATGGAGTAGCGGTTTTCTGGACTGGAAGCAGAGAAGCAGGATAACATTTGAAATGTAAATAAAGCAATTATCTAATAAAAGCAATAAAAAACAGTGGAGGGCTATTCCTATAAAAACTTAAATTCAAGGGAGCTAAATCATTCGCTAAGAGTAGTTTAAAGAAGTACATGGCTGTGGCAATTTTAGACGATGTCAAGAGACTTCAAAACATTTCATTTTGTATGTTGAACACAAATTTGTCTTCTGCATTCTTAAGGTTAATCTCTTTCCCTGACTGTCACCTTTCTCAATCCTGTAGGAGAGTGAGGTCCACTTGATTCCTACACTTCCATGCTTAGTGATCAAGAAAGTGGTTCTCTCATTAAATTCCCTGTTTATGAGTCTACAACTAGTTTGTTGTTTCTTTGGTTGCAATAATCGCAACCCCCTACACTCTTATGCAACTCTGAGATTTTCTGAGCACTTTTAAAATTGATTCTATAGTATTTTATCATTTAGAATATTTTTAGGAGATGTGGCCCAGTGGTTAAACGCACTGGCTAACTGCTCTTCTAGGAGACATGAGCCTAATATCTAGCTGTACATGGTGGCCATCAGCTGTCTGTAACTACAGTTTGAAGGAGATCTGGCAGTGGTACCCACTTCTGAATGCTTCAGGCACTACATTCATTCGATGCACAGAAATACATGCAGACAAAATATCTATACAGGTCAAACATCAAAATAATAAACGCTTGTCATGTGCGTCTGTGTTTGCCACCTATGTCATATCTAGAGCATCCAGAAGATAAGGTCAGGTACTCTTGAGCCACTGGATAAGTTCTGAGAATAGAACATAGATTTTTGGCAAATGCACCAGGCCCTTATCAATACTGAGCCATCCCTGCAACCCCCATATAGGTTCTTCCTATGTCACAGTGCAATCATCTTTGGCTTTCATTTTGGCAATTGGAGCTCATTACGCTAGAACTACTTCTTAAGCCCTGCCAGGTCAGGATTTCTGGTCCCTGGGTTTATCAATTTAAAATGGCATACAAAGATAAGCAGGGAATCCTCAACAAAGGAACCTCAAATGGCCAAGAAATCTTCAAAGTACTTAGCCATCTTGGAAATGAGTATCAAAATGACCCTGAGATTCCATATCCACTGTTAGAATGGCTAAGTCCAAAAATTCAAGTGATAGCACATGCTGGTAAGGATGTAGAGCACAGGAAAGAGTTTCTCAGTGTTGCTGGAGTGGAAACTTGTACAATGAATTTGGAAAATTAATTTGGAGGTTTCTCAGAAAACTAAAAATTGTTTTACCTCAAGACCCAGGTATACCACTCCTAGGCATATACCAAAAAGATAACCAACCATACGACAGGGACACCTGCTCAACTCTCACTTTCCAGTGCCCCACACATGTGGAGCTAAGTGTGTAGTGGCCAGAAGGCAGGGTCAACTACCGTTCTGTTCTGCCACATTGTGGCTTCTGAGGACTGAACTCAGGCCATCAGGCCGCCCTGTGGATTCCACCCCTGGTCCCTCTGTTCTGGAGACAAACCTCACTCACCCACGTCCCTGGTGTGGTTGATTTACTATCTTGGAGCGCACTGATATTCACACTTGCAGGCAAGTAGCTTTGGGGATCCCCTTGTCCCCACATCTGCAGTTGGGTTTTCAAGGCAAGAGTTTTACCAAGTGAGGTTTACCAACCACCCCTTCCCCTCATCCTTTTTTGGGGAGGAGTATTTGATTTTTTTTATTTCCATTTCAAATGTTATCCCCTTTCCTGGTTTCCCACCCATGAACGCCCATCTCATCTTCCCTTCCCCTCTTCTATGAGGCTGTTCCCCCACCTATCCACTCACCCCTTCCCACCTCCCTCCCTGTCTCAGCATTCCTTTACACTGTGGAGGTAGAGCCTTGGCAAGACCAAGGGCTTCTCCTCCCATTGGTTCCCCACAAGGCCATCCTCTGCTACATGTGCACCTAAGACATGGGTCTGTCAGTGTACTCTGTAGATGGAGGGACATCTGGGTTCTTTCCAGCTCCTGGCAATTACAAATAAGGGTTCTATGAACATAATGGAGCATGTTTCCTTGCCACATGTTGGCACCCCTTTTGGGTATATGCCCAGGAGGCTGTATAGCTAGGTCCTCAGGTAGTACTATGTCCGAATTCTGAGGAACTTACAAACTAATTTCCAGAGTTAGTATAAGAGCTTGCAATCCCACCTACAGTGGAGGAATGTTTCTCTTTCTCCTCATCCTCGTCAACATTTGTTGTCACTTTAGACTTTTTTCTTAGTCATTCTGAGTGGTGTGAGGTCAAATCTCAACATTTTCTTGGTTTGATTTTTGCTGATGATTAAGGATGTTTAATAGTTCCTTAGGAGCTTCAGGGCCATTTGATATTCCTCAGCTTAGAATTCTTTGTTTAGCTCTGCACCTCATTTTGTGCTAGAGTTATTTAATTCTCTGCAGTCTAAACTTATGAATTTCTTTGTATGCATATTAGCCCTCTATCAGATATAGATATAGATACAGATTCTCTGGCTTCTCCTTCTATTCCTGCTTCTCCTTCTACTCCGGCTTCTCCTCCTCCTTCTTCTCCTTCTCCTTTTTCTCCTTCTCCTTCTCCTTCTTCTCCTTCTCCTTCTTCTTCTCCTTCACCTTCTTCTCCTTCACCTTCTTCCTTTTCTTCGGCTTCTTCTTCTTCTTGTCCTAGTCATCTTTGTGGTTGTCATCATCTCCTCCTTCCCCACCTTCTCCCCTTTGTTTCCCCTCCCCCTCCCCCTCCTCCTCTGTCTTCTTCCTTGTCCTCATTGGCTTCTTTGGCTTTGTTGACTTCTTATGCTTCGCCAGGTTCTTCTGCTTCGGCTTCGCCTTCTGCTTCTTCTTTGGCTTCTGCTTAGGCTTCGGCTTGGCGGTTTTGGCATCGGCTTTAGCTGCTTCGGCGGCTTCTGTGGCTATGGAGGCTTTGGCGGCTTTGGCGGCTTCGGTGACTTCCGGGGTTTCGGCGGATTAGGTGGCTTAGGCTTCAGCTGTTTTGGCTTCAGCTGCTTTGGCTTTGGCTGCTTCTGTTGGAGCTTGGGCTGCGGCTTCGGGTGCTGCTTCTGTTGCTGCTGCTGCTGTTGCTGCTGCTGCTGCTGCTGCTGATGCTGCTGCTGCTGCTGCTTCTGTTGCTGCTGCTGCTCCTTGTCCTCGTCCTCGTCCTCCTCCACCCCTCCTCCTCCTCCTCGTCCTCGTCCTCCTCCTCGCCCTCCTCCTCCTCGTCCTCGTCCTCCTCGTCCTCGTCCTCGTCGTCCTCGTCCTCCTCGTCCTCGTCCTCCTCGTCCTCGTCCTCGTCGTCCTCGTCCTCCTCGTCCTCGTCCTCCTCGTCCTCGTCCTCCTCCTCATCCTCCTTCTCCTCCCCCTCCTCCTCCTCCTCGTCCTCCTCGTCCTCCTCCTCCCCCTCCTCGTCCTTCTCTTCCTCCACCTTGTCGTCCTCTTGGTCCTCCTCCTCCTCCTCGTCGTCCTCCTCCTCCTCTACTTATTTTTCTTCTTTTTTTAATTGGATATGTTTCTTTATTTACATTTCAAATGTTATTGCCTTTCCCAGTTTCCTGTCCTTAAACCCCTATGCCCTCCCCCTTCCCTGTAAGGGTGTCCCTCCCCGAATCCAACCCCCTTACAATCCACCCCTACATTCCCCTGCACTGGGGATCCAACCAGGGTAGGATCAAGGGCTTCCCCTTCCACTGGTGACCAACAAGTGTATTCTCTGCTACATACACAGCTGGAGCCCTGGGTCCATATATAGTCTTTGGGTAGTGGTTTAGTCCCTGGCAATCTTTGGCATTGTTATTCTTATGGGGTTGCAAGCCCCTTCAGCTCTTTCAATCCTTTCTCTAATCCCTGAAAGGGCGTCCTGTTCTCAGTTCAGTAGTTTGCTGCTAGTGTTAACCTCTGTATTTGACATGCTCTGGTTGTGTCTCTCAGGAGATATCTATATCCAGTTCCGGACATGACGCACTTCTTAGCTTCATCAGTCTAATCTAGTTTTGGTGGCTGTATATGTATGGGCCACATGTGGGCCAGGCTCTGAATGGCTGTTCCTTCAGTCTCTGCTCTAAACTTTGCCTCTATATCCCTTCCTATGGATATTTCTGTTATCCCATTATAATAAGTAGTGGAAGCATCTGTATTTTATTCAATCTTTTTCTTGAGCTTCAAGTGGTCTGTGGATTGCATCTTGGGTAATTCGAGGTTTTGGGCTAATATCCACTTATCGATGAGTGCGTGCCATGTGTGTTTTCTGTGGTGGGTTACCTCCCTCAGGATGATATTTTCTAGTTCATTCCATTTGCCTATGAATCTCATGAAGTCATTGTTTTTGATACCTGAGTAGTACTCCATTGTGTAAATGTACCACATTTTCTGTATCCATTCCTCTGTTGAAGGGCACCTGGGTTTTTTCCAGCTTCTGGCTATTATAAATAAGGCTGCTATGAACATAGTGGAGCATGTGTCTTTATTGTATGTTGGAGCATCTTTGGGTGTATGCCCAAGGGTTGTAGAGCTGGGTTCTGAGGTAGTGTAATGCCCAATTTTCTGAAGAACCTCCAGACTGATTTCCAGAGAGGTTGTAGAAGTTTGCAATCCCACCAACAATGGAGGAGTGTTCCTCTTTCTCCACATCCTCACCAGCGTCTGCTGTCATCTGAGCTTTTTTTATCTCAGGGCTGCTTTGATTTGCATTTACCTGATGACTAAGGATGTTGAACATTTCTTTAGATGCTTTTTGGCCATTTGATAATCCTCAGCTGAGAATGTTTTCTTTAGCTCTGTACCCTATTTTTTGATAGGGTGATTTGGCTCTCTGGAGTCCATCTCCTTGAGTTCTTTGTATATTTTGGATTAATATTAGCTCTCTGTCAGATGTAGGATTGGTAAAGATCTTTTCCCAGTCTGTTGGTTGCCATTTTGTCCTAATGACATTGTCTTTTGCTTTACAAAAGCTTTGCAGTCTTATGAGGTCCCATTTGTTGATTCTTGATCTTAGAGCGTAAGACATTGTTTTGTTCAGGAAATTTTCTCCAGTGCCCATGTGTTTGAGATGCTTCCCCACTTTTTCTTCTATTAATTTGAGTGTATCTGGTTTGATGTGGAGGTCCTTGATCCACTTCTTTGTACAGGGTGATAAGCATGGATCGATTTGCCTTTTTCTATATGCTGACCTCCAGTTGAACCAGCACCATTTGTTGAAAATGTTATCTTTTTTCCATTGGAAGGTTTTAGCTCCTTAGTCAAAGATCAAGAGGCTATAGGTGTGTGTTTCATTGCTGGGTCTTCAATTCTGTTGCACTGATCTACCTGCCTGTCTCTGTAGCAATACCATACAGTTTTGAAGACTATTGCTCTGTAATACTGCTGGAAGTCAAGGATGGTGATTCCCCCAGAATTTCTTTTACTGTTGAGTATAGTTTTCGCTATTCTGGGTTTTTTGTTATTCCAAATGAATTTGCAAATTGCTCTTTCTATCTCTATAAAGAATTGAGTAGGAAATTTGATGGGAATTGCATTGACCTATAGATTGATTTTGGCAAAATGGCCATCTTTACTATATTAATCCTGCCAATCCATGACCATGGAAGATCTTGTCATCTTCTGAGATCTTCTTCAATTTCTTCAGAGATTTGAAGTTCTTGTCATACAGATCTCTCACTTGCTTGGTTAAAGTCACATCAAGATATTTTCTGTTATTTGGGACTATTTTTAAGGGTGTCATTCCCTAATTTCTCTCTCAGCCGGTTTATCCTTTGGGTAGAGTAAGGCTACTGATTTGTTTGAGTTAATTTTATGCCCCGGCACTTTGCTGAAGTTGTTTATCAGGTTAAGTAGTTCTCTGGTGGATCGTTTGTGTTTGCTTAAGTACACTATCATATCATCTGCAAATAGTGATATTTTGATTTCTTCCCTTCCAATTTGTATCCCTTTGACCTCCTTTCGCTGTCTGATTGCTCTGGCTAGAACTTCAAGAACTATATTGAATAAGTAGGGAGAGCGTGGGCAGCCTTGTCTAGTCCCTGATTTTAGTGGGATTGCTTCAAGTTTCTCTCCATTTAGTTTGATGTCAGCTACTGGTTTGCTGTATATTGCTTTTAGAATGTTTAGATATAGGCCTTGAATTCCTGATCTTTTCAGGACTTTTATCATGAAGGGGTGTGGAATTTTGTCAAATGCTTTCTCAGCATCTAATGAAATGACCATGTGCTTCTTATCTTTGAGTTGTTTACGTAGTGGATTACATTGATGGATTTTCATACATTAAACCATCCCTGCATCCCTGGGATGAAGCCTACTTGATCATGATGGATGATCGTTTTGATGTGTTCTTAGATTCAGTTTGCAAGAATTTTATTGAGTATTTTTGCATTGATATTCTTAAGGGAAATTGTTCTAAAGTTCTCTTTCTTTGTTGGGTCTTTGTGTGGTTTAGGTATAAGAGTAATTGTGGCTTCATAGAAGGAATTTGGTAGTGCTCCGTCTGTTTTAATTTTGTGGAATAGTTTGGACAGTATTGATTTGAGATCTTCTATGAAGGTATGATAGAATTCTGCACTGAACCCATCTGGACCTGGGCTCTGTTTGGTTGGGAGACTTCTAATAACTGCTTTTATTTCTATAGAGTTACGGGGTTGTTTAGATGATTTATTTGTTCTTGATTTAACTTTGGTACCTGGTATATGCCTAGAAAATTGTCCATTTCCTCCAGATTTTCCAGTTTTATTTAATACAGGCTTTTGTAGTAGGATATGATGATTTTTTAAAATTTACTCAGATTTTGTTATGTCTCCCTTTTCATTTCTGATTTTGTTAATTTGGATACACTGTCTGTGACTACTGGTTAGTCTGGCTAAGGGTTTATCTATCTTGTTGATTTTCTCAAAGAACCAGCTCCTGATTTTGTTGATTCTTTGTATAGTCCATTCCATTTCTACTTGGTTGATTTCAGCTCTGAGTTTGATTTTTTTCCTGCCTTCTACTCCTCTTGGGTTTATTTATTTCCTTTTGTTCTAGAGCTTTAAGATGTGATGTCAAGCTGCTGACATATGCTCTCTCCTGTTTCTATTTGTAGGCACTCAGAGCTATGAGTTTTCCTCTTAGTACCGCTTTCATTGTGTCCCATAAGCTAGGGAATGTTTCATCTTCATTTTCATTAAATTCTAAGAAGTCTTAATTTCTTTCTTTATTTCTTCCTTGACCACATTGTCCTTGAGTAGAGCATTGATCAACTTCCATGTATATGTGGGCTTTCTGTCATTATTGTTGTTACTGAAGACCAGTCTTAGCTCATGGTGATCTGATAGGACGCATGGGATCATTTCTATCTTCCTGTATCTGTTGAGGCCTGTTTTGTGACTGATTATATGGTCAGTTTTAGAGAAGGGTCCATGAGGTGCTGAAAAGAAAGTATATCGTTTTGTTTTAGGATGGAATGTTCTGTAAATATCTGTTAAATCAAATTGGTTCATAACTTCTGTTAGTTTTTGTATGTCTCTGTTTAATTTCTGTTTCCATGATCTGTCCAGTGATGAGAGTGAGGGGTTGAAGTCTCCTGGTATTATTGTGTAAGTTACAATGTGTGCTTTGAGCTTTAGTAAGGTTTCTTTTATGAATGTAGTTGACCTTGCATTAGGAGCATAGATATTTAGGATTGAGAGTTCATCTTGGTGGATTTTTCCTTTGATGAATATAAAGTGTCCTTCCTTATCTTTTTTAATGACTCTTGGTTGAAATTCAATTTTATTTGGTATTAGAATGGCAACTCCAGCTTGTTTTTTTGGCCATTTGCTTGGAAAATTTTTTCCAGCCATTTACTCTGAGGTAGTGTCTGTCTTTGTCTCTGACGTGTGTTTCCTGCATGTTGCAAAATGCTGGGTCCTCTTTATGTATTCAGTCTGTTAGCCTATGTCTTTTTATTGGGGAATCAAGTCTGTTGATGGTGAGAGGTGTTAAGGGATAGTGATTGTAGCTTCCTGTTATTTTCATTGTTAGAGGTGAAATTATGTTTGTTTGTCTCTCTTTTGGTTTCAATGCAAGGAAATTATATTCTTGCTTTCTGTATGGTGTAGTTCCTCTCCCTGTCTTGGAGTTTTCTATCTCTTATCCTTTGTAGGCCTGAATTTGTAAAAAGATATTGTGTAAATTTGGTTTAGTCATGGAATAGCTTGGTTTCTCCATCTATGTTAATTGAAAGTTTTACTGGATACAGTAACTAGGGCTGGCAGTTGTGTTCTCTTAGGGTCTGTATGACATCTGTCCTGGATCTTATATCTTTCCTAGTCTCTGGTGAGAAGTCTGGTGTAATTCTTATAGGTCTGCCTTTGTATGTCACTTGACCTTTTTCCCTTACCGCTTTTAATATTCTCTCTTTGTTTTGTGCATTTGCTGTTTTAACTATTATGTGACGGGAGGAATTTCTCTTCTAGTCCAATCTATTTGGAGGTCTGTAGGCTTCTTGTATGTTTATGGGCATCTCTTTCTTTAGGTTAGGGAAGTTTTCTTCTATAAGTTTGTTGAATAATTTACTGGCCCTTTAAGTTGTGAGTCTTCACTTTCTTCTATACCTATTATCCTTAGGTTTGATCTTCTCATTGTGTCCTGGATTTCCTGTATGTTTTGGGCTAGGAGATTTTTGCGTTTTACATTATCTTTGACAGTTGTGTCGATGTTTTCTACAGTATCTTCTGCCCCTGAGATTCTCTCATCTATCTCTTGCATTCTATTGGTGATGCTTGTGTCTACGACTCCTTGTCTCTTCCTTTGGTTTTCTTTATCCAGAGTTGTCTCCCTTTGTGCTTTCTTTATTGTCTCTATTTTCATTTTCAACTCTTTCACCTGTTTTGTTTCATTGTGTTTTCCTGTAATTCTTTCAGTGATTTTTGTGTTTCCTCTCTAAGGGCTTCTACTTGTTTACTTGTGCATTCCTGCATTTCTCTAAGGGAGTTCTTTATGTCTTTCTTAAAATCCTCCATCATTATCAAAAAATGTAATTTCAAATCCAAATCTTGCTTTTCTGGTGTGTTTGGATATCCAATATTTTCTTTGGTTGGAGAACTGGGCTCTGTTGATTCAAAGTAGTCTTGGTTACTGTTTATTATGTTCCTGCGTTTGCCTCTAGCCATTGTGTTGTCTCTGGTGTTTGCTTGTCTTGCCATATCTGGGAGTGTCTTGTCCCTGTGAGAGGCCTGTGTGGCCCCACTCCTGTAGAACTGTTTTCCTGTTTTCTTTCAGCCTTTCCTGAGAACAGGTGCTTGCTCTCAGCTGTGGCAGCACTCCTGGAGACTGTATTCCAGCTCTAGGCATGGGCAGGTATCAAAAGGTCCTGCCCCTGATTGCTCATGTAGGTCCTTGCACCCAGCGGGCACACTTGGCACTATTCAATTCCCTCTTGGGTCTGGACTGTGGGCAGAGGGTATTCTCCACTGACTTCTCAGGAGTATCCACACTTCTGAGATTCCAGCTCTCTCCCCCATGGGATTTGGCTTCAGGAAGCTGTTTGGGGGATCAGTTCCGTCCTGGGCGCAGACCAGAACTGCAGGTACTGGCAGTTGTCTGTTCTTATATCCCTCTGTCCAGAGGCATTGTGCAGTTTCCCCTTGGACCAGGAATGTGGGCCGAGGTGTTCAGAGGTGGCAGTCTGTCCTGGGGCCTTGGGATGTCTGCGCGCCTGGGTGGTCTGCTCTCTTTCCCAAGGGATTTGGGTGCAGGGAACTGTGGGATGGTATTAGTTCACCAGCAGCCTTATTTGTAGTAGCCAGAAGCTGCAGACAAACCAGATCTCCCTCAATAGAGGGATGGACACAGAAAATGTGGTATATTTGCATAATAAAGTAATTTTCAGCTGTAAAAAAATGTCTATGTGAAATTTGCAGACAAATGGATGGAACTAGAAAAGATCTTCCTGTGTAAGGTAACCCAGACACAAAAAGGTCACATAGGGTATGGTCACTGATCATATGGTCACATATCACTTATCTCACTGATAAGTGGATATTAGCCCAAATTTCACAATACTCACAATATAATTCACAGATCATATGAAGCCCAAGAATGAAGAGCAAAATGTAGATGTTTCATTCCTACTTGGAGGGGGGAACAAAATAATTATGGGAGGTAGAAGAGGGAGGAACCTGGGAGGGAGATAGCAGGCACAGGGAAAAATGGTGGCAGGAAGAGGTCTGGGAGGAGAAGGGGAGATGTACTAAGGGTCAGGAAAATGAACAGAGGTGTGCAGTAGTGGGGTATGGGTACTGGTGACAACTACTAGATAGTCCCAGATGCCAGGGAAGCAAGAGTTTCCTAGGACCCAATCGGAATGACATTAGGCAAAATACTCAACAAAGAGGAGAGAGAACCAGTAGAGACTATATCCTGTTGATAGCATGGCCCCAGCTGAGGGATGTGGCCACCCACCATTTCAAAATATTAACCCAGAATTGTTCATGTCTAAAGGAAATATAGACAAAGAGTGGAACAAAGACTGAAACACCATCCAGGGACCACTCCACCTGGGGATCCATGCCATCTGCAGACACCAAACACAGACACTATTGCTGATGCCAAGAAACACTTGCTGATAGGAGCCTGGCATAACTCTCCCCTGACAGGCTGTGCCAGAACCTGACCAATTCAAATTCAGGTGCCCAAAGCCAACCATCAGACTGGACATGGGGGCCCCATGGAAGAATTAGGGGAAGGACTGAAGGAGCTGAAGGGAACTGCAACACCACAGGAAGAAAGATACCAAGTAATTACACACCAGGAGATTCCAAGGACTAGACCACCAACCAAAGAGTATACATGAAGGGAATCCATGGCTCCACATACATAGATATCAGAGGATGGCCTTACCTGGCCTCATTTGAAGGGGAGGCCCTTGGTTCTCTGGAGGCTTGATGCCCCAAAATAGGGAGATGCTAGAGTAGGGAAGTGAAGAGTGAGTGGTTGAGTGTGTGGAGGAGCCCCCTCATAGAGGTAAATAGGAGGGGGGAGAAGGGGATGGGATGGGGGGTTTGTGTGGGGTTATCCGGAAGGGAGATATCATTTGGAATGCAAGTGAATAAAATGATTAATAAAAAAGGAAACTGGTTAGCTGTAGCATGTATTGTCCAGGGTTTGTGTGCTGAGAAAGTGCAGGTATAAATGAAGCTTTGATTTGAACAAATGATTTGAACAGTCTGAAATGGTGGACCAAGTGACCAACTGCTCTGAAAATGTCTGAGACGCAAGTCTTTAGAGGAAAAACTTCAATGCAGTTGAGGTAGTATGAAGCAGAGAGCTGGAAAAGACCCTCTGAAGTGCCAGGGCAGCAGGGGCAACGGAGGTGCCTCACTTCCGTGGCTGCCCAACACCAGCTGCTGTGAGGCCCTGTGCAGCCCTTTTGCCTCTCTACCTGGCACCAGCCTCTCCAGCCACAGAGTGTGCCAGGATTGAGGCAATTGTGGGGGAGGGGCTGAGGGGGCATGCAGTCAGAGCCAGGTGCACCTGCCCTCATCTGCCCAGGAGCAGCCTTAAAGTAGCCAAACTTACTCTCAGGAGCCCATCCCTAAAAACTCCTGTTTCTGTCACAGAGAGCCTCCCCCAAATCCCAGCTATCACCCAACTGCCACAGTCCATAAGATAGTTTTGAATTTGTCCCTGAATAATGTTACCTTTCTGCATCATTGGTTTGCAAGTCCTGGGCTGACTTGTTTAGATTTCCAGGTTTGGAAGCTGCTGGATCTTACTAGTCATCAGCAGATTACTGATGATTATTGGAAAAAATTGCTTCCAGAATTCAGAATATATTTGAGATCAGCATTTCTGGTTGTCTCAGTATGTCTGATGTGTGTTCTAGCATTTAAGTGTCCTGGACTTCTTAGGTATACAACATATAGGTGTAAGCAGCTTCCTGACACCTCTCTCATAGTGGTCATGCCTCACTGCTCTTTACTGCAGAAAGTCCAAGTAGGCAACCAGGACAAACTCACTGATGAAAGACTCAAGCAGGTAAATCCACAGGATTTACTGAGAGCTCTCACACACCGACTGAACACCTGTCCCAGCAACATTTTGAAAGGTAGTTGCATTAAAAGGAATTACTAGACACTAAAGTGGGCTGTTTTCTATGTAAAAATGAATATTTGATTAGGCTAGTGAAACTACAGTGCTGTGGTGATGAGCAGAAAATATCAATTCTGCTGTGTTTTACAGTGAGTGCCTAATCAGTGTGGCCAGCCATTTTATTAGCTCCTGATTTTGTTAGCTCCTATTTAAAATTAAATTTTTCTTTTCATTTATTCATTTTTTAAGTTGGTCAATACCATACTGGGCCTTAAGTTACAGTACTCAGTTTAGGTCAGAATAAGTTGTTCAAAGGTTTTTCAAAAGCTTAATTTACCTTTCATGCTATCAGATGGCATATTTTAAACATGGTTTAAAATACCAGTGTTTTTTTTTTTTTAATGAGCTCCAATCTTTATTGCATAAAGAAAGGAAAAGGTTCAACCCTTTTAATGCTAAATGAATTAAACCCAGATGTAAGAAGAAAGCTTTCTTCTCTTTAATAAGGATAAGCTGCCTTGCCTTATTTATAATAGCCAGAAGCTGGAAAGAACCTAGATGCCCTTCAACAGAGGAATGGATACAGAAAATGTGGTAAATCTACACAATGGAATACTACTCAGCTACGAAAACAATGACTTCATGAAATTCATAGGTAACTGGATGAAAATATCCTGAGTGAGGTAACCCAATCACAGAAAAACACACATGGTATGCACTCATTGATAAGTGACTATTAGCCCAAATGCTCGAATTATTCCAGATACACAGTACACATGAAACTCAAGAAGGATGAAGAAAATGCGAATGCTTCACTCCTTCTTTAAAAGGGGAATAAGAATACCCTTGGCAGGGAATAGGGAGGCTAAGTTTAGAACAGAGGCTGAAGGAACGCCCATTCAGAGCCTGCCCCACATGTGGCCCATACATATACAGCCACCAAACTAGATAAGATGGATGAAGCAAAGAGGTGCAGGCTGACAGGAACCAGATGTAGATGTCTGCTGAGAGACACAGCCAGAATACAGCAAATACAGAGGCGAATGTCAGCAGCAAACCACTGAACGGAGAACGGGACCCCCGTTAAAGGAATCAGAGAAAGGACTGAAAGAGCTGAAGGGGCTCGAGACCCCATATGAACAACAATGCCAAGCAACCAGAGCTTCCAGGGACTAAGCCACTACCTAAAGACTATACATGGACTGACCCTGGACTCTGACCTCATAGGTAGCAATGAATAGCCTAGGAAGGGCACCAGTGGAAGGGGAAGCCCTTGGTCCTGCCAAGACTGAACCCCCAGTGAATGGATTGTTGCAGGGGAGGGCAGTAATGGGGGGAGGGTGGGGAGGGGAGCACCCACATAGAAGGGGAGGGTTTAGGGGGATGTTGGCCTGGAAACCGGAAAGGGGAATAACAATTGAAATGTAAATAAGGAATACCCAAGTTAATGAAGATGGGAAAAAACCTGTCCCATGGCCCTGAGAAGCCTGCCCATTCCTCCCGCTCTCTGCAGCCTCCTTCTTATTTCCTCTTTTCCTCCGCTATGCACTTTGCTCTCTTAAAAATACCAGTGTTTTAAGATATAAATGGAGCTTCAAGTTGAAGAGCATAAAATGAGAAAGAAAAAGCAGTAATTACCTACATTTGGCTTAATAATTGGAATTACATCAGTTCTATAATACCCTCCCTGTTGACACTCTTCCTTCGGAATAGCATTTAACATCTCCTGACAGACTGGCTTACTCGTTTGTGAAGGGAGGCTCCTTCAGTTTAATGATTATATATGGATTCATTGAAAGTTAAGTGTGAGGAGAACTTTGAGGAGACTGCCTTGAGTAGAGTCTACTGAGTGTGGCCATTCACTGTGTTTGTCAAGGATGCAACCCACTAAGAATTGAGCCCATGCCAGGCATGCTGTGAAGTGACACTTTTCTTTATTTTAACATTTCCTGAATAGTTTCCTCTGTTACAGATAAAACATTTTTAACATTCTTAAGATAATTCATTTACTCTTTTCCAGAAAAATATTCATATTAATGGATATGCTGAGATTTCATTTATTGTGATGATTTTCTTTCGGCATTTCAAAGCAAAATATTTTTTAATTCAATGTATTAACAGTTGGATTATCTTTTCATAATTAGGTGTCATGTTAAAACAACAGGCATCATATTAGCAGACTACTAGGGGTGTTCAGAGTAATACTTGGAAGAAATAAAATCATAGTTGTAGTTAAAGTAGAGGGAAAGTAGTAAGTTTTTAAAGGACTGAATATGTTGTCACAATCAAATATTATAAACTTTACAACCTTGAAACTGATAATGTAAATAATCTCTATTAGGTCAGTTGTTATATGAGTCAGTTAGCATTTCACTGTCTGTTTTAGCTATTTATGGTTTTTGAATCATGAAGTGGGTATACAGAATGCAGTATCCTAATAGAAATAGGAAAGCCGTATGAATATTTCCTCTGTAGTAACTTTGTTCTTCACTGATCAGACTGTCCTTGTACTGTAGGGTACACTTTTCCTGTTCTTAACTGTTCTGTAGCGAGGTGTGGGAAAATTGGGCCTTTATGTTAGATTGCTCTGACTGACAGAGTGGTGTTTTGGGTATTGTACAAAGAGAATGGTTTTCATATCGATATAAAACGACGTTTGTGTGGGTTATTTATTCATGTTTCCTCATTTTTTCCATATTATGGTGCTAAATAATAGTTTAATTTGGATACTGTATCCATAATTTTTAGTTAGATTGGTTAACAGTTTATCTGCTTTGTTAATTTTCTTTAAGAATCAGCTGTTGGTTTTTTTGATTCTTTGTATTGTTCTCTTTGTAAATGGTTGATTTTAGTCATGTGCTTGACAATTTCTGGCTGTCTATTCCTCTTAGGGATGTTTGCTCCTTTTGCTTCTATAGCTTTCAGGTTTTCTGTTAAGTTTTCAGTATAAGATCTCTCCAATTTCTTTGTAAAGTCGTTTAGTGGTATGAACTTTCCTCTTAACATTACTTTCATTGTGTCCTCTGATTTTGAATATGCTGTGCTTTTATTTTCATTGAATTCTGGGAATTTTTTATTTTTTTCTTTATTTCCTCCCTGATCAAGTTGTCATTGATTAGACATTTCTTTGGTTTTCAAGTATCTGTGTGCTTTCTGTTGCTTGCTTTCTTTCTCTCTTTCTCTCTCTCTTTCTCTCTTTCTTTCTTTCTTTCCTTCCTTCTTTCTTTCTTCCTTCCTTTCTTTCTTTCTTTCTTTCTTTTTCTTTTTCGGTATGGATGTTCATTATTAGACCCTGGTGATCCAATAGAATGTATGAGATTATTTCAATCTTCTTGTATCTGTTGATGCTTGTTTTGTGTCCAATTAACTGGTCAATTTTGGAGAAGATTTCATGAGATCCTGAGAAATTTTGTTCTTTTGTATTATGGTGACATGTTTTGTGGATATCTGTTAAATCCTTTTAGTTCATAACTTCTGCTAGCTTTTCTGTGTGTCTGTTTAGTTTCTGTTTCAATAACTTGTTCATGGGTGAGAGTGGGCCATTGAAGTCTCCCACTATTACTGTGTAAGTTTCAATATGTTTTTTGAGCTTTAATAATGTTTTTGCTTTTTTTTTTAAGAATGCTGGTGTCCTTTCATTGGGACTTAGATATTCAGAATTGAGAGTTCATATTGGTGGAGTTTTCCTTTGATGAATATGAAGTGTCCTTCCCCATCTCCGTTGGTTATTTTTGGTTGAAAGTCTATTTTATTGGGTATTAGAATGGCTACTACAGCTTGTTTCTTGGGACCATTTGCTTGGAAAACTTTTTTTCTAGACCTTTACTCAGAATTCTTTCTGTATTTGTCAGTGAGGTATTATTCTTGTATGCAGACAAAAGCTGAATCCTGTTTGCAAATCCAATCTGTTAGCTTGTGTCTTTATTTTGAATTTGAGTCCACTGATTTTTATAAATATTAAAGATCAAAGATTGTTATTGTTTTTTGGTTGGACATGGTAGTGTGTGTGTGTGTGTGTGTTTGTGTGTGTGTGTGTGTGTGTGTGTCTTATGTTAGGTTTATTGTGAGTTGATTAATTTCTTGTTTTCTTGGGTGTATTTACATACCTTGTGTAGGAGTATTGGGTCTAGTGTCCTTTGTAGTGCTTTATATTAGAAAAATACTGTTTAAATTTGGTTTGATCATGAAATATCTTTGTTTCTACATCTATGATGATTGAGATTTGTGCTGGGTATTGGAGCCTGGGCTGGCACTTCTGGTCTCCTATGGACTGCATGACATGTGTCCTGGATTTTCACGGTTTAGTGTCTCTTTTGAGGAGTGTGGTGTAATTCTCACAGTTCTACTTTCATATGTTACTTGACCTTTTCTCCTTACACCTTCTAATATTCTTTCTTAGTTCTGTGCATTTTGTGTTCTGATTTTTGTGTGACAAGAGGATTTTATTTCCTAGTCCAAAGTTTTTGGTGTTCTGTAGGCTTCTTGTATGTTTTTGGCCATCTCCTCCTTCGGATTAGGAAAGTTTCTTCTTAAATGTTGTTGAAGACATTCTCTGGCTCTCTGACCTGGGACTCTTTGCCCTCTTCTATTCCTATTATTCTTAGGTTTGTTCTTCTCATTGTATCCCACATTTTCTGGATGTTTTGGATGAGGACGTTTTGTATATTGTATTTTCTGACCAATGTGGTAATATCTTCATATATTATACTTGTGATTCTCTCTTCCCTCCCTTGTCTTCTGCTGGTGATGTAGTTCCTGAACTGTTTCCTAGGGTTGCCATCTTCAAGGTTGTTGCCTCCATTTGTGATTTCCTTTTTCTGTTTCAATTTTTTGTGTCTTGAACATTTTTGTTCAATTCCTTTACCTGCTTGGTCATGTTTTCCTGTATATCTTTAAGGAATTGACTTGTTTTCTCTCTAATGGATTCTACATGTTTGCCTGTGTTTTCCTGTATTTCTTTAAGGGAATTATTTATATCCTTTTTAAAGGCTTCTTTCATCTTTATGAGTTGGAATGTCAGGTCAGAATCTAGTTTCCAGGTGTGTTAGGGTATCCAGGGCCTGCTGTTTTAGCAGAACTGTTTTCTCATGGTGCCATATTACCTTGGCTTCTCTTGCTTATATTCTTGTGCTTTTCTCTTATTATCTCATTAACTGTAATGTTAACTGGATTGTTTGTCTCTCATTGGAGCCATTCACCTGTGTCCCTGGTTAAGGGAGACCTCCTGAAAAGCTTGTGGCAGATCTCCTGGGAGGTGCTCAGGATGTAGGGTGTGGTAGCAGGTCAGGCAGTCTAATCTGCTCTGGTTGGAAGTGTAGATCAGAAAGAAGACGGGACTTGATCAGAGAGGTGAGTAGTCTCCTGTGCTGGGCTCTGTGGTGATCCCAGCTGGCATGTGTACTGGGATAGGGATCATCCCTGTGTCCCTGGTGATGGCAGATATTCAGGGAAACATGTAGGCTCTACAGTTTGGAAAGGGGCAGACACATCTATCTGTCCTGGGCTTCTGTAGTATTTTCACTCAATTCATGTGTGCTAAATCTGTTGGTGCTGTGGAGGAAGTATGAAAGAGAGCAGCACTACAGATTTGTCTTGAGGTCTGGGGTCCTCCCAGGCTTTTCCCTGAGGCTACAATGTATGGAGAAGAAAAGTTGTTTCATCAACATACATGTTAGTTCCATTAACATTTGTGTGTGCATGTCTTTGCATCCCTTTTCTGAGGCTCTTATGTATATTATATGCGAAATACTAAGTTCCTTCTCTATAACAAGGAGCATGCTTGGCAGTGCCTGTAGAACAAGGCCAACAATTTTGTGGATCATTGGCTTAGGATCAGAAGAACCTATTGTTTCTTCTCATACTAGGTTATAGTCACCAGCCCCAAGGCTGCTGGGTACTCTGTCTATAATGATCCAGAAGTATCCTTTGTTGCTTTGTGCAATCTTGCTTTATTAGCTTCCTGGTGTCTGCATCGCATTGTATGGTAATTTCTGCTTACCTCATCCCATTCCTTTATTAAAAATAAATATTCTACTTATGAGTCATCACTCTTGGCATAAGACATAGCTTGTATAAGACATTGTAATACCAAACAACACTATCTGCCTGATCTTTTGGTCTCTTGGTCTTCTATCACAGGACAGTGTCACTGAAAAATGACTTGGTGTATCAGTCCACAATTGACATCTTCTGTTTTACCTCAAAAGCTCATGCAACTGTGTGATCTAAAGAAACGAGGCCATTTCATGAGTTAAGTAAGGAAGAGTAATTATCATCTGTGTGGTACTAATATTTGAGAATATGAAAAAGAGCCAATGTCCTTCAGGCATATGTGAAGTCTCATTAGAGAGCCCTGGAGAGGACACTATTTGCAGTGGACACCTGAAGATATGATATACTCTAGAACATAGGAGAAGAGCAGGTATGGAATGGATTTGGCATGTGAGGGAGGCTGTGAGTATTACAGGCCAAGCTTGAAACACGGAGTTTCCCACGTCTTTTTGAGTCCAGAGTATCATTATGTGTCATCGAATTTGCACATTGTGGTAACAGAAGCTATTCGGTTTTGCTCTCTTTAAGTAGGATTGATTACACTACTCTCTTTTTTCCACTTTGAAATATTGGGATACTAATCATTTGTTGTTGTTAATTTCAAGGAATCTACACAGGGAACTTAGGGTTTCAGTTTTTTTTTAAATGTTGGTATTTTTAAAGACTATGGGTATCATGGCTATTCCAGGTTGTCAACTTGAATATATCTTGAGTAAATTACAATACAGCATTGGAGGGTTCACCTCTGATCCTGATCTTGAAGATGGGAGATACAAGTTTTCTGACATGGATCTTGGGATATGAGATCTTGAGGCACAGTGGCTATGAATCCCAGGAGACCAAGGCAAGGAGATCTCTGAGTTCAAGGTCACCTGGAGCAAAGCAAGTCCCAGATCTAGGCATGGTGGTACACACCTTTAATCTGGGACACACCTTCTGCTGGAGACCTACATAAGGACAATGGAAGAAGGAAGAATCTCTCTTTTTCTCTCTACTGCCTTGTGGGACTGAGCCAAAGCTAGATCTTTGGACTTTTATTCACAGCTGCTTCTGACCATTGTTGGGACTTGGAGTACAGACTATAAGTCATCAACAAAGTCTCTTACTATATAGAGATTACTCATAAGTTCTGGGACTCTAGAACCCTATTTAATCCATGGGATTTAAGAATTTAGAAGTGTTTTTTGTTAGGAAAAACAGGACTCCTTGGTTAATAGGGATGGACAGGCAAGCTTGTGAAGGGTGTTATTCAAGTTAAAAGTTGTGGAATTTCAACTGTCAACTTGACACAAGCAAATATACTTGGAAAATGTCTGACAGTTGACCAGGTTGTCCTGTTTGCATATGGGTGTTAAACTGTGTGACAGTTCATTGATATGAAATACCAAGCCCACTCTGGATATGTCTGGACAATAGGCTGAGCCATGACTTGTCAATGAGTGAAGAAAGCAGGAAAGAGGAAAGCAAGTATGTGTTTAATATTTTTTGGATTTGACTATGAATGAGATGTGATTAGACTCTATTTTTCAGCATTTGTAGCCTTGTATATGATGAGCTGTCATTTAGAACTTTGATACAAATGACTGTTTTCCCATGTATTTCACGTTGGGTCAGGTTACTTAATCAGCTCAATGGGAATGAGGATGAAACTCTTTTCTGTGTTTGGTTTACAGAGTAAAGATAACCAGGACATTAATTCATGGGACATCTCCAACATCCCCTTTTGAAACATAGTTTGCATAGTGAATCCTGGCATACAAGGCTAAGTCTTTGAGTGACTAAAGTATATTTCCTTACTGCTTTCTTGTGCTTTTCCTTCCTTTCCTTGTGCTTTGCCTGTGAATGTGGCAACTGTTAGAAGGGACTTGTTAGGCCATGGAGACAGAAAGTCAGTCACCCACCAAGAGATGAGAAGATATATTAAGTTGATGACATACAGTTTTAGGTAAAGATAATGAACTAGGAGCAGGTAACAACTTTATATAAATGGGACTGGAGACATTATTGATTATGATTCAAAAGCATATATGGAAATGAAGCAAGGAAAAACTTGAGCCTGTTGTAAAACTTCTAAAGTAGTTTCAGAAGTGCAGGGTGGCTATAGATAGGATGCTTAAACTATTTTCCTTAGGTTAAATAGAAGGTAATTGCATACAATAGAACAAAAATATAATGGTCATAGAGAATGCAGTTAATATTTTATGGCACTGTATGTTGAAAACATATCAGTGCCATTTAAGTTGGCACTAACTAAGAATTTCAGAAAACTGTGTTGGTTAAATGAAAATGGCTCCCATACTCTTTTCTGTTTGAATAATTGTTAACCAGCTGCCTTAACACTTTGCGAGAGATGAGAGGTGTGGCCTTTTAAAGGAGGGGCATCATGTTAATAGTCTTGGATGTGGATTCCTATAGCCATGCCCAGTGTATTTTCTACTTTCAACCTGAGGTTCCAGATGTAAGCTCTCAGTGCTTCCTGCTGCCCTGTGTTTATTGTGCCAGCACCATCTCTAACTGTGGATTTGTAAGCCCAATTTACTGCTTTCTTTTAAAACCTGCCTTGGCCATGTTATGTTTTATCACAGCAGTAGAAGGGTAACTGTATGAAAGTGTTCTGTGGAAGATCAGAATACTGATGTCTCTCCATCCAGGTACAGGAAACCAGGAAGGGGTGTGTTTTAACTGTAGCTCTAGAGCAGGTAGCATGAATACCATGACCTTGAGGGTAGAAGAGATCCGAAGATGACGAGTGTAGACTGCCATGAACAACCACATAAGGAACATTCTCATCTACTCCTTAACAGAGTTAGCAATATTAATTTATTCATTAGCTCTCTCTTTTATAGAAGATTGGAAAGCTAGCAATGATAATTCACAGGCACTGAGATTAAATGTATATGAGAATTTGTTAAAGATTCAATATGTATTATGATTATAGTATAAGAAGTAAATCAAAGTCAAAGTTCTTGTGACATCTACTGTCAACCAATGAATCAAATGAAAATTACATTTACTTTAAAAAAATCGGGGGTATTCGTGAGGTTAGTCTGATAATGTGAGTGACTAAGTAGATTAAAATGCACTGTAACTCATGGAAATCAGACTGTCTTAGCCTCCAAGTGCTTGCATTAAAATTTGTGCTACTGTTCTTGGCAATGTTCGTTACTGAAAATGATTATGGGCACCAAAATAGAATTTCACTTGTATTTCATGTATATGGGTTTTTTTTTCCTGTTTATGTGACTTTTCCCCATTCCTGCCTGGTAAATTTTTGCCTGACTAGGGAGGTGAACAGCTTTTCTCTGAACCTCTAAAACTGGAATTAGAGGTAGATGTGAGCTACTCTTATGTTGCTGGAAATGAAACCTGGATGCTCTCAAAAAATCTACAGTGTTCTCAGCTGCTCATGTGTTTTCCATCCCAAGGTTTTTATATATATATATATATATATATATATATATATATATATATATATATATATATATATATATATATATATATATTTCCTCTCCAAAGCTGCTAGGTCATTAGAAGGGTTATTCCCCTACTGTCCTTTCATTCATTTGCAAGTCAGAGAATCAGCCTACTGGAAGAATAAACCCCCTAATTGGCAATTTAATGCATTGTGATCACACCTGAAATTATATACACACAATCAATAACAACAATAACAACAGCAACAACATCAACAAATGACTCAGCTGGTTGTAGTCTTATATGTATGCTTACTCATAGGCCTATGGGGGGCGAGAGGAGAAGGAGACCAAGCAAGATTCTATTGTCAAGGTCTCATTTATTGGGGTGAACGTTCCAGCTTTTAAGGCTTTCAGGTAGGGGGAGTGTCCTTTGTGAAACACAAAGGATGGAGGGATGAGGATATAGTCAGTGATAGCAGGAGGCAAAGAGGTCAGGCGGTAGACGATGAGGTCATGTGGTGGAGACACCGGGTGTTGACTCAGGAGATAACTGGTATCTGCTCAAGCTGAGGCATCCCTTGAATGTTATCTTCCTGTGCTGTAAATTCATGGGAGAGGCTTTTGTCCAACAATCTCAAGACTTCATGGCAGTCATCTTAGGGGTGAATATCTGTGGCCAAACAGCCCAGAGTCACCTAGCCACTTTGCGCCATGGAGTCAAAAAGTGGCCAGGCCCAAGTCCAATATGGCTCCCTACATTTCCCCCATTTTTCTTTATGAAAGACCATTAGCTGGAAGTAGTGGCCTAAGAGAGATTAGACATGCCTCACAGAGTGCCCAGCTCGGCCATGGCGAGCCACTCTTGCAGTTAGGACTGCACCCCAATGGCTAGGAATGAACTTATGCTGTAACACACCATACTGGGCTATACGTGTGTGTTTATTGGGGGAGAAACTGGGCCGAGGAGCATTTGACCAACCCATACGTTTAAACAGGGTGTAGCCACCTCTGTCTTAGGATCTACCTCTCGAACCCCAGCCTTATCTGTCATAGGATCACCTTGTTGCCCTCAAGGCTCCATGTCTTAGATTGGTCAAGGGTCAGAGGAAGTTGCCCGTCGTTGATGATGGCTACATTGGGTCATCTACTCATTCCTCTTATTTGAGCCCAGGGGCGAAAGAGTAGGGGCCAGATGGCAATAATATAAGAGATTGTGGAAATCGAGCCTCTCCTGATATGTTGTAGGCACCTCATCTTGTTCATTGTCTCTCTGGTTCTCCTCAGCTATTCTGGTCTCCAAGCAATGATAAGGTACTGAATCAGAATTTCTAGGCAAAGCAGAATCTATTTGTGATTTAATAAAGCATATAAGTCGCTGAAAGGCCCAAGGACCAAAGGAAATCTACAAAAGTAGGCCCACAAGGGGTCCCAAAATTGAGGGCAACAGGGTAGAGAGCCATGGGGATGTAGAAAACCAGTTTTTGTAGCAAGACTCTTGTTGCTCTCTCTCTCTCCTTCGTTTTTCTAGGCTAACTCTCACCTTTTTTAGACTGTCTTCTACAAGTCCAGTCTTATCTACATAAGCACAGCATTCCTATTTTAAGGCTGCACAAAGTCCTCCTTGTTGTAGGAAGATTAAGTCTAGGCCTCTTCTATTTTGTAAGACTACTTCAGACAACGAGGCAACTGAATCTTTTAAGTTAGCTAACCCATCTCTTAATTCAGCAATATCCTTATCTATGGCTTCACTAAGCTGGTTATAGTATTGATGGGAGGTAACTAGGGAAGTGATGCCAGTGCCTGCACCCGCAGCCCCTAGTCCTAGGAGAACCGCGAGAGTGATGGCAGTTACTGGTTCTCTTTTTACTTTGTGGGGAAAGCCCTTTTCCTAGGATTTAAGAAAAGTCTCTGGCTCATGTATGCTGATTCTGGGGAGTAATTGTACTCATACACAATAATCGTGCTGCTGCAGGAACTCAGATATTATTACATAGGTAGTCAGCCCTGATGAACATGCCAGAGAAGTATGGTTTGGGGCGAGCAGGTACTCATGATGTTTATTAACAACCAAGGTATGGTTGTATATTTCTAACAGCTGGTGAGGATGGAGCATATGTTCTCCCAAAATATAACTTTCCACCCCAGATACCTCGGTGAGGGTAAATCCTAAAAAGTCTCCATCTTCTTTCAAGGGCACAGGAATGACTCCACGGTCCCGAACCAGGAGAGCTGAATCTTCATGCTCCCAGGATCAGCATGTCTCACCAGACACGCAGGCAGCTGGCACACTTCTGTAGCATCCTGTAGAAAAAAACACAAAGATTCCCTCTTCCACATAAAAATACCTGGACATGTTCATGCCAATATGTGGATCTTTCTATTTCACCTAGGCAGAAGTATGCCTAGTTGTAGGGTGCCATAAACTCAGAGTGTTCCTTGGCATCCAAATTTATAATTAATATAAAAGGAGTATTTTTAAATAATTGCATAGCATACAGGGATATAATTCCCCCTGTTTATTTATTAAGACATTGTTAATATATTATTTATTAAGACAAGTCCTCTAGGATTAAATTGAGGACACTGAGCACTTGTATTTATAAATAGACTTGTATATCAAATTACTGTCTCTAGCATTATTGTTTTGGATAATACAGAATAATATTTTTTGAATAATTGTTCCTATGTAAGGCCTATAATCTGCCTGGTATCATTGTCCTCCCTTGTTAAGGAGTCTAGGCAATCCAGTTTGAGTTCTTAAATGTTCTTGAGTAGTGTAACAGCTATTCCCCAAATGTTAAAGCTCATTTTGAGAGCAAAGGTTTGTAGTAAAAATTTCCAGATACACTGAAAGATTTAAAGTTTTAACTTCTTACATTGAAGAAGTGATGAAATTACATAATAAGGGTATTAGCCATTTTTTTAAATTATAAATAAGTTTGAGTTAGTCAATGTAACACTGGCAATCCTAAATCACAATCCTTAAGTTCTCCTTGTAATACCAGAGCACAACCACAACTTTGGAAGTCATCTAAGTTCTGAGTAAGACTAGGAAGCTTCCCTTGGGGCAGTAGAATTAGCATCAAAATACAGGTAACTTCAGGGCAAACCACAACTTTGGAAAGCAAAACTCAACCTCCAACAAACGATCTAGTCTCCAAGACACAGAGTCTATCCTTCATGCTACAAAGTTTGACTGCCAATTCCTACATATGAACGCACGATGGTGTGGTCTCCAATACCTCAACAAAGAGACATTGCCCTAGATTCTTTTAGAAGCCTGGTTTCTAGGATAAGAGTTCCATAAAAATATTATCTCAATTTAGACCTGTTTCCCTAGGTTGGCTCATGCCACATGTTGTCTAGAATAACTGTATCCAAATTACCAGTTTTATGTCAACTTTCTGTTACCAACGTTATAATTTTATAACCATCTCCAATAACCTAAAAGTCAATAATCTATGACCAAGGCATGTAGAGCATATTTATACATTTAAAACCAGTCAGAAACAAGATTGAAGTGGCTACACATGTCTTTAATATTTAGACCAAGCACCATTTTTACTTTTCTAGCTGTGATTTTAAGAGAAGCACCTTGTCACCTGCTAAGTCTAATAATAAGTCAGGGATTTTTCTAAGAGAAACAGCCATCAGCTCCCATACCATAGAAGCTGAGGGGCTGTTGGCGCCTTTAAGATCAGCTCCTGTAGACGCTCTGCCCCCAGGCAGCTTCTCCAGCTGACCTAGGCTCCTAGCTACAGGTACAGGGTTCCAAAGGCCCATTGAAACTGTTTTTTATTCATTTGTTCCCTTTTTTTGAAACGAGTTAAAACCAAATCAAGGTGTGAATGACTGGCAGATAAAGTTTTTACCATTTTTTCTTTTGAACATGAAACATAAAACATTTAAACAACAAGAAACAAAAACCACAGACATAAACTGACAGACATGGACAGCTTGGTGCACCAGACAATAGACATAGAGGGGAAAAACTAGATGGTGTCCCACCGAAGGGACTCAGATATCCTACCTATGGAACCCAGAACCAGAAAGAAGCATTTCTCCAATAGGAGCCAGCAGAGAGGCAGGACATCTCCTGCCTTTCTTCTGTTACTAGGAGAGCTCTGTAAGTTTTTCTCTTTCTCCAAAGCATCCATGGAGAGTCTGGGAGGACTCTTTTTCCCAAACCCATTCTCTCTCATGTCTAGGGTGTAAACTATCTCTAATCAGGTCCAAAGACTAAAACATAACTCTAAAAGAACGCATACATAAAAACAATTTACCATTACCTTGTCCCTTTTTTATTACAAGTTTTACTCAAGCTAGTCCAAATCATCGAGGCCTTTTCTAGCCCATCTTACCCCAATACATCCCTGTTTCTGCGCTGGCTTCCTCACCTTGAAACTCTTCTTATGCTGACTTGGCCTGAGCTGTGCTGTTGCCCACGCACAGCCTGCAGCTTGCTTGTTAGCAGGCCTGCACACTTGTCACCCTCAGCCACACACTGTTTAAAATTAACCAGGGACATTTTTCATCAATAAAACAAAAGAATTTAGGACAGACCGGATAAACAGTTCTCTGCACCCAAATCCCGTGGGAGGGAGAGCTAAACCTTCAGAGAGGCAGACACGCCTGGGAAATCAGAAGAGACTGCACTCTGCACACATCTCTGACGCCAGAGGAAAACACCAAAGGCCATCTGGAGCCCTGGTGCACTGAGGCTCCCAGAAACGGCGGCGCAGATCTTCCTGGTTGCTGCCACCGCGGAGAGCTCGTAGGCAGCACCCCACGAGCAAACTTGAGCCTCGGGACCACAGGTAAGACCAACTTTTCTGCTGCAAGTGACCTGCCTGGTGAACTCCAGACACAGGCCCACAGGAACAGTTGAAGGCCTGTAGATAGGAAAAACTACACGCCTGAAAGCAGAACACTCTGTCCCCATAACTGGCTGAAAGAAAACAGGAAAACAGGTCTACAGCACTCCTGACACACAGGCTTATAGGACAGTCCAGCCACTGTCAGAAATAGCAGAACAAAGTAACACTAGAGATAATCTGATGGCGAGAGGCAAGCGCAGGAACCCAAGCAACAGAAACCAAGACTACATGGCATCATCGGAGCCCAATTCTCCCACCAAAATAAACATGGAATATCCAAACACACCAGAAAAGCAAGATCTAGTTTCAAAATCATATTTGATCAGGATGCTGGAGGACTTCAAGAAAGACGTGAAGAACTCCCTTAGAGAACAAGTAGAAGCCTACAGACAGGAATCGCAAAAATCCCTGAAAGAATTCCAGGAAATCATAAATAAACAAGTAGAAGCCCATAGAGAGGAGTCACAAAAATCCCTGAAAGAAATCTAGGAAATCATAAATAAACAAGTAGAAGCCCATAGAGAGGAGTCACAAAAATCCCTGAAAGAATTCCAGGAAAACACAAACAGTTGAAGGAATTAAAAATGGAAATAGAAGCAATCAAGAAAGAACACATGGAAACAACCCTGGATATAGAAAACCAAAAGAAGAGACAAGGAGCTGTAGATACGAGCTTCACCAACAGAATACAAGAGATGGAAGAGAGAATCTCAGGAGCAGATGATTCCATAGAAATCATTGACTCAACTGTCAAAGATAATGTAAAGTGGAAAAAGCTACTGGTCACAAAACATATAGGAAATCCAGGACTCAATGAGAAGATCACACCTAAGGATAATAGGTGTAGCAGAGAGTGAAGACTGCCAGCTCAAAGGACCAGTAAATATCTTCAACAAAATCATAGACAAAAACTTCCCTAACCTAAAGAAAGCGATACCTATAGGCACACAAGAAGCCTACAGAACTCCAAATAGATTGGACCAGAAACGAAACACCTCCCGTCACATAATAGTCAAAACACCAAATGCACAAAATAAAGAAAGAATATTAAAAGCAGTAAGGGAAAAAGGTCAAGTAACATATAAAGGCAGACCTATCAGAATTACACCAGACTTTCCGCCAGAAACTATGAAAGCCAGAAGATCCTGGACAGATGTCATACAGACCCTAAGAGAACACAAATGCCAGCTCAGGTTACTGTATCCTGCAAAACTCTCAATTAACATAGATGGAGAAACCAAGATAATCCATGACAAAACCAAATTTACACAATATCTTTCTACAAATCCAGCACTACAAAGGATAATAAATGGTAAAGCCCAACATAAGGAGTCAAGCTATACCCTAGAAGAAGCAAGAAACTAATTGTCTTGGCAACAAAACAAAGAGAAGAAAAGCACACAAACATAACCTCACATCCAAATATGAATATAACAGGAAGCAATAATCACTATTCCTTAATATCTGTCAACATCAATGGCCTCAACTCCCCAATAAAAAGACATAGATTAATAAACTGGATATGCAATGAGGACCCTGCATTCTGCTGCCTACAGGAAACACACCTCAGAGACAAAGACAGACACTACCTCAGAATGAAAGGCTGGAAAACAAATTTCTAAGCAAATAGTCAGAAGAAGCAAGCTGGAGTAGCCATTCTAATATCAAATAAAATCAATTTTCAACTAAAATTTATCAAAAAAGATAAGGAAGGACACTTCATATTCATCAAAGGAAAAATCCACCAAGATGAACTCTCAATCCTAAATATCTATGCCCCAAATACCAGGGCACCTACATACGTAAAAGAAACATTACTAAAGCTCAAAACACACATTGCACCTCACACAATAATAGTAGGACACCCCACTGTCATCAATGGACAGATCATGGAAACAGAAATTAAACAGAGACGTAGAAAGACTAAGAGAAGTCATGAGCCAAATGGACTTAACAGATATTTATAGAACATTCTAACCTAAAGCAAAAGGATATACCTTCTTCTCAGCTCCTCATGGTACTTTCTCCAAAATTGACCATACAATTGGTCAAAAAACGGGACTCAATAGGTACAGAAAGATAGAAATAATCCCATGCGTGCTATCGGACCACCATGGCCTAACACTGGTCTTCAATAACAATAAGGGAAGAATGCCCACATATACGTGGAAATTGAACAATGCTCTACTCAATGATAACCTGGTAAAGGAAGAAATAAAGAAAGAAATTAAAGACTTCTGAGAATTTACTGAAAATGAAGGTACAACATACCCAAACTTATGGGACACAATGAAAGCTGTGCTAAGAGGAAAACTCATAACGCTGAGTGCCTGCAGAAAGAAACAGGAAAGAGCATATGTCAGCAGCTTGACAGCACACCTAAAAGGTCTAGAACAAAAAGAAGCAAACACACCCAGGAGGAGTAGAAGCCAGGAAATAATCAAACTGAGAGCTGAAATCAACCAGGTAGAAACAAAAAGGACCATAGAAAGAATCAACAGAACCAGAAGTTGGTTCTTTCAGAAAACCAACAAGATAGATAAACCCTTAGCCAGACTAATGAGAGGACACAGAGAGTGTATCCAAATTAACAAAATCAGAAATGAAAAGGGAGACATAACTACAGATTCAGAGGAAATTCAAAAAATCATCAGATCTTACTAAAAAAGCCTATGTTCAACGAAACTTGAAAATCTGCAGGAAATGGACAATTTCCTAGACATATACCAGGTACCAAAGTTAAATCAGGAACAGATAAAGCAGTTAAACAACCCCATAACTCCTAAGAAACTAGAAGCAGTCATTAAAGGTCTCCCAACGAAAAAGAGACCAGGTCCAGATGGGTTTAGTCCAGAATTCTATCAGACCTTCATAGAAGACCTCGTACCAATATTATCCAAACTATTCCACAAAATTGAAACAGATGGAGCACTACCAAATTCCTTCTTTGAAGCCACAATTACTCTTACACCTAAACCACACAAAGACCCAACAAATAAAGAGAACTTCAGACCAATTTCCCTTATGAATATAGACACAAAAATACTCAATAAAATTCTGGCAAACGGAATCCAAGAGCACATCAAAACAATAATCCACCATGATCAAGTAGGCTTCATCCCAGGCATGCAGGGATGGTTTAATATACGGAAAACCATCAATGTGATCCATTATATAAACAAACTGAAAGAACAAAACAACATGATCATTTCATTAGATGCTGAGAAAGCATTTGACAAAATTCAACACCCCTTCAGGATAAAAGTCTGGGAAAGAATAGGAATTCAAGGCCTATACCTAAAAATAGTAAAAGCCATATACAGCAAACCAGTTGTTAACATTAAATTAAATGGAGAGAAATTTAAAGCAATCCCACTAAAATCAGGGACTAGACAAGGCTGCCCACTCTCTCACTACTTATTCAATATAGTTCTTGAAGTTCTAGCCAGAGCAATCAGACAACAAAAGGAGGTCAAGTGGATACAGATGGGAAAAGAAGAAGTCAAAATATCACTATTTGCAGATGATATGATAGTATATTTAAGTGATCCCAAAATTCCACCAGAGAACTACTAAAGCTGATAAACAACTTCAGCAATGTGGCTGGGTATAAAATTAACTCAAATAAATCAGTAGCCTTCCTCTACACAAAAGAGAAACAAGACGAGAAAGAAATTAGGGAAATGACACCCTTCATAATAGACCCAAATAATATAAAGTACCTCAGTGTGACTTTAACCAAGCAAGGAAAAGATTTGTACAATAAGAACTTCAAGACTCTGAAGAAAGAAATTGAAGAAGACCTCAGAAGATGGAAAGATCTCCCATGCTCATGGATTGGCAGGATTAATATAGTGAAAATGGCCATTTTACCAAAAGCGGTCTACAGATTCAATGCAATCCCCATCAAAATACCAATCCAATTCTTCAAAGAGTTAGACAGAACAATTTACAAATTCATCTGGAATAACAAAAAACCCAGGATAGCTAAAACTATCCTCAACAATAAAAGGACATCAGGGGGAATCACTATCCCTGAACTCAAGCAGTATTACAGAGCAATAGTGATAAAAACTGCATGGTATTGGTACAGAGACAGACAGATAGACCAATGGAACAGAATTGAAGACCCAGAAATGAACCCACACACCTATGGGCACTTGATTTTTGACAAAGGAACCAAAACCATCCAATGGAAAAAAGATAGCATTTTAAGCAAATGGTGGTGGTTCAACTGGAGGTCAACATGTAGGAGAATACAGATCGATCCATGCTTATCACCATGTACAGAGTTTAAGTCCAAGTGGATCAAGGACCTCCACATCAAACCAGACACACTCAAACTAATAGAAGAAAAACTAGGGAAGCATCTGGAACACATGGGCACTGGAAAAAAATTCCTGAACAAAACACCAATGGCTTATGCTCTAAGATCAAGAATGGACAAATGGGATCTCATAAAACTGCAAAGCTTCTGTAAGGCAAAGGACACTGTGGTTAGGGCAAAATGGCAACCAAGAGATTGGGAAAAGATCTTTACCAATCCTACAACAGATAGAGGCCTTATATCCAAAATAGACAAAGAACTCAAGAATTTAGACCGCAGGGAGACAAATAACCCTATTAAAAATGGGGTTCAGAGCTAAACAAAGAATTCACAGCTGAGGAATGCCGAATGGCTGAGAAACAACTAAAGAAATGTTCAACATCTTTAGTCATAAGGGAAATGCAAATCAAAACAACCCTGAGATTTCACCTCACACTAGTCAGAATGGCTAATATCAAAAACTCAGGTGACAGGAAATGCTGGCGAGGATGTGGAGGGGGAACACTCCTCCATTGTTGGTGGGATTGCAGACTGGTACAACCATTCTGGAAATCAGTTTGGAGGTTCCTCAGAAAATTGGACATTGAACTGCCTGAGGATCCAGCTATACCTCTCTTGGGCATATACACACAAGATGCCCCAATATATAAAAAAGACATGTGCTCCACTATGTTCATCGTAGCCTTATGTATAATAGCCAGAAGCTGGAAAGAACCCAGATGCCCTTCAACAGAGGAATGGATACAGAAAATATTGTACATCTACACAATGGAATATTACTCACCTATCAAAAACAATGACTTTATGAAATTCGTAGGCAAATGGATGGAATTGGAAAATATCATCCTGAGTGAGGTAACACAATCACAGAAAAACACACATGGCATGCACTCATTGATAAGTGGCTATTAGACCAAATGCTTGAATTACCCTAGATGCCTAGAACAAATGAAACTCAAGACAGATGATCAAAATGTGAATGCTTCACTCCTTCTTTAAAAGGGGAACAAGAATGTCCTTGGCAGGGAATAGAGAGGCAAAGTTTAAAACAGAGGCAAAAGGAACACCCATTCAGAGCCAGCCCCACATGTGGCCCACACATATACAGCCATCTAGTTAGACAAGATGGATGAAGTAAAGAAGTGCAGGCCGACAGGAGTCAGATGTAGATCTCTCGTGAGAGACACAGCCAGAATACAGCAAACACAGAGGCGCATGCCAGCAGCAAACCACTGAATTGAGAATAGGACCCCCGTTGAAGGAATCAGAAAAAGAACTGGAAGAGCTTGAAGGGGCTCGAGACCCCATATGTACAACAATGCCAAGCAACCAGAGCTTCCAGGGACTAAGCCACTACCTAAAGACTATACATGGACTGACCCTGGACTCTGACCTCATAGGTAGCAATAAATATCCTAGTAAGAGCACGAGTGGAAGGGGAAGCCTTAGGTCCTGCTAAGACTGAACCCCCAGTGAACTATATTGTTGGCGGGAGGGCGACAAGGGGAGGAGAATGGGGAGGGGATTGCCCATAAAGAAGGGGAGTGGGAGGGGGATGTTTGCCCGGAAACCGGGAAAGGGAATAACACTGGAAATGTATACAAGAAATACTCAAGTTAATTAAAAAAAAAAGAACTTGATTAAATCCTTTTTCTTCACTCTTAATCCTCTCTCCCTGAGTGAGTGCTTGATCTCTCCTATGAAACAAGCCTCCTTAGACAGTACCTTCCCCACGGCGATGGGACGACACTTATTCGACCGGTCTTACCTCCCTCTCTTCACATAAATACTTCTTGTCACATAATCCTCAACACACTAAATGCAAAGAACAGAGAAAGAATATTAAAAGCTGCAAGGGAAAAGGGCCACATAACATAAAAAGGCAGACCTGTCAGAATTACACCAGACTTCTCAACAGAGACTATGAAAGCCTGAAGAGCCTGGTCAGAGGTCATGCAGACTCTAAGAGAACACAAATGCCAGCCCAGGCTACTGTACCCAGCAAAACTCTTAATCAATATAGGTGGAGAAACTAGAATATTCCAGGAGAAAACTAAATTCAAACAGTATCTATCTACTAATCCAGGACAACAGAGAATCCTGTAAGGAAAAGTTTAATATAAGGAAGATACCTATAACAAAGAAAAGACAACATATTAAACATCTCACAGCAAAGCCTAAAGGAGAAAACCCCAAACACATAAAAAATACTTACAATAGCAAATATAACAGGAACCAACAGTCATCTGGTTTTAATGTCTCTCAATATTAATGAACTCAACTCACCTATAAAACGACATAAGCTGTGTGATGGGCTACACAAACAATATCAAGCATTTTGCTGCATATAAGAAGCACACCTCATTAACGTAGACAGACACTATTTCAGAATAAAAGGATGGCAACAGTTCTACCGAGGGAATGGGCTCAAAAAACAACCTGGAGTTGCCATCCTAAAATACAATAAAATAGACTTTCAACTGAAAGTTATAAGTATGATGAACAAAGACACTCATATTTCATTAAAGGGAAAATCCCCCAAGAGAAAATTAAGAATTCTGAATATCTATGACCTGAATGCAAGGGCATTCCCATTAAAAATAAAAACCTTACTCAGGATGATATTTTCCAGTTCCATCCATTTGCCTATGATTTTCATAAAGTTATTGTTTTTTTTTCCACTGTTCAATTTTGATTTTTACTTTTTATCTTTACTAACTTGAGTATTTCTTATTTACATTTTGATTGTTATTCCCTTTCCGGTTTCTGGACCCATAACCTGTCCCCCTCCTCTTCTATATGGGAGTTCCCCTCCCCATCCTCCCCCCATTACTACCCTCTCCCCAAGAATCATGTTCACTGGGGGTTCAGTCTTGACAGGACCAAGGGAGTCTCCTTCCACTGGTGATCTAACTAGGATATTCATTGCTACCTATGAGGTTGGAGCCCAGGGTCAGTCCATGTATAGTCTTTGGGTAGTGGCTTACTCCCTGGAAGCTCTGATTGGTTGGCATTATTGCTCATATGGGGTCTCGAGCCCCTTCAAGCTCTTCCAGTCCTTTCTCTGATTCCTTCAACGGAGGTCCTGTTCTCAGTTCAGTGGTTTGCTGCTGGCATTCGCCTATGTATTTGCTGTATTCTGGCTGTGTCTCTCAGGAAAGATCTACATCCTGTTCCTGTCGGCCTGCACTTCTTTCCTTCATCCATCTTATCTAAATGGTTGGGTGTATGTGTATGGGCCACATGTGGGGCAGGCCCTGAATGCGTGTTCGTTCTGCCTCTGTTTTAAACTTTGCCTCCCTATTCCCTGCCAAGGGTATTCTTGTTCCCCTTTTAAAGAAGGAGTGAAGCATTCGCATTTTGGTCACCCCTCTTGAGTTTCATGTGTTCTGTGCATCTAGGGCAATTCAAACATTAGGGCTAATAGCCAATTTTCAATGAGTGCATACCATGTGTGTTTTTCTGTGATTGGGTTACCTCACTCAGGATGATATTTTCCAATTCCATCCATTTGCCTACGAATTTCATAAAGTCATTGTTTTTGATAGCTGAGTAATATTCCATTGTGTAGATGTACCACATTTTCTGTATCCATTCCTCTGTTGAAGGGCATCTGGGTTCTTTCCAGTTTCTGGCTATTATATATAAGGCTGCTATGAACATAGTGCAGCATATGTCATTGTTATATGTGGGAGCATCTTTTGGGTATATGCCTAAGAAGGGTATAGTTGGGGGAGGGTTGGGAGGGGAACATCCATATAGAATGGGAAGGGGAGGGGTTATGGTGATGTTGGCATGGAAACCGGGAAAGGGAATAACATTCCAAATATAAATAAAAAAATACCCATTTTAATAAAGATGAAAACAAACAAACAAACAAACAAACAAAACCATGTATTCTGTTTTCCACATTGTCTTTACTATGTTGAACTACTAAGAAAATGTAAAACACTCATAGCAGTTTCAAATAAATGTTAACCTGCTGGGTTTACAAAAACAAAACAAAACAAAACAAAACAAAACAAAAAACAAACCTTTAGTAAAGCTCAAAAGACACATTGAAACCCACACAATAATCGTGGTAGACTTCAACACCCCTGTCTCATCAATGGAGAGGTCTTTGGTAGAGAAACTAAGCAGAGACACAGTGAAACTAATAGAGGTTATGAACCAAAAGTATTTAACAGATATATCCAGAACATTTCACCCTAAAGAAAGAATACACCTTCTTTTCAGTACCTCATGGTATCTTCTCCAAAATGGAACATATAATTGGATACAAAACTGTTCTTAACCAATACAAGAAGATTGAAATAATCCCATGCACCCTTTCAGGCCACAATAGCCTGAGGCTGGTCTTTAATAAGAGCAAAGGCAAGAGAAAACCCACATACATTTGGAAACTGAACAACTCTCTACTTAATGATCATTTGGTCTGGGATGAAAAAACCACCACTTTCTGGAATTTAATGAAAATATGAACACATCATACCCAAACCTATGGCACACAATGAAAGCAGTGCTAAAAGGAAAATTTGTACCACCTCGAATGGCTGAGAAACACCTAAATAATGTTCAAATTCATTATTGATCAGAGAAATGCAAATCAAAGTGACCCTGAGATTCCACCTTACACCACTCAGTATATCTAAGATCTAAACCTCAATTAACAACAGATGTTTGTGAGGATGTGGTGAAAGAGGAACTCTCCTCCATTCCTGGTGGGATTGCACACTGGTACAACCACTCTGGAAATCAATTTGGAGGTTGCTCAGTAAATTGGAAATAGACATACCTAAAGATGCAGAAATACTACTCTTGGGAATATACCCAAGATTCTCCAGCCTGCCACAGGGACACATATTCCACTATGTGCATAATTGCTTCACTTGTGATGGCTGAAACCTGGAAACAACACAGATGTTCCAAGAGAGAAGAATAGATAAAGAAAATGTGGTTCATTTACACAATGGAATACTAACCAGCTATTAAAAATGAGGACATTCTGCATTTTTCGGGCACGTGGATGGAACTAGAAAATGTCATCCTGAGTGAAGTAACTCAGACCCAAAAGGACATGCACAATATGTCCTCACTAATAAGTGGATATTAGCCAAAATAAAAAAGTACAGAATACCCATAGAGTCCACAGGACTCAAAAAGGTCAACAAACTAAGGGCTCAAGTGAGGAAGCCTCAGTTCCACTTGGGAGGGAACAGAAAGCAATCACAAGGGGGAGGGAGGGAGGTACTGGGAGGGAATGAGGTTGGGAGGGTCATGATCTGGTATCATGATCTGAAGCCCTGAGGTACAGCAGAAAACATTGAAACAGATGAACTTGGGAGGACAGAGGTTGAGAAGACCCTCTAGAATATACCAGAGACCTGGGAAGTGAACGACTCTCTGGTCTCAAATGGGGTACCCTAGATGAAAGGCCCTACTGTGAAAAGACTGAACTTTTTGAGTCCACCTGTCTTTTCCCCAGGAAGACAGGGAATCAAGTGAGGGATGGAGTAGCTATCCCACAGCCAAAGCTCTGACCCATATTTCTTCCTGTCTGAAGGAAATGCAGGAATGGAAATGGAGAGGAGCTGAGGAAAAGGAGGTCAAGCAAAAGGCCCAAAGTGAGATCCAGCTCAAGGGGAGGCACCAAGACCTGAAACCATTACTGAAGCTATGGAGCTTTCACAAAAAGGGATGTATCATGGTTGCTCCTCAAAAGACCCAACAAGCAGCTGAAAGAGTCAGATGCAGTTATGTGCACCCAACCAGTGAACAGAAGCTGCTGACTCCTCTGGTTGAATTGGAGAAAAGCTGGAGGAAGCGAAGGAGGTGGGTAACCCTGGAGGAGGACCAGCAGTCTCAATTACCTAGCCCCCCTGAGATTGCTTAGACACTGGATCACCAACCAGGTAGTATACAGCAGCTGAGATGAGGCCTCCAACACACATACAGCAGAGGACTCCCAGGTCTGTGTTCAGTCAGAGAGGATGCACCTAATCCTCAAAGACTAGAATTCCCAGGAACTTTACGGGTTGGGTGGAGTGCATGGAATGGGAATGTTCTTGTGGAGAAGTTAAGGGAGGGTGATTGCAAGGGGAGGGAGGTATGCAATATGGAACACTGGGAGGTTGAGGACCAAGAGGTGAATAAATATGGAATGATAAAAAATAAATAATTAGTGGGGCTGGGGATTTAGCTCAGTGGTAGAGCGCTTGCCTAGGAAGCGCAAGGCCCTGGGTTCGGTCCCCAGCTCCGAAAAAAAGAACCAAAAATAAATAAATAAATAATTAGTAAAAAAAAAATACCTAGGGTACATTCCCAAAAGATAACCTAGTACACAACAGAGACACTTGCTCAACTATGTTCATAGCAGCTTTCTTCATAATAGCCAGATACTGGAGATAACCCAGATGCTCCTCAAACAAACAATAGATAAAGAAAATGCGTTATATCTACACAGTAGAATACTATTCAGGTATGAAAAACTAATGGATGGAAATTGATGTCATCCTCAATTAGGTAACCACACCTAAAAAGACATGCAGTGTATGTACTTATTTATAAGTGGATATTAGCAATAAAATACAAAACACTCTCAGTGCATTCTATAGACCCAGAGATGCTACACAACAAGGAAGGCTCAAGAGAGAATGCATGCTTTTCACAAGGAGGGGGAGTAAAAGAGTAATAGGAGAAAGATGGAGGGAGGGCACTGTGTAAGAGAAGTATAGAAAAAGGAATGGGGAAGGGATTCAGTATCACATATGAGGTGAAACATAAAACAGGGTCACAGAGCCCAGAGAATAAATGGAAATCTACAGCAGACATGGTGTGTTTGTGTGTGTATCTGTTTATATGTCTCTGTGTGTATGCTTGTGTGTATCTGTTTGTATGTCTCTGTGTGTGCGCCTGTGTGTGTGCGTGTGTGTGTGCCTGTGTGTGTGTGTGTCTCTGTGTATGTGTGTGTTTGCTGAATGAGGTCCTCCTGAGGATGTATCAGACACCTGGGGTGGAAAAGTTCTCAGGACAAACACTGGTGACATTACCTGATACTCATAGCAGTGGGGATATAGAAGATGAAGAAGCTGCCTTCTATAGTCAGGTAGAAACTCCAGTAGAAGAATAAGGACACCAACACACAAGAGGACACAAATTTGTGACCCCAAATTTATCCTTCCTGCAAGAAAGGCAGGGACAAGATGGAACAGAGACTGAGAGAATGGGCATCCAACAAGAGGCCCAACTTTAGACCCATCTCACAGGCAAGTACAAGTCTCTGACACCATTAACGATAATTTGTTATGCTTGGAGACAGGAGAATAGCTTAACTTTCCTCTGATAGGTTCCACCAAGCACTGACTGAAGCAGATTTAGAAACCTACAGCCAAATATTGTGTTCAGAGGCTCTTATGGGACACTTGGCAGAATGACTGAGGGCCAGAAGAGGATAGCAACTACACAGGAATACCAGGAATCAAGTAAACTGAACCTCTCAGAGACTGAACTACCTACCTAAGATCATACATGAAGTAGTCCTAGGCCCCCACACATATGCTGCAGATATGTAGCTCAGTCTTCATTATGGGCCCCAAACATGGAGTGGGAGCTGTTTTTAAAGCTGTTGCCTATCTGTGGAATCAGCAGCCCTTTTCTAGACTCAGTAGGCAAATAGCAGGCTATCTTGTGGAGCAAGAGGGATAGAAAAATCAATCTTTAATATCAATAATAATAATAGGCCAATCGGCAGGGATGCTGGAGAGTAATGGCAAACCTCTCTGTATGGGACCCATTGTTTGCATCTGAGAATTGATAGCTCTTAAATCCTGCAATAATCGCCATTTTCCTGACTTTTTCTTAATAACAAATATGGGTGTATTCCAAGGTGATCTGGATGGTTTAATATGTCCTAATTGCAATTGTTCAAATACTAATTCGGCAGCAGCAATTAATTTTTCAGAGGATAGAGGCCATTGAGGAACACAAACAGGCTCCTCTGTTTTCCAAGTAATGGGTATTCCTCCCTCAATGGCCCCTAGGAAAAACCCAGACCCGTCCTGTTTTGTTTTTGTTTTGACAGTACTGGGTCAACTCGTCCTTGTAATTTTTTCCCAGACCTTTTCTAGGCATGTAGCCCATTTTCGCCATTATATCCTTAACTTGCAGGGAGTAAGCATTAGTCAGTCTCATGTCTAGACTTATCAAAACATCTCTGCCCCACAGTGTCACGGGAATGTCTATAACACAGGGAGTAATCTTTCCTGATCTCCCTTCTGTATCCTCCCATGTCAATTCTTTGGAGCTTATAAAAGGAGCCATTTCATACCCTAGACCACGTAGGGCCTGAGATGATGTTTGCATAGGCCACCTAGGTGGCCAGTCATGAGCAGAGATAATACTATGATCTGCTCCAGTGTCCAACAGGCCAAGGAATGATTGTCTCTCTACAGTCAATGTTAACATTGGATGATCACCCAGTTCCAATGAGATAAAGGCAAATCGGGAGCCTGTAGATCCTAAGCCCCTGTCCCCTCTGATTCTATTTTCAGCAGGAAAGCACTTATGCAAGCTAGGCGGAAGCAGCATTTGAGCGATTCTGTCTCCAGGGGAAATTGCAGTAATTCCCTAGGGGGAGGCTACCAGGACTTTTACTGTGCCTAAATAATCAGGGTCAATTACTCCGGGCACAATCTGTAAACCCTTCAGGGCAGAGGAGGAGCATCCCAACAATAGCCCAACTGTATCTTTAGGGAGGGGTCCTCTAAAATCTGTGTCTACAGGCTGCACTCCCATTTGGGGGGTTAGTACGAGTCTGGTGGTGGAGTGAAGGTCCAGTCCTGCGGAGCCTTTAGTGGCTCTCCTCGGTCCTTTGGGTGGCGAAGGAAAGGCCAAGGCCTCTGATTGTCCTGTCCCTGTCTGTCGCCCTGCAGTGCCCCATATATTTGAGGGCCCTGGGGACGTGGGCCCCGTTGTCTGTTTTTTGGCCGTGCACCACCACATCCTGTCGCTAGGGGTCGGCCATCCAAGTCCTTCACAGATCTACACTCATTTGCTCAATGACTTCCCTTCTTACACTGTGGACATAGTCCAGGCTGCTTAGGTCTATCACTAATTCTCCCCTTATTCCTTTCAGGACACTGTCTTCGATAATGCCCTTTATGGCCACATTTGAAACAGGTATCCGTGGTGGCAGTTTTTCCTAACTGTATCACAGCTGCCGCTAGGCCAGCATTAGTCAATGGTCCTCCCAGTTCCCTGCAGACTTTCATCCAAATTTCTAAACCTTTGTGTTAGTATGGGTTTATAGCAGTCCTACATTCTTTTGTACATTGCTCATACACTAGCTGCTTAATGAGAGGCATGGCTGTATCAGGGTCTCCGAAGATCTTGGTAGCAGCCTCTACCATGCAGGCTACAAAGTCTGAAAACAGCTCTGTGGGTCCTTGCAGAACCTTGGTAAGGTTCCCGAAGACTGCACCCCTATTAGGCAGTGCTTTCCATGCCTTGATGGCTATTTCATTAATTTGACTATATACTTGTTCTGGATAACCAGTCTGGTGCAGAGTGAATCTCCCTAGACCCAATAGCAATGTCAGCATCCCAATGTCTCTGAGGGTCTACTCCTGAGGCTAGATTAATGGTGGCCTGAGTATTAGCATATTCAAAAAGATAAGATTTCCAATCTAAGTATTGACCTGAGGAGAGGCAGGCTTTAGCCAGACTCCCCCAATCCCAAGAGGTGAGGCAATACCTAGCAATAGCCTCAACTTGAGCCACAACAAAAGCTGCACTCACCCCATAGGTTCTGACCGATTCTGCCAATTTCTTTATAGTCTTAAAGTCAACACGTTCATGATATCAATGCCCATTAGCATCCAGAAACACTGGAAAACTTAATCCCATCTCTTTCCACACCTCTGGGCAAAAGGAAGTAGCTTTTGTAGGCTTCACCATGCTTTTATATTGAGGGTTATACGGAGGTGCTGTTGGTATAACCGCTTTCTTGTCTAATTGTCCGCCTTGTTGCCATGTGGCACTAGCGTGTGGCCAGTCTGGATCATATCTCTCCCTCTCACACTGAGCAGACTCTTCCTCGAGATCAGCCTCATCATCCTCACTAAGCTCTGAATCATCTGACATTTCTAAGGTCAAGGCTTTTAAAGAAGAATATATCTTATTTGTTTCCTGGTTCTGATTATCCTCTTTTTTTTTATCTCTACCTTCTCTCTGTTCCTTTTATCTCCTTTTCTTTTCTTTTTTTCTTTCGAGAACTTTTCTCCCTCCGACATACTTTCTTGTTGCTCTGCAAGGACCCTCTGACCTGTCCTAATGGCTCTAACGGCTTCCTCACGTCGTTTATCCTCTAAGCAGGCACGAACCATTCGCCAAAGAGGTTTTGGTCAGGGCTTAAGCTTGCCCTCTGTGGCTTCTCTATCCCACACAAAGAAAAAAGGAAACAAAAAGAGGTACAAGCCCTATCCACAAAGGATCCATTGGAAACAACATTGCCATAGTTTACAAACCTTTCGGTTTCTATAGCAAGGCTTTCATCTTCTCTGCTTACCTCCAGAGAACCTTATGGTCCCTTATCCGGGAATTTACCGACGTCACCGTCCTGAACTTTCAGAGTTCTGAATCCACGAGATTGTCCTCGGGTCACCGCACAGGCCACCAATTGTCTTGCCTGCCTCGGCCAGCAAGGAAGACGCAACACGGTCGGATTCTTCTCAACAACCTTTATTGCAGGACCACCTCTTTGCTGATACGGGGACCTCGAGCGGCAAAGCACTCGCCTTATATACACAACAGGCTGTGGCTAATTGTCCTTCAGGGATTGGCGGAGAATGAATCACCTCACTAGCATGGTACCGTCCCGGCTAACTGACTCCAGGTGCAAAACCTGCGCATGCGCAGTACCGTTGTTCACCACTGGAGGGCGCCCTACAATCTCTCTTTAACCCTACTCTGAAAAACTACTCATATTACCAAGTCATGTGTTATTAGTTGCCAAAGAGAAAAGACAGTTGAAACCTAACTTTCTTCCTCTCTCTCTCTCTCTCTCTCTCTCTCTCTCTCCCTCTCTCTCCCTTTCTTTCTTTCTTTCTTTCTTTCTTTCTTTCTTTCTTTCTTTCTTTCCTTTGTAAAACTTTTATCCTGCTCCCTCAAGAAGTGGCCATTAATGGGGGCTTTATGAACCACTCCAAATACCTGAGATGATGGTGATGCCCCATTCTTTTTTTTTTTTTCAGAGCAGGGGACCAAACCCAGGGCCTTGTGCTTGCTAGGCAAGCGCTCTATCACTGAGCTAAATCCCCAGCCCCATGATGCCCCATTCTTGTGTAGGGTGTTTTCAGGAAAACACCTGTATTGGATTCATGACTGTCATTACTTTGTCACATCCAGAAGACCTAGTTTCACAGCACGTCTCCCCAAATTTTGTTCTTATATCATTTCTGACTCCCTCTTCAACAACAGTACCTGAGCCTTGGAGGATGTTGTGCTGGTTGAATTTAATGAACTTTCCATAAATCTACATATAATCTGGGAAGACTGAATCAGAGTAGAGGTATCTTCTCCATCACATTGTCTTGAAGGAAGTCTGTGGGTCATTTTCTTGTGATTAATGTAGAATGTCCCCTGTAATTGTAGGTGGTGGTCCTAGATGTTGGTACTCCAGGGTGGATGGGCCTCAATTGTATAAGAAAACAGGTTCAGCAAACCATGGGAGCAAGCACTGCCCCCCCCACTTCTCTCTCTCTCTCTCTCTCTCTCTCTCTCTCTCTCTCTGAGTGTGTGTGTGTATGTGCATGTGTGTATGTGTGTGTGTGTGTGTGTGTGTGTGTGTGTGTGTGTGTGTGTAAGTGATGATGCATATATGTAGAGGTGAGACTGCAATGTCTTAGAGTAGGTTTGATCCTCCTACCAAGATTGAGGGTCATCAGGCTTGGATGGAAAATGATCTTATGTGCTGCATCATCTAAATGGATGCTTTTTTACGAATTTCTTCTCATTAACATTCTTTTCATTCAAAAACATAAGTGTTTTTAATATTTCTGTCCCTTTCTAAATACATCAAACATTAGAAAGTATTAAGGAACACATAAGGCTGTGCATGTACTTTAGAGGTAGTGTGAGTTTGCTTCACACATGGAAGGCAGCTCTCTAACAGTGAAGACAAGCACAATATTTTAAGGCAAGTAAATAATTTTTAGTACAATCAATAATTGTATAAGACACCAGGGCCTGATGTCTTTATTCATTTGTGTCCAGAAGAAGCCAGTGTGTTTTTCCTGCTGTTTGAAATATTTCCAGAAGTTTATGTAAAGGTATAGATGTAGCAATCTTTGTCCAGAATATATGAAGATGTCTAATAACTCAACAGTAAAAGGACAGCGTGGACAATGGATTTCAAGACACTTCTCCAGAGATTTCCAAGTACTTCATTTATATATTCGAAGATGCCCAGCTAGAAGAACATAGCAACCAGAAAAGCAACAGCTTTTGGTCCAGCCCCTGTTCCAGTTGTTCAGGACACACATGAATATCGAGCTGCACATCTGCCACACATGTACTGGGAGGCCTGTCTCCAGCCCCTGTGTGTTCTTTTGCTGATGGTTCAGACACTGAGAGCCCAAAGTGTCAAGTCTAGTTAACTCTGCTGTATGGCCTATGGAGTTTCATTCCCCTTGAGGGCTGCAATCCTTCTTCTGAATCTTGTATATGAGTCCTTAACTTCTACCCACTGTTTAGCTGTGGATATCTGCATCAGTCTGAGTAAGCTGTTCAGTGGAGCCTCTCAGAGGACAGCCATGTTAAACACTTGTCTGCAGTTGTTACAATTGTTATAAAATACTCTGTTACAGAGTATTATGAAATGTCAAGGATTGGTGCTTGCCCACGGATGGGTATCAAGTTTGGCTAGTAATTAACTGGCCATTCCCTCAGTCTCTACTCTGTCATCAATTCCTGATTTTTTTCTATCAGTTTCTTTATATGGCAGATAAATTTGATGAGTGTTTGTAAACTGAACATTGCTGCTTCCCTGGTATAAAGCCTATTTTCCAAGTATTCTATCTAGTTGTTTTGTAGAGAGTTTGGTAGCTCAGTTCATAGAGCAGGGGAGTGCAGTTGAGAAATATATTTTATATGTTTATCATTTATGTAACATATAGTATAATATAACAATATATATTCATATATATTTATATGCTGAGTGTGTAGGTCAGTGGTAGAGCACTTGTGAAGTGTCTAAAAGTGCAAGAGCACATGTGAGACTGTAAAGGAACTGAGAAATAGCAACCTTCTATATTACTGTTTGAAGTATAAATATAAAATGGTTCAGTCTTAAGCACCTGCATGTGCACAGAACTTATAAATGACAAAAGGGAGGAACCCGAAGAAGTACAGTGTGATGAATAGGTAAACAAAGTGTGGCATATCAATACAATGGACTAGTTTCTAGCAATGACAAGACTTATTGATACTAATCCTAATACATTAATAAAAATGACAAACATTAAACTCTGTGAAAGAAGAAATTCTAATGACCAAAAAGGGGTTAATGTTATATTAGATGATTTCATTTCTATTAAATACCTAGAATGAAGTGGTTGGTGGTGACATATGCCTTTAATCGCATCACTCAGGCAGCAGAGGCATGCAGTTCTCCATGAGTTTAAGGCCAGTCTGGTCTACAGAGCTAGATTCAGGACAGCCAATGCTGCTACACACACATACACACACACACACACACACACACACACACACACACACACACACACACACACAAGCACGCACACGCACATGCACACACGCACCTTCATTCTGGAAATAACTCACTCACCCTCTCTCTCTCACTCACTCATTCAATCAAATCCAACAAATACCTCAAAAACCAGACACAAAAAAAATCAATCAATCAATAAGACAGTAGCAGCAACAACAAACGCTAGCAGAATGAGAAACCTGAAGTAGAAGTTAGATTGGGTTCCAGCCTGTTTCCTCATTAATCAAAGGGCCCCTCAGAAAACCATTTATATTATGGGCTATTGCAAAGGCACTGGTGCTGTACACAACCTGGTTTTAAGGTTCTATATTTGAAGTTCATACTTCTATCATCAATAGTTGGAAGTGGTACCTAAAAATTTAATAGGGGGTAGGCTGTGGAGGAATAAAGAGTAGCTTGTAATGGCCACAGGTTTTTTGGTGAAAGATAATTTTTTTTGAAAACCAATAGGGTGATAGGGGCATAATTTTAATAAAATACTAAGAAAGCACTAATAGATTGTATGCTTGTAAGTAATGAACTTAGCACATAAGTTTACTACATACATGTGAACCTATTATTATTGAAACATTATGGTTATTTCCTACGTGTGAATGATTTGCCTATGTATATGTGTGTGCACTGTGTGAATGTCCAGGCCTGTGAAGACATAAGAGGGGTCTAGATCACCTGGAATTAGATTTGAAGATGCTTTTGGGCTTCCATGTAGGTGTCGTTGTAGGTTGCAGGGTTTGTAGGTGACAGATATTGAGGATTACCTTTGCCCTCCAGTAGCAGACAGGGTACCTTCCAGTATTATGAACTCTGGTTAGTAGGGTGAAGAGTCTAGTTAGACCCCGGCTCAACCTCTCCCACTGTGATGACAGAAGTGTTACCATCAGAAATCAGTCCTGAACATCAGATTGTGTAGACCAACCAATAGTCTTGACACAAGCCTGTGACAGTTGAGGCTTCCTATAGGACCCTATGGTTAAGGACTCAGCAGTTTGTTACCCATTCCTGTTACTGGAGGTGAAATTGTGTGACACAAGATGTCTAGGTGGAGCCTTGTGTCCTCTGTTAGTTTGGCTCCATATATATTCCCTCTGTGCGCGCGCGCGCGCGCGCACACACACACACACACACACACACACACACACACACACAGATTTATATATATATATTTATATATTCACATATTCATATATATATTTATATATTCATATATTTAATTATTTTCATTTTTTAAAATTTGGCCACATATGTTAAACTGTTAAACTTGGCATTCATGCTTTTGTTGGCTGAGAGAAGTGTAGAAGAAACCTACAGGGTTTTTGGAATATGTGTATTATTGCCTTTTAAGGTGACTGGTAGTGACAGTAGTGGGAAAATAGATAAGTATAAAATAACATACATGTATTAAAAAATCATGCCTAGGAGAAAAGTATTGAGACAGAGGTCACAAAGTCCACATGGAAATGTAAAGAGAAGTGGCCTGGACATGCTTGGGGCGTTTTGAGACTGTCCATTCTAACAAGTGCTGGAGGACTCCTCCCCCCCATCCATGTACTTCCGCTTCCTGGAGCTGATGCGGGCATTCACCAAGATGGCGGTTGTGAGACTTGCTCCGTCTAGTCTGTCCAGTGTGGGTGGACCCCACATTAGCGGACTTCCAGAACAAGCCCGATCCTTAAGGGCTTTGTGGTCTCACGGGGCTGTCTGTCAGAACCAGCAACTGCAGGATGGAGCTGCGGTCATCTCCACAAGGACTTCATCTTCTCAAGAGGTAAAGGGGCAGCGCGCAAGTCTGGAGTTTAGGAAGGAAGGATTTGGCCTGTGATACACAAGGAGCAAAGGCAGCCCTCACATACATCCCCTGTTTTCCTGCCTCATTACAAACAGCTCTGGAGCATCACATAAATCAGTCATCAACCTTTCTACAAGGGCTCACAGAAGACATCTGAAGCAGATGACACCGTCTCTGGCAAGGTAACTTACTACTTCTGAGATAGAATCTCACTTTGTGGGCAGCCTGGTCTACAGAGAAACCCTGGCTCAAAACACCAAACCAAAGCAAAACCCCAAAACATTAACAGAGCCCAGGCAATCTCACAAGTCTCTGCAGCACCATTTGCCAAACAGCAAGTCAAGGCGTTCTGCTGGTCTCCCTAGCTGCTTGTCTCTCTTCAGGATCCCTAAGCATCCTTTTCATGATGGGTACCAGGTGACCCATGATTTGAAGACAGAGCCCAAGCCTGGGGACTCCTGAGTCTATACCTGCTGAATGCTCTTAGTCATATGAGACCTCCACCCTGTGGGACAGCAGCTCCTACGCCTTAATGAAACTACCTAATTTTATTTTTATGTATAACTTAAGTTGTGTAAACATACAAAAAGGTACACAGATACAGACACACACATGCACGTGGGCAAACACACACACACACACACACACACACACACACACACACACACACAATTGTTTTGCCTCTGTGTATTTTCTGTGTACCATGTGTGGTAGAACCTGGTGCTGGTTCCCCAGCAGACAGTTGTGAGCTGCCCTGTGTGTCTTAGCAATCAGAACTGAGTGTTATTCAAACCAAAACTAGAGCTGGTCACTGCCAAGCCCCCTATCTAGATTTTTTTTTTGTTTTTCCTGTTTTTGTTATTTTTGTTCTTTTTTCTTTTTTATTGGATATTTTATGTATTTACATTTCAAATGTTATCCCCTTTCTTGCCTCTCCCATCCCCCCTCCACAACCCCTGATTCTATGAAGACTTTCTTAATATATAGCGCATTAATGTTAATAGACAGCACTGGAAAATTAATCATAAGACAAATTGTCAACTTTAGGGCAATATCAATAATGAATATTAGATTAACATTACCTGTTTGCTAATGGATAAAAGACATATTGAACAGGAACTGTGACCATGTTCCCCTCACAGAAGGGGAGTGAGGACCTTCTGTTCTGTTGATTTTGCACTGATATACATGTGAAGGTCAGAGATTCCCATTGTCTTCCTCTCAGTTTCTTGTCCCCCACATATGTGGAGCTAAGTGTGTACTGGTCAGAGGACAGAGCCAACTGACAGTTCTGTTCTGCCACATTGTGGCTTCTGAGGACTGAACTCAGGTCATCAGGCCTCCCTGTGGGTTCCACCCCTGGTCCCTCTGTTCTGGAGACAAACCTCACTCACCCACATCCCTGGTGTGATTGATTTACTACTTTGGAGTGCACTGATATTCACACTTGCAGGCAAGTAGCTTTGGGATCCCCTTATCCCCACATCTACAGTCGGGTTTTCAAGGCAAAAGTTTTACCAATTGAGCTTTACCAACCACCAGAGCCCTTCATTATTTTCTTGGGGGGGATTTTTATTTGATATTTTTCATTTCCATTTCAAATGTTATCCCCTTTCCTAGTTTGCCATCCATGAACCCCTATTTCATCGCCCCTCCCCCTGAGGGTTTTCCCCCACCCATATACTCACCCCTTCCTACCTCCCTGTCTTAGCATTCCCTTACATTGTGGAGAGGATAGAGCCTTGGCAAGACCAAGGGCTTCTCCTCCCATTGGTGCTCAACAAGGCCGTCCTCTGCTACATATGCACCTGAAGACATGGGTCTGTCAGTGTACTCTGTAGATGGCGGGACATCTGGGTTCTTTCCAGCCCTGGCAATTACAAGTAAGGGTGCTATGAATGTAACTGAGTATGTGTCCTTGTTATATGTTGGCGCCCCTTTTGGGTATATGCCCAGGAGGCTGTATAGCTAGGTCCTCAGGTAGTACTATGTCCGAATTCTGAGGAACTTACAAACTAATTTCCAGAGTTGCAATCCCACCTACAGTGGAGGAGTGTTCCTCTTTTCTCCTCATCCTCGTCAACATTTGTTGTCACCTTAGATTTTGTTCTTAGCCATTCTGACTGGAGTGGGGTCAAATCTCAGCATTTTCTTAGTTTGATTTTTGCTGATGATTAAGGATGTTTAATAGTTCCTTAGGTACTTCAGGGCCATTTGATATTCCTCAGTTTAGAATTCTTTGTTTAGCTCTGCACCTCATTTTGTACTAGAGTTATTTGATTCTCTGCAGTCAAAACTTCTGAGTTTCTTTGTACACATTGCATATTAGCCTTCTATACTCTGTCTTCTCCTTCACCTTCTTCTTAGTCGTTGTCTTCGTTGTCTTCATCGTTGTCGTCTCTTCCTACCCCTCCTTCTCCTCTTCACCCTCCCCTCTCCCCCCTCCCCCCGCTTCCTGTGATCCTCGTCCTCCTCCTAATCCTCCTCCTCCTAATCCTCCTCCTCCTCCTCCTCCTCCTCCTAATCTTCCTCCTCCTCCTCCTCCTCCTCCTCCTCCTACTCCTCCTCAGTCTTCTTTGTCTTCGTCTTCTTCCTAGAAGTTGTCGGCTTCGTCGGCTTCTTAGGCTTTGTTGGCTCCTTGGCTTCGGCTTCTTTTGCTTCTTTCCCTTCTTCTTGGCTTTGTCTTCGCCTTCTTCTTTCACTTCTTCTTTCCCTTCTTCTTCGGCTTCAGCTTCAGTTTCGGCTTCGACTTAGGCAGCTTCGGCCCCATCGGCTTCAGCGGCATCGGCTTCGTGGGCACTGGCTTGGTCGGCATCGACTTCCGGCACATCAGCTTAGGCCGCATCAGCTTCGACAGCTTCTTTGGCAGCCTCGGCCTCGCCTTCAGCTTAGGCTTTGTCTTCGGCTTTGGCCTCGGCCTCGGCCTCTGCCTCGGCTTTGGCTTCAGCTTCGGCTTCGGCTTCGGCTTTGGCTTCGGCGTTGGCTTCTTGGTCAGCTTCGGGTTCGGTGGTTTCAGCATCGACTTCGTTGGCTTCGGCGGCTTCAGCCGCATCGACAGCTTCGGTGTCGATTTCTTCGGCTGTGGCTTGGCCTGCTGCATCAGGTGCTGCTTTGGCTGCATCTTCTGCTTCTGCTTAGGTTGCTCCTGCTGCTGCTGCTACTGCTGCTCCTCCTCCTGCTCCTCCTCCCCCTCCTTTAACTTTTTCTTATTTTTCTTCTTCTTTTATATTGGATATATTTCTTTATTTAACATTTCAAATGTTATTCCCTTTCCCAGTTTCCTGTCCATAAACACCCAATGCCCTCCCCCTTCCCTGTAAGGGTCTCCCTCCACGAATCCACCCCCTTACAACCCACCCCTACATTCCCCTGAGCTGGGGGTCCAACCAGGTTAGGACCAAGGGCTTCCCCTTCCACTGGTGACCAACAAGTGTATTCTCTGATACATATACAGTTGGAGCCCTGGGTCCATATATAGTCTTTGGGTAGTGGTTTAGTCCCTGGCAATCTCTGGCATTGTTGTTCTTATGGGGTTGCAAGCACGTTCAGCTCTTTCAGTCCTTTCTCTAATTCGTGAAAGGGGGTCCTGTTCTCAGTTCAGTAGTTTGCTGCTAGTGTTCACCTCTGCATTTCACATGCTCTGGTTGTGTCTCTCAGGGGACATCTATATCCTGTCATCACACACTTCTTAGCTTCATCAGTCTAATCTAGTTTTGGTGGCTGTATAAGTATGGGCCACATGTGGGCCAGGCTCTGAATGGCTGTTCCTTCAGTCTCTGCTCTAAACTTTGCCTCCTCCTATGGATATTTTTGTTATCCCATTTTAAGAAGGAATGGAAGCATCTGTATTTTATTCATCGTTTCTTTTTTTTAGCTTCATGTGGTCTGTGGATTGCATCTAGAGTAATTCAAGGTTTTGTTCTAATAGCCACTTATCAATGAGTGCATGCCATGTGTGTTTTTCTGTGATTGGGTTACCTCACTCAGGATGATATTTTCCACTTCCAACCATTTGCCTATAAATTTCATGAAGTCATTGTTTTTGATTGCTGAGTAATATTCCATTGTGTAGATGTACCACATTTTCTGTATCTATTCCTCTGTTGAAGGGCATCTGGGTTCTTTCCAGCTTCTGGCTATTATAAATAAGGCTGTGATGAACATAGTGGAGCATGTGTCTTTGTTATATTTAGGGCATCTTTTGGGTATATGCCCAAGAGAGGTATAGCTGGATCCTCAGGCAGTTCAATGTCCAATTTTCTGAGGAACCTCCAGACTGATTTCCAGAATGGTTGTACCAGTCTGCAATCCCACCAACAATGGAGGAGTGTTCCTCTTTCTCCGCATCCTCGCCAGCATCTGCTGTCACCTGAGTTTTTGATCTTAGCCATTCTCACTGGTGTGAGGTGAAATCTCAGGGTTGTTTTGATTTGCATTTCCCTTATGACTAAAGATGTTGAACATTTCTTTAGGTGTTTCTCAGCCCTTCGGCATTCCTCAGCTGTGAATTCTTTGTTTAGCTCTGAACCCCATGTTTTAATAGTGTTATTTGTCTCCCTGCGGTCTAACTTCTTGAGTTCTTTGTATATTTTGGATATAAGGCCTCTATCTGCTGTAGGATTGGTAAAGATCTTTTCCCAATCTGTTGGTTGCCGTTTTGTCCTAACCACAGGGTTCTTTGCCTTACAGAAGCTTTGCAGTTTTATGACATCCCATTTGTCCATTCTTGATCTTAGAGCATAAGCCATTGGTGTTTTGTTCAGGAAATTTTTTCCAGTGCCCATGTGTTCCAGATGCTTCCCTAGTTTTTCTTCTATTAGTTTGCGTGTATTAGGTTTGATGTGGAGGTCCTTGATCCACTTGGACTTAAGCTTTGTACAGGGTGATAAGCATGGATCGATCTGCATTCTTCTACATGTTGACCTCCAGTTGAACCAGCACCATTTGCTGAAAATGCTATCTTTTTTCCATTTGATGGTTTTGGCTCCTTTGTCAAAAATCAAGTGACCATAGGCATGTGGGTTCATTTCTGGGTCTTCAATTCTATTCCATTGGTCTATCTGTCTGTTCTGTACCAATACCATGCAGTTTTTATCACTATTACTCTGTAATACTGCTTGAGTTCAGGGATAGTGATTCCCCCTGAAGTCCTTTTATTGTTGAGGATACTTTTAGCTATCCTGGGTTTTTTGTTATTCCAGATGAATTTGCAAATTGTTCTGTCTAACTCTTTGAAGAACTGGATTGGTATTTTGATGGGGATTGCATTGAATCTGTAGATCGCTTTTGGTAAAATGGCCATTTTTACTATATTAATCCTGGCAATCCATGAGCATGGGAGATCGTTCCATCTTCTGAGGTCTTCTTCAGTTTCTTTCTTCAGTGTCTTGAAGTTCTTATTGTACAGATCTTTTACTTGCTTTGTTAAAGTCACACCGAGGTACTTTATATTATTTGGGTCTATTATGAAGGGTGTCGTTTCCCTAATTCCTTTCTCGGCTTGTTTCTCTTTTGTGTAGAGGAAGGCTACTGATTTATTTGAGTTAATTTTATACCCAGCCACTTTACTGAAGTTGTTTATCAGCTTTAGTAGTTCTCTGGTGGAACTTTTGGGATCACTTAAATAAACTATCATATCATCTGCAAATAGTGATATTTTGACTTCTTCTTTTCCGATCTGTATCCCCTTGACCAAATCCTTTTGTTGTCTGATTGCTCTGACTAGAACTTCAAGAACTATATTTAATAAGTATTGAGAGAGTGGGCAGCCTTGTCTAGTCCCTGATTTTAGTGGGATTGCTTCAAGTTTCTCTCCATTTAGTTTAATGTTAGCAACTGGTTTGCTGTATATGGCTTTTACTATGTTTAGGTATGGGCCTTGAATTCCTATTCTTTCCATGACTTTTATCATGAAGGGGTGTTGAATTTTGTCAAATGCTTTCTCACCATCTAATGAAATGATCATGTGGTTTTTGTTCTGTCAGTTTGTTTATATAATGGATCACGTTGATGGTTTTCCGTATATTAAACCATCCCTGCATGCCTGGGATGAAGCCTACTTGATCATGGTGGATGATTGTTTTGATGTGCTCTTGGATTCGGTTTGTCAGAATTTTATTGAGTATTTTTGCGTCGATATTCATAAGGGAAATTGTTCTGAGGTTATCTTTCTTTGTTGGGTCTTTGTGTGGTTTAGGTATAAGAGTAATTGTGGCTTCATAGAAGGAATTCGGGAGTGATCCATCTGTTTCAATTTTGTGGAATAGTTTGGATAATATTGGTATGAGTTCTTCTATGAAGGTTTGATAGAATTCTGCACTAAACCCATCTGGACCTGGGCTGTTTTTGGTTGGGAGACCCTTAATGACTGCTTCTATCTCCTTTGGAGTTATGGGGTTGTTTAACTGGTTTATCTGTTCCTGATTTAACTTCGGTACCTGATATTTGTCTAGGAACTTGTCCATTTCCTGTAGATTTTCAAGTTTAGTTGAATATAGGCTTTTATAGTAAGATCTGATGATTTTTTGAATTTCCTCTGAATCTGTAGTTATGTCTCCCTTTTCATTTCTGATTTTGTTAATTTAGACACACTCTCAGTGTCCTCTCGTTAGTCTGGCTAAGGGTTTATCTATCTTGTTGATTTTCTCAAAGAACCAACTTTTGGTTCTGTGGATACTTTCTATGGTCCTTTTTGTTTCTACTTGGTTGATTTCAGCTCTGAGTTTGATTATTTCCTGCCTTCTACTCCTCCTGGGTGTATTTGCTTCTTTTTGCTCTAGAGCTTTTAGGTGTGCTGTCAAGCTGCTGACATATGCTCTTTCCTGTTTCTTTCTGCAGGCACTCAGCGCTATGAGTTTTCCTCTTAGCACAGCTTTCATTGTGTCCCATAAGTTTGGGTATGTTGTATCTTCATTTTCATTAAATTCTAAAAAGTTTTTAATTTCTTTCTTTATTTCTTCCTTGACTAGGTTATCATTGAGTAGAGCATTGTTCAATTTCCACGTATATGTGGTCATTCTTCCCTTATTGTTTTTGAAGACCAGTTTTAGGCCGTGGTGGTCTGATAGCACACATGGGATTATTTCTATCTTTCTGTACCTGTTGAGGCCCGTTTTTTGACCAACTATATGGTCAATTTTGGAGAAAGTACCATGAGGAGCTGAGAAGAAGGTATATCCTTTTGCTTTAGGATAGAATGTTCTATAAATATCTGTTAAGTCCATTTGGCTCATGACTTCTCTTAGTCTGTCTACGTCTCTGTGTAATTTCTGTTTCCATGATCAGTCCATTGATGAGAGTGGGGCGTTGAAATCTCCCTTTATTATTGTGTGAGGTGCAATGTGTGTTTTGAGCTTTAGTAAGGTTTCTTTTACGTATGTAGGTGCCCTTGTATTTGGGGCATAGTTATTTAGGATTGAGAGTTCATCTTGGTGGATTTTTCCTTTGATGAATATGAAGTGTCCTTCCTTATCTTTTTTGATGACTTTTAATTGAAAATTGATTTTTTTTGATATTAGAATGGCTACTCCAGCTTGCTTCATCTGACCATTTGCTTGGAAAGTTGTTTTCCAGCCTTTCACTCTGAGGTAGTGTCTGTCTTTGTCTCTGAGGTGTGTTTCCTGTAGGCAGCAGAATACAGGGTCCTCGTTGCGTATCCAGTTTGTTAATCTATGTCTTTTTATTTGGGAGTTGTGGCCATTGATGTTGAGAGATATTAAGGAATAGTGATTATTGCTTCCTGTTATATTCATATTTGGATGTGAGGTTATGTTTGTGTGCTTTTCTTCTCTTTGTTTTGTTGCCAAGACGATTAGTTTCTTGCTTCTTCTAGGGTATAGCTTGCCTCCTTATGTTGGGCTTTACCCTTTATTATCCTTTGTAGTGCTGGATTTGTAGAAAGATATTGTGTAAATTTGGTTTTGTCATGGAATATCTTGGTTTCTCCATCTATGTTAATTGAGAGTTTTGCAGGATACAGTAACCTGGGCTGGCACTTGTGTTCTCTTAGGGTCTGTATGACATCTGTCCAGGATCTTCTGGCCTTCATAGTTTCTGGCGAAAAGTCTGGTGTGATTCTGATAGGTCTGCCTTTATATGTTACTTGACCTTTTCCCCTTACTGCTTTTAATATTCTTTCTTTATTTTGTGCGTTTGGTGTTTTGACTATTATGTGATAGGAGGTGTTTCTTTTCTGGTCCAATCTATTTGGAGTTCTGTAGGCTTCTTGTATGCCTATGGGTATCTCTTTTTTTAGGGTAGGGAAGTTTTCTTTTATGATTTTGTTGAAGATATTTACTGGTCCTTTGAGCTGGGAGCCTTCACTCTCTTCTATACCTATTATCCTTAGGTTTGATCTTCTCATTGAGTTCTGGATTTCCTGTATGTTTTGGACCAGTAGCTTTTTCCGCTTTACATTATCTTTGACAGTTGAGTCAATGATTTCTAGGGAATCTTCTGCTCCCAAGATTCTCTCTTCCATCTCTTGTATTCTGTTGGTGAGGCTTCTATTTACAGCTCCTTGTCTCTTTTTTTGATTTTCTATATCCAGGGTTGTTTCCATGTGTTCTTTCTTGATTGCTTCTATTTCCATTTTTAATTCCTTCAACTGTTTGATTGTGTTTTCCTGGAATTCTTTCAGGCATTTTTGCGATTCCTCTCTGTAGGCTTCTACTTGTTCTCTAAGGGAGTTCTTCACGTCTTTCTTGAAGTCCTCCAGCATCATGATCAAATATGATTTTGAAACTAGATCTTGCTTTTCTGGTGTGTTTGGATATTCCATGTTTATTTTGGTGGGAGAATTGGGCTCCGATGATGGCATGTAGTCTTGGTTTCTGTTGCTTGGGTTCCTGCACTTGCCTCCCGCCATCATATTATCTCTAGTGTTACTTTTTTCTGCTATTTCTGACAGTGGCTAGACTGTCCTATAAGCCTGTGTGTCAGGAGTGCTGTAGACCAGTTTTCCTGTTTTCTTTCAGCCAGTTATGGGGACAGAGTTTTCTGCTTTCGGGCGTGTAGTTTTTCCTCTCTATAGGTCTTCAGCTGTTCCTGTGGGCCTGTGTCTTGAGTTCAGCAGGCAGGTCACTTGCAGGGGAAAAGTTGGTCCTACTTGAGGTTCCGAGGCTCAAGTGTGCTCGTGGGGTACTGCCTAAGTCCTCTCCGCGGCGGCAGCAACCGAGGAGATCTGCGCCGCTCTCCGGGAGCCTCCGTGCACCAGGGTTCCAGATGGCGTTTGGTGTTTTCCTCTGGCGTCTGGATGTGTGCAGAGTGCAGTCTCTTCTGGTTTCCCAGGTGTGTCTGCCTCTCTGTAGTTTTAGCTCTCCCTCCCACGGGATTTGGGTGCAGAGAACTGTTTATCTGGTCTGTTTCCTCAACTTGAGTATTTCTTATTTACATTTCAATTGTTATTACCTTTCCTGGTTTCCAAGCAAACATCCCCCTAACCCCTTCCCCTCCCCTTCTATATGGGTGTTCCCCTTTCCATCCTCCTCACCTTACAACCCTCCCCACAACAATCCTGTTCACTGGGCATTAGGTCTTGGCAGCACCAAGGGCTTCCCCTTCCACCGGTGCCCTACTACATTGCTACCTATGCAGTTGGAGACCAGGGTCAGTCCATGTATAGTCTTTGGGTAGTGGCTTAGTGGTTGATGGTTTAGTCTCTGGGAGCTCTGGAGGGTCTGGATGGTTGATGTTGTTGTTATTCCTATGGGATTGAAAGCCCCTTCAGCTCCTTCAGTCTGTTTTATTTTTCTTCTTTTTAATTGGATATATTTATTTATGTTCAAATGTACATTCCTTTCCCATTTTCCTGTCCGTAAGCCTCCTATCCCCTCCTCCTTCATCATAACTGTGGCCATCCCATTCACTCCCCCTTTCTATGCCCCCGACATTTCCCTGCTCTGGGGTCCATCCTTGGCAGGACCAAGGACTTCCCCTTCCACTGGTGCCCAAAAATGATATTCCAACTCTGCAGCATATGCAGTTGGAGTCCTGGGACAGTCTATGTAAAGTCTTTGGGTAGTGATTTAGTCCCTGGAAGCTCTGGATGGTAGGCCTTGATATTATTATGAGGTTTCAAGAACCTTCAGATCTTTCAGTCCCTTCTGTAATTTCCCCAAGGGTGCCCCATTCTCAGTTGAGTAGGTTGCTGCTAGTGTTTACCTATGTATTTGACATGCTCAGCTCGTGTCTCTCAGGAGAGACCTATATCCGGTTCCTGTCATCATGCTCTTCTTAGCTTCATCAGTCTCACCTAGGTTTGGTGGCTCTCTCTCTCTCTCTCTCTCTCTCTCTCTCTCTCTCTCTCTGTGTGTGAGTATTTCTGTATATATATATATATATATATATATATATATATATATATATATATATATGGGGCACATGTTGGGCAGGCTCTGAATGGCCGTTTCTTGAGTGTCTGCTGTAAAGTTTGCCTCCGTATACCCTCCTATGAATATTTTTGTTCCCCATTTTAAGAAGGATTGCAAGCATCTGAATTTTGGTCATCCTTCTTGAACTTCATGGAGTCTGGGGATTGCATCTTGGGTAATTTGAGCTTTTGGGCTAACATACAATTATCACTGAGTGTAGACCATGTGTGTTTTCCTGTGAATGGGTTAACTCACTCAGGTTGACATTTTCCAGTTCCATCCATTTGCCTCTGAATTTCATGAAATCATATAGTTGAGTAGTACTCCATTGTGTAGATGTACCACATTTTCTGTATCCATTCCTCTGTTGAAGGGCATCTGGGTTCTTTCCAGCTTCTGGCTATTATAAATAAGTCTGCTATGAACATAGTGGAGCATGTGTCCTTGTTATATGTTGGAGCACCATTTGGGTCTTTGCCCAGGAGAGGTGTAGCTGGGTCCTCAGGTAGTGGAATGTTCAATTTTCTGAGGAACCTCCAGACTGATTTCCAAATTGGTTGTACCAGTTTGCAATCCTACCAACAATGGAGGAGTGTTCCTCTTTCTCCACATCCTCACCAGCATCTACTGTCACCTGAGATTTTATCCTAGCCATTCTGACTAGTGTGAGGTGAAATTGTAGGGTTGTTTTGATTTGCATTGCCCTGATGACTAAGGATGTTGAACATTTCCTAAGGTGCTTCTCACCCATTCGATATTCCTCACCTTTGAATTTTTGTTTAGCTCTGTACCCCAGTTTTTGATAGTGTTATTTGGCTCTCTGGAACATAGGTTCTTGAGTTCTTTCTATATTTTTGATATTAGCCCTGTATCAGATGTAGTATTAGTAAAGATCTTTTCCCAATTTGTCGATTTCTATTTTGTCCTAACAACAGTGTCCTTTGCCTCATAGAAGCTTTGTAGTTTTATGAGATCCCATTTGTTGATTCTTGATCTTAGAGCATAAACCATTGGTGTTTTGTTCAGGAAATTTTTCCCAGTTCTCACGTGTTTGAGACAGTTCCCTACTTTTTCTTCTGTTACTTTCAGTGCATGTGGTTTGATTTGGAGGTCCTTGATCCATGTGGACTTAAGGTTTGTATAGGGAGATAAGAATGGACCCAAAGCCCTTGGTCCTCCGAAGGTTGGACTCCCAGTGCAGGGGTATGTGGGGGGGCAGTAAGGGGAATGTATGGGGTAATACCCATATGGGGGAGGATATTGGAGGGGATGGGGGCAGATGGACCGGAAACTGGGAAGGGGAATAACTTTTAAAATGTAAATAAAGAAACATATCTAATAAAAGATTAAAAAAAAGAACGTAACTATTTGCATTCTTCTACATGCTGTCCTCCATTGATCTAGAACCATATGTTGAAAACGCTTTTTTTCCATTGGATGATTTTAGCTCCTTTTTCAAAGATTAAGTGACCAACGGTGTGTGGAAACATTTCTGGATTTTCAGTTTTATTTCGCTGATCTATCTGCAGGTCTCTGTACCAATACCATACAGTTTTTATGACTATTGCTCTGTAATACTGTTTGTGGTGAGGGATGGTGATTCCCCAGGAAGTTCTTTCATTGTTGAGTATAGTTTTTGCTATTCTTGTTTTTTTGTTCTTTCAACGGGCCTCTGTGTCAGCACTCAGGTGGAATTGTTTTCCTGTTTTCTTTCAGCCATTTCTGGGAAGAGGTGCTCTGCTCTCAGGTATGGAGGTGCTCCTGGTGACTGTCTTTGAGCTCTTGGCACAGGTAGGAATTGGAAGGATCCCCCACCCCCGACTGCTCCTATGTCCCTGCACCCAGCAGGCAGAGATGACACTAGACCATTCCCTCTTAGGCTGGGAATGTGAGCAGAGGGTAGTCTCCTTTGATTTCTCAGGAGTGTCCTCACTTCTGAGGGTCCAGCTCTCTCCCCCACAGGATTTGGGAGCAGGGAGCTGTTTGACTCATTCAGTTCAGTTCTGGGCACCGACCAGAACTGCAGGTACCTGCTGCTAACAGTTCCTATATTACTGTGTCCAGAGGAACTATGCAGTTTCCTGTCTGACCAGGGATGTGGGCAGAGGTGAGCAGAAGTGTCCTGCAGTTTCAGGATGTTCTGCACTTCTCAGTTTTCAGCTCTCTTCCCCACGGGATTTGAGATTAGGGATCTACACTCTCATTCTCATTTCCTATTTTTTTTGCTTGAAGGAGAATTGATGATACACCAGCATATTTTCTGAAGTCCATATGCTTCTTGATCATTTTGTTATTTTAGGGTGTTAATTAGTTGTTAAGGTAGAGCTTCATGTAAATAATGCAAGAATGAATTATATTTTGAAAATATTCTTTTGCTTATTGAATATTTTCTTTAAAACTCTGATTTGTCCAACTTTACTTTTTCATTCTGTCAGTCCATTTATTCCCCACATGTAACTTAAATATCTATTGTGTATAATACACATTCTAATATATCTCAAGATCTTCCCATTCCTCAACCTTTACATTCCTCTGCCCAGTCAAGCTTCCTTACATTATATGAATGTAAATATAACATGAAATGAACTTTGCTATTTGGAAACCTCGTTTCTTTTTGCTGAAACCTTTTGGACTCTCATGTATAGGAGATTGGATGCCATAGGTTATCTCCTTGTATTTATATTTACCCAATTTGTTGTAAGTCCAGGGACACATCGACCATTTTACCACAAAGCCTGAGGTCCTGCTTTACTACCTTTTAGCCCCTGTGTTACCATGGATACTTTATCTATTACCTAAGCAGTATGTGGTGATCCTAATGGCAGCAAATATGGAAACCTTAATCGTGGGTGTAAAAAAATGAAATTTGGAAATGAAAAGAGTCAAAGTATTGGTGACTGGGGGTTTCAATTTTTCATTTGTTGCTAAAATTTACGGAGATACAAATAGTCTGTAGATCTGCATCTGTAGGTCATGCCTATGTTGTGTCAGTCATCTAGCATAAGACCCACAACATGTCAGTCACCCACAATCATACAGGTTATCAAAAATCTGTCCCTAAAACCTACATAGCCTGTTAATTATCCAAAGGAAAAGCCCACAGCCTGGCAACCATCCATAAGAATTGCCCATGTCCTGTCAGTCATCCACTGGAAACCCCCTCATCCTGTCAATCATCTATCAGCAACTCACAAAACCTGTCAGTCACCCAGAAGAAATTATCAGAGTCTGTCAATCAGACCTAACAAATGGCCATAGTCTATTAATCACCCACAGGACATGCCCACAAAGTTATATACAAACCCTTCAGAGCCTGTTAGTCATTCATTAGAAACTCCCATAGCCTCTCATTCAATGGAGAGACCCACAGCTTGTCAGTCTTTCATAACATATCTTAGAGCCTGTCAATTATTCATAGGTAGAGTCAACAGCCTGTCTCTCAACCGTAGGAAACACATACCAACTTTGTCACTTGTCCAAAGTACAAGCCCACACTATGTCAGTCATTCACAGGAAATACCCACACCCTGTCCATCATTCATAAGAAACACCCAACGCCTGTCAACCATACATAGTACACATCTACAATTGTTCAATATGCATAGCAAACATGCACAGCCTTCCAGTCAGTCATCCATATTAGCTGACTGCTACCTGCATATCATCCATAGAAAGTACCCACAACCTGTCAGGCATTCATAGGAAACACCTACAACATGTCAATCATCCGTAGGAAGGAGTTACAGCCTGATTGTCACCTACATGGCAGACCCCCAACCTGGCAACCATCTGTGGGAAAAACCTGCAGCCTATCAAACACCCATAGGAATTGCCCACAGCCTTAGAACCATTTCTAAAAAATGCCCATATCCTCTGAAAATCCACAGAGAAAGTCAACAGCCTTTCAGTCATCTATTGGAAACACACACAGTCTGTTAGTCATCTAGAGGACACACACATTGCTTGAGAGTCATCCATAGGAAAAACTAAGTGCATGCCATGCATGCATAGGAAATGACCACAGCAAGCCAATTGTGCATAGGAATTTCCAATAGTCTGTCAGTTATCAAGAGAAAATTCACACAGTCTGTCAATTATACAAAGTAAATATCAACAGTATTCAATTAAATATTAAACATAGAAATGTTCAAAAACCCACAACCCCCACACACTCACAACATAAATAGGGACATGATAAACCTGGGAGACAGCACACAATAAATCATGCTGATAGCAAAGATCCATCTCTGCCTCCGGCTCCTCCTCCTACATCATTCAGGCCTCAGGTTTGCCATGCAGAGCCGATCCTGTTACCATGCCTGCTTGAAATCAAATGGGGAGATGTTTGTGATGAGGAACTTCATCAATTTATTCTAATAGCTTTATAAAAATCATGTAGTGAAGGAAGCGCAGGATTTTGTTTCTGTTGACAGCACATTTTCAGAAGGGTTTAGTCCACGGTTTTTCTGCATACGGTAGCTAATTCTTCAGAGCTCCTGATAAAGCAGAAAAGTGTGAAAACAAGGCCCTGCCTTGTGTGTCCATTCAAGAGTCCAACCTCACCTTATTTCAATTATATTGACAATAGCAACAAGAAACGTCAGAAAAATGAAAGGAAATGCCTCATTGTGAATATGATCACAGTTTACCAAGGATATAAACACAAATGTTTACACAATATGAACATAGAATTAATATTTATTTAATAAATCCCAGTGAGAGGTTTACAGCGTGCCTCAATTGTTTACATTCCTGAATGAAAGACACACACACACACACACACACACACACGCACACAAACACACACACACCTACACACACACACCCCTACACAAAGGGAGTATAAATTAGTCATAGGAGGGAATACAAAGTGTGAAGCAGAGACTGAAGGAAAGGCCATCCAGAGAGTGCAACGTAAGGGGATCCATCCCACATGCAGTCACCAAACTCAGGCACTCTTGGGGATGCCAAGAGGTGCATGCTGACAGGAGCCTGATATAGGTGTCATCTGAGAGGCTCTGCCAGAGCCTGAGAAATTTAGAGGCAATGTTCTCAACAAACCATTGGACTGAGAAGTGGGACCACAATGGAGGAGTTAGAGAAAGGACCCCATAGGAAGAAAAACAATGTCAACCAACCAGATACCGCAGAGCATCCAGGGACTAAAGCTCCAAGTAAAGCATACACATGGAGCAACCCCTGGCTCCAGCAGAATATGGAGCAGAAGATGGACCTTGTTGGGCATCAATGGGAAGGGAGGCCTGTGGTCCTGTGAAGACACAATGCCCCAGTGAAGGAGAATGCCAGGGCAGGGAAGCAGGTGGGAGTGGGTGGGAGGGTGGGGAGTGCCCTTGTGGAGGCATGGTGTGGGGTGATGTGATGGGCTGAGGTTTTCTGGAGGGGAATCATTTCATATGTAAATAAAAAATCTTACGAATGAAATGAAAAAGAGTAGAGGGCTATTCCTATAAAAACTGGAAATCAATGGAACTAAATATTTTCTGAGGGCAGTTTAAAGAAGAAAATGTCTGTGGAAATTTAGAAGATGGTAAGTGACCTCAAAACATTCCATGTTCTATGTTGAAGAGAATTTTGTCTTCTGAATTCTAAAACTGACTCTTTTTCCATTCTTAATCCTGTAGGAGAGCGAGGTCCACCTAATTCCTACTCTTTCATGCTTACTGATCAAGAAAATAGTTCTCTCCTTCTAAATTCACTGTTTATGAGTCTAGAACTTCTTTGTTGTTACTTTGGTTGCAACAATTGCATCCCCCTACACTCTGTTGCAACTCTGAAATTTTCAGTGCACTTTAAAAATTGATTCTATAGTATTTTATCCTTTGGAATATTTTTAGGTCTAGAGATATGGCTCAGTCGTTAAGAGCTTTGGCTAACTGCACTTCTAGGAGACCTGAGCCTAATATGCAGCTGTACATTTTGGCCTTCAACTGTGTGTAACTACAGTTTGAAGGGGATGTTGAATTCTATTCTGGATGCTACAGACACTACATTCATTTGGTGCACAGAAATACATGCTAAGTATCTATACAGGTCAAATATCAAAATAATACATACTTACCCATGGGTGTCTGTTTTTACCACCTATGTTGCACCTATAGTGTCCAGAAGAGAGGTTCAGGTCCCAGAGATGTAA